>NC_134141.1:81685500-82324500 GCF_033958435.1 Carettochelys insculpta | reverse complement strand
CTTCAAAGATAATAGCCAAAGTCTCAGCAATGACATCTGCCAATTCCCTCAATACCCTTAGGTATATTAACTCCAGACCCATGAATTTTTGAACATCTAGTTTTTCTAGGTAGCTCTTAACTTACTCCTTCCCCACTGATGGCTGCCCTCCACCTTCCCATACTGCATTGTATACCACTGTAGTGTCGGAGCTGTCCTTGTTCATGAAAACTGAGACAAAAAAAAGCACTGAGAGTTTCAGCTTTTCTTGCATCATCTGTCACTAGATTACCTCTTTCATCCAGTAATAGCCCCACACCTTCCCTGGTAACCCTTTTATTGTTAACGTGCCTGTAGAAACCCTTTTGTTACCCTTCACATCCCTTGCCAGCTGCAGTTCCAGTTGTGCTTTCGCTTTCCTGATTATTGCCTGGCATTCTCCAGCCCTGTATTTACACTCCTCCTTAGTCAACTGTCCACGTTTCCACTTCTTATATACATTCTTTTTGAGTTTAAGATGACCGAGGATTTCCCTGTTAAGCCAAGCTGGTTGCCTACCATATCTGCATTTCTTGCAATGCAGCAGAATGGTTCGTTCCTGTGCTTTCAGTAAGATATCTGTAAAATACTGCCGGTTCTCCTGAACTCTTTCCCCATAATCTTCGTTCTCTCAGGGAGACGAAGTCTGCTCTTTTGAAATCAAGGGTCTGTATATTACTGCTCACCTTTCTTCCTTTTGTCAGGATCCTGAAATCTACCATCTCATGGTCTCTGCAGCCTACGTTGACAGCCACTTCTATTTGTCCTACTGGTTTTTCCCTGTTTGTGAGCAGCAGGTCAAGTTGCGCACAGCCCCTGGGTCGGCTCCTTCAGCACTTGTTTCAATAAGTTATCTCCAACTTTCTCCAAAAACTTCCTGGATTGTCAGTGTGGTGCTGTATTGGTCTCCCAATAAATGTCCATATGATTGAAGTCTCCCGTGAGAACCAGGACCTGTGATGTGGAAGCTTCTCTTAGTTGTCTAAAGAAGTCCTCATCTCCCTGATCTGACAGTCTATAGCAGACACCAACTACAATATCACCTGTTGTTTTTGCCTCTAAGCTTAACCCAAATACACTCATCTGGTTTTTCTCCCTCCTTATACTGGAGCTCTGAACTATCATACTGCTCCCTCACATAGAGCACAATTCCTCCTCCTTTTCTCCCTTATCTGTCCTTCCTAAATAGTTTATACCTTCCATGACCACGCTCCAGTTATGCAAATCATCCCACCTAGTCTCCGTTATTCCAGCCACCTCATACTTGTTTGACTGTGGCAGGGTCCTCCTGTTTGTTCCCCAGGCTTCTTGCATTTATATACAAGCACCTTATAGAAGTGACTGATGGACCCACTTTCTTCTCTTCACCCAGGAAACCTACCTTATTGTTCTCTACTCCTTCCCTACTTACCTCAGGGCTTGTGTCACCATTCTCCGATGAACCTAGTTTAATATCCCCCTCACTAGGTGTGCAAGCCTGCTCACAAAGATGCTCTTTCCTGTCTTCATTAGGTGGATCCCATTTCTTCCCAGCAATCCTTGGCCGGGGCACGTGGCCATGGAGGCTGCTCCAGTGCCCCCACGTACTTACCGTGGTCCTGTGGGGCTGTAGAAAACCCCCTGCCTATGCTATATTCAGAAAAATATCAAATAAGGAACATCTAGAAATATTCCTAATAGACCAAATATTAATGTACGTATAAACACCTCATAATTTATTATTTCAATCTTGTATTGTCTAAGACACTATTATTCTCATATGAGTTGTAAAAATTCCTGTTAAGTTTCTATATAATAAATGAGCACAATGCATTTTCCAGGCTCAGCACTCCTACTCATTAATTGACTCCAAATGATTATTTGTAGGCAATTAAGTTAAAAGTTGTTAATGAAACACAGGTACAAATTAAGTATGGTGTGAATTTGTAGAGTTTGATGATTTGGATAGATGCGCAGAGATATAATTATTTAGGGTAGTCTATTAGTCACCTGAGAAAGGAAATAAAGGCATAAAAGTCTTAATTTCTTTTTAACTGAAAACTGTAGATTGATAAACTGAGTTGTGGAATTGAATGCAATCATTAGTGTCTTGAGATACATAGAAACTTCTTTTTTAGATCACTTTAGATCAAGGTGATGAGATACCTGTAGTACCATTCTAGTCTTAGTAACACACACAAAAAAAAGTGAATAAGGTAGTTCAGTCGTAAGGCTTTGTTTCCAGGAGGAACACTCCTCAGAAGCTGTTTGAAAAAATCCATTGGTCCATCTTTCATCCTGTATTTGGCTTATAGGCAGCAATATTTAAAAAGGACTAGGAATTATTTTATTCTGTTTTTTCGAGGACATCTTTTGGTGCTTTTCCCCTTTATGAAAAACTGTTTGGACTGACCATGACATAGAGAGAGCTGTAGGTGATCCAGTGAGAATGAGTTGTCTTGTAATCTTTACATATATCGTGAAAATAGAGCGTCTCTCTTATGGCTTTATATGCATAGTCAAGTGACTATAAAATCAGAGTTTATAATGTCTGCATGCAAATGTCTTGAGAGTTCAGTTCTGCTTGTGAAATTCTATCTATATGAGAAATTGGCAGATGGTTTCCAAGCGTCATCTTCTGGTCTGTCCAATATTTATATCTGGAGCTGTGCAGCTTTTTCCAAAGCTTCCCTTGACAGTGGTGTAGTTGCCTTTACTGACTTTGCCTTTTCTGTCTTCCTTCATGTACTACATACTCTTTTACATACTTCTTAACAATGTCTAATGTGTTGTTTTGTGATAATTATGCGATGTGTCTTCATACATTCCGATGCTGATTAAATACATTGAAGATATCTGTTGTCAAGCAGATTTGTTAGTGTAGATAAAGTGAATCCATTCTACAATCATTTGATATGCGAGCTACATTGAATCACCTAATGTTTGGTTATACTAGTAGCAATTTGCTTAAGGGAGGAAGGAGAATAATTGTTTTCTAAGCCAATATTTCTGCATTGGAAAGTGGCAGGGAGCTTCGCTTCTCATCCCCAGCGCTCCCTTGGTCAGGAACTGTGCAGGGAAAGCCATAATTTTATGGGGTATTAGGATCTATGCAGTGACATTCCTTTCTTTCCCGAACACCAAGTGGTGTGTGGGTAAAACTGCAGAGGGGAGCCATCTTGAGACTGAATCTGATAAGAGTTGCTCCAGGAGCAATTTAAGCAGGGGCTGTTGAATATTGATGAAGACATCAAACTGCTTTCTGCAGTTTTCACTCTGGACATTTCTTCACTATTCTTATTGATTGTGTGCTGCAAACACCTTTTCCTTCCTTTCTCATGTCCACTCTCCTTTTCCTTGTGTTATAATTCTGATAATTCTGCCCAAAAAGATAAATAATTTAATCTCTCTGTGCCTCCCTCTCTCACACACACACATTCTCTCTCTCTCTCCCTCTCCCCCAACCCCACCAACCAAAAACATTTCAAAACTGTGGTGCTAACATGTTTGCACACCATCACAGCTCATTCTTCTTGTCTATTATATTCCTTTTCTTTACCCTTTGTCTTGTCTATTTAGATATATTCTTTTACCTGCACAAAATTCTCTGTCATTCCAGCACGATACGGGCACGCAGCTTTACCTAGTTCCTAGGGCTCAAGGTGTAACCCTGTTAATTTAAATATCTGTGCTTAACAATTCCTAAGGCTCAAGTTATAACATCCTGCAGGATTGCAGGATCTTTTACCATTGAAAGAGCTTACACAGTAACATCTTTACTCTCTCTTTATTAACTATTATGAAGAAAACAGACTACATAGGTTAAGCATACAGTACCTTGCTCACCAGTCCTGATCAAGGCAGGTGAACTTCTCCTGTTGGCCAGGCAAGCTTAGTTGCATTTGCTTACTGTTTGCTCCATGTCACAGTTGTGCAGAGGATTCTTGGCAGCTCTGATTTTAGGCTGTGTCTTGGAGGTGGTTCTTCTTCCAGGTCTTTCTTTGTTGTTCTTTCTGTTGCCTCTTTCCCTCCGTTGTTGGTCTCCTTCTTGGACACCAGTTAAAATATTGCAACTTGAATCCTTCCATAACCAGTTATTTCACAAAAAATTAACCAACCAATCCTAACATATTGTGATCCCTACACCAGTTATATCCCAGGAACCTAATTGATTGACACCTCGCAAAATTATTTATACAGCAGACAGACAATTAATTGATAAGCTATTAATATGTGGTTTCTTGCCACACACAATGCTATCAAGCTAGTTTTCATTAGCCATTTTGAGATCACTTTCTTTATTTGGTGTTATTAGAACATAAGAACGGCCATACTGGGTCAGACCAAAGGTTCATCTAACCCAGTATCCTGTCTGCCGACAGTAGCCAATGCCTGATGCCCCAGAGGAGGTGAACTGAAGACAATGATCAAGCAATTTGTCTCCTGCCATCCATCTCCCACCTTTGACGAAAGGCTAGGCACAATACCTTACCCCTTTGCTGATAGCCATCTATGGACCTGACCTCCAAATATTTATCAGGCTCTTTTTTAAACTCTGTTAGAGTCCTGGCCTTCACAGCGTCCTCTGGTAAGGAGTTCCACAGGTTGACTGCGCTGTGTGAAGAAAAACTTTCTTTTATTAGTTTTGAACCTGCTACCCATTAATTTCATTTGGGCTATGTCTACACGAGCCCCAAACTTCGAAATGGCCACGCAAATGGCCATTTTGAAGTTTACTAATGAAGCGCTGAAATGCATATTCAGCGCTTCATTAGCATGCGGGCGGCCGCTACACTTCGAAATTGACGCGCCTCGCCGCCGCGCGTCTCGTCCAGACGGTGCTCCTTTTCGAGACGCGCAGCAGCAAGGCGCGTCAATTTCGAAGTGTAGCGGCCGCCCGCATGCTAATGAAACGCTGAATATGCATTTCAGCGCTTCGTTAGTAAACTTCAGAATGGCCATTTGCGTGGCCATTTCGAAGTTTGGGGCTCGTGAAGACACGGCCTTGGTGTCCTCTAGTTCTTACATTATGGGAGCAAGTAAATAACTTTTCAATATTCACTTTCTCCACACCATTCATGATATTAGTTGCCATTAGGACAGGGTCTCCTCCTTAAAAGCCTGTTATTACACTATTTAAGTGTAATTTAGATGGGATGTGAGCGTGTGATTTTCTTCTTTTCAACTAATGGTTGCTCCTTTTCCAGTCTGGCTACAGATGAAGACCTCAGGCTTTCCAATATCCTTACACTGTGATCTTTGAGGCAGGGACTCTCTTATTTCATGTTTGTACGCTCATCCCTCATTTAACGACTACCTTACTTATGAGTACTTGGTAAAACGAGGATGCATATACTTACCACTGTTCACTATCTGAGTGAACTTTGCCCGCTCATACGAGCCTCTTGTGAGGTCCCTGACCAGGGTGCAGGCTGACCTGCAGCCCTGCGGCTGTAGTTGAGCCAGCTGCGGGGTCCCTGGCCAGGGTGTGGGGAGCTCCTCAGTCCTGCCCAGCCCGATCCCAGCACTCAGCCCACAGCTCCCCATGCATCCCTCCCAGCTTGCTCCCAACACGTGCCTGTCCCCTTCCGAACCTCCCTGCCTGCTTCACCCCCCATTTGTCCCCCCATACCTCTGCTGCAGCCCAGAGGAACAAGCCACCACCTCCTCCACCAGAGCCACCTTCAGGTTTTAACCTTCCCTCCCACTCATGATTCCAAACTGACCCCCAGCCTTTAACCCTCTCCAACCCCGATTCCAACCCAAGGTTCACTTACCTTCCTAAAGCAGTGCCACCTGCTGCCACTGTTTTGCTGAGTTTGGAGTATTAGGAACCAATCAGACACTTTTACATGTATTTAATGGTAATTTAATGGGCCCTCTTACAAGTTTTCGCCTACAAGCAGTAAGTTGGGAGCCAGTTGCACTTGTATAGTGAGGGATGAGTGTACAGTGCTTAGCATGAGGCTCATTTTAAGTTAGTTCCTTGGCATTTCTGTAATAAGTAATACATCATTTAATTCATCAGGTTTACCTTTTGAACAAAAGATCATCAAGTAATATTTTAATACTTAAAAATTAAGCATGTACATTGTGTAAGTGAAGCAGGGTATAAGTGGGGAATCCTGGAACATACAGCATTGTGAGAATTTAAATTAAAACTTTTCCTCACTTTCAGTGTTCAACGCAAGAGTTCTTCTTGATAGTCAGCACTCTGTCTCGCTTGGAGACAGAACTTCAAGCTCTGGTTCCAGCTATACATTCCCAAGTGAAAACTCCCTTGCTGCAGATGGCCCTCTTGGAAATTCCTGAGCTCCTCTGCCCAGTGAAACATTATTTAAAGATACTTAATGAAGAAGCAGCCAAGTAAGTAAAGAAAACACATCTTTTATTCCTTGTAGTCTTTCTTACTGAACTCGATGTGTGAATTTTATATTATAACCCTTATTCATGTAATACATAAATGAAAAATGTACATTATAGATTGCATAAGTAGACTCATATTTAAGGTTGCCTGGCACTTCCCATTAGAAGATCTGTCTTTGCTTATAGTTTGCCAAACTTAAACCATTCATGCAACACACGCAGGCTGATTCTACACATGCCACCTCCCATCGGAGGTGGCATAGTAATGGGGTGCCAATGTGCATATTCAACACCTCATTAGCATAACGGTAGCCATGCGGATTTCAAAGTGCAGACTTCAAATTGCAGATTGACAGCATAGATGGGGGCAGCTTTGAAATAAGTGCCCCACTTCGACATTCCCTTACTCCGATCTAATTTTGTGAACATAAGAACATAAGACTGGCCATACTGGGTCAGACCAAAGGTCCATCCAGCCCAGCATCCCATCTGCCGACGGTGGCCAATGCCAGGTGCCCCAGAGAAGGAGAACAGAAGACAATGATCAAGTGATTTACCTCCTGCCGTCCATCTCCTGCCCTTGTTCTGAAGGCTGGGCACCATACTTTATCCCTGGCTAATAGCCATTTATGGACCTAACCTGCAAAAATTTATCAAGGTCTTTTTTAAACCCTAATAGAGTCCTGGCCTTCACAGCCTCCTCGGGCAAGGAGTTCCACAGGTTGACTGTGCGCTGTGTGAAGAAAAATTTCCTTTTATTAGTTTTGAACCTACTACCCATCAATTTCATCTGGTGTCCCCTAGTTCTTGTATTATGGGAAAAGGTAAATAATTTTTCTATATTCACTTTCTCCACACCATTCATGATTTTATATACCTCTATCATATCGCCCCTCAATCGCCTCTTTTCCAAACTGAAAAGTCCCAGTCTCTCTAGCCTCTCCCCATATGGGACCCATTCCAAGCCCCTAATCATCTTAGTCGCCCTTTTCTGAACCTTTTCTAATGCCAATATATCTCTTTTGAGGTGAGGAGACCACATCTGCACGCAGTACTCAAGATGTGGGCGTACCATAGTTTTATATAGGGGAAGTATGCTATCTTTTGTCTTATTATCTATCCCTTTTTTAATAATTCCTAACATTCTATTTGCCTTACTAACTGCCGCTGCACACTGCGTGGATGTCTTCAGAGAACTATCCACTATAACTCCAAGATCCCTTTCCTGATCTGTCGTAGCTAAATTTGTCCCCATCATGTAGTACGTGTAATTTGGGTTATTTTTTCCAACATGCATTACCTTACACTTACCCACATTAAATTTCATTTGCCATTTTGCTGCCCAATCACTCAGTTTGCTGAGATCTTTTTGTAGTTCTTCACAATCCCTTTTGCTTTTGACTGTCCTGAACAACTTGGTGTCATCTGCAAACTTTGCCACCTCACTGCTTACCTCATTTTCTAGATCATTGATGAACAAGTTGAACAGGATCGGTCCCAGGACTGACCCCTGGGGAACACCACTAGTTACCCTCCTCCATTGTGAAAATTTACCATTTATTCCAACCCTTTGTTTTCTGTCTTTTAACCAATTCCCGATCCATGAAAGGATCTTTCCTCCTATCCCATGACCGCCTAATTTACATAAAAGCCTTTGGTGTGGGACCGTGTCAAAGGCTTTCTGGAAATCCAGGTATATTATGTCCACTGGGTGCCCCTTGTCCGCATGTTTATTAACCCCTTCAAAGAATTCTAATAGATTAGACAGTCACGACTTCCCTCTGCAGAAACCATGCTGACTTTTGCCCAACAATTCGTGGTCTTCTACGTGCCTTGCAATTTTATTCTTTACTAGTGTTTCTGCTAATTTGCCCGGTACTGATGTTAAACTTATCGGTCTATAATTGCCAGGGTCTCCTCTAGAGCCTTTTTTAAATATTGGCGTTATATTTGCTGTCTTCCAGTCATTTGGTACCAAAGTGGATTTAAAGGATAGGTTACAAACCACTGTTAATAACTCCGCAATTTCACATTTGAGTTCTTTCAGAACCCTTGGGTGAATGCCGTCTGGTCCTGGAGACTTGTTACTATTCAGCTTATCAATTAACTCCAAAACCTCCTCTAATGTCACTTCAATCTGAGTGAGTTCCTCAGATTTGTCACCTAAAAAGGCTGGCTCAGATTTAGGAACCTCTGTAACATCCTCAGCCGTGAAGACTGAAGCAAAGAAATCATTTAATCGCTCCGCAATGGCACTGTCTTCCTTGATCGCTCCTTTTATATCTTTATCGTCCAAGGGCCCCACTGCTTTTTTAGCGGGCTTCCTCCTTCTAATGTATTTAAAAAACATTTTACTATTGTTCTTTGAATTTTTGGCTAGCTGTTCCTCAAAATCTTTTTTGGCTTTTCTTACTACATTATGACACTTAATTTGGGAGTGTTTATGTTCCTTTCTATTTTCCTCACTAGGATTTGACTTCCACTTTTTAAAAGCTGCCCTTTTCTCTCTCACTGCCTTTTTAACATGGCTGTTTAGCCATGGTGGTTCTTTGTTAGGTCTCTTACTGTGTTTTTTTATTTGGGGTATACATTTAAGTTGGGCCTCTAGTATGGTGTCTTTAAACAGTTTCCATGCAGCTTCCAGGGATTTTAGTTTAATTACTCTACCTTTTAGTTTCTGTTTAACTAGCTTCCTCATTTTAGTGTAATTCCCCTTTTTGAAATTAAATGCCAGAGTATTTGACCGCTGCGGTGTTCTTCCCAACACAGGAATATTAAAAGTTATTATATTGTGGTCACTATTTCCAAGCGGTCCAGTAACAGTTACCTCTTGGACTAGATCCTGCGTTCCAGTCAAGACTAGATCGAGAATTGACTCTCCCCTTGTGGGTTCCTGTACTAGCTGCTCCAAGAAGCAGTCATTTAAGGCATCAAGAAATTTAATCTCTGAATCCCGTCCTGAGGTGACATGCACCTAATCAGTATGGGGATAATTGAAATCTCCTATTATTACTGTGTTTTTTATTTTGATAGCCTCTCTAATCTCCCTTAACGTTTCAGCATCACTATCACTGAGAGTAAGGGAATGTCAAAGTAGGGCGCTTATTTTGAAGCTGCCCCCATCTACATTGTCAATCTGTAGTTCGAAGTCTACACTTTGAAATTTATGTGGCTGTATGCTAATGAGGCACTGAATATGCATGTTAGCGTCTCATTAGCCTGCTTCAAATTGACTCATTACTGTGCCACCCCCGATAGGAGGTGGCATGTGTAGAAGCAGCCATAGTATTGTAGCTGTGTTGTTCTCAAGGTATTAGAGACAGAAGGTGAGGTAATATCTTTTATTGGACCAAATGAGTGTCACACCTCAGTACAAGATTAAACAGATTGGCATAGGTGTTAGCTACTTATGCTAAACAATCTGTTCCATCATATATTGAGCTGTTACACTCCTAGATCATTTCCAGAAATGAAGAAAAGCTCCGCGTGAGCTGGAAACCGTCTCTCCCCCCCCCACGAGAAGATGATCCAATTAAAAGTATTATCTCACCCACCTTTCAGGCTGAAATTTTCCGTGCTGGATGAATGCTTCTGGCTCAGTAATTTTGGAAAGTTTCATCCAGAATGCTTCAGTTGTATCTGAGAATGAGGATAGGAGAAAAATACGTTGTTTGCTCTTGCAAGAAAAAAAAAATTCTTACAGCCAGTATGTTGAGAAGTTTGATATATCAGTGCATGGACATGAAATTTGATAAGGTGTGCGGGAGGGGAGTTGTGTGGAGTTGGGGATGTCCCATTTCCCATGCCTGTGAAAATTCATCCAAATGAGATCAGGTTAGGAACTTAAGCAACTTTTTTCAGTATGGCAGCAGCTAAATTTTCTGAAAATACTTTCTGTATTAAGCGTGCTGCTGCCCCTCACAGCTCCTGTGCTGACTGAACTGTTCAAGTGTCAGCCCTACAAAAGCAACAACACATGCTCCAGCTTAGGGCTTCAGGGGCTTGGCAGGTCTCTTCCTGGAGTTGCTCCTCTGGACTTGGGGAAGACTCTGTGATGCCAGGCCCAGGAACTGAGAGAAGTGAGGCTTGCTTCTACACTTGCCCCCTCCTGTCGGAAGGGGCATGGTAACGAGACAGTACGAAGCAGGCTAATGAGGCTCTGACATGCATATTCAGGACCTCATTAGCATAAAGGCGGTCATGCCAATTTCAAAGTTCAGACTTCGAAATGCAGACGTAGATGCAGACAGCTTCAATATAAGCACCCCACTTTGACTAATTGGGAGTAAGGGAATGTCGAAGTGTGGTGCTTATTTCATATCTGCCCACATCTATGCTGCCAGTTCAAAGTTCGTGCGGCTGCCATCATCCTACTGAGGCACTGAATATGTATGTCAGCACCTCATTAGCCTGCTTTTAACTGCCTTATTATCATGCCCCTTTCCACCAGGAGGGGGTGAATATAGCCAGAGACCATCCCTTTTATGTTCTCAGTGCTCTTCCTTTGCCCTCCTGACTAATTTTAAGAGCTTGACTTTGAAACCTTGAATATTCGTTCAGTGTAGCTTTTTTGTGTCTTTTATATAATGAGCCTGGAACCATATAAGCATCTGAGCTTTGTGTCCAGCTCTGCCACAACTTCCTGTATGTCCTTAGACAAATTTCAATGAACTTTTTGCTGAAAGTTCCATTTCTGCAAAACAATTGCCTCATATGGGTATTATGAGATTTAGTTTGTCAAGTGCTTTGAGATCCTCTGATTAAAGGTGCTATCTAATTATGTATACCAGCATAGTAATAAAATAAATCCCTTAGCTCACACAAAATAAGCCATTCTGAAATTAATTTTATTTCTTTTGCCACCTTCTGTCTTCTGACCTTCTCTTCATGCGTCACCTTCTGATCTGTCTTTAATAGGATTACATTTCATATTCCAAATCTCTGAGCACTTCTAAAATAGATGTTGATTTTAAAATAATTGACAGAAAAATGTTTTCGTCTTTCTCCGCAGCAGGGATTGAAAAATTAACTGAGCCAACATCTAGGACTGCCAGTATTTGCTCTTGGACCAGTGACAGATTTAAGGGCTATTAGAGAATTAAAAGGTTAGAAACACTTGCTGTATCCTATTGGATAAAGGGGATTATAGGTTTTCTATTGATATACAGTATTCAGTTAAGTGTTTGGTAGGATATGAGAGAGAAAACCTTATCATTGTGATACCTGATGTACACAAAAACTCTTATATAGCTAATGTTTAGAAGTTTATAAAATATTAGTTCTTATTTTTTCTGTCACTGTACTCTACATAACTAAGACACTGATATTGTAGATAGAGTAATAAAAAAAAAATTCTAATGAAAATGTTAGCCTAATTTTTAAATCGTTTTCTCCAAAAGAGTTCAAATAGCAAATATCACTACATGCCATAATGCACATATACATATACATGTATATCTCACAGAGCTGGAAGGGACCTGGAGAGGTCATCAAGTCCAATCCCCTGCACTCACAGCAGGACCTATCACTATCCCTGATAATTTTTTTTTTAAATTCATTTGCTCCAGGTCCCTAAATAGCCCCCTCCAGGATTGAACACACAACCCTGGGTTTAGCAGACCAGTACTCAAACTGCTTTGTTTATTTGAACTTGTTTTACTCAAACTGGGTAACTCACTCATGCCTTTGTTGAGCATTTTCAACTTGCGGAGGAGTTTCGTGCTTTTGCCAGCAAAATGTGTATTTTGTCCTAGCCCATCTTGTATTTTGTACTGATATAGAAGTAGATATAACTATTGATAGTCTGTGTGTTGTGGTGGTTTTATTGTATTTTATATTGTTGCTATAAAAATTATTTTGAAAAGAACTACTGACTTTAAAATCCTAAAAATGTCTAAATATCTGCAGTTGCCATTTTTGGAAATTTGCTTTTCTGTTTTCAGTAAGCAGCTATCATGAGACAATGACAGAGTATTTATAATCAGCTGCTGGCGAGCAGCTGTCTTTCTCCTACAGTTTCCCTGGAAATGGGTCTAATCAGCAGTACAGTTTTGTTTCTGAAACATCCGGTATTATAAAATGCTAGCTTTACTTTCTCTTGTATAATAGCTGTATTAAGCTCTCAGAGTCAGAGTTCATATCAGTGTTCTTCTCTTGATGACTACTAGCTTGTTGTAGTGTTTTGAAAAAAGAAGTTGGATTGGGTACAATTAGGAGGATTTTTTTTACTTATCTTTAATATTTTAACATGCCTGGGTTTATTTTCTCTTCAGATAGCAGTAGATTTCATAGCTGTGACATAAGTCTTCTTCCTATTATCCTGTTGACTGGAGGCATGTTGCATGCAAGCATCAGACATTTTTGTTTGTCCACTGTATCATTAAAGTCCATCTTCTTCACATTGTCTCTGATAAAATCATCCATAACTTTTTGGGCTTTCCTTGCACTCTTTCCTACTAACCTTTCTTACCATGCTGTCTCCACCAGGTCCCCTTGATTTATGCCCTCTGTGAACTGAAATCAGCAAAATCATGCTTCTTGGATTTTATTAACTATATTAGGGAGTTCCACCCTAACACTTGCATTTCAAAACCTGTCTCTTTGTGTAACAACTTCTATGGCACAAACCATCTCATCTCAAACACCTGTAAGAGTTGAGATTACCTGTGGTCATGCACATAAAACAATGCATGGAACAGCATTGTTCTCTGTGATTAATCCTTCAGTCTCAGTGGCATATGCTTGTCATGTGTAACACCCATGTGCTCCTAAGAGTCCAGGCTGCTTGTGTTCCAGCTCGATATCTTCCATAACCCAGCCACCAAAGTACATGAGCTTTTCAATCTGATTTGATCTAACTGCTTAATTTCTGTCCTTTTTCCATCTGACGTCTCCACTGACCCATATGACCTGTATCTTAGTGGTGCTCATTTTCATCCTATGCTTGTCTAGCTGGTCATACTACTGGCTTGCTATTTAATCTAGTGTTTTCTTTTGCAGATGCCTATATTGCTTTGTCATCCGTAGGTACAATTGTCTCACCTTTTCCATTTGTGTTATTCCTGGTCATGTATTTCATGAGAATGATAAACAGGATTGGTCTGAGGGCAGATCCTGAGGCTGATGTTTGTTCTTTATTCCCAACTTCTTGTTTCTGGTACCAGGTGATGATTCCCATTTCCTTATTCAGAAGTCAAAATTGTTGAACAATACACAAGTGTAAGATGAAATAGAAATGCTGTCATATGAATATTCTTTAAAATGATGAACATTTAGCTCACACTTTTAAATTAAATAATCATATAGAGAACTGGGTTTTGAGTGGATGTATATGACAAAGTAAGTTTCAGATCACCTTAAATGACATATCCCTGCAACTGACGCTGTCCTGGAGAAGCTGGGATGTTCCACTTTTATTGGCCTGAAACTTCATTCCTATGCAGCATGTTGTCAGATGTCATACTCGTACACCACTGCCTTTTTTTGTACATGGTAGTTGAGTAAGGAGCTGGGGTTTGGCTGATGCTACATTACAAAGTAACCCAAAGCATCACTCTCCATGACTGTCAGTATTCTGCTGGAGCTAAGACATGCCACTTGCTGATCCTAGGGAAATCGATTTGTCCTGATTTTAAAGGTGCAATCCCAATAATTGAGGCTTTGTCTTATGTAGGTGCCTATTGCACCCATCATCCTGTTTCAATTTTCACTCTCCTTGTCAGCTGACTTGAGGCTTCATTTTTGCAAAATATGCTGCCACCTGTCACACCCCCATCCTGCTTTGATATTGAATAAGGAGTAATGTTTTTGACTGATTTAACATGACAAAATGAGTCTAGGGTCATTTCAGTGACTGTCAGACTACTCTGCAGGAGGTAGAACATGCCACTCAGCACTCCCAAAACTTTGGTCCTGAGCAATATGTTGCCACCTCACTCCTCTCCATTTCCACTATTGCATCTTCAGTTTGAATAAGGAGTTGGGTTTTGACTGACTACACGACAAAATAAAGTGTGTCCCTGTGATTTTCAGAATATTGTGAAGAAACTGAAATAAGTCACTCGCCAACCCAAAGCTTTTGTTCCTGTACAGTATGCTGCCAAATACCAAACTCTGACCCCACTTGCACATTGTGCATGAAGCTTGAATAAGGAGCTGGGATTTGACTAGCTGTCTGGGACATTGTTACCCCAGTAACACATCCCTATAACTGTTGTTTCTCTAGGAAGGGAAGAGGACATGCCATTCCCAAGGATGAATCTTTATTTTTGGCCGGGCAGATATACAACCCTGATTTTTATGTTGTTTTCTTTTTTAGTAATTAGGTGAAATGCAATATGCATGTAAAATGTCTACATGTTTGCATTAAGGGTTTGTATCTCAGGTACACAGAACGGTTTAATCATTGTAGGTTTTATCACCTGACACATTTTGTCAAGTAGTCTGCCCAAATTCAACTCCTTATCCAAACTCCATATACAACATTCCAGTGGGTAGTGGATGTGGCACACGGTTGCTCATTGCTCAAGAACAGAGGTTCAGGTTGCCTAGTGACATGTCCCAGCTTCTTCAGAACAGCCTGAGGGGCATGGGGATGTTGCCTGGAGTAACCTGAAACTTATTTTATCATGTATAGCCAGTCAAAACCCAGTCCCTTGTCTGATTAATAATTTAAGTAATTGTATATTAATCTTTCATCCTGTTCATTAATTAGATGAAATTTTCAAATACTTAGTTGTGATGTGTTTTTAAGTAATTTTTTACCTTCGAGTAAGGGTCTGGGAGCCACAAATAAGCCGCTGGTACCACAAACAACTTAAGCCTTGTTGCAGCCAAGTTTTGGGACAGTCTGACTTTCACTTTGTAGAAGTTCGTTGTTCAAAAACATGTCCTGATCACTGGTGTAGCTGATCTGTGTAGGACATTCACCATAGTTGTTATATTCTCGGGCACTCCATGTTTTCTCAGCATTGGTCTGAACATCTTTCTGTCCACTTTATTATAGCCCTTTCTTACAACAGTCAGAACTAAGAAGCTAGCATATTGGTGTGCTAGCAGCTTTTTTTAATCGCTTAACAGATCACAGTGTGGCATCTGTGCTATGACATTACCAAACAGTTATTTTTTTTGTATCTGTTCTAAAATAGAAATATTTCTTTTGTAGGTGGGGATGGTAGTATTTTACTTTTAAGGTGGAAAAACAGACTTTGATTACATGATCAAATACTATCTTACAATGTATATGCACATGAAGGCCAAAATTAACTTACGCAGGCAGCTTCCTTCATTCAGGCATTTCCTAACTTCTGAGAACTTGGCCTAAAAACGCAAGCATATGGGGATTTATTCTGTGTGTAATTTATAAATGTGGTATACTGTTTCAGAGAAATCATATCTGTGGAATGCATGTTTTTCTTCATGTACATTTTGAGAGAGAGAGAGAATGCATAACATGAACTCAGAACTTTGTGGGTGCCAGGTAACTTGTGTTTACTGATGGAAATAAACAGCGGAAGTGAAACAGTAGAATACAGTGAAATGTATCATTTTTTTCTGTTTCTTATAAATAGAACTGGAGATAAAACCCAATTATTCAAGGACCTTACAGACTTCCCTACTATCAGAAAGTGGAAGGAAGACATTCAGAAAGTGACTTCCCAGATCCAACTTCATCTTCAAGAGATACGACGACTGATAAATAACCCTTATGCAGAATACATTGCAGTATCGGGACAAGAGGTAATATAAATATTGCTTAGGTCATTTTGTTTGTATGCTTACCAGTGTATGCCAACAAAATAATTTGCTTACCCGAAAAATTAATTAAACCATGTCAATAAATAAAAGCTATTCTGGCGATCAGATGACATCTGTTGGGAAGAAGAGTCTTTTTGTCTTATTTTCAATTGTACCTTTCTCACCTTACTGCTTTTTTTACTTAATTTACCATGGGTATTTTCTCTTTGCAACTTCTTTAGGGCTTCTGTGGGGATGGAATTTCTTTTAGTGTGGTTTAGTTTGATTCATCAGTATTTTGCTTCCAAAGATGGTTGACAAGGTTGCATCGAGACTGTTGGTAAAATATTTTTGAGACTGTATACTGAGAGTTTTATTAAACATAGAATCATAGGGTTGGAAGAGACTTTAGGAGGTCATCGAGTCCACCCCCTGCTGAAAGGAAGACCCATCCTAACTAAGTCATCCCAGCCAGGGCTTTGTCAAGCCAGGACCTGAAGACCTGTAGGGGAGGAGATTCTACTGTCTTCCTGTGTAACGCGTTTCAGAGCATTACTACTCTCCTATGCTGGGAGTACACTTGCTGTGGAAGATTGAATGCTTAGGTTCGGTCTTCCAGGGTGCCATTTTGTGCGTATGTGAAACTGCACATTTCAGGGTCAATGTCAACCCTGGAACTCTTTACGAGCTGCAAGAATTAAGGAATGCCAATGGGAGGAGCTCTCCTGTCAGCATTTTTCCGTGGGGACTGGGACAAATATAAATGGCTTGAAAATTCGTTTTTGGGACGCGACTGGCATACCTAAAATTGCGTAGCAGCCATTGATATTCCAGGTGAGTGTAGACCCAGCCCTAATGATACAGTTTTCCTAATAGCCAATCTAGACCTCCCCCCAGCTGCAACTTGAGACCATTGCTCTTTGTTTTGCCATCTGTCTTCACTGAGAACAGCCTCTCCCTCCTCTTTGGAACCTCTTTTCAGAGAGCTGAAGGCTGTTATCAAATCCCTCAACACCCCCCCCCCCCCGAAAGTCTTCGCTTCTGTAGACTAAATAAGCCCAAATCCCTCAGCTTCTCCTCAGAAGTCATGTGCTCCAACCCTCTAATAATTTTTGTCAATGTCTGCTGGCCTCTTCTCTAGTCTGTCCATATCCTTGCAGTAATTCAGGGCCCAGAATTGGTTGCAGTACTCCAGATGCAGACTTACCAGTGCCCAATAAAGGGGAATAATCACTTCCCTAGATCTGCTGGCAGTGCTCCTACTAATGCACCCAGTATGCTGTTAGCCTTCTTCACACTGTTGGCTCATATCTAGCTTCTCATCCTCTGTAATCCCCAGATCCTTTTTCTGCAGAACTTCTTCTGAGCCAGTTGGTTCTCAGCCAGTAGTAGTGCTTGAGATTTCTCCTTCCTAAGTGCAGGGCTCTGTGCTTGTCCTTGTTGAACTTCTTCCTAAGTTGTTCTTTTGGCCCAGTCCTCCAATTTGTTTGTCTCCATAGACCCCATCCCGATTTTCCAGTACATCAACATCTCTGCCTAGTTTAGTGTCATCTGCAGACTTGCTGAGCTGCAATGCATCCCCATATCTAGGTCATGAAAAAGAGAATTTGAACAAAACAGGCTCCAGAACTGATCCTTGGGGTACTCTGCTTGATACTGGCAACCAGCCAGACATAGAGCCATTGTTCACTACCCATTGAGCCTGACAGTCTAGACTGTTTTGTATTCACTGTACAGTCAATTTATCCAATCCATACTACTTTCACTTGCTGGTGAGGCTATTGTGGGAGACATATCAAAAACTTGCTGAAGTGAGGGTATATTATGTTCACCGCCTTACCCCATATACAAAAAGCCAGTTACCTTGTCATACAATGCAATCAAGTTGGCCAGGCATGAGTTGGTCTTGGCAAATCCATATTAACTATTCCTGATCCTCCTCCAAATACTTCAAAATGGATTCCTTAAGGATCCCCTCCACGACTTTTCTGGGGACTGAGGCAAAGCTGACTAGTTTGCATTACTTTCACAGAACAAATCAGGGGTTTTCCTCTGTTGCGCCTTTCTTTTTGTGTTTCTTCCTATTATCCCACTTCCCCACTTACCTCAGGGCTTAGGTCACCATCTCTTGAGAAACCTAATTTAAATGCCTCCTCACTAGGCTTGCAAGCCTGTTAATTAGGTGGATTCCATCTCTTCTTAGCAATTCTTCTGCCCAGAACATCATCCCTCGATCAAAGAATCGAAAGCCTATTCTCTGACACCATCTGTGCAACCACATATGTATTTCCAAATTCAACAATCCCTACCTGAGCCTTTTCCTTCCACAGGCAGGAAGGGTGAGAACACAACTTGCACCTCAGACTCCTTGATCCTTCTTTGCAGTGCCATATAATCTACACTGAACTACTCAAGGCCATTCTTGGCAGTATCATTGGTGCCCCTGTGGTGAGGTAGGATGGGAAAGAAGGAAGGATAGTGTTAAAATTTCACAAAAAGGAAAAATAATCTTTAAAGAACTGGTTAAAATTTGTAATTTGTCGTTTTCACTCATTGTTTCTTTTACTATGATATTTAGGAGTCCGGGTCATGGACCAGGACACATTGTGTTAGATGTTCTACAAACACAGAACAAAAATATGATCTCTCTCTGAGAGCTTGCACTCTGACATCAGACCAATGGAGGAGTAGAATCACAGGATTAGAAGGGACTGAAAGAGTCATCTTCTCTAATCCCCTTTCAAGATGCAGGGTTTGTTGTGTCTAAATCATCCATGGCAGATGGTTATCCAGCTTCCTTGTGAAAATCTCGGGGAAAAGAGCTCCCACAATCTGTATATGTAGTCTGTTCCATTGTTCTACTCTTAATTGAGTTAGAAATTTTTTCCTGACATTTATCTAAATATGCTGTCTTGTGGCTTGAAGTTATTGGCCCTTGTCTTGTCCTCTGTGGTAAGAAAGAACAACTTCTCTTCATCTTTTCAATGTCAGCCCTTCAAGTATCTGAAGACCACCGATGCCTGCCCCATTTCCTCTTTTCCAGACTAAACATACAAATTCCTTTGACCTTGTAAAGTATGCCTTGCGTTTTATCTTTGTGAACATCTTTGCTGCTTGACTCTGAATCCTTTCCAGTTCCTCCATATCCTTTCTATGCTATGATGATCAAAATTGGAAACAGTATTCCATCTGAGGCCTAACTTGCACTGAGTACAGTCCGTTCTGTATCCATCATAGACAGTTACTTTTCTCACAGGTTCATCTCCAGCCCTCCCTATATGAGTTTTCTTTAAGGACAAGGAGGTACATCTTAGACCTCAGGTGGAATTCCTTCCAAAGGTTGTGTCCTAATTTTACTCCAAGCAGAATATTGTCTTGCCTGATTTTTAACCCTAAACTTGATCTGAGCAGCTAAGAACAAAGACTTTACTCACTGGACATTTGATGGGCCCTCGCCTTTTACATTGAGTGCACAAAGCTATTTTGAAAATCAAACTGGATATTCATGGTGTTGGCAGACCAGAAGAAAGCTCTTTCAGATTCGTCACAAAGGATCTCATCTGTACCTGCTTCTGGACATGAGTCTCACGTCATGAAGAACTGTCATAAGAAGCGAAATTACAGTTTTTTCTTTGATTGTTCATATTGATTTCAGGTAAGTGTCTCCAAAGACCTAGCTCAGAGATGGAGTCACAGTTAAAGAATCACAGACTGGAGAATTGCTCTGCTGAAAACTACATCAGTCTCTAGCATGCTGGGTAATGGCACAGTGAGTGGTAAAAGTGTGCACCAGGAACATCTCCTGCACCCACACCTGCTACAAACTGGCCAGTTTTGCAGACCAGCTCTTGAAGGCACAGACCTCCTCAGTAGTCTTCCTGGTCCTGGTGCCACTTCAAGGTATCTTTTGGGTGATAAAGTGGTTCTTTGTGTATACTCATCAAACAGTTATTCAAGTAATTTCTCATGCATACCTTTCACCTCTTGTGAGACTGCTTTCTATATCCTCTGGTTGTCACTACATTTACTGACAAGATGGGAGAAGGGAAGGAATAACAAGGGCACATTATTTACTGGTAGTTTAGTTTGTCATAAGTGCCACTTCTCTCTCACTCCAAATCCCTTTGTCCTTACCTTGTGCTAAGTGGGGGGGTAGGGGGAACTCTTTGGACTGGGAATGGATGCCTTTAAAATTACTGTAAGGTTGGGATTAGAGTGTATTCTTACAACTTTACTTCTGCTTTTCACCATTTGCCTTCTACTTACGCTAATAAAGGGTACGGTCAGTGTGACTTGCTCTTTGGCATTATCCACAGGATGGGAGAAGAGAAAGGACTCTAACAAAGTGAAGTATTAAAGAGTATTCCCTTCTGTAATGGATGCACCCTAAAAATCTCTGCTTAACTTATTTTCCATTTCTACTTTGCTGTTTGTCTTTAGATGGAAAGATTTCTTCACTGAAGTTTGTTGAGGAAGAGGGGCATAATCTCCTTGAAAGCAGTAGAAAAGACTTTGGCTGTTTATCTTTCCAATCAGGGCATTCTAGGTAGAAAACATATCATCCTGCAGAGAAACATAGACCAAAATTGAATAAACCGGGTGTCTAAAGCGTGACTGCTAAAGTCATAATTATGAACTTAAGCATGAGGCGTGATTTTCAGAGGCAGGAAACATCCATAACTCCTATTGATTTAAATTTTGTGGTAGCTTCCTCTTGGAGTTCAGATAAAGCTTTATTGGCAGATGCGTTTTTCCACAACACACAAAGCTACACCCACATGCATCTAATCTTTTGTTTCCAGCCTCTTAATGTCATTCATTTTAGGCACTCAACAGAAGAGAGGGCTGTCCAGTTAGTGATAGCAGCACTTTTTGTTTCATGTCAGGCATAGAAAGTACTTGCTACATTTGGCTGCTTCCTATATGGCATAAGCACTACTTACTGTTCTGTATTTTCTAGATGATCTTGAAATCTCTATGTTCACTTCTTGTGACAGGTGGTAGCAACACAAACTGACTAACTTATTGATTGTAAGTTGTTCGAGTTCATTAGATGATAAATATTGACTGTGTATGGGATGCAGTGCTCTACCCTGTCAGTATGTTGAAGTTAATCAGGAGGCAAGCTGTTCAAAAATGCTGTAAAAGTAACATACCAGCAACCCTATTGTTAGAAACAGTTCACACTCCTCCTTTTCAAGCCCTTGCACAGGTTTGCGCCTACCTTCAGTTATTATCTAATTAATCTGTTAGGGGTTTTATAATGCTAATCGCTGTGGCATGTAAACTCTTTTCAGATATACAGAGATAGTTTGTCCATGTTGGACTTTGTGGAGTCTTCTGTTCTTGCTGCTGCTATTTCCTTGATTACAGAAGACTGCATTTGGGGTGATTTGTTGGGTTGTGTTTGTGAGGTGGGGAGGGTTGTGTATCTAAGGGATTGTTTACACTACCGCTTTACTGCACTGTAACTTTCTTGCGCAGGATTGTGAAAACACATGCCCATGAGTGCAGCAAGTTACAGTGCTGAATAGTGCCGGTGTAAACAGGCTCCCAGCACAGGTCAAGTTTTTCCCCAGTGCTGGTGCCACAACCACACTGCGGCACTAAAGCTCTGCCACTTTACTTAGAAGTGTAGACAAAGCCTAAATCATAGTGATTTACAGTGAGTGGTGACTGCTGGGAAGGGACATGGAGGACTGTGGCCCACGAGTCCTCCCCATACTGCCCTTGGTCTGGGGGAGGGCCACTCCTCCTCCCATCCCTGCTCAACCACCACTCCTCCCCATAACCCACTACTCCCACTCCACTTGTTTTCCCCAAAAACTCTCCCCTGAGCCATGTGTCCTGGAGGACTAGTGGGGTGCCTGCCCCAGGCAGCTGAGCTTGGAACAGCAGCAGGGGTGAGGCAGTGCAAGTGTTGGTAATCTGCTAGACAATGCTGATCTCCCATAGTCCGGCAAATTCTTTCCTTCGGCACTGGTCAGGTCCCCAGAGGGCCAGACGAGGTAGGTTCAACCTGTACATTGATTTCAATTAGAGCACAGAATGCAAAGTGTACAATGCTCACTTCATTATTGGTTTTGACTACAAATATTTGCACTGTAAAAAGAGATAAAAGCAATAACATTTTTCAATCTACCTTTTGCAAAAGCTTTTCTTTGTAGTGAAAGTACAGTTTACAAAAATGTAGATTTTTTTTCATAAGTGCATTCCAAAAGAAAACAATGTGAAACTTCAGAGCCTACAGGTCTACTTAGTTCTTTTACCTGTTTAGCCAATCACTAAGACAAACAAAGTTGTTTACCTTTGCAGGAGATACTGCTGCTGTCTCTTCTTATTTACAGTGTCACATAAAAGTGAGAACAGGCTTTCAAATGACATTTTTTGCGGCTGGTGTTGCAAGCCATTTTATATGCCAGATGTACTAAACATTCATATGGTTCGACTTGTAGACTGCACTATCATCTGTTTATCTTTTTTATGGAGCAAATATTTGTAGTACAAATAATAATGAAGAGTGAGCAGTCTACGCTTTTTGGGTTCTTTGTGAGATTAAAACTGGGGGGGAAAAAAAGGGAGAGTTGGTGTCCTGGTTGTAGAGGCAAGTGGAGTTCAGAAAACGATGTTTTTAAAGATGGGCGCAACTAAAGCATGTCTGCATTAGGGGAAAGAGCCAGAGGTTAATGAGAAGAGTGTGGGAGGACATAAAATTAGGATGGGATGGAGTCCCTGTTGCAAGTGGAGAGGCTAGAGAAGAAACAACAATCTTCTGTGTCTGTGACCAGAGTGGAGAGGGAGAATGTAGTGAGGGAGAACGAAAGGAAATCAAATGCAGGAGAAGGTCACTTCGGACATCATCTATTTGCTCATGAAAGAAATCAGCAACAATTTCAGTGCATTGTTGTTTTCCAATGGAAAAACATTCCTTTGAAGAATTCCCAATCAGCTCTAGATGTCATTGGGTTAAGCGGTCAGCTTCATATTCTTACACTGAAATAATCTTTCTCCTTTTATCCCCATGCTCTATGTAGTAGTTATGAATTTTTGAACACTCATGGATCACTGCCTTCAATTCACAGTCCCTAGGTCCACAGCAAATATAGCTCTCTCTCCATTTCTGACCCTTTCCTTACCCCCGTTACCCAGACTCCTGAGTTCATTGCTTCCACAGTTCCTCATTTACACAGCTGGAAGACTCTCTTGCTTAGAAAGTAATCTCTCTTTCAATTGGATTATAATTTATATTTCAGATTAGTGTAGACGAGAAGATGGTCAGGAATTCATGCATCCCTGGTAGTTGTAGACCTTTCACTGAGGCCTTCTAAAGATAGTACCCAGTCAAAATAGAGGCACTTCCTGTCGCCAGTCAGAGTAAAGAACTTTCATAAATCCATTCTATAATGAAAAAATAATTGTGCACAGATTTTACAGGATCTTAGCCTCTGGCCAGTTAATGGCCGTCAGATATTCAGAGAAAAGAGGATTAGTTTTCTGTAGAGCTATTTGCAGGCAGAGTTGGCATTCTGGCTAAGAGAATGCCATATTGTCTGTATTCGCAATTGACATTAATTTTGTTAGTGGAAAGTAACGCATGCAATTTTATATACCAGGCATTTAATCTTCAACTACCACATGCCGTAAAATATATATTCAGTATATATCACTACTAAAACAATAACTTGTTTATGCAGATCACAGGATGTTTTCTTCAAAATCTCCCTGGTTTGAATATGTTAAAGGCTGGCCTGTGTTTCCCTAAGCATGCAGACATAATTCAAAGTACTGTGAACACTAACAGGAGTCAAATAATGTTCATTTCTTTCTCCTAGACAGTTTTGTTTATGAAGAACTTGGTTGAATAGTCTGTTGAACAATGCCATCTTTAATGTGTAAATTTTTTATTTATTTTAGTTTCTGATAGAAATCAAGAATTCACGTATATCTTCTGTACCCTCCGACTGGGTTAAAATTGGCAGGTATGTAAAAGTTTCTTTAATTTTTGATTTAGTCCAGCACATGGAGAGAACTATACTATTCTTGTTTTATGATTAAAATGGAGGTAATACATATTCTTCTGTTTGTCCAACCTTTAAGTAGTTTTAAAAAGCAATTTAAAAAGTCCTTTCATTTAAACAAAATACTAAGAAGTTGATTTCCTGGAAAAACGATATTTAGCAGGATAGATCTTGAACAACAGTATTATAATTAACCCAGTAAAAAATCTCAATAATGGTTTATGCCAATTATTTTTCTTAATCTGTTTCCTATCTAAACATCTGATGTTGAATGAATTCATTATTATTAAATGGCATTTTGCTCTCATGCATTCAAATTGGCTTTTTTTATTAATTGCTTCATAAAAATTGCTTTAGCTCTTTTGGTCAGGAGAGGAATTCTGGTAGATGGGGTGAAGATGGACTATATGATCTTATTGTTTTTCTTCCTTGTCTGACATCTGGCTTATTATTTAAATAGCATGTTGTACACATTCAGAATAAAAAATGTAGTATATTATTGCAACTGCAAAGATGACTAGGAGGTCACTTAGCACTTGAATGGTCAAGGTGATGAGAGAGAGAGAGAGAGAATATTCGTTAATATTATTGAGCCCAGTAAAGGGCATATGCACAACCTGTGTTTACTAACTTTGCCTTCGCCTACCAGTAAGGCATTTTCAGTGAGGTGATCATTGTGAAGTTAATTGAAGTCATTAAACTTATCCATTTGCACTTTTTAAAAGATGATAAATTTCTGTTGAGCAGAATATTATATGCCATGCTCTTTGATATTATATTCTGAAATGTATTTCAAAAGCTTTCTACACTAACTGCACCATAGTAACCAACTACTGTACTTAGAATAAAGACTATTGGAATCAGCAGAGTTCAGCACTACAATAATAGAACATTCATTTTTTGCATCTGTTTGTTTTCAAGGCTCACAGAAATTAAAAAAACTAGTCTAATTTTCCACATTGATGGCAAAACTGATTGCTTAGTAACCTTGATTTCCTATTTTGCTTTTTTTCCACTCTCTTCTAGCACAAAAGCTGTCAGCCGTTTCCACTCTCCCTTTATTATAGAAAATTACAGACATCTGAATCAGCTCCGGGAGCAGCTCGTCCTTGACTGCAATGCTGAATGGCTACATTTTTTAGAGTGAGTTTACAATGAAAAGTAGAATCTGATGTTTTTTTGTTTTTGACTTTTTTTTTTTTTTGCTTGCCATGAAAGGAAGACAAGAAAACATTTTCAAAATGAAAAGAAAAAATTGCTGATTAGATTTCTTGTAGACTGGCTTATGAGAACTTATAAACTAGAATATGGTCTTAATTTAAAGCTCTTAAGATTTTATGAAGACTAAGACCAACAGGGATGTTTCCTTTGAATTTTAAAATGCCAATGAAATTAGTTGTTTAACAAACCAAATACTAGTGATATATGTTTAAACCTAAATATTGCATCACTAAGAAACTGAAAGATGCAATTGCTTATAAAAGAAAATGAAAGTGATCTAAATTATTTTATTGTTCAAGTTCAAAGTAACTGAAAAAGAAAACAAAGGTAATCCATTGTAACAAGCATATTGGATTTTTAATTTTTCACTTTTAGTAATTTAATTGCATAGGTAAAAACATACGTAATGTATGACTTAAGTGGAATACCCTTTTAAAACATGATAGCATTGTAATATATTAAAATAAAATATCGCTTGAGTTCATCATTGTTTCGGTATTGAAGAATTAAGGTATAATTTACTATAACGTAATACTAGGTGTTTTTTGCTGAGGATGTTCAGAAGATCCACAGTTAATATCTCAGATAATTGTTCAGATTCTCTGCAGGCATACATCTTACATATGAACATTTTATTGATAACTCTGTTTTCATGAAGAAAAATAGTTTAGTAATATTGTCCACCCTATTTGCATATGGTGGAAGTTTGTATCTAAATCACGTTTATTCAGATTTTTCTTTTTGATCAGATGTGAGTTTTAAATTACTTAAAGTTTAAAAGTTTTTCTTCCAACTTTTTGACTCAGTCTCTTCAGACAGTGATTGGATTCACATACTTTTTACCTTAAGACTCTCAACTTTGATTCTAATCTGTGGTCTTTAGGTATTTTCTTTTATAAGCCCCTTTTTATTTTTTGAACTGTTTTCTTCAGATTGTTTTCCACTTCAGTGAATTTGCCTAATTTTCTTCTAGAGCAGTATAGAGATGGGAAAATAAGGGTTACTTCATGGGAAACTCATTTTTTAAGCTTTTTTGTCCCCTGTATGTGTTTTGTGTGTTACTTGTATTTACAGTTTTAAAAATAGAACTGTAGAAACCTTTAAATCTTCCTAGTGTAAGTTAACTGGAAAGGGAAGAAATGTATTAAGGCTACAGGAATGAGTCTTCTGAAAACTTTATCTTTTGCCTTTGTTGACTTCACATATGTACTGAAGATGTTGTGCTCAGGGAAATAAAATTATGATCTTTCCATGGTGAAGAGTTTTCTCAGTGATCCAGGAGAGCTCCTGTGTCAGGTCACTTCTTTGAATTTTTCCTTTTGGTAAGTTAGTTACACTTCAAGTGAATGACAAAGTTCAGTCAGCCATTGTGACAAACAGGAGCATTTCTGTAGCATCCACTAAGCAGCAGGAATCATCTGCAGACACTTTATATACTAGCTAATTAATTTCATTTTTGCCTACCTTTTAGTTTGAAGATAAGATCCAGGGTTATGCTATGAATATGAAGTATATAATGATTGTCTGCATTCTCACATTATAAGTTTGATAAACTGCTTGGAGTTGATGGTAATTTAAATATCATAAGAAGCATGAGAGCCAAACAAAGGCTATATTTTGACAATACATGTGGATTCATATTAAATTTGTTTATTATATAGTTATTCATTATTTCCCCATTCTCTACATATACAGTCGTTTTAGTGAACATTATCATACTCTGTTGAAGGCGGTTGGACATATAGCAACTGTTGACTGCATTTTCTCATTGGCCAAGGTTGCTAAACAAGGAGCTTATTGCAGGTAATCAGTTTAAATTGTTCATTGATTTAAAAGGCACAAAATATTAAAATAAGCTTTGATTTGACATACTTAGTGCAGTAAATTGTACTGTGAAATATATTGACAGTACTGTAAGTTTCATCAGTGTTTTACAAATGTAGACTAAGGCATGGTCTCAGCCCTTATGATCTTATAATCTAAATTACATAATTGAAAGACAAAACTAGTTTTTAGAAAGGCATGTGCTTTGTGAACAACAGTTTACTCATATGTTCATAGGGACTGCTCACACTGCATCAGATAAAATCTGTGTACATCTCTTTAGGATTGGGGCCAAAACTTTATGCGCCTAGTGACTTGCTCCTGAAATGTCTGCTGTGCTGATCAGTTTTCAGTTTATTTCAATTTATCAGTTGTGAACTGATGTAGCAAACAACACCTTTGCTAAAATTGTCAATATTGGTATAAATCTGGATAAATACAAAGTGAGAGAATTTTGTTCACTTGTTCGTATGACACTCTTTTTAATGTTTTAGTGTAGATGAGAGCTTTAAGTGTTTAATTTATTGGTCCTAATATTTATCAGCCCACAAATTTTCCCTTTTGTTGATGACTTGTGGTTTTTATACCTACATAAAACCTTTTCTATGCAAAAGTAAATACAAAGCTTTGTGGAAACAGCTAATAGTAAAACAAAAATACATTTAATTTTCTGTTACATGAGTTGTCTCGATTTCTAGCATATGCACATTCTGAACATATTCTACAAATTTACTCGAGCTTACAACTGTACTAATTAAGTATACGCTTGAAACCATTGGAATAGAATACTTTTCCTAAGTTATACTGAAGGAATAAATAATAATCATATTGGGAGATACTGCAACAGTTGGCTGTATTAAACAATTTAATACATTTTGCTTAATATTCTTAAACTGCAATAAATTGCAGGTGAAAGGATTAATTGTGAGTTATCTTCACCTACTCGTTCTCAGAAAATTGCTTTAGAATGACTACACCGCACTTAAAGTGGCGCTTGCCATGGGAAGATAGCAATGCTTTATGACTGCAGGGGGTGTGGTGGGAAGAGATCAGAGACTGCTGCAATAGGTGAACAGTGGTCAGCTTTGTGGTGCTGACTCACCCCCAGCCCCCAGAATGTACGGTCTGAAGGTCATGAAAGGTGCAAGCCTTGGACCAAGGAACCGCCTTTTTTCCCCACAGCAGGCAAGGCAGCACCCACCTCCCTCTCTTAGTGTAGGCAAACATTGCATTGGGTTTGGACGAGCTTCAGTGGAGTGAGGTTTTTTCGCCTTCTCCACAGTGAATGTCATGGAGAACTTTTTATGGTAAAAAGAAGAGGGGAGGCCATTTGTTGTAACTTACTTCTGTAAATGTGGGACAGGTGCCCAGAGCAGATATGTCATAGAGATGGCATCCAATGACCAGATAAATGGCCTGATAAAGTACTTAGAAGCGGGTCCTGGATGATGGAACAGAATGGAGGAGAGGGATAGGGGACTTCTGTGATTGGTTATGGCAGGGAGCCAACCCTTCTTCCCACTCTCGTAGCCCACATGAACCCTCCTATGAAAGGGAGTGGATATTAAGATCCAAATCAAGGCTAACGGGAAGCTAGATGGAAAATGAAGGGTGACTGGTAGAAGCCCTCTGTAATGATTTGAATAAACATGGTTTTGCCTGCACTATATGCTTTATCTTCAGGGTAGTCTCAGACATCTGTATAATAAAGTTGTGGCCCGATTACAATCCACAGCTACATCTACACTACGAGATAAATTCAAATTTAGTAATATTAGTTTTGTAATTCTGGGTTGTATAAATTCAAATTTGACTAGCCTCACCTCCCGATATGCTCCTCACAGAGTTGACTTATTGCTGCCACACTCAATTGTCAAACTTTGGATGTTGCAGCAGTGCATTGGGGAACCTATCTCACAGTTCCCAAAAGCATTCTGGGTATTTTTGCTGGTTTTTGACATCTTCCTTCATTGCATTACTCTCATTCCCCTCCCATGGTAAGCAAATGTCCATTTTTCCAGGTGGAAGGAAGGAAAACCAGTGCATCAACAAAGATCGCCAAATGCACAGAAATCTCTGTCTTCTGTAGCTGAATTGGTTTTCAAAATTGTAGCTGCAACTGAATTATGAAAGATTTTATAAAAAAAAAAAAAAAAAATCAGCAGGAGTGTGTCTTATCAACTGTCCCTCTACCAACTGCCCCTCCCCGCCCTTGCTTACATCTGATCTGTGAAAATAGTACAGGAACAATGAAAAGCGTGAAGAAAAAGTAGATAAATTTTTTTTGGGTGGAAAAAAAAAGTTGTTGAGGGGAGGGTTTTTGGGTTCCGAGTTTACTATACAGTAGTCCCTCGAGTTATGTGAGGGTTGCGTTGCCATGCACCGTCAGACAACTTGAATTTCACATCAGTTGGGGGGTGGCAGCTGTTTTCCCTGATGGAATGCACATTCTGCCGCCAGGGAAGTAGTAGGAGCTCCTGGAGCTCCTTTTGAAAGCTAAGTCCTGGAGGTTGGGGGGCAGGGGCAGCTGGGGAGGGTTAAGCCTAGCAGTGGGTTGGGGCCACAGGAGGGGGGGCAGGGAAGATAGGAGGCTGCAGGGGACTGGGGGTAGAGTTGAGCCGGAGCTGCGCTGCCCTGCAGGAGATTGAGCTGAGGCCCTGTGGCGGAGAGGGGTAAGCCAGAGCCACGGGGGGTTTGAAGCGAGGCTAAGGGAGCAGGATTTTGAGGCTTAACTAGTGTTAATGCGAGTTAAGAGCAACTCGAAATTGCGCATTTTGAGGGATTACTGTACAGCGGTGCACAGTCTGTGTTTTCAGCTGGCCCTTCACTGACTGTCCCCCTCCCTTGATTGCATCTGATCCCTGAAAAAATACAGGGACAATGAAAAGCTTGAAGAAAGAGTAGATAGTAAAGGTTTTGGAAAAAAAAAGATTTTGCGAGGGTGGGTTTTTGGGTTCCCAGTCCATTATGCAGCTTCTGTGCACTGTCTGTATTCTCAGCTGGCCTTCCACCCACTCTTCCCTGCATGAAGGGGTTCAAATTTAGAGGAAAGAGGATAGTAAGGATAGTAAGGGAAAAGATGATTGACTCCCTTTTTCACTACACAGACATGGGGGCTCACCAAATTTCATTGCCATTATGGGGTGGTTTTGTGTTTGGGAGGTTGAATGGCCAGTTGACATGGTCCTGGAAAATCTTTATTGGCTGTGGAGTGCATCGTCCATGGCTCGAGGGCCACTTGAACCGTTCCCCCTGGGTGGCAGCCACGCCCCACAACTTGTAGCCACTGGAGGAGACTGCCCCCTGGACCTTGTTGGGGTGGGAGGTGTGGGTGGGGTGAGTAGGGGGCCAGCTGTTGTCACCCCAGGAGGCTGCAAGCACCTACAGTTTGTAGCCACGGGGGAGACTTCCTCACCCCTGGCAGCAGTAGTACCCCAAAAATCTTAGCTGAAGGGGCAGACTTCCCCCTGGTGGCAGCAATGCCCCAAAAATGTTAGCTGCCAGGGAGACTTCTTTCCAGTGGCTGCAAGTTCCCCCCGAAAATCTTTCCCATCCTTGGAGCCTTAAGTGTGCACAGGCCAGGACATGGTGCTGCCCAGCAGCATGGTCAGCCCTGCACAGCAGGCAAGATCTTTTATTGGGTCGGAGGTTAGTCGCTTGATGTGGTTGAGCATGGGAAAGACCCCGACTGCATGGCACCTGGGCAGGGGAGCATGCACAAATGAAAATCGCTGAGAAGTTTCTTGGCCTTTTATATAAGCACGACCCCCAAAACAGCCTTGTTGCTATGTGATGCAGTGGGGCAGTGGCTGGCTCCAAGTACAGCACAAAAAATACCGAGTGCTCAGGTAGCAGAGGTAGAGACAGAACCACGAATTGCGTTTTGGAGCTGTTTGTAATGGCTAGATGCAGTTAGCACTGTGAACACAAAGAGACACACTTCTCAGCCTCTCATACAAACATAACCCCACAGCCATGGGCTTTCTGGTCCTGTATTGAAATTCACGGTGTTCCTGTTACCTAATTCTGACACACCTGGAGAGCAGTGGCCAAAGCAGAACACTGTGGGGCATTGTGGAGTACATACGGGACACATCTAACATAAGAACATAAGAATGACCATACTGGGTCAGACCAAAGGTCCATCCAGCCCAGTATCCCGTCTGCCGACAGTGGCCAATGCCAGGTACCCCAGAGAAGGAGAACAGAAGACAATGATCAAGTGATTTATCTCCTGCCATCCATCTCCTGCCCCTGTACTGAAGGCCAGGGCACCATACTTTACCCCTGGCTAATAGCCATTTATGAACCTAACCTGCAAAAATTTATCAAGCTCTTTTTTAAACCCTAATAGAGTCCTGGCCTTCACAGCATCCTCCGGCAAGGAGTTCCACAGGTTGACTGTGCGCTGTGTGAAGAATTTCCTTTTATTAGTTTTGAACCTACTACCCATCAATTTCATTTGGTGTCCCCTAGTTCTTGTAATATGGGAAAAGGTAAATAATTTTTCTATATTCACTTTCTCCACACCATTCATGATTTTATATACCTCTATCATATCGCCCCCCAATCGCCTCTTTTCCAGACTGAAAAGTCCCAGTCGCTCTAGCCTCTCCCCATATGGGACCCGTTCCAAACCTCTAATCATCTTAGTCGCCCTTTCCTGAACCTTTTCTAATGCCAATATATCTTTTTTGAGGTGAGGAGACCACATCTGCACGCAGTACTGAAGATGTGGGCATACCATAGTTTTATATAGGGGAAGTATGCTATCTTTTGTCTTATTATCTATCCCTTTTTTAATAATTCCTAACATCCTATTTGCTTTACTAACTGCCACTGCACACTGCGTGGATGTCTTCAGAGAACTATCCACTATAACTCCAAGATCCCTTTCCTGATCTGTCCTAGCTAAATATGACCCCATCATGTTGTACGTGTAATTTGGGTTATTTTTTCCAATGTGCATTACCTTACACTTACTCACATTAAATTTCACTTGCCATTTTGCTGCCCAATCACTCAGTTTGCTGAGATCTTTTTGTAGTTCTTCACAATCCCTTTTGGTTTTGACTGTCCTGAACAACTTGGTGTCATCTGCAAACTTTGCCACCTCACTGCTTACCTCATTTTCGAGATCATTGATGAACAAGTTGAACAGGACCGGTCCCAGGACTGACCCCTGGGGAACACCACTAGTTACCCCCCTCCATTGTGAAAATTTACCATTTATTCCAACCCTTTGTTTTCTGTCTTTTAACCAATTCCCGATCCATTAAAGGATCTTTCCTCCTATCCCATGACCGCCTAATTTACATAAAAGCCTTTGGTGTGGGACCGTGTCAAAGGCTTTCTAGAAATCTAGGTATATTATGTCCACTGGGTGCCCCCTGTCCGCATGTTTATTAACCCCTTCAAAGAATTCTAATAGATGAGTTAGACACGACTTCCCTCTGCAGAAACCAATGCTGACTTTTGCCCAACAATTCGTGCTCTTCTACGTGCCTTGCAATTTTATTCTTAACTATTGTTTCTACTAATTTGCCTGGTACTGATGTTAGACTTATCGGTCTATAATTGCCAGGGTCTCCTCTAGAGCCTTTTTTAAATAATGGCGTTATATTGGCTGTCTTCCAGTCATTGGGTACCGAAGCGGATTTAAAGGATAGGTTACAAACCACTGTTAACTCCGCAATTTCACATTTGAGTTCTTTCGGAACTCTGGAGGCTAATAAATTTAATTTTAAGATGTGGTGCTTCTACACTGGCCTTTAGTCAAACTTTTAAATTCAAACTTGACTCTACACCTAGCTTGTTCTGACGATATTATGATATCGATATTAGTGCTCCCTAAATTGAGCTAATGGTATTTACAGTGAAGACAGTCACGTGGTAATATCAGGCTAAGTGCCTTAAATGTAGACATAGCCCATATCAAGTTATTCCTCCTTTTGGTATGCCCAGGCAACAAAGTAGAGTCCTAGGGTAGTATATTTCAGTGTGTCTAGTGTATATGAGAGGGGAAACCATCTCTCTCTCTCCACGCCCCGCACTTCCACCCCCCCATGTTGTTCACTTTTGGATCTTGAGAACTTTGCTTATCTCTGTCAAGTTGTACAGAGAATTGATATCTTACTCCGGCATACTGAAATGAGAAAACAAGTTGAAATCTGATTATTTCACTATGGAGCATTTAAAGAATTCATCAAATATTAAGCAGCAGCTAGAGCTTTTAGGCCTGCTGCTTGCCGGCTTATCAGTTCAGCTTCAGAAGGTACGACTGCAATTCTCCAGTGTGCTAACCCACACAGAAGATGTTAATAATTAATTTCTGAGAGCTACTCAAAAAAGTTTGAAATGGGGACTGTCACATTAACTCACCTTATCACCTGAGTTTGAGTATTTTGGGTATAAAGTCATTTTCTATTTCTGTGTCAATTTTCACATACTGTAAATTTGCAGGATTTTAAGAAATGTTTGTATTGAAGACACTTTATTATATTTTACTGCAAATTATTTAATTTAAAAAAATCATCTTAATTTTCTAATTGTTACCATGATTTGTAATATTTACTTTTGTGCTTAACAGAGAAGTGAAAAAATTACTGGAAAAGTATAGCAAGTGAAATTATTTCATAAATGATGTCTCATAATAGTGCACCAGTTACACTTATTAGGGAGATTTAAACTTCATTTAAATGTTTAAAAAATTATAGTAATTCAGAAGTACATGGTCAAGCAATGAATCGGTTTTTATTAATGATCTCTGTAAATATCTGGCATAGCAGACAAGCTCATGCACTGTTCTCTCTGAACTCTTTCTGATAGTTGAAATCCAGTGATACTGTTTTGTTAGAGGTATATCCATGTATGTTGTCCTACAGCTAGAGGTGCTAACTATCCACTTCACCTTGAGTGGTCTTCTACAGCATAACTCATTTGTGCTGAACAATCTGTTCTACCTTATATTTAGCTGAGACACTCTGAAGGCAAATCTACATTACAAAATTAAATTGACTTAAGATAGATTAAGTTACAGACACTGCAGTAATTAAATCAGCACTTCCTGTCCCTTCTAAGCTCCTTCTGTTTGTGGGCAGGTCCTCATCAGGAGCTCTTGCACTAACTTAAGTGGAGCATTGTTGGGCACGGACAACTGGAGCCTCATCACCCCAGGGCTGATGGGCGGAGCCTTGCTGGGTGGCGGGGCTCCTGCTGTCAGCACTTGGTAGCAACAGGCAATATAAGCAAGGCAGTGTCTACTGAGACATTTTGTCAGCTTAATTACGTTGATTGAAGTATATGCCTCTTGAAGAGACTGAGTTACTAAGTGGGTGTAGTGGGCATCTGACATCAGGTATTTTAGTGTGGACAGTTTAAAAAATTGGGAACAGGGTTTCAGTGTCCTGTGATGCAGTCTTCTCCATCCCATAATTTTATCTGCATCCCCCAATGTTTTTAAAGCACCCACAAACCTGCATGTTTGCCATTCGTGTAAGAATCATAGATTCTGCAAAGCTCTGCACTGTTGTAATGAGCATTGCGAGGTTGGCACACATGATCCTGCAGAATGTGCTGAGGTTCCATGGGGAACTTGATGATTCCTGGGAGGCTAGTTGGCTTTGGGATATAAAAGAAGCATTCAGGGTGGTGGTTGGCTGGCATTCCCAGAACAGCTGCGGACATTAGAGTGCTGGTTCTGGACTTTGGGGAAAAAAGCATTGACTGGTGGGATCACATCATTATGGAGGTATGGAATCGTGAGCAGTGGTTGCAGAGCTTTTGGATGTGCAAGGGCACATTCCTGGATGTGTGTGTGGAGCTTGCCCCAACCGTCCAGCATAGCAATACCAAAATGAGCCGCACTAGTAGCGGAGAAGCAATCACTGCATCGAAGTTTGTAATGCCAGATGACTAATGATCAGTTGGGAATGAGTTTAGAGATGGGAAGTCCACTGTGGCATTTTCTGTCATGCAAGTGTGCAAGACCATTGTTTCATTCTATGAAGGACTGTGATTCTGGGCAGTGTGCTGGACCTTGTGGGTCATTTTGTAGCAATGGGTTCCCAAACTGCAGTGCAGTGTAGATGGTGAGCATATCCATATTTTGGCACCAGACCACCTTGCCACAAAGAGCCTCAACAGAAAGGGCTACTTTTCCATGATGATAACAGAGCTGGTAGATGACTGGTGACATTTTACTGTCATCACTGCAGGATGGTCAGGGAAGGTGCATGTCGCATGCATTTTTAAGAATACAGGTCTTCTCAGAAAGCTGCAAGCAGGAACTTTCTTGCGTGTCCAGAGAATTACCACTAGGGCTGCTTAAATACCAATTGTGTTCCTTGACATTTTTTGTTGTTTTCCTAACTGCTCTGACCTTCACATGGTGGCGAACTGACTTACTCATCAAATCAATCATTCTGAAAGTTAAAGCCATTAAGAAAAATGTTATGTGAATCAATAAACCCTTGAATATTCCAGAGCCTGTGTGAGGATTAGAAAATTAAAATTACCTCTCTTTTCCTGGTGGCCAATTTCATTTTAAAAGTAGTTTTTATATCTATACAATATATTTCATAGATCAAGGAGTTCCCTTATCCTAAAAAAAGTGTGTGAAAGAATCAAAAACTACCATTTTATATCAGAGATGACATTTACGCTCATACTCGTGACAAAATTCTAACATGAAGATCTTAAAGCTCAAGAATTCTTTTTGTGTCTGTTTATGGTTTATTGGAAATGCCTTCCCTAAGATTTCATCATGATATGCCGAAATCATGAATGTAATGAACAGTGTATTTGTCTACTTCTTTCATGCAGACCAATTGTACAAGATACAGGGAAAAAAATTATTATAAAAAATGGCAGACACCCTGTGATTGATGTACTTCTAGGAGAACAAGATCAGTATGTTCCAAACAGCACCTGCCTATCCGTAAGTATGGGGTTATAATGAGGGATTGAATATTGATCAAGGGGAAAGGATTCTAGAATTTTCTTCTTGTCCAGGAAATTTAATAAATAATTTAATTATACAGTTGGCTGCTTGCTTGGATTTCAGAAGGATGTCACTTGAATTCATGTCCACATCTGTTTTGCCGCCTTACTTGATATTAGTGTTCTACTGATTTCAAATTGCCAGTTGCACACGTTGGCTGTTTCTGCATGTGCCACTTTCTCCAGAAGCAGCATGGTAATGAGCTGTCTGGAAGATGCTAATAAGGCATGATTCGGAGTCCAGAAGAAGCTGTTCTGGACCCCAAAATAGCCGTGTAGAAGCATGGCCCACAGGGATCTCCCAGAAGGAAATCTTCCTTCCGGAAGCCCCATCTTCCTGAAAATGTTGATGAAGAGACTTACGAAAGGAGGGTTTCCTTCTGGGAGATTCCTGTGGGCCACATTTCTACACAGCTATTTTGAAGTCCAGAATAGCTTCTTCCAGTCTCTGAATCACGTGACTCTGTGCTACTGAGGCGTGGGAAATTTACATCCACACTTTATCTTCAGGGCTGTTGATTATCATGCTGCTTCCAGAGAGAGTGGCATGTGTAGAAACAGCCATATAGACTAATGGCACAAACAGTTTGGAAAAGTGACCTCAAAGGACTGAATGATTAGGGTTTGAAAATTAGAATTTAAATAGCTGTCTCATGTTCTTAGGGATAGCTATTTGCAAATGTTCTTAAAAGTTAATTACACAGTTAAATACATTTAAACTAGCTACATACTGATTACGTAGGGGGAGTAGCTGCATTTCCAAACTAAGCTTAGGCAAGGTTTTCCCACTTATTTACAAGTTTAAAGTGTATATAAAAAATTCAATTTACTTCATAAAGTAACAGAGTTTCCTCATTTGGTTCTCAGTGTTCTCAGTCCTTTTAAGTAGTATTTTTTACACTAATTTTTCTTTACTTCTTGCTAGTTTAGAATCATTTTGTATTTTAAGAATGCGTGGCACTATTTATTCCCACCTTACAAACTTGGCGCTCTGATTAATATTCACTCAACAATATTAGATTTTTTTCTGTAGATTGCACATGCTTTATTACAAAAATTGTATTCTGTAACGAATGCAGAAAAATATTAGCCCATATATTTATTTTATATGTCTGTTTCTAAGAAACATGCATTATAATTTTGTGGGGAGAGGGATGTGTCAAGTTGTTCTGAGAAACTGGGAGTCTCTCTCATGAATTGCAAAATATTTTAATCCTTGCTACTAAATACTCACCTTGAATTTTTTTTAAATAAATATTACACTTCTGGTTAATACAAACAGAACAATACACTTTCAACCTACTTCTGAACATCAGGTGCCTTTGCATACTTCATTTTTCTAAGTTCATTATAGGCAAGGGTATGGAGCTGTTGCTATGATAAAGTATAATCTACTTCTTCTTCGAGTGTCCCCGTGGGTGCTCCACATTAGGTGTCGGACTCGCCCGGCGCCGCAGATCGGATCTTCCAAGCAGTATCTGCCGGACTGCGCATGCGCCAGTGCGCACTGCTCCCTTGCGCGCTCCTGGCCACGTGCGCAATCCGGTCCTCGCCAGTTCCTCTTAACTGCCGTCGGCTGCAGACGGAATCCGACTAGGCTATGGCCAAGTTAGCGTATTCAATGGTTTTAGCTGTTTTCTTTAAAGTTTTCAAGTTTAGTCTATTGTTGAGTTAGCCAGTTGTTATTTTCAAAAAAAAAAAAAAAAGAAACAACAAGCGGGACGGCATTCAGTCCAGTCCCAGTAACAAGCGGAGCACCGGAGGCCAGGAGCCTAGAGCCATTAGCCCTCCTGCCGCGGCAGGCTATCGGAGAGGGGGAAAACAGCACAGAGAAGGTGCTAAGTACCCCATTAACAACTAAAAGACTCACCAACAATGTCCTCTTCAGGATTCAAGAAATGTGAGTCTTGCCGAGAGGCAATGGCAGCGTCTGACGGGCACAGTCACTGTATAAGGTGCCTTGGGGAGTCCTATGTCACGCAGAAATGCTCCTTCTGTGCAGAATTAACAGCCAGAGCAAGGAAGGACAGGGAGATGCGGCTTAAAATGCTGCTCTTCGACAAGGCCCTCCAGCCAGACGTGCTGGAGCGGCCGCAGCAGGAGGGACCCTCCGGGGCCCATAAAAGGAAAGCTGCCTCCCTCACCCCATCAGCGCAAAAACGGAGGAAAGTCTCCCCAGCCCGATCCCTGCCGGCAGCAACAACGAGCGGGATGGGAGGAGCGCACAGCCCGCAGCCGCAGCAGCAGCTGATCGGCGGCAGCACGGAGAGCCACGTGGAGGCGGCTCAGCCTCCGATGATCAAACAGCCGCCCCGCACCACAGTCAGGGCGGCGGCTAAACAAGCGCCGGTACCGGCGGCACCGCAGGCAGCGGCACCGACCCCCGGGGAACCGGCGGTGCAGAGCGCGCAGGCACGCAGCCTGCAGGCACCGGAGGACACCGCCCGCGCGGCACCGCCCATGAGTGTGCCAAGCGTGGCGCAGACGGGGCCGAGATCCCCTGCATGTCAGGGGGCGGAGCCACCCCCTCAAGGCAGGGGGAAGGCTGCACACAAAACAAGGCACCGCAGCCCCTCTCCAGACAGGGCTGCAGAGTTGCTTTCTCTCAGCCCTCCGCTCATGCTGCAGACTCCAACTAGAAGGCAGAGGTCCCCCCTAGCCTACCCGGAGCCCCCGTCTCCATTTTTACAACCAGCCTCGCCCTGGCTGGGACCACCTTCACCCTTCCTGGGGTTTGAGCCGCTGGAGTACTATCACAAATCGCTCTCTCCAGTGTCCCAGGTGTCTCGACGATCTCGCTCCCCCAGACGCAGGGGGTATGCACCAAGGGAGTGGTCCAGGTCACCTTCCCAAGAACAGTGCCCATGCTGCCACGGTCGTCCCTATCACGCGGGGCATAGACACCACCGGCAGTCTACCAGGGAAAGATCCCCACAGACGGTCCCATATCCCCGAGGGCAATCGCGAACGGGGACAGAGACTCAAGTATCTCAGGGGGAACTGGTTATGGAACCCCGAGATTTTCCCTTGCAAGCTTCCAGCGAGCGGATGTACCTTCGCCGACAGGAACCCGAAGGGTCCAGAGAGGCATATCCTAGTGGTTCCTTGCTCTCCTCCCTGGACGAGGCTATGGCCCCGGGGGACGTCCATCCTCCGGATGATCTCAAACAGTTTCAAGAGCTGTTTAAGAGGGTGGCCTTCATGCAAGGCATCCAGACAGCAGAGGTGCAAGAGAAACACCATAAGCTCCTCAAAAATCTGAGACCTCCGGCCTCCTCCAAAATAGCAATACCGCTTGACGAAGCAGTCTTGGAGTCCGCCCCTATGATATGGCAGACCCCTGTGACTATTCCGCCTGTCCACAAGAGAGCGGACAAGAAATAGTTCATGCCGGCGAAGGGCATGGAGTTCCTGTTCAGCCACCCACAACCAAATTCCTTGGTGGTAGAGTCGTCGCAACAAAGATCGAAGACATCTCAATTTAAGACGGGGAACAGACAAAGATGCCAAGAAGCTAGAGCTGTTCGGCAGAAAGGTCTCCTCCTCCTCCACACTACTGTTGCGAATGGCAAATTACGCAGTGCATCTAGCGAACCACAGTTTTGACAACTGCACTAGGTTAACCTCCCTCATGGACTCGCTTCCAGAGGACAAGAAACCGGTGCTCAAGGCCATCGTGCAAGAAGGCTACGCGGCCTCGAGGACGGGAGTTCAGATCGCCCTGGATGTTGCGGACACAGCAGCACTCTCCACAGCTACGGCAGTGGTGATGCGAAGGGAGTCCTGGCTCCAGACTTCGGGTATACCGAGGGATCTGCAGGCAAAGCTAGTCGATCTTCCCTTCGACTCGCAGAAGCTGTTTGCTGAATCAACTGACTCGGTCCTTCATTCCAGTAAAGATTCAAGAGCCACACTTAGGACCCTGGGGATTTACACCCCTCCATACAGAAAGAAAAAGTACTACCCTCAACAAAGACGGTACCAGTACCAGCAACAGCGTCCCCAGTACCACAGGGGTTACGAGCAAGGGCGACATCAACAGCACCAGCAGTACAGAACTCCCAGGCGGCGTTCCCAACAGAGCCGTGCATCCTCAGGGCAGGGCCAAAGGCCACAAGTTTGACACACAGATCCAGGGCTGCGTCATCACTACCATCGCACAAGGTCATCCGAAGCGGTTATTCCACCATCGCCTCCGACCATTCTACGACCAGTGGCAAAGGATCACCACAGACAAATGGGTGCTGGAGATCATAGCCACGGGGTACGCCATCCCCTTCCAGTCGCTCCCACCGCCACGACCTCCACCTAGACCCCACCTCCAGGAGGCCTCCCACGTAGCGAGGCTCAAGCAGGAGGTAGACCAACTCATGCTCATAGGGGCAGTAGAAAGAGTGCCGAAGCAACTGCAAGGGAAAGGGTTCTACTCGAGGTACTTCCTCACGGAGAAAAAGACAGGAGGCTGGAGGCTCATCTTAGATCTTCGAGGGCTCAACTGGTACCTGTGCAAGCAACGCTTTCAGATGATCACAGTCGCCTCCATCCTTACGACACTAGACGATAGAGATTGGTTCGCAGCCCTCGACTTACAAGACGCATATTTTCACATAAGTATCCATCCGGCTCACCGACGATTCCTCCGGTTCATGGTAGGCAAAGAACATTTTCAATACAAGGTCCTACCGTTTGGCCTCTCCTCGGCCCCCAGAGTCTTCACCAAGACCTTGGCAGTGGTGTCAGCCTACCTGCACAGACAGTGGGTATTTATATTCCCATATCTGGACGACTGCCTACGCAAAGGGGCCTCGAAGGAGGAGGTACTACGCATGATGCGCATCACAGCAGGCACGTTCTCTTCACTCGGCCTGGTTATCAACCTGGCAAAATCAAAGATAGACCCCACACAGGACATAGAGTTCATAGGGGCACGCATAAATTCTGTTACAGTGAGAGTGTATCTACCAGAGACTCGCTTTCGGGCCATCGGCTCCCTCGTGCAAGTCATCACCTTCAGCCCTACGGTGCCGGTTCTGACGTGCTTACAGCTGCTGGGCCACATGGCAGCAGCAACGTTCGTAGTACAGAACGCCAGGTTACACATGCGCAGCATGCAGCACTGGCTGGCGAGCGTATACAAACCAGCAACACACACCGTTCACAGGGTGGCATCGCCCACAACAGAGGTGCGCAAATCCCTGCAATGGTGGGTAAACCTCAAGAACTTGCTAACAGGGGTACCCTTCCACCAACCGCAAATATCGGTTTTTCTTACTACGGATGCCTCCCTGATAGGGTGGGGAGCGCACATGGGCGAAGAGGTGACGCAAGGACTGTGGTCCTCCACAGAGCAGTCACTGCACATAAATATACTGGAGCTCAGAGCAGTGTTCAACGCCTGCAGACACTTTCGAGACCATATACAAGGCAAAGTAGTCGGGATCAGTACAGACAATACCTCCACCATGTTTTATATAAATCGGCAAGGAGGAGCTCGGTCCCGTGCCTTATGTGCGGAAGCAGTCCGGTTGTGGAACTGGTGCATCGCCAACAATATAACCTTGAAAGCCTCGTACTTACCAGGCGCTCACAATGTTGAGTTAGACCAGCTGAGCAGGCGTTTCGCACTCACGCACGAGTGGCAGATCCATCCCGATCTGCTACGACCGATTTTTCAGGCATAGGGTTTTCCCCAGATAGACCTGTTTGCTACTCAACACAACAAGAAGTGCGCACGATTCTGCTCCAGGGCAGGACTGGGACGGGTGTCCCTGGGGGACGCATTCGCGATCTCCTGGAGGGGCCCCCTGCTTTACGCTTTTCCTCCCACAGTGCTGATCCACAAAGTCTTGCAGAAAGCCAGGAGGGAAGGAGCCCGAATGATCCTGATAGTCCCAACGTGGGATCGACCGCAATGGTTCCCCCTACTCCTGCGCATGTCAAACCGTCCACCGATGCCCCTTCCGGTGGCGCCGGATCTGCTCACGCAAGCCCAGGGGTCCATAGTGCATCCGCACCCCCAAGGCCTGCGACTACAAGCGTGGTTAATCCATGGCTCAGCTCCCTAGAGAGCACATGTACGGAGGAAGTGCAACAAGTCCTAGAAAGTAGCAGGAGGACTTCCACCAGGAAGACCTACAAGCAGAAATGGGCTCGCTTCACGGCATGGTGTTCTACCAAACAGCTAGCCCCCCTTTCGGTGCCTATACCTGTAATATTAGAATATTTACTGGACCTCAAGAGAGGAGGACTCTCACTATCCTCATTAAAGCTCCACCTTGCCGCCATTTCGGTGTTCAGACACGAAGAGGAAGGGCACACGGTGTTCGCCCATCCCATGGTTACCAGGTTCCTCAAAGGGTTGGTAAACTTATACCCCCCCTCGGAAACCGCTTCCACCTTCGTGGAACTTGGACCTGGCACTTAATGCGCTAACAGGACCACTGTTCGAGCCTTTGGCCACGGTTTCCCTCCGCCTCCTTACGATGAAGACGACCTTTCTTCTCGCAATCACGTCAGCTCGCAGGGTGAGCGAGCTTGCGGCAGTTATGGCAACGCCACCCTGCACTGTTTTGTCCAAGGAGGTGATAACCATACGGCTGCATCCAGCCTTTGTTCCTAAAGTTTCTTCTGAGTTTCATATTAACGAACCTATTGTTTTACCCTTGTTTTATCCAAAGCCTCATAACTCTAACAAAGAGGCGCGCCTACACATCCTGGACGTGAGGAGGGCGCTAGCCTTCTATATAGACAGGACTAAGTCCTTCCAGCAAACAGATAGACTCCTAGTCTCTCTCGCTCCCAAATCAAAAGGAGAAGGTCTCTTTTCTCATAGGATCTCGAAACACGTTGTATCCTGCATAAAAATGTGCTATGAACTCAAAAAGACTCCTTTACTGGCCACACCCAGGGCTCATTCCACTCGGGCGGTGGCGGCATCAACAGCCTTTTTCAAGGGCGTTGCGCTAAAAGACATTTGCAGAGCGGCGACCTGGTCATCCTACGACACCTTCGCCAAACATTACGCCCTTCACAGGGTATTCCAAGAGGATACCCGTCTCTCGACAGCGGTCCTCTCGGGGACAAGCTGCACACGATCCGATTACCCATCTCCTATCTTGGGTTACTGCTGGGTAGTCACCTAATGTGGAGCACCCACGGGGACACGCGAAGAAGAAAGAGAGGTTACTCACTGTAGTAACGGTGGTTCTTCGAGATTTGTCCCCGTGGGTGCTCCACTACCCGCCCATCCTCCCTACTTCGGATCCCTGTTTAGTGTTTTGCAGGAGCATCCGAGGCGGTTGGTCAAGGAACTGGCGGGGACCGGATCGCACACGTGGCCAGGAGCGCGCAAGGGAGCGGCTTGCACCGGCGCATGCGCGGTCCGGGAGAAACTGCTTGGAAGATCCGATCTGCTGTGCCGGGCAAGCCCGACACCTAATGTGGAGCACCCACGGGGACACATCTCAAAGAACCACCGTTACTACGGTGAGTAACCTCTCTTTTATATTGCATAGGTTTACATATGAATTATTTTTCAAAGCTATTCTCGAAAGTGGATATAAAAGTATTGTATGTTACTTCAGTGCAACATGAACATCAAACATTTTTGCCACTCAAAACTAATTACAAACTGTATTTTCAAAAAAATCTGGCATTTCATTTAATAATGATTTTGTGTTTTTCTGTTACCCATGTTCTGATGTTATCATTTAGCATCTCATATGGTATAGAAGTAATGAAGTCTGGGTGATATAGGCATAATCTACGTTGATTTTAATGTTCTTTCCTATTCTCCTTTTCTGTGGATAACAGGTACGAACCTTGTTCAAAATACTTGTGATGTCAAATATAACAGTTTGAAGCATCAGGAGAATGTGCTTCCAGAAATGCATTCAGCTTTGCTTTTTTATATGTCTGAAATTATTTGTAGAGCCTTTCTATCAGAGCTATAACAGGAACATGTCCCCTTCTCCCTTAATTTCCTCTGAAGTGTTCAAAAATTATTCTGTTTCAAGTTTATGATAGGACATTAAACCTAAAAGATGGTTCTTCTTCGAGTGGTCCCCGTGGGTGCTCCACAGTCGGTGTCGGGCTCGCCCCAGCACCGCAGCTTGGAAAATCTTCAACAGTCTCCGTCGGGTCACGCATGCGGAGATGCGCGTCGGCTGTTCGTGCGCTTACGGTCACGTGCGCAATCCGGTCCCCGCCAGTTCCTTCTCAACTGCCAACGGCTGCAGACGGAATCCTCTCCAGCTCCAACGCCCGAGATGGATAAATCTTATTTTTTCTCATGTTAATAGTTTTTAACAGTTCATAGTTAGCAGTTCTATAGTTATTATAGTTAATTACTCTGTTAAAAGTTGTTGAAAGCTAAAGACTATCTTAGAACTGCAGCGGCCGCCTCCGGGCAGGCCCGCTGCTTTTGTTGTCAGCCTTCAGAGGCCAATGGTTATTAACATCGCCTAATAGATTGTTGAGTGTGCTATTAGCATCTAAGGACTCGGAGTTAAGTTTTAACAATGCCATTCCCCGGCTTTAAGAAGTGTGAATCTTGCCGGGAGGCCATGCCTGCTTCGGATGGCCATAGCAGATGCATACGGTGCCTCGGGGAGACGCATGTTCCCTAGAAGTGCTCCCATTGTTCTAAGTTGACTAATAGAGCTAGAAAAGATAGAGAAATGAGGCTGAAGATGCTGCTAGTTGACAAAGCACTTCAGCCTGCCACATCGGAGACAGCGCATGCGGAGGGCTCTTCAGGATCGCACAAGAGGAAGGCTGCCTCTTTGACCTCCTCTGCGCAGAAGAAAAGAAGAGCCTCACCTACTCGATCCCTGCCCCTTACTGTTGGGTGTGGGACGAGTGTAAGAAAGGGCCCGCGCATGCTGGCTTCCTCCACTGGTAAAGCCGCGGCGCATTCAACCACTCAAGGCCCTGCAGTTACCGGGGAGACGGCACCGAGAGCTGTGCGGGCACTAATCAGTTCGGCACCGGCTACTGCGGCACTGATCGAGACTTCCCCAGAGGCACCGAGGACATCCGCACCAAGGATGACGGCACCGAGGACATCGGCACCGCGATCGACGGCACCAGCGATGATGGCACTGGGAGCAGTGGAAATCAGCATGACACCTGCTCCGGTACCAAGTTCACCAATAGGACCACCCGAAAGGGTAAAGGCTAAAACAAAGACCAGGCACCGCAGCCCCTCTCCTGAGGTAGTTGCGCTGCCTCTGTCACCACGATCACCACCAGAGAATCGACGGGCAGTAACACCTTCAGCCTGCCACAGACGTCCTTCTCCTTTTCTTCGGAGCCCATCACAGGGATCTGCTCGCTTTTCTCCAGCATCTAGCAGAGATCCCTACGAGTCTTCTTGCAGAGGCTCTCCTCGTACGTCAGTATCATCTCGGAGGTCTCGACATTCCAGGCACCACCCTTACATCCTTGGGTTATGGTCCAGGTCTCCATCGCCGGGCCCCTGTCCCTGTTGCTACGACCGCCATCATTATGTGGGGCGTCATCATAGGAGGTCGACGTCTCACTATGGATCCCCGTTGACCACTCCTCAATGCCATAGTGTTCTGCTTCCACCTGGGGGAACACCACGGGTTCCCCAATCAGGGGCTGGGTCTAAAGACATTAAACCCCACCTTGAAATTCCACAAAGGCAATCACACCAATACGGCCAGGATCCAAAGGAATTGGAGGAGAGATACCATCGTGATGCCTCCTCATCCTCGCCAGATGAGGCCGTGGTCCCTGGAGACATTTCTCCCCCAGATGACCTGAAACAGTTCCAGGAGCTGTTCAAACGGGTAGCTCAATCCCAAGATATTCAAGTGGCGGAGGTGCAGGAGAAACACCACAGACTCCTTAAAAACCTCAGGTCTCCATCTTCTTCTAAAATTGCTGTTCTTCTGGACGATGCAATCATGGAGGCAGCCACTAATATATGGCAGACCCCAGCATCCGCTCCTCCTACCAACAAAAGAGCGGACAAAAAGTACTTCGTCCCTGCAAAAGGTATGGAATTTCTGTTTAGTCATCCACAGCCAAACTTGCTAGTGTTTGAATTGTCCCAACACAGGTCCAAATTGTCCCAATACAAATCTGGGGGATTGGACAAGGACATAAAGAAGCTGGATCTTCTGCGTAGAAAAGCCGACTCCTCCTCTACTCTGTTGCTCCGCATGGCCAACTATGCCGCTCATTTCTTGAACCACAATTTCGACAGTTATTCCAAGCTTACTGCCCTCATGGACTTCCTTCCAGAGGAAAAAAGGCCAATTCTTAAAGCAATTGTGCAAGAGGGCTACGTGGCTTCTCGAGCAGGTGTGCAGATTGCACTGGATGTGGCGGACACAGCGGCCCGCGCCGTGGCCGCTGCAGTGGTAATGCGGAGAGAGTCATGGCTTCACACATCCGGCATTCCAAAGGAGTTACAGGTCAAAATTGCAGACCTCCCCTTCGACAAAATAAAATTGTTTGCTGAATCGACCGACTCAGTCCTACACTTGAGCAAAGATTCCAGAGCAACACTTTGGGCTTTGGGGATATATACCCCACTGTTCAGAAGGAAGAAATTTTATCCTCAGCAACGCCGTTATGGTTACCAACAGCAACGTACCCAATTTCAACGGGGGTATGATCAGGGACATCATCAACAAACACATTATAAGAGCCCTAGGCGCCGGCCTCAGCAGGGCAGCGCCTCCACAGGGCAAAGTGCAAGACAGCAAGTTTGACAGGTATGTCGAGGGCGGCGAAGCCAAGACCGTGCCTCAGTGCCAATCTCAGTACATGTTCCTTCACTGACTCAAGCCTTTTTACCCACAGTGGAAAAGCATCACGTCGGACAAGTGGGTATTGGAGATCGTAAACACGGGATACACGATCCCCTTCCAGTCTTTACCTCCACCAAATCTTCCCACCGCACCCATGCTCAGAGACCCCTCTCACCTACCAGAATTAAGGCGGGAGGTGGACCACCTCCTATTCATAGGGGCGGTGGAGAGAGTACCGGAACAATTTCAAGGCAAAGGGTTCTACTCCAGGTATTTCCTGACGGAGAAGAAGACAGGAGGGTGGAGACCCATTTTGGATCTACGCACACTGAACCAGTACCTATGCAAGCAGCACTTCAAAATGACTACAATGGCTTAAGTAATCACGGCACTAGACCATGGCGATTGGTTTGCAGCCCTCGACTTACAGGATGCGTATTTTCATATCGCAATTCATCCAGCCCAAAGGCGTTTCCTCCGGTTCCTTGTGGGTACAGATCATTTCCAGTACAGAGTCCTCCCATTCGGACTCTCTTCAGCACCCAGAGTCTTCACCAAGACCTTAGCGGTGGTGTCAGCATACCTACACAGACAGGGAGTTTTCGTTTTCCCGTACCTGGACAATTGCCTGCTAAAGGGAACTTCCCGGGAGGAGGTATTACGGATGATACACATCACCACAAACACATTTACTTCACTGGGCCTCATCATCAATTTCTCAAAATCAGAGACCGACCCCACGCAAAATAAAGAGTTTATAGGGGCTCGGATAGACTCAGTCACGTCAAGCGTGTATTTACCCGAGGCTCGTTTTCGTTCCATCGAATCTCTCGTACAACTACTAACGTACAGCCCCACTGTTCCAGTTCTCACGTGCTTACAACTGTTGGGGCATATGGCAACCACCACGTTTGTGGTGCAAAATGCCAGGCTGCATATGTGAGGATTGCAGCATTGGTTGGCAACCATATACAAACCCTCAATCCACACCATCCACAAGAGGGTGTCACTTACAACAGAGGCACGAAGCTCACTAACATGGTGGGGAAACCCCAAGAATCTCCTAACGGGTGCCCTTCCGCCAACCGCAAATTACGGTGTTCATTACAACAGATGCCTCCCATATGGGATGGAGGGCTCACATGGACAACAAAACCACTCAAGGATTATGGTCCCCCGCAGAGAAGACACTGCACATAAACATATTAGAACTCAGGGCAGTGTTCAATGCGTGCAGGCACTTTCACAATTATCTGCGCGGAAAAATAGTCGGCGTGAATACCGACAACACCACCACCATGTTTTCTATAAACCGACGGGGGAGCCAGGTCTCCTACGCTTTGCGCGGAGGCGGTCTGGCTCTGGAACTGGTGCATCGCCAACAATATAACCCTAAAGGCATCATACCTACCGGGGGTCCACAACGTCAAGGCGGACCAACTCAGCAGACACTTTGCGCCCACTCACGAGTGGCAGATCTATCCAGACCTACTCCACCAAGTGTTCCGCAGAAGGGGTTTTCCCCAAATCGACTTGTTCGCCACCCGAGAAAACAAGAAATGTCCCCAATACTGCTCCAGAGCGGGCATGGGACACAGGTCTTTGGGGGACGCCTTCATGATCCCATGGAAGGGCCCTCTACTTTATGCGTTCCCTCCCACGACACTTATACACAAGGTCTTGGAAAAGACCAGAAGGGAGAAAGCACGCATGATACTCATAGTCCCAACCTGGGACCGACAACAGTGGTTCCCATTGCTCTTCCGCATGGCTCAACATCAGCCATTTCCGCTATCAACAGTACCGGACATTCTCTCTCAGGCTCGGGGGTCAATACTGCACCCGCACCCGAAGAGACTTCGGCTACAAGCATGGCTAATCCATGGCTAAGCGCCTTAGACTACATGCTCAGAGGGAGTACAAGTCCTTGAATGTAGTCGGAGAACTTCCACCAGAAAGACTTATCAGCACAAATGGTTGCGTTTTTCCGAATGGTGTTCCTCCAGGCAACTAATACCCCAGGACGCCACCATACCTACGATTCTGGATTACTTGCTACAACTCAAACAAAATGGACTTTCGCTATCCTCTATAAAGGTGCATCCGGCGGCTATGTCAGCATTTCGGCATGAAGAGGATGGATCAACCACATTTGCCCATCCAGTTGTCTCGCGTTTCCTAAAGGGGTTGGTGAACCTGTACCCCCCTCGGAAACCAATACTGCCGTCATGGAGTTTAGACCTAGTTCTACATACCCTCTCGGGACCGCCCTTTGAACCATTGGCTACGGTCTCCCTCCGACTACTTCCCATTAAAATGGCTTTCCTCCTCGTAATCACGTCAGCTCGCAGAGTGAGTGAGCTCGCAACCATAATGTCCACACCACCCTGCACGATCTTCTCAAAAGAAGCAGTGGTCTTACAATTACACCCAGCCTTCATTCCGAAGGTCTCTTCAGACTTTCATATCAACGAACCAATAGTGCTGCCCTCGTTCTATCCTAAGCCTCACAACTCAAATGAAGAGGCACGGTTGCACTTACTTGACGTAAGAAGGGCACTGGCCTTCTACATTGATAGAACTAAACCTTTCTGGAAGACGGACAGACTCCTGGTGTCCATTGCATCCAGGTCAAAAGGAGAAGTGCTATCTTCGCAGAGGATTTCAAATCACATTGTGTCTTGCATAAGACTGTGTTACGAGATTCGCAAGACTCCTCTGCCAGTTCCGCCAAGAGCCGACTCTACGAGGGCGATGGCAGCATCAACGGCCTTCTTCAAAGGCATCGCGCTGAGAGATATCTGCAGAGCAGCGACATGGTCTTCCTATGACACCTTCGCCAAACACTACGCCATGCACAGGATGCTTGATGAGGATACACGCCTGTCAACAGCAGTCCTTTCACGGGCACGCTGCACATAAATCGGGTACCCACCTCCTTTTTCGGGGAGGGTTACTGCTGGGTAGTCACCTACTGTGAAGTACCCACAGGGACCACTCGAAGAAGAAAGAGAAGTTACTCACCTTTGTAGTAACGATGGTTCTTCGAGATGTGTCCCCGTGGGTGCTCCACTACCCACCCGTTCCTCCCCACTTTGGAGCTCTGTCTGTGTGTTTTTCAGGGGCGTCCGGAGCGGTTGATCAGGAACTGGCAGGGACCGGATCACGTACGTGACCATAAGCGCGCGAAGAGCCGACGCGCATTGGCGCATGCGTGACCCGACGGAGACTGCTGAAGATTTTCCGAGCTGCGGCGCCGATTTTCCGAGCCCAACACCTACTGTGGAGCACCCACGGGGACACATCTCGAAGAACCATCGTTACTACACAGGTGAGTAACTTCTCTTTTTGTTACTTCAGAACTTATTTGTGTAATCAAGCTATTTCTTTTGTACTTTTGGGAAGTAAAGCAATAGATTTTCATTTTCAAATAATTAGGTGCTGGCCAGATACGATGATGGGATACCTATGAGGTCTTCTATTTCCTTTATTCGTTTTTCATGTACAGAAACAACAGTATCACTTCAATAATCTGAATTAAAAATAGAAATTAGGAGAATTCTGGTCTCCTTATATGGAGAAGAATTAAATCTAAAACCCATTTTCAAACTACAGTATAAGACATTCTGGGGCTGTGAATACTTAACTATGTTGGCAGTTAATATTGGTTCATTTTCAACATCTTTTTAAAAGTGTTATGAGGATAGTACTTTTGAAAGAAAAAATACAAGTGTTATTTAACAGTCAGCCGAAGTAAGGGCTAGGGGGAAGCTGATAGGTGCAGATTTGTAGATGGTTGGACAGAGACTTTCCTTAAGGAACCTAAAGTGGCTACTTTAGGTCCTAGTCAAGAGGAGAGGATAGAATTTGATGAAGTTATAGGTCTGAACTACAAAGAAACTTTTATCACCAGAAGGCAGATAGCTAAATATTGATACATTTAATAAATTCTTGTGTACAAATTCTAGATGTTTAAATACTAAGATTACTAAATTTGCCTGATATTTGATGAAGTTATTGATATGACAGGTATCCCAGAAACTTGGTTGAATTATGACAGTGAAGTGTGGTAATAACAGGGCATGCAATATGTAAGAACGATAAAGTAGGTTTTGTTAGTGGGTGAATGAAACCTTGTGAGAAAGCCGGGTCAAATATGCTAAAATCTTAAATGAATGAGATTTCTATGAATAGAAGTTCCATGCTTGAATAATAAAAGCATAGCAGTTGAAGTATACTGTCAAGCACCTGGCCAGGATGGTGATGGTTACTGAAGTGCTAAACTGGTTCTTGGAGCAGCTGCCCCTGGATCCCAAAAGGGGGTGAGGCAATTCTTGAATTAGTCGTAAGTGGTGTAAAAGATGTGATCAGAGGCGGATATAGTTGAACCATTCAGTAATAACAATCATAACATAATTAAAGTTAAAACCCTTGTGGGGGAGCAGCAACAAAGAAACCCACCATGGTAGCATTTTATTTCAGAAAGAGGAACTACATAAAATGAGAGACCTATAAAATAGAAAATTAAAGGAAGAAGTAGAAGAGGTGAGATGCCTGCAAGCTTCATGGCAACTATTTGAAAGTATAATAATTAAACATACTGTATCTCTCAAATAACAAGACAACAATAATAACAGGACTATACAAATGCCCATATGACCAAACAGCACAGTACCGGAGGTGGCAAAAAGTCATCCTGGAAAAACTGGAAGTCAGATCCTCCTGAAGAAAAAAAAGGGAGCATAAATTATGGCAAGTCAAGTGTAGGAGTATAATTAGGCACGCAAAAGCTGGGTCTACACTTGCAAGTAATTTTGAAATATCCAGCTCTCTCTCAAAAGAATGTCAGGAGCATCTATACACATACAATGAGCCCTTTTGAGGGAAAGTCAGAGGAACTCAGTGCAGAAATGGAAATCCATACCCCGATTCCGTATTAGAAAGAGTTTCCCCTTCTGAAATTCTCTTTCAAAAGAGGACATGTAGAGGCTCCATGGCCTACTCTTTCGGAAGAGGAGTCATCCATGGCACTGGCCAGCTGAAGCGCAGAGACTCCCTAGCCTGCAGCAGCTGGGCTCTGTGATCTCTGCCCACCTTCTGGCTCCCACGTTGAGCCTGACCCCCTGAAGCCCTCCCCAGACCCTACCTGCCAGTGCATCCTGCCCCATCTCAGCCCCGCCACAGACCCCAAACCCGGGGAGGGAGGGGATCCTGGGGCCAACTGGGCTTTTAGCCTTCCACTCCTGCTCCTGAGTGATTCTCCCCCATCACTTTTTCTGGTTCAGGTCCCTCCCTGCCTCCACAATGTACATAGGTTGCCCCCCTCCCCATTGTACATAGTTTTTGAGTTAAGTGTTTAATAGTTATAAAATAATACTTTGAGGTAAACATTTTATTTTTCAGGATCCCTGTGTTCCTAGTGGAGGGATGGTGGGGGTTGGTGTGTGCATGTGTGTGCGGTGGTGGTGGTGGGCATAGTGTGGGGTGGCCATGAGTGGGAGTCGGGGGCCTATAAGCAAAGCTCTCATGGAGGGCCTCTCTGATGAGGACCCTGTCCTTGTGGGCCTGGCAGTGGGGGGCCAGGGGCAGCAGCTGGCTGTTCATAGCTGGGGCTGAACTTGGCCATCCACTCCTGCTAAAAGGCATCTCTTCCCTCCATGATGTTGTGGAGGGCGCAGCAGGCACCCACCCACTGCATGACATTCTACACCCCAACCTCCAGGAACAAGAGGAGGTACTGCCACCACTCCTTCAGGCAACCAGAGGCTTGTTCCACAATATTGTGGTCCTGGTGGAGGTGGTGTTAAATAACTCCTGAGTAGGGTCGAGGTGGCTGGTGTATGGCCACATTAACCATGGCTGCAGCAGGTAGGCATGGTGACATCACTGACTGGGAGCTCCTGTTGAGGGATGAGGGTCCCAGCCTCCATGCACCGGCAGAGCCCCGAATTCTGGAACACACGTGCATCGTGTGTCCGGTGCACCCAGCCCACATAAATGTCCATGAACCAGCCTTTGGTATCCACCAGAGCCTGGAGGACTACCAGGTGTAGCCCATTCTGTTGATGTAGTGGTCAGCGCTGTGTGTCAGGGCGCAGATGGGGGTGTGCATCCCATTCAGGGTGCCAGAGGAGTGCAGCGAATCCCCTGATGGCTGTGTTCAGATCCCACATGTGGATGACTCTGTGGGGCAGCATCGTGTTGATCATGCAGGTGACCTGCATGGGATGGAGGATGCGTGCTTTTTTGAGGGCATGGTGGGAGCTTCCTGGTCTCTGCACCTCTAGCCCCCGCAACCCCTGCAACCTTGTCCCCTGCCACCAAGGGTCCTTCTGGTTCAGGAGCCCCCTTCACCCTTCCTGTGGTTGGCGTGTGACCCGGGCCTGGCTTACCACCATGAGGACAGCCCCGATGGTGGCCTGGCCCAAGCCCAAAATGGTGCTCGATGGGGCAGTGGCTGTCCAGGTGGCCAGCTTCCATGTAGTGATTGTGACCTGCTTCTTGAGCGAGAGAGCAGGCCTCATGCAGGTGTCCTGGTGCCTGAGTGCAGGGGCGAGCCAGCAGCAGAGCTCCTGGAATGTCTGTCTGCTCATGTGGAAGTTCCACTGGCATCGTCCCACTGCCCCAAAATGAGCCACTCCCACCAGTCCAAGCTGCTGGGTGGCTCCAGAGGTGCAGGGCCAGCTGAGGGGTGCTGGGGAGGGGCTGTTTAAGGAAGCAGCTGGCTGTGGGCCCCATAAGGGCTTGTCCACCTGTGACCCTGTCGGCAGCGTGTCCTGCTCCAGTCTTTTGAAAGAGCACCTGAAGCTGTGTGGATGCTCCCTTTTGAAAGAATGGAGCGATCTTTTGAAATGATCTTTTGAGTGGATTGAGGGTTCTATCCACTTTGTGTGTGTAACCGTGGTCTTTTGAAAGGTTGGCATTTGAATGTTCTCATTTGATTGTTAGCCTTTTGAAAGAGCACTGTCGTGTAGACCCAGCCAAAGAGTTTGGAAAGAAATTTAGCAGAAGACATAAATTGACAGCAAAGGTTTACTAATCATTTTTGTTTTTCATTTTTAAAGTACATCAGAGGCAGAAAGTCTGCCCAACAGTCAGTGAGGCTACTGGTTTACTAAGATATTGAAGATGCACTCTTAGTACTGGTTTACTAAGATATTGAAGAAGACAAGGTTTTTCAGAGAAATTAATTATTTTTATATTGATGTTCAATGCAGAGGATTTGGGCAAGATTCCCATATCTGAGCCATTCTTTTAGGTAATAGACCTAAGGAACGATCACAGATTAAAGTGACAATAAAAGAGATTTTGGAATAAATTGATAAATTAAACAGTAGAAAGTCATAAGGCCAAAATGATATCCACTCTGAGTTCTGAAGAAATTAAAATATGAAATTGCAGATATTTTTAAAAAGTTTCTAATGGTGATCCTGATAACAGGCTGTTAAACTTAACATCAGTACCAGGGAAATTTATTGAAACTATAGTAAATAAGAAAATTATGAGATACATAGATGAATACAGAATGTTGAGGAGCAGTCAACACCACTTTTGTAAAGAGAAATCATATCAACAATCTATTAGAACTTTTTGAGGGTGTCAAGACAGAAAATATATAATGCTGCTATAAAGCTGCTTTATAAATCCATGGTGTTGCCACACCTGGAATACGGCACACATGCCTTTGGATGAGTCAGTGAATATGGTGTACTGGGACTTTCAAAAAAAACAAACTACTTAAGCAAATTAAGTAGTCATGGAGTATGAGGGTAGGTTCTCTGATGGATGAGTAACTGATTAAAAAGGAAAAAGGCTAAGAATCAACTGCCAGTTTTCATGGATGAGTGAGGTAAATAGTGTGGTCTTCAAGGATTGGTGCTGGAACCAGTGTCATTCAACATACTCAAAAATGATCTGGGAAAGGGGGTGAACAGCAAAGTGGCAAAGTTTGCGAACAATACAGAATTTCCCCACTTTGATAAGTCAAAAACGGATTGTGAAAAGTTGCGAAGGGATTTCACAAAAATGAGTGACTGGGCAACAAAATGGCAAATGAAATTTAGTGTTTGAGTGCAAAACTTGGAAAAATCATCACAACTAGCCATATAAAAGTATGTATTCTAAAGCAGTGCTTGCAACTTACACAAGAGATCGTGGCATAATTATAGTTAATTGTCCGAAAACATGCACTCGGTGTGCAGCAGCAGCAGTCAAAAAAAGTAACAATGTTAGGAGTCATTAGGAAGAGGGTTGGTAATAAGACAGAAAATACCATAAAGCTGCTATATAAATCCATGGTATGCCCACACCTAGAAAACTGCGTACAATTCTCATTAACCAATTTCAAACAATATACAGTAGAATCACAATGCAAGAGTTCCATGTTCAGAACCCTTACAAATATTGATTTTTGTGACTACAGGGGCCCTGGGGAAGTAGCAGCTGCCAGCACTCCCCCTCCCCGCGCATCTGGAGCTCTAGGGAAGTGGCAGCTGCCGGTGCTCCCTGCGCGGTGCCTTGGTGAAGCAGCGGCTGCAGATTCTCTGACCCAGGTGCTGCAGGGAAGTGGTGGCTGCCGGCACTCTGACCCAGGTGCCCAGGGAAGCAGCGGCTGCCAGCGCTCCCCACTAGCCCCAGGAAAGTGGCATTCATGAATAATTAAATTTGTGAATGTTGCACTTGCAAATGTCGAGACCTTGCTGTATTTTAGAATTGGAAAAGGTACAGGGAAGGGCAACAAAAATAAATAGGGATATGGAACAGCTTCCATATAAGGAGAGATGAGAGATTGGGATTGTTTAGCTTGAACAGGAGACATCTGGAGGGGGACTATGATAGAAATCTATGATATCATGAATGGTATGGAGAAAGGAAATAAGTAAGTGGCAACAGGAAGTACTTCACACAACGCACAATCATTCTGTTGAATTCTTTGTCAAAGGGTGGCCAGAAGTGTACCTAGGCTCCAGAAACAATTAGGTAAGTTTGTGGAGGGTCAGTGTTAGGCAGCACAGTCAGAGATGCAACCCCATGCACTGGATGTCCCTATACCTGTGACTGGACCAATTGATAGTTTCCTATGAAGCATCTGGCCCTGGCCACTGTTGAAAGACAGGACACTGAGTCAGATAAACTATTTGTCTGATCCAGGCCGTTCTAACACTTTTTTGTAGTATTTTGTACATAGTGCTTTGCATTCTTACTGTCTTTAGTGTGAGATGGAAGGATAAAATTCTGATTTTTATTAGAAAAACACAATCCTTTCAAGTGCAGGGTCAACAGCCTTATGAAATTAGGGGCATTTAAACTTGTGTTGCTATATTCATGGAGCAACAAAAGTGGTCATCCTGTTAAATGGTTTTTTCAGAGAATTATTATAAGTAAATCATTTTCTTTTTAAGCTGCCACCTCTTCCCTTTAGAAAAAAAAATCTCTAGTTTGTAAAAGGCATATTGTGAACATACCTTTTATGCATACATCCATTGCTGTAATACGCACTGCAAATTAAATAAGCACTCCACCTCAGTAGTGTATATTTACCAGTCGTTTTGCATTTTCCAGGGGGACAAAGAAAGGGTAATGATAATTACTGGACCCAACATGGGTGGAAAGAGCTCCTACATAAAACAAGTTGCACTGATCACGATTATGGCACAGATTGGTTCCTATGTTCCTGCAGAGGAGTCCACAGTTGGTGTTGTGGATGGTATTTTTACCAGGTAATGTATCAAAACTTCTTAAATATTCTGAGGGGTGGAGGTTGGAATGGAATTACTGTAGCGTTGTTGTTGTATTGTTCGGTTCTGTTTAATTATTTTTACTTAGGGCTACATATACATTTATATTTATTCAAATTTTTTATTTTTAAATTAGTTATATTCTTGTGTGTACTTAGCCCTTATTAAAACATACACCCAAAATGTCTAAACCTGAATGCTTACATTTATGCATTTGACTCTTCAAGCAAAATCTTTCTTAATTGTTAAAGATGCAGATGCTGCTTGCCCTGAAGCAAATGGTACGCTCATCATGTCTGAAAATTTTTCCAAGTACAGTCATGTCTTACCATAGATGATAAAACTTGAAGATTTCAGCCCCATATTTTATGCCTTTTCCTTGAGCTTATTGTACCTTCCTTCATTTTAAACTATCAGTTATTACAGTTCAGCTTGCACAAAATGTCAGATTTGTTCAGAAAAACAGTGCTGAATAAATATTAATAAACCCCAATATTTTTGGTTTTTGTACCTATAATGAAGTCTAGAAAACATCTTGCCATGATTTTTCTCCTCCTTCCCCTAACCTCATTTCTTCCTCTTTTTTTAATGCTCTCTCTCATTGCAAAAAGGTCATATTATTAAAGCCATTTGAGTTTAAATTTCAAAAAGAAGATACTCCTGTATTAGAGGTCATGTTTATGTAAATGCTTATACAGCACCCATTACTGTGGTATTTGAGTGTCTCTTAGAATTAGGAGAAACAAGGAATCTGTGTTGTCCCTCAATAATATTTTATTGTTTCAAAATATTGTGTTTTTATCTCTCATTTTTTTCATAGTTGGAAGGAATAGCATTTCATATGATCCCAAGCAATCAAATGAATTAGAAAACAGTATGTTACCTTAAACAATTTGTTACCTTACTGGAAGTTAATAGGAGTTAAAACATCACTGTATCTATTAGCTGTCCTTTTTCCTACCTGTTTTCTCACACTTAGAAACCAAATGTCAAACTGTTATTAATCAACTGAATTAGCTTTTGCTGATGGGAAATGGAGATTTGTAAAGTATGTAACATAAGACATTGGTAACAGTGTTCCACTTGAGAGTTTTAAAGATGATTTGTGGCTTCTTGCATAATGGTGTCTGAATGTACTAACCTTGTTTTTAGAGTAACTTGGTGAGTAAAATGTTGTAGAACCTCAGTTATGAACATACGATAAACAGTGCTTGTATGTAATTCCTAACAAAATGAAACATTATGGTTGTTCTTTCAAAAGTTATTTAACATTACATAATATAGCTTTGAAACTTTACTATGCAGAGGGAAAAATGCTGCTTTTAACAGTCTTAATTTAAATGAAACAAACATAGAAACAATTTTCTTTTTAAATATTTACTGCTTTTTAGAAGTTTACATTTAATACAGTATTGTATTGTATTAGCTTTTGTGCATGTGTCTTTACTGCTGCATACTTCCCATTCAAAATGAGGTATAAAGTTTAACTGGTCAGTTCATAACTCTGAAATTTTACTTTAATATCTTGTACTGGGCCAATTTTTTTCTGGTGAGGAAGACAAATTTTAAAGCAGATATAGAGCTCTTCTTGAGGTCTCAGAAATATATTCAGAATGTTAAAGCTGAATGTGAGGTTTAGTATAAGTAGTTAACATGTATTTCAAGAGACTATTCCAGGTAAAGTAGCCTATTGGCACCTTTCCAGTCATGGGGGGTTAAGGAAGGTGGGATGAAGGGAGAAGCCAACAAGGGAGATGATTAATGGATTACAGATTGTTGACATAAACCATAAATCCAGTATGTCTGTTCGTTCCATGATTTTTAATGTTATGACTTTAAGCTCCAATGCAGAACAAAGACTGAGACAAATTGATCATTCTTTGGAAACTATTCACCTTCAGGAAATACAATGTTTTTGTTATTGTTTTGAGAACACAGTGATTGTGTGGTTTCACCCTCATAGTTGTTGTTGGGACATGTGGTATTCAGCTTGTGTAGGGCCCATTAATCTTGAAAGGTCTGTTATGGGGCCATTAATCACTCCACTAGTGTAGATGTGTCTACAGGTTTTGTATGTTGTTCTGGCAGGGTCTTCTGCCCCTTAGAGTTGGTTTGGGGAGTGTGCTTTTGACATTTAGTTTGGAGATCTTGGAGGGTTGCTGGAGGACCAGAAGAGGGAATTCAGGAAAGATTTTAAGTATGCGTTGTGGTTTTTGACACTTGGTATGGCTTGCTGTGTGGGGTTTTGGATGACATGTGCCTTCAGAAGGTGTTTTACTTTTGAATTGAAGCACGTTTTCTTTGGATGGTATTTGGGTGGTCAGTTCCATGAGGTAATGTACTTCTACTGGAGTGTCCTTGTTTAGTGAAGGCAGTTTTGAGCCTGTTAAGGTATCTATGCCAGACTTTCTACTTGGAGCACATTCTGTCATATGTGAGTGCCCAGCTGTTGATGATAGTCTTCTTGCTGTGTTTTAGGGTGGTTGCTAGATTGTCATTTTACAATGACTTAAGACTGGCCCAGAAAAGTGTTTTTTTACTCCTATTACTTTACCATATTCAACTGCTGTTGTGGAAGGTGACAACTTCAGCGAGATGGACAAATGTGTATCTCATTGGAGTGTATAGTAGTGGTGTTTCGTTAGATAGTGCATTGTGCTTCTTTTTTTTCACGGTGTTAACTCCTCACATTCAGTATGTCTGAGTTTCAACTGCTTTTTTTATTCATTGCTCTAACACTAAATATTTTCTTGAGCATGATAGATGTTTTCGCTTGCTGTTATGCCAGCCATGGCACGTGATGGTTTCAGCCTGATCTTTCAAGCTAAGAAGGATTGGACCGAGTCAGTCCTCTGATGGAAGGCCGCTAGGAAAGACTTAGCTGCTGTAGGAAACAGAAATAGTGATTCACTAGTGATTCCAAATCAAATTCTAACCAAGTAATTAGAGTCTTTCTAACTGAATTAGTTTTGCAGATTCAGCTGATTTCTTCAATTACTGTGAAATTTGCTTGAAACTGATATGTGCAGATGAATACTTTCAAAAAATTATTCAAATTATTGTCACGGTGCTGGTACTTAAGAACTAAGTCAAAATTAATCAAGCAGAACAAGTAAACCCTCAAACAATATTCCAAATAATCCCTGGGGGAAATTAGCATTACCTTGAAGTGTTTTTAAAAAAAAAAAAAAAAATCAAGCTTGCTAAATGAAGACTTAAGGTGCAAAACTTCAGGGTGAATATTTCAATTTGAAAAAGGCCATGAGTAGAGATATTTGACCCACATATGATCAAGAAACCTTAAATGTTACATAATGTAACAGAGCTTTATAGATTCCAGCATCAGAAATCACCTTGTAATCATCTAGTCTGACTCCAGTATAACTCATAACTCCTGAAAATAATGCCTAGAGCATATGGCTTAAAAAAATCCACTCTTGAATTTAAAATTGTCAGGATGGAGACTCCACCATGATCCTCCATTAAGTATTAAATAAGGTGCAGCTTTTTAACGGCATTTTCTCCAGTCTGAATTTGTTCACCTTCAATGTCGAGCTCTTGGATTACGTTTTACCTTTCTTTGCTAGACTGAAGAGCCCATTATTAAATAATAGGTACCTATAGATGAAAATCATCACCCCTTAACTTTCCCTTTTTGATAAATTGATAGAGCTAAGTGAGTCTCTCTCTGCAAGGCATATTTTCTAATCCTTTAATTATTCTTATGGCTCTTCTCTGAACCGTTTCCAATTTTTCAACATCCTTTTTGAATTGAGGACACAAGAATGTGGTATGGCAATGGTAAAACAGAGATAAAGTATCTACTGGATGTCTGACCAGGGTGAGCTGAGCGTAGAGGGCTTGTTTGGAGAGGTGAGAGTCTGGCATCTGCACGCACTGTCTAGCCCAGCAAGGTTCATGAGTGAAGATCACTACTGCAATGAGGGCGACATTGGCTTCAGTGAGGATGCTAGTGTTAGTGCGGTGGCATGAAGAGTGATAGCTCTAAAGACACTTGAAGTGCTGTTGATACTTCACCCAGGTTTTGCATCCATAAAGCAGCATAGGAACAACAGTTGTCTTATAGACATTGCATCTTGTGCCCACTGCATGTGTTTTTGAGAAAGTTAGCAACACTGCATAACTGTCTTCAAAGTCTGACACTTGATGATTTGTCGTAAGTCATATGCAATGTCTGAAGCAGATTGATACAGAGCTTCAGTCTTCTCAATAACAGGAGTCCTAGCCTTTGGCAGGCTTTCTCAAGGAAATCGAGTATGGACTGAAGGTCATTCTCTGTGTGCACAAGTACGATACTGTCATCAGTTTAGTGAAGGTAAGTAGTGGATGCCCTGAAGACTCTAAACTTTGAATGGAGATGTTGAATATTAAAGAGCCACCCATCTAATCTGTATTGAATGTCAGCTCCCCTGGGGAGGTGATCTTTAATGAGAACTAAAATGACTGCTAAACAGATGGAGAACAGGGTTGGGGCAGCAACACATCCTTGCTTAACTCTAGTTTTGACGAGAGGTTCTGGCTCAAGACCATTACAGCCATCCAATCATGAATAAGTTTGAGGACCTTAATAAATTTTGGCAGGCAGCCAAATCTAGCCAGCATAGGGCTTCATGGCTGACAGAATCAGAGGTCTTTGTCAAATCAGTGAAGGCCTTGTACAAGTCCTGATTGTGCTCCTGACACTTGTGACTGCCTTAGTTTATTCTTCTTTTATAGGTGATGCTAATAAAAAGAGCTATTTTGAGGCAGGGTTGGGTTGTTAGGATGGTTGTTTGAAGGTTATTATACAAGAAGAGGCGCAACATTGTTCTCCCTTGCCATCTTGTAAAAAAGTGGGGGTTTTTTGTAGACTTCACTGTCAGTATGAATTTATATAGTTTTATTACATTAACATTTTCCCAGATTTCCTGTCTTGTATTCTAAGTGGTGTTTCCATGGAAATTGAAAGGCTGCTTCTACAGTTACTCTTTTGGTTATATTTAGCAGTTATGTATTATAGCTTTCCTAAATTGACTTTAAATACTGCATTATGTTCAGAACTGTAGATCTGTAGAGGGAGGATTATACAATAAAGCAAACATTTTGCTTATAAAGTGGAAATATGTGCACTTATTCTGCATTGTTAGGCATATACACACAAAACCTGTGCTCAGCACCCAGCCCAAGCATGTCACACAAGTGCTGGGAATTTCCATATTGTGGAGGAGGAGGGGAGCAAGAATCCTTCCTCCGGATAATACATAAGGGGCAATGCTGTTGCACAGAGTCAGCAACAGCCAGAGCAGCATATCCTGAATTCCCTTGCTTTATCTCACTCTCAATCTATTTTGGGTGTCTGTTCTGGAATACCCTAAGAAAATGCCCCTAGGTTGTTTTCCCCAAATTCTACCCCTTCCTTCTGCAGTAAAACTATGCCAGTTTCACTGTTTTATTACAGCCCTTATTCTCAGAGATGGATGCAGCTTTTGACTCATGAAGTGCAAAACACAAAGAATGCTGCGCATTTTAGTGCACTCGCTTTACCTGTTATGTATCGCTTCATGCAACTGCTGATGCGTAACAGGTATTCTTTCATGTACGAGTCATTCAGATGCTGAAACTGCAAGATCTTTTTAAGAGTAACTGTGTGTGTGTGTGCATATGTATGTCCTTCTGAAAGAAACTACTCTCAGCCATGGAAATTCAAGTATCCTGTTTACGTGCAGAGAAAGTTATAATAAAAACAGCAGCTGTGTAAGAATCCCATCGCTGCTCCAGCAGATATGCTACAACCCTCTTAAAGAAAATGATCCTATAGGATTTAGAGCAGTGATCAGCAAACACCCCCCCATCCCCCAGCACGGGTGCGAAGACTGGCACATGAGCCAATATTCATTGACACGTGAGGTGGGGAGCTTAGCTCCATCCTTCCTCCCCCACACAGCCAGGAGCTTGCTCAAAGCCATGCCACCTGTGGATCAACAAAAGACCAGCTAAGGCTACCAACTACTATCTAAACAGTAAAACCCTGCATCTTTGTTTATCAATGACAGTGGTGTAAGTAGGACTATTGGTGACTTTAAAAAGGATCACCAGCATGCAGACCGTACACAGAGGCCAAAAGGTCAAAGTTCAGCACTCTGCCACAGAAAGGTTGCTGACCTACAGCTTTCCATGGTCAAAAACGATGATGATTATAATGTAGACATTTCTGGTAGGACCTAGAGGGGGGTATCCAGTCTATTTCCATCAGATGATTGACTAGCCGTCCAACAGTCTTGTAGTTATCAACCTGATCAATATTCAAGTCACAAAACTTGAGAGTAATGGGTTTAATACTTTAAAAGTAAGAGTATGCTCAAGTAAACAATCCAATTAACAGTTCCAGTTATTGAAGGCCCTGGAGTGGAAAGTTTTAAATTAAAAATGTGTTTCTTGGAAACACAAATTAACAACGTAAGAAATATCCAAGTGGAATGGATGACTCTAGGGACTAGTAAAGGGATGAAAAATCTTCCCCTCTGAGTAACCTGCCTATCTGTCTATTTCCATGTTAAAATAAATTCTACTGGATTTATTTCAGCGATTGACATACTGTGAATGTCTAATTACTGAAATAAGTAGGTTTTACATGCTGGTTGGGTCATACAGTGCCACCCAAAATGGATTGCAACATAGGAAAGGTAGACCCCAAATCCATAATCTAATGGGGTTGCATAGAATATGCTTTAAATCAACTTACTATTGGTGGATCTGCATACTACCTGTCACAGATTGGTACTAGCTCAGTGCTTTAGAGGTGGAGGAATAAAAATGGGTAACGATGAGGTGAGGTATCCGCTCTCCTTCAATAGTAAGTTATGTTTACTTCCACTGACTCTCAACTTGTCTATTAAAACAGCTGTCATTTCATTTTTATGAGGTCAGAAGACTAAAGTTTGGATTGTCTATTAAAGAGCATTCACATTCACACCTATCTTAGCAAAGTCAGCTTGATTCTCTTTAGGCAGCACAAGGTAACCTGATGAGTTGCCTGGGTAGTTAAATTTTTATAACTCTTTTCTGTTTTTTTAAGTCACATATAACATGCATCTCCTTAAAATGGAATTCAACTGGCTGCAGAGGGCCTGAGCAGGACTCTGCTTATTGCATAATCCCTTTCGATGATCTTTATGTAGCAGTGCTTTAGTGGTGCATAGAGCTTTGTCCAAGTCATCCATACTCAGTCAAATTTCACACACCTTTCACACACCAAAATAAGTTTTTAAAAATTGAAATATTTAAATAAGTATTGCTACATAGGTAGCCAAACAGAAATTTCCTCCTTAGTAATTGAGGAGGTCACTTGGTGCTTAGAGGAAAGTAAACTCTTGACCCTCATCCATCACCATCATTGCTGTGAGCTGGGGTTTACGTTGTTGCCAAGTCTCACTTTCATTTGTCCTTTTTATATATGAAAGTTTTCACTTATTTAATAAATCCTTAACTATGAGGATTTTACTTACACACACACACACACACACACACACACACACACACACACACACACACACACACACACACACACACACACACACACACACACACATCATGGGGGAGGTCATTGAGCTCTATTGTTCTGTTGAAATGCTTCATCAGGTTTTAAAAAGTGTGACACTTGCTGGGAGGCAATACTGGCTTCAAGGGGCCACTCTCAATGTATGCACTGTTTAGAAGAGTCTTATGTGCCACACAAGTACCCACATTGTTCTAAACTTATAGCGAGGGCTAGAAAAGACAGAGATAAGACAGAATGATTCTCTTTGAAAAAGCTGTCTAGCCTGATACTGCAGACCAGCCAAGACCTGAAGGCACAGCAGCGGGTCAAAAACATTGAGCAGCCTCCTTGGTCTCACCAGAAGGCCATAAGAAAAAGAAATTATCTTTGATTCTATCTTTGCCCGTCTCATCTGGTGACAAGACAATTTAGTACTGAGAGCCGAGCTTCCTCACTCACTAAGGAGGGCAAGCAGCCTACACCTAAGAATCTGGCTCCACCAGTGCCGATGCAAGAATCCCACCCAGAGCCAATGGGCTCACAGAGCTCACTTGTGCCCATACATAAAGATCGATCAGCACCAAAAATACCAGCACTGCATACCATGCCCCAGCACTGGTGGCACTTGAGCCAACGGCACCAATGGTCTCGGCACCGAGTACGGCACCAGAGCTATACGCATGAGCTTGTCCAGCACCACATACGGTGCCAGTGGCCACTGACTCCCGGAGGGAACTGAAAAAGGCACAGACCAACACTTGGCACCTTAGCCCATCACCTCATTCACTGATTCTGACATTTTCTCCACAAGCTATGTCTCCATGCTTTCCTAGGGTACCATCATTTCAGGGTCCAGTCTCCTCCATTGCCATTCATTGAGACCACCGCCTTTCTTAGAACAACCGCACCACATCTACACCTGGGGTTACCGTAGATCCCCTTCACCTCCACTGTCTTTGGGGTTATCATATCTGCCTTAGTCTTACCACCACCACAGCTCCATCTCTTGCTCCTCATCCACAGATACTCGAGCATGCTGCTACCCTCACACCTGCAGAGGTCACCAGCAGCAATACCACTGTCACAGCAGATATCAAGATAGCTCTCCCAAATCCAGACAAGGATATAGACATTCAGCTACCCTTCCACCATCACCATCACTTTCATCTCCACAGGCCCAGTCCATAATTCCCACCTTATCAGAACCGGCAGAGGACCAACCATGGGACTTAGAGGAATGCATGAAACTTACCAGACAGAGGCATCCTTCTCGTCCCTGGATGAGGCCGTTATTCCGGGCGATTTCCCGCCCCCCCCCCCCCACATAGCAATTTAAGACTATTTCAAGAACTGTTTAAAAGAGTAACTTAGAGTCAGGACATTCAAATAGCTGAAGTTCCAGAAAAACAACACAAACTTTTAAAGAACTTGAGACCTCTAGCACCATCCCAAATTGCCATCCTGTTAGATGATACTATAACAGAGGCAGCGAACAACATCTGGCAAACCCCTGCCTCCATCCCAGCCAGTAACAAGAGGTCTGACAAAAAGTATTTTGTGGCTTCCCAGCGTATAGAATTTTTATTCAACCATCCTCAGCCTAACTCGCTGGTGGTAGAATCATCACAGCAGAGGTCTAAGGCACTCAAATATAAATCCACAGTCTCCAACAAGGATGCCAAAAGGCTGGCCTTGTTCAGGAGAAAAGTCTATGCCTCTTCTACCCTCTTGTTGCACGTGGCTAACTATGCTGCACATTTGTCTAATCAGAACTTAGATAACTATCTGAAACTAGCGACTCTCCTGGATTACTTAGCAGGTTCCAAGAAACCTATTCCTAAGGCAGTTATCCAAGGGGGTTATACAGCATCTCGTACAGGTATAGAGAAGGCCTTAGATGTCACTGACATTGCTTCATGTTCCATGGCAACAGCGGTGGTTATGTGGAGAGTATCCTGGCTCCAGACCTCTGGGGTACCTGAAAAATTACAGACCAAGGTCAAAGACCTGCCTTTTGACAAAAGCAAATGATTTGCGGAAGCTGTAGATAATGTATTACATTCCAGTAAGGATTCTCAAACAACACTGAGAACTTTAGGGATGTATACTCCACCATGCAAAAGGAAGAGATATTACCCATATCAGTGGCAGTCCAACACAGGGTCTGTGATCAATCCAGACAACCCAATAGGCCATCTAGAAGGTGTAACCAACAACAGCGCAATCCACCTTCACAAAACCCAAGGCAGCAACTTTGACTCCTCATCCAGGCCTGCGCTACCATCTCCATGGCCCAATGTGAACCACCAGCTCAGCATCTCTTTCACTATCAGCTATGCCCCTTTTACCATCAGTGGTCCAAGATGACTGCAGACAAGTGGGTGCTGGAAATAGTCTCAGCGGGCTGTGCCGTACTGTTCCATGCAATACCACCCACTACTCCACCCGCCTTGTCCCTGTCAGAGACCCCTTTCATGAGACCCTGTTAAAACAAGAGGTGAACCACCTCCTTGCAATAGGAGCGATAGAGCGAGTACCTCATGAATTCAGAGGGAAAGACTTCTACTCCTGATTACTTTCTCACGGAGAAAAAGACAGGGTATTGGAGACCCATCTTGGACCTACTGACGTTAAACTGCTACCTATGCAAATTGCACTTCAGAATGATTACTATTGCTTCCATAAGTGTTGAGCTGGATGTCAGAGATTGGCTCACAGCCCTTGACTTGCAGGATGCATACTTTCGTGTAACAATCCACCTGACTTACAAACACTTCCTCCGGTTTACAGTGGGAACAGAACACTTTCAATACAGGGTCTTTCGACGGCGCCTTGTGGTCGTGTCAACATATCTATGTTGTCAAGATATTCTAATATTCCCATGCCTGGATGACTGCCTTCTCAAAGGGCGCTCTCCCTCAGACATCCTCCGGATGATATCGGTCACCATAGAGACATTCCAATCCCTGGGCTTCATCGTCAGTTTACAGAAATCAGTGATCATGCCTGCACAGCACATAGAGTGAAGTAAATGTAAAGTGTGGGAAAATAGAATATGTAAAAAAGTTTGAACATCCTGCAGTAAGTATGTATCACATTACAAATCATGTGTGCACTCGTCTTAAAATAGGGGTTACAAAAAATACGATTTGACGTTATTTATTAAGGACCATATTGTATTCACGTACATTGCGGCTCTTGATTGAGTTTTTTACCGAAATGGAAAAAATACCTCTTGGTATTTTGGTTACCATCCCCTGGACTAGGGTTACTGTCACTGAACAGTGTTTGCTAGAATCTTTTATTCAAACAGGGTCAACAGGAAGGGTCTGAGTCACAGTGAAGTCACCTTTTCTACTTTCTGTTCACCCAGGAAAAGGATTCGTGGGTCCTAGATGTGGTGCACCTCATCCAGTGCATCAAATGACCTAATAACTATATGGGTGAACCCAGACAGTCACTGTGCTTTTGAATGAACTCCGACATAAACATGATAAAAGATAAAAACACCCTATCACATGTGGAGACTTTTCAAAAATTATCACTCCATAACTGACTTCTCAGTCCTTGTGCTCAAAGGAAGCATACGCAACATTTTCAAAACACAGACTTAGAAACTTAATTTATAATTTGACTAAACTTAAAACAAAAAAACACAGCCATATCAGAGAAACAGGGTTTTGTGGTAGATTACAACAGTTAAGACACCATGCTTCCTTCAAGACTCTGTTATCCTACATCTGCAGAGATATTGACTTTCCACTTCCTTTTCAGTGATCTCAAAAACATGTCTCCCTTACATGTAACAGCCTGTTCCATCTTGTATTTAGTTTGGATCTTGTGGTTACCTTCTCCAGACCTGAGGAAGAGAGCTGTGAGATTTGAAAGCTTGTGCCTTCCACCAACAGAAGTTCAGCCAATTACCTCACCCATCTTGTCGTCTTCACTGATTCCACAATTTTAGTGTAACTTCCCATTTTTATCTTAATAAATTGATTTTTGAAATGACATTTTGCCCCATGCTGTGTTACTTAAAACGACATTTTATGTCCTCCCCCCCCCCAGTTTCTCTTTTGCATCTTGGCACTAGTATTAAATGTGTAAATCACATTGGTGTTGTGTTTAGCTTTAAAAGTACTCATTTCAGTGATAATCATTGCTGATTAAAAAAAAAAAAGTTGCTGAGCGTACACTGTTACAACTACCTAAAATACCGTTTTTGCCGTTGCTTTCCAAAGGGGAAGGGGAGGAGATGAGTGCACTATGGGAGGCCAATGACAGATACCTAGAGCCACCTGCGGGACTTTTCTTGTTCCATCAGACACTGGGCATTTAACCCACAATGCAAAGGGGCAGCAGGAACTGTGGGGCAGGTACCCACAGTGCATGGAATGAAGTCAGAACTGCCCACCCTAATGGGGACATAGTCCATTTGCTTCATGTGCTAGTGTGGACATGCACCTCAACTTTACAAAATCAGGTGCTAAAAAGTGACCTTACCAAATTCCATCGAATCTCCTGTTGTATATATACCCTCTGTTGACCTATTACTGTCTTTGCCAGGGGTTAGGTTGGCGAATGGTTGCCAACGCATTTGATAAAACTTGCAATTTTCATACCCCTGAGAGTCATAGCTGGGTTAATTTTTAACTGTTGAGTCCAGACCTGGCCTAAGGGACATCAGTCTCACAGTGGGCTTTCATATATCTGTTGTCTGAGTGGAGACTGCATAGTTAAACACTCAGTGCTACTGATTTACATGGTACTGCATACTATTGCATGTCAGCTAATATATTTTGAAATATTCTTGCAATCATGTTATACTTTTGTTATAGTTGGTATCCTTAAAATATTTACCACTTGGAACTTTTCACTGAAAAGTTCTCACATTGTATATTGACTATAGTGAGGAGAAGAGATTTTAATTGTACAAAAATTGCTTTATTTTGGTTGTCTCAGATCTTACAGAGCAGTTTGTTTCTAGCCAAACTCCGTTTGCTCTGCACTGATGAATCTCTCAACAGCACTTTAGAGGCTCTCACAATCACATTAACTGTTTACGCAATATAATTTACAGAATATAACTACACTACTGGGTTTATATATTATAAATATTTTAATAACAAATCCTGCAGAATTGGAAGTTTAATATTAATGTGTGACTTCTGTCAAGAGCACCCTGTATGGAGCTGGTAAGTTTCCTACAGCCATCTGGAACATCACACCCCTGCTTTTTAATGCATTTCGTTTGTGTGTTCTCCAATAATTTGCCCATGGTGGTCTTTCTCTGCCTCTGGCTTTGTGTAAAGACTGCTATAGATAGTCCAGAGGCTCTGTGGGTACCTTCATTCTGAATCACTATTTTTCCCCTCTCATGCTACATTTTTCTCACTATCTAGCACTTTCCAAAACTGTAATGGGTGGAGTATATGTATAAAAATATAGCTGGGTATTAATATTAGATCTTTTTAGTTATAAAATATAAGAATGTTCCCCCTGCCATGCAGTGGGCGCAGAGAAAAATTCCTAGATTTTAATGAGGTTACTTGCGGTACTAAACATGTACATAAGTGTTTGCAGCTTCAGGGCCAGAACGAATATCGGTAGTACTTATCTTTCATGTAGCTCGTGTAGTAGCCCAGTCAATATTTACTGTTGTCTCAATTGTAATGAGGTACAGTAATTTTTTTCATATCCAGCATTTTATTATCCAGAACTCTAAAATAACCAACATTTGAATCATAAGTAAATGTATGTTTTCCATAAGTACAGTATAGTGAAAATAAATACAAATAAATACAGCAAACAGTGTAGGTTTACAGTGTAAAATACTACTGTTGTTGATAAATCAAGTATTCTGCATACACTTGTTTCTTAATATCTAATCTTGTTTTTCTTTAGTGTCATGCATTGCTAGATATACCTCTCTATTATCCAGAATATTTGCAGCCTTCTGGTCCTGAAGCGGCTGGATATGAAGGAGTTTAATGTTTTTGGTTTATAGTTAGATAACTTAAATCTGTGGGGCGGGAGGAGGAGAGTAAGTCTGTGATTTAATGAACAATATATAACGGTTAAAACAGATGTTCAAAAATTAAATCAAAATGATTGAGTTAGAGTCCTTGAAGTTGTTTGTGTTGAAAAATTCACTACCCTAAATTTTTATCAGTATCAATGCTTTAAACCACAAATTGGTTGTGACACTGTAAAAATAAATTAAGGGACAAATGCATTGTTTGATTTACTTTACGTATCTGCATTTAGTGCTCTGAATGGTTACCAACACATTTTGATAACGCTTGTTTCTAAGTACTCTTGAGATTTTCTTGATTGCAAGTGAGCTTTAAAAATTTGAAAAATTTCATGTTCATGAACAGTTGCACAAAATTAGATCCATAGTGATTTTTGGGGATATTAATACTTTTTATGGACTTCTTAAACTGTATCAGGTATTTGTTTCCTCTGTTGGATTAGATTGAGGTAAACTTTTTGTTGTTTAAAGATAGTCAAAAACAGATTTATTTTATAGCCATTTCTCTTCTGCTTGTAGTTTGAGCATTCTAGTCAGGAAATTCTATTACTGTGAATATAGGTTAACAAATTGTTGCCTCAGAGATTGCCTGCTAGTGGGCTTTCTGACGGTGAGGCGCCATGTATCGATGACTACAGTACCAATGGGCCTGGTACCAACACTTTCAAAAACATTTTGTCTGCAAACAGCCCCCTTGGTGCCATCATTGACAGTAAGTATCACAGACTTTGGTATGTGCAATGCCAAGGGTTTACTTAACAGCGAAAGATCTCAGTGTATCCTCAGGCTCAACTCTGTCGGCACCTTCACGGGCTCATCAGCGCCTAGTGCATCCGTGGTGCTCCTGGGTGAGAGCGATAGCTCAGTGGTTTGAGCATTGGACTGCTAAACCCACGGTTGTGAGCTCAGTCCTTCTGGGGGGGAGGTGACATTTAAGGATCTGGGGAAAATGCGGTTTTAAAAAAAAACCTCAGAATTGGTGCTAGGTCCTGCTGTGACTGCAGGGTACTGGACTTGATGACCTCTGAAGGTCTCTTCTAGCTCTATGAGATAGGTATATGTCCACTAAATCTCAGTCAAACCAGGCATCAACTATTATACCCCTTCCTCTGCCTGAGAAGCATTCTTTCCCTTCTGAAAACAGGAGGGAAGGTTCCTAGCAAGGTGCTTTTTGGGTAAGTATATTCAGGACTTCGTGCCTGTGTTTATACATTTCTACATGTCAGTTCACATCCCACACTAGGCAGGTGATTCTGGTTATCAAAGATACAGGAATCTACAAAAAGATACAGGTTTCCTTATGCTCAGAACTACTTCAGTATTGCACTTCTCCTCACTCTCTTCAGTGGTACAGCCAGGTATCACCGACACTGGATCAGATGAGGGACTGCAAGCAGAACTGTAGAGCATTTCAAGATCTGAAGAGAGTCACCTCTACCCAAAAATTCCTGTCAAGGTAGTTAGTGACAAACCTAACAAGTTCTCTAACATTCTCCATACCTCTGTATCAAATCATTTATCTCTCCCAATAAATGATCTTTTGGACCCTCTCAGCTACAGTGGCAGTGACACTCATCTGCATCGTTGGCTCCAACATGCTAAAGAGAAGTCTGCTGCTATCAAGTCCCCTCAAAGAGTCAAACAATTTTACACTGATCCCCCACCAGGCTCACTGGTAGTGGCAGCAACCAATGAGAAAATACAGGGGGGCAACAAAGGTCAACACGTAAAAATGAAGAGCCCAGGAAGCTTGATTGTTTTGTAGGAAAAGCCATTCCACCTGTAGTTTAACTATGAAAATTATCAACTACCGAGCCTTTTGGTAAATAGTATTTTTATTTATGAGGGGTCTTTGACAAGGAAATTAAGTTCAAGTCATCATTACTGAGGGACAGTTAATGGCCAGAATATCTCTGCAGATGCCTTTGATGCAGAAAAGACAGCCTCCGAATCTGGCCATTTCCAAAACAATGCAAAGGTCCTCTTTCTTAGAATTCCTTAAGATATATAAATGACAATAAAATACTCTCCCTTCAAGGTATATAACTGTTTCAGTGTCAAAGTTGGATGGAGTTCTACATTCACTTAAGGACTTGAGGGCAAATTTGAGGGTTCAGTTTTTATAGTCCTGCTCTCAGAAGAAAGCAATGTAAGTCACAGTTTTATGAATGGTATTTCCTCTATTAACAGCACAAACAGCCAGATCCACCTAAGACCTAAGTTTCCTAAAAGGAAATCCTATATTTTTATCATCGTCAACTCAACAGCCCCCTTCAAATCTGATGCCTGGATGTTGTATGTTTCTTGAGAGAAGCTACCAATTTCTAAAGATTTTTCCAACCCATTCACTCCTTTTGAATGTTGATTTACACCATGTTCGTAATTTCTGGAACACCATCACCACTGAGGAATCTGTTCTGGATGTAGTAGAGAGTGGGTACAACATCCATTTCAATTACTTCCCCAACCTTAATAATCTCCCCTGTTTTTCAGAGACCCCTTAGAAAAATGTCATACATCGAGAGATACATTTTCTTCATATTCACGAAGCAGAAGATGATGATATCCTGCTTCGGTGAAGAGGAAAGGAGTTTTAGTTGTGTTACTTTATCATTCCCAACTGAGACAAGCAGAGCCCACAGAAAGTGTATAAGCTTCCTAATAGGAGGCTGCCATTACCAGTATAGAGTACTGCTATTCAACCTGTCCACAGCTTTATTCACAAAGTGTCATGCCGTACTGGCAGCTAACTTCAGGAAGGTAGGAATCCATGTCTTCCATTCTGACATGATTGGCTGGCTGATTCATAGTTAGTCTTGTCAATAAGTAGCAGACTTCAACAGATTCTGACTCTCTTCACCTAGTGAGATGTGAAAATAAACAAATACAAGTCAATACCAATCCCAACACAAAAAGACAGAGCTCATTGAGTCCATTCTGGTATGTTTGGTTACAAAAGAGCAATTCAGAAACAATTGCTAGATAATGAAACTATTCTTCGGTGCCTGTACACTGTGGTTTTTTTTTTTTTCTTCTAAATGATTTTAAGGATGTCAGCAGATTGCGTCTTTAACAGAGGAATCATACAATAATTTCTGTTCCCCAAATATTACTGTTCGCAAGAACAAACTACAAATAATAAGGTCTGGATCCCAGGACCCTGGGCTATGGGACACCTCACAAAAAAGATCTCTGGGCTACCAAAAGTACATCTGTTTCTGTGGGGCCCTCTTAGCCCTTGGCCTTGGGCTGCAGCCACTAAGGCCCCTGCATTTCAGCCCTGGCTGGCAGGGGAGGGGGGAATGTGGCTCCATGCACTGCTGTCACTCCCCTCCCTCCCCTTATTTGGGCTGGTGCTGCAAGTACTGAGAAGTTCAATCCACATGCTTCCCACACCTGCAGGCTTGTTCCCACAGCTGTTGTTGGCCAGGAATTGTGGCCAATGGGAGGTGTGGGAGCGATACCTGCAGGTAAGCACAAGGTAGGGTGCAGACGCACCTGCCCCTTTCCCTGGGGCCTGTTTCCACCAAAGGGGAGCTGCCTCAGATAAATTCCCCACATCCCAAACCTCTGCCTTAGTCCTGAGCCCCCTCTTGCACACTAACTCTCAGACAAGACCCTATATCCCATCTCCTGTCCTAAGCCCACTTTTGCATTCCAATCCTCTTGGCCTCATCTTGGATTCCCCTTCCAAACACCTCATCCCCAGTTCCATGCCAGAGCGTGCACCCCCCAGTCAGAGCCCTCACCTCTACCGCATTCACCCCCCAGCCTCAATCCACGGCCTCCTCCTGTATTCTAAACCCCTCTTTTTGGCCCCACTCCAGAGCCTAGAGTGCTCATAAAACCCAATACCCTCAATCCCCCAGTAGAGTTAATCTAGCTTAACCTGTAATTGTCCAGAGGGCTCTTGATAGAGAAACACTGTTTGGGTGCATGAATTCCAGAGACTGAGACTTGATTCTGCAGCTACGTTTGGGAATACTAATACCTCCCACTGTCAGTTATGCCTGGATTCCTCTTCTATTCTGAGTAGTAATCTGTGAAACAAAGCCTAGATTTCCTAGCCATAAAGGGGGCATCCAGAGACTTTGTTTAATGAAGTTTTATCTGTCTTCTGGAATGTGACATTTATTTGAGTGATTTAGTAGATCAGAAGTAACAAAAAAACCAAGCACTGCCAAGATCTGTCTTCTTCAGGTCCTAGCTCTACTGCTGCTTTTTGGCATTAATAAAAGCACTTACAAGAAAGAGAAATAAACAATCCATAGCATGGAAGAATAATTCTCCATTACAGTTTATGAAGAGCCCTTATTGTAGGATAACGGGTCTCTTGAGTTCCCAGGCCCTTCAGGTTATGGTCCTCCAGCAGGGTTGTTTGTTTAAAGTAACCTGGATCACATGCCAAATAGACTCATTTGTTTAAACCCCACTGGCTTATAGAACTCCTGAAGCAGACACCAGGATAACGGGTTTACTTGCCTTCCAGCAAACCAAATAACTAATGACCTGGAAAGGTTCTTCCCTAGAATCCTATAAGGTCAGTACATGCTCTTACTTTAGGGCCTGTTTGTTATTTATTTACCATTATACTGTAGGGTAGTCTTTAAGGATGTCTTTGCTTTTGGATTCTGTATTATTGGAACTTTTAAAAACAGATTTAGAATTGTATTGGAGAGATTTTACAGATGTTGAAACATAATTCAAGCCATATGTCTATGTCCTTGGAATAACAAGGAAAGTTTTATGGGAAGCTAATTTGATTTTTGAAAGTATTGAATTTTTATGCTTGTTTTTCAAATCACAGGGTGTCTTGATTTGAATTTAATAAATTAAAGTAACTGCCGTGTTTTCTATTGCAGAATGGGTGCTGCAGACAACATATACAAGGGTCGGAGTACTTTCATGGAGGAACTGACAGATACAGCAGAGATAATGAGAAAAGCGACCTCAAGTTCACTAGTAATATTGGATGAATTGGGAAGAGGAACTAGCACACATGATGGAATCGCTATTGCTTATGCTACACTTGAACATTTTATTAAAGATGTAAGTTTTTAAATTGTAATACGCTTTCAGATGTGTCTGTATCTGTGCTATAGGAAATGCTAAATGCTACGATAAGCCCATCTAAAAGGATATTTTTTCTTTCTGCACCAGTGTGCATGAGTTCAGTTTCACAGAGCAAAGAAATGTGGAAGAGACAACACCAGTACTAAATATCTGTTTAAAAAATATTCATACGTGTATATCTTGTGCTTGTAGGTAGAATCATTGACGCTGTTTGTCACTCACTACCCCTCAGTATGTGATCTAGAAAAGATATACCCAGACCAGGTTGGGAACTACCACATGGCCTTCTTGGTGAATGAAGATGAAAGTGAACAACAAAAAGGTATGGTAGGAAATTTGTCTGAGACTACTAGTCTTACAGACAATGTTCCCTGTAAGCTGTGTGCCTGTGCAGCCACCCTGGAGAAATTTAAATGTCACTCAGCTGATTAGCAGAGTGTCAGTGCACATAAAAACTTATTCTGCACATGACTGGAAAAAATCCACCCATGGATGGAAATGATTAGAGGAAACATTGCTTACAGATATACATATGAGGAAGATGCATGTCTGAATCCACTAGACTACTATAAGGATGTCTGTCTGTTAAACCTTGTGTTTTCTTAAAAACTGAAAAATGCTTTTCTTTGTTTGTCATGATTAGTTAGCGTTAGGATATATTCTTTATTTAAACAGTAAATATGTGAGAACAAGGACCTTTTGCAATCTTAATGTATATACAGGACCTGACACATTTTAAAATATGTATTGCTACTGGTTTTGTGATATTCTCAAGCTTAGCTGGTTTAAAAAGTGTGCTCAAATATTTATCACTTCAAAAACTCACACTAGCATATATGCACATACATTTTCAGTGGGAGCCATCAAGCAACAAATAAGGGGTAAAATTCAGCCTTAGTATTATGTTTTCTTTTAATGACACGGTTCAATAGGCAGATTTTATGTCATACCTACACTGATATTCCTAATGAAGACAGTCACCTGCCTGATGATCAAAATATCTCATTCACACACAAAAAAATCAGTATTTAAATGTTGTGGTCTGATAATCAGACTGACATTCTTATTGCATTAATGAGATGAGAAGGAAACAAATAATAATTTTTCCCTTTGAACATGACCCAATCCTCCATATTGTGAACGCTGTTACCATTCTAGACAGCAGTGATAGTTGGTTTGAGTACGCACACTGCCCGTATCTTCATGCTGCCTCTCCTGAGGACACGTAAGGGATACGGTCTTATCCTCCCACCCCTACAATAGACTGAGCAGAAGCTCCACAACATCTATTTCTTCCTGTTTATCTTTGTTTCAACAGAGTTAGGTCTTTTGATCTATTTTGTAAAGTTTGGGTTTGGCTCAGCTTCTGTTATGCTGTTAAGTCTCTCTCCTGCTTTGTTGCCAGGCACCCTTCTTTGCCCTGCTTTGGGATGACAGAAGCTAACTCCACTGGTTTAAAGACATGGCATTGAGTGCAAAAGACTACTCAAAGGCTCAGTGAACCACTGAGAGCTCTTTGCTCTTTTCCAAAAAAGGAGGAACAATTAAGAGGCAATGATGGGGGTGGGGTCAGGTTTTACAAAGTGTATGACCTAGCTATGAGACATTTGGCGCTTTAGTAGTCTCTTTTTCTGCAGGGGTGGTGGGGGCCTTAATATTCCTTGTAGGATATTGTTAAAGAATTTCAGAGATAATGTGTTATGTCAACTTAATCTTCAGGACTTTGAGTTTTATTGATATCATAGTGATTTTTTTTCCACTTGCTCTCTAGGATCTAAAGATCAAGAGAGTCCTGAATTTATCACTTTTCTTTATCAAATAACCAGAGGAGTTGCTGCAAGGAGTTATGGACTAAATGTTGCTAAACTAGCAGATGTTCCTGAAGGAATCTTAAAGAAGGCAGCTCACAAATCAAAGGAGCTTGAGGGATTGGTGAATATGAAAAGGTCAGAATCATTGTGATGGATTTTTCTGTTTATAAAGAAATCTTCAGATGTGAGTAGTTTTTTCTGGTAAATGGAAAATCAAAAAAGGGCTACACCAGACACACGTAAATGTTTAATGAACATAAAATGAAAACCACTTTTGAAAAAAATGTATGAAATCACAATGTCCTTTTTACTGATATCTTAATGAATTAATTGACATTAGTTTTATATTTGGTCAGCTGAAATATGCTGCATGCTTGATTGATTGAGGGGTGTATGGGGTGTCCAGGAAGGGGCAGCACCTCTGGTGTGGGGACTTGTCATGTCTCTTTGGGGGCAGTTCGTGCACTTTTGGTCCCCACCTGGCACTCAGCTCTCACCTGTGGCTCCAAGAAGCTGTAGCATGCAGCAGCCACACCCCGATAAACCGCTTTGACGGGCGGGCTAAACCAGGTGAGGGTACCTGGCAGGTCTTGAACCCTGCAGTGAGACAGGGAGTTGTCTATCCCAACATGTAAAGTCGGACTGGCCGGATGAGATCAACATCAAGATCCAACTACCAGGAAGGCGGTTCTGCAACGCTCTGTGTAGAGCGAAGGGCATGACAAGGCACCAAAGACGGCATGGCCATCCACTGCAGCCTAGGAAGTCCCAGCCGTGGCAACTTTTCATATCACTGGAACCAGGCTTCTGAGGTTGAGAGAGTGAAACTGCTGCTCTGCAACGGCTTTTCCACTTTAAACATTCTCCCGCACAGGTTCTTTGCACATTCTCATCACCTCCGTCTACCTCCAAGTCCTATGGCAATGGTGGAGGGACAAAGCAACAGATGGAGGTGACCACTGGGAGTCATAGCTCCAAACCTGCATGTTGGCAGCCTGTGGACTTTGGTCGCTCAACTCTGACCCCAGGATGACAGAGGAGTTCAGCAGCATCCCAGGTGACTGAGCGGTCTTTGTTAGGAACAGCACTGCTCACCCTCAAAATGAGGGAGGGGACTAGAAAAGGTGTCCCAAAAATTGCTTGTCACAACCAAAATGGTGAGCATGCTGCAGCTGGCAATTTTACCTTTACAGCGGTTGAAAAACAGTGAAAAGAGAGATATTTGCAGCATGGAACGTTCGCACCCTCTTGGACAGGGAGAATGCTATGAGGCTTGAGAGAAGAATGGCCCTCATAGCAAGAGAACTGGTATGTTATAACATTGACATAGCTGCCCTGAGTGAGACCAGACTGGCAGAGGAGAGACCCATCTGGAAACCAAAAGAAGGTTATGCCTTCTTCTGGAAAGGCAGGCTAGAAAATGAAGACAGAATCCATGGAGTGGGACTTGCCATCAAGACATCACTTCTGCACCAGCTTCCAGACCTCCCAACTTGCATCAGTGAGTGTCTAATCAAGCTCTGCTTCCCGCTCAATGCCTCTTGCCACGTTAGTCATCATCGCTTACGCCTCCACACTGACTAGCAGCGACGAAGCAAAACAAAGTTTCTATGAGGACCTTGACCACCTTGTGAAAGCAACTCCTAGTGACAAGCTTCTCCTGTTGGGTGACTTCAACGCCAGGGTTGGCAAGGACTGTAGGACCTGGAAAGGGGTGCTGGGGCATCATGGTCTTGGTAACATGAATGCCAATGGCCGCCTTCTGCTGAGCTTGTGGGCAGAAAATGACCTGATGATTACCAACACTCTCTTCAGGCAAGCTGATAAATACAAGGACACATGGATGCACCCGAGATCAAAACAGTGGCACCTGTTCGACTGTCATTAGTCGCAAATGGGACATTCAAGATGTTAAAATCACCAAGGCCATATGGGGAGCTGAGTGCTGGACTGATCAGACTCATCAGATCAGTCCTTATGCTGCACATCACACCACTGCACTGCAAGAAGCTCAAGGTTGTCAGACCCTCCTTCAGCATTGAGAAGTTGCAACATACTGGTCATGGTGAGAAATTCCCAGCCTGCCTTGACGAAGTGCTGATGTCCCATGGGCCTCTGACTGGAGACCCAACACAAAAGTGGAACCAGTTCAAAACCCTGGTGATGTAGTCAGCCAAGTCAACACTAGGCCTGAAAAAGAGAGTTCACTAAGACTGGTTAGATGAAAATGATGAAGCTATCATGGAGATCTTAGAGGAAAAACAGAACGCATTTCTGCTATGGCAAAACGATCAGTCCTCAACCTCCAAATGTGATTTTCAAACACCTTCAGAGGCAGGCACAGATGGCACTTAGCAAAATGCAAGATGAGTGGTGGGAGAGTAAAGCTGATGAAGTCCAATACTACGCTGACACCAAGAACTCCAAGATGTTCTTCAGTGCTATCAAAGCTATATATGGACCTTCAAAGCCAAGTACTACACCTCTCCTTGTCCACAGATAGCATGACCCGTCTGAGGGAGAAGAACAGCATCAACAATAGGTGGAGAGAGCACTTCAGCAACCTGCTCAACAGACCCTCCATTGTCGACCCTGTTGTCCCAGACCAGATCCCTCAGAAACCCACAATAGACGGTCTTGACCTGCCCCCTACAATGGATGAGGTCAAAAAGGCAATCAGCCAGACCAGCTCTGGCAAAGCCCCTGGGATGAATGGTATCTCTGCTTAAATTTTCAAAGCGGCAGGACCAGTGTCACTTGAAGCCTTTCACACCATCTTGATCAGCATCTGGGAAGAAAACATGCCCGAAGACTTTAAGGATGCCGCAATCATCTCGCTCTTCAAGAACAAGGGCAACAAAGCTGACTGTGGAAATTACCGTGGCATCTCCCTTCTCTCTACTCCTGGGAGGATCTTGGCTCGAGTCATCCTCAACCATACGATCACCAGCATCTCAGAAAAGAACCTACCAGAGGCACAGTGTGGTTTTCGCCCAGGCCGCAGCACCATTGACATCATTGCTGTTCATCAGGTCCAGGAAAGGTGCATAGAGCGGAACTTGGATTGGTACGCTGTCTTTATAGACCTGACCAAGGCATTTGACACCGTCCACATAAGCTCTGTGGATTATCCTGTCAAAACTTGGCTGCCCAAGAAGATTCGTTAACCTCATATGCCTGTTCCATGATGACATGGCTGGCTTTGTTCTTTCAAATGGTGAGTCCTCAGATCCATTTGAGATATCCAATGGTGTGAAGCAAGGGTGCGGGCTGGCCACAGTGTTATTCAATCTCTCTTTCACGTGCGTCCTCAGCCACACTGTTAGGAACCTGGACCATGGAGTCTGCATAAAATACAGACTTGATGGGTCACTTTTCAACCTTCCTCATCTGAATGCTGAAACCAAGATGCTTGAGAGGCTCATCCTTGAAGCCCTTTTTGCTGACTGTGCACTTTTGGCACACAAGGAATCTGATCTCCAGCTCATTGTCAACAAGTTTGCTGATGCCAGTAGCCTCTTTGGTTTGACCATCAGGCAAGAAAAGACTGAGGTACTGTTTCAACCTGCTCCAGGATCTTCTGTTCTCCCCACTTCAATCTTTATTGAAGGAACAGAGTTAAAAACAGTAGAGGAGTTCAAGTACCTTGGCAGTGTGATAGCCAGCGGTGGCTCCCTTGACAAAGAAATCAATGTCAGAATCTGCCAGGCCAGCCAGGCACTAGGATGTCTGAGAGCGCGAGTGTGGAATCAGCACAATATCCAACAGTCCACTAAACTGAAAGTGTACAAGGCTGTAGTCCTGACCAGTCTCCTGTATGGCTGTGAAACCTGGACCTTGTACAGAAAACATATAAAACTGCTGGAGCGCTTCCACACACACAGCCTGAGGTCAATACTGCACGTTCGATGGCAGGACAGAGTTACAAACCTGGAAGTCCTGGACAGAGCAGGAACCACGAGCATTGAAGCCATGATTCTGAAAGCCCAGCTTTGCTGGACAAGGCACATCATACAAATGGAGGAGTCAAGAATCCCTTAGCAACTCCTCTACGGTGAACTCTTCCAGGGCAAAAGGAATCAAGGTAGGCCTCGCAAGAGGTATAAAGACTGCGTGAAGGCCACCATTGTTCATGCTGGTTTAAAACCAGATCAGCTAGAGCAGCATGCAAAAGACCAAACAGGCTGGTGTGCTCTCATACGACATGCGTATGACAACTTTGAAGAGCAGCGACGCATACACCTCATTGATGCTCGTGAGATGAAAAAGGCAACAGCAGCAGCTGCACCAACAGAGCCAGGACAATTCCCTTGCCCCCACTGTGAACGCCTATGTCGTTCAAAGCTTGGACTCCTCAGCCATATGAGTCCACAACCAATGAGCTTGTGCAAGCTCACTCTCTCTCTAGATATAGATATAGATAGTGTGGGCAGAAACCGTTTTAACTTTTACACTAACTTAGTAAGTTTAGTCTTTTAAAAATATGTAGTTTTACTTTTTATTGAGGAAGAAAAATATAAATGTATGTGTATGTGTAGTACACATACATTTTTATTTATTGATAAGCACTAAAAAGATTAAAATGCTGACCCCAGATATTTTAAATCTATACAGTAATTTCAATTTATATATTTAACACTTAAGAGTTGTATTTGCTATCTGTTTATAAAAATAGATAAGAACCTGGAGATCTCTTTTCTGATTTAATTGAGTAAATCTTTGTGTTAGCTTTGATAAACCTCAAAACTTTACTTTTTCCAGAAATTAAGGGAATTTACTGATATTCCATTTCAAATATGTGCATAACCCTTTAAGAAGGAAGAAGCCGGTGTACCTGCAATTAATCATCTGCTTCCCAATTAGAGTCAAGAAAAGGTACTTAGACCATTTAAATGTGAAGAGTCAGACAGTGGAGGAGTTGGCCAGATGAAGGGCAGGTGAGGGCTGGCATAGCCTAGGGGACTGGAGGAAACACCATAAAGAAGTTGTGCATCAGTGATACTCAGCTGGAGGCTTGAGGAATATAAGTGGGTCTTTAATGTCTCTTGTGCTTCTTTGATCTATCTTTAATATAGGTATTAAAACACTGTGATTTAATTATTAACCAGTTAGGATGGTTTTACTGTATTATTAACCAGGTGAGGTGGATAAAATAACGTTTGGTTGGTCACTTTGCTGTGCGAATTTATATAAATAAATAATTCACAATGCTGTGGCTCTTTTGGGTAAAGATGATCACTAATTTGGCTCCTGAGCCACTTGGTCTGAGTATCATGGCTGTACATAGTTTTGGGGGAAGGCAGGAGACTAGCAAGAGGCGTTTGCCACCTGACTTCCTCAAGTCCAGTGGACCAGGGCTGGAGGGGGCTGAAGGTCATAGACCAGCAGAGAGTTGTCTGCTGACTGCTAAAATGAAGAACTTAAGCTGAGAGCCTGACAGGGCTTAAAGCAGGGAAACTGCAAGGGGTTTACACACTGATGTCTTCATGCTGGGTTGTGAGGGGGAGGGGAGCGCTTCAGAGGAGCTGTGGGGATGATTTTCCCAGCCAGAGTCTGTGGAGATTCCCATTGGGAAGAGAGGGGTTTTGCTCCAACTGTAACTACCGGAATGGCTCTTCTGCGAGAACGACAGAAAAGGTCTTGATATGGAGCCCAGGTGTGTCAGAAAGTCTTAGAATTTAGTATGTGCTCTGTTGATGTACCAAAGGATGCATAATTTAATGCACAATGTGCATGGGAACGATAAATGGTGTGTGAAGTCTTGTTATTGACAGCTTTGCACTGTTTTGGTAATAAACTGGCCCCAAAGTAGGGCATGGCTGAGGCAGGAAAGTCTGGCATGGAGTTAGTATGGGCTCTCCGATAGGGGAGACTGAGTAAGTCCCACTGTTTCTGCACTAATCTGTCACTACAGAATGTTCCAGTCAGGTCTGTTATGCAATAGGTGATGTATGATTTTCTAGTGTGTTAACTGGCATTATAACGTTTTTAAATGCTTATTTCTACATCTGATTTAAAGACTCATAAAATGATGACGTCTGTCAGGATTCGTCTGTTTTATGGTGTTGGTTTGTACATAATAGATCTGCACAGTAAGATGTCTTCTACTAGCTTTAACTTTTTTTTTTCTGAGTCTCATCTGAAATGTCAAATAAACCCAGCTCGTAGCAATGTAACATACATAGTTCTTTTCTGATGATCATAAATAATATGGGGAGAGGGATTTCCAGGGAAAATTTTTTAGATTTTTTATTTTTAGGTACAAAGAATTCCTTTGAATCTAAAAGCTCACAAAGCTTAAAACCAATTAATATTCTGTCCTATTTTAAGAAAAGAAAAAGAAAAATCTTATATAATGGATTGTGGCAAAATTATGCAATAATTTGATTGTCAGTATTATGGGTGTGTCTACACTTGCATTCCTCTTTTGAAAGAGGTATGCAAATGAGGCATAAATTTGCATATTTAACACCTCATTTGCATATTCTAATTTAGAAAGTTTCTTTTGAAAGAAGAAAGCCAGTGTAGACGCTGCTCTTTTGAAAGTAAACCCCATCTTTGAAAGAATCCTTCTTCCCATTAAATAAAGGAAGTGCCTCATTTGCATTTTCAATTTACCTTATTTGCATACCTCTTTTGAAAGAGGAATGCAAGTGTAGACTCACCCTCTGTGACTTATAGTTCACCAAAAGTAAAAGCACAAGTTCCTCATAAATGTCTTAATTTTCTCGTGTCCTGTGTGTAGTTGTAAACTTATTAATTTAATTTATCCCAAACAAATTTACAATTAATTTAGGTAAATTCCGTTGTCGTAGGATTTTTTCAAAATACTAATTTTCATTATTTCAGATCCTTGACTCTGAAGTGTCATGGTGTTGTAACCATAGTAGTTCTGACTCAAAATGAGGTTATGGGGAGAGGGGAAGGGTTGCAAAGGTATTGTAGGGAGAACACAATATCACCACCCTTACTTCTGTTCTGCTGCTAGCAGTGGCTCTGCCTTCATAATTGGGCATCTGGAGAATGGTTGCTACTGGCCATGAGTCCAGCTCTGAAGGCAATACCCTGCCAACAACAGCTGAGAAGTAAGGATGGGCCTGGTAAGGTATTGCTACTCTTCTTACTTCTGTGCTACTGTGGGTGGGGCACTGCTTTCAGAGCTGGGTGGCTGGCAAGCCGTTTCCACTCTCTGGCCACCAGGTCTGAAGGCAGCACATAAGTAGGGGTGGGAATATTATGACCCTCCCCAAGAGTAACTTTGAGCAATGTTCCCTCTAATTTTTTCTGTTCATGTGCAGAATAAATTTTGTTCTTTGAGTGCTGTTGTGGCAGCACCACTCTAGGTGACCATATGCCCTGAAGTCATTGATCCTACATCTTTGGCAGCAATCTCTGGTCAGGATGCACATGTGCAGATGGTGTCTTATGGCACCTCTGAGTGCATCTGGAAAGCTGGATTCTCATATCTGGCATGGCATTCAGCCAATTTCTGTATTTTGTTTTTGTTGCTGCATAACTCAAGAACCCAGTTTAAGTAACACCTGACGAACTGCATGTCTTGATAAAGCTGAATATTCTTGACATAAACTGCCCCAAAATAATCCACGCTCCCCGAGAGTGAGTACGGGGATTTGTAGTGGTATATAACAGGTAATTGCAGCACGAGCTTGCTATATTGCAAGCCCATTCTTCCAACAAGTGAACAAACAAAGCAACTTGGATGCACCTTCAGTCTAAGCACCGGTATATGATTGACTATTTCATGACGAAACAAAGAGAGCTTTCTGATGTCAAGTTGACACATGCAATGCAGGCACTGGCTCCTGGACTGACCACTATATGGTATGCAGTGTTGCCTCCTTGAACCTTTGTCCACCAAACTGTCATCATTCTGCCGTATGCCAGAAAAAGCTGGATGTAAGTAAACTTGAAATACCTGAGATACACACACTGTTTCAGTGTAGTCTTGACATGTCCTTAGTAAACAGCAGTGAAGGTCCAGAATAGTCACCCACTACTGAGGATGACTGGATTAACATCAAAGAAACAACCTGCAGAACTGCTGTCGAGAGCCTCAGTTTCCAAAAACACAAGCACAAGGACTGGTTTAATGACATGGGCAGAGATGGTCAAGCTCTTCTTGATGAGATGCATGTGCCGCACCTGGCTTGGATCAGTAATAAAGAGAGTGCCTCCAGGAAATGGGCTTATATTCAAGGCAACCAGGAGGCACAAGTTAAATTATGGCAAATGAAAGAACTGGTGGAAATATCAAGCAGTTAAACTCCAAGATGCAGCTGATAGACATGATCTTAAAGCGTTTTATGACATGCTGAATGCAGTCTATGGGCTATGCATTGCTGGCTGTACAACAGTGCACTCTGCTGATGGCCTCACTTAGATCACAGTTAGTGCTAAAATCCTTGAACGCTGGGCTGAACATTTTCACAAAGTATTGAACCAGACCTCAGCTTTTGACAGCAGCATTCTTGAAGACATTCCTCAGTGGGCTAATGATTTACAGCTTGTCATACCACCAACTCTTGATGAGATAAAATTTAACCAGATTAAATTTGGAAAGTTGCACCTGGCAGTGATACAGTTCCATCAGAAATTTATAAAGCTGCCCGTGGCCAGTTGATGCACCATCTCACACGTTTATTTAGTGCCATTTGAGAGAAGGAGCTAGGCCCTCAGGACTTCAAATATACCTTGATTGTACAGATATGCAAGGGTGAAAGTGACTCTGTTATGATGATCCTTGGGGCATCTCTCTGCTCTCTGTAGCTGATAAGTTCCTGGCCCGCATCCTTCACAACCAGTTTGCACTACATTGCTCAAAACTGGCATCATTCCTGAAAGCCAGTGTGGATGTTGTGCTGATTGAGGCACTGCCAATATATTTGCAGCCAGACATGCAGGAGAAATATAGAGAGCAACAATACGAGGACCTCTATGATCTTCATTGACTTGACCAAGGCGTGCAACATGGTGAACAGAAATGGTGTCTGGAAAATACTTGGGCAAATTGGCTGTCCTGAAAAATTTATCAACATTGCTCAGTCTTTTCATGATGGCATACTTTGTCACATCCTAAACAATGGACAGACATCAGCACCTTAAGAAATATCAAATGATACAAAGCAACGTGTCCTTGATTCTCTCCTATTCAACATCTACTTTTCAGTTCTGCTGTTAGTTACTTTTACCTTTTCAGTACCGAACAGATGGCTGTATTTTCAGTCTCCAGAGACTTCAGGCTCACAATAAAGTGGTTACTACAATGATCCTTGACCTTCTGTTAGCTGATGATAGTGCATTGTTGGCTCATTAAGTGAAGGATGCACAGGAGCTTTTTGATCACTTTGTTATTTCTGCTTACTGCTTTGGACTCACAGTGAGCCTCAAAAAGACAGAAGTTATACATCAACCTGTTTAGGAAGAGCCCAACACTCCAGTGATCTCTGCTACTGGTACAGTCCTTAAAGCTGTTGACAAGTTCTGCTAGCTCCAAAACATCCTGTCTTCTAGCATGATATATCTGCTCGATTAGCCAAAGCCAGTGGTGGCTTTGGAAAATTGACCAAACACCTGTAGAATGACCATGGTGTTAAACTCCATAACAAGGTCGCAGTTTATCAGGCAGATGCCCTGAATATCCTGCTGTATGGCTTGGAATTGTGGACAGTATATCATCTTCATATTTTGAAACTTGATCAGTTCCACACATGCTGTCTGAGGAAGATTGCCCATGTGTTTGGTGGGACAAAACTCTTCAAGAGGGAGATTCTTAAGCTGTGTGGTGTCAGAGGCGTGGAAGCAATGCTCATGAACAGTTTCGCTGAATTGGTCATGTTATGAGACTGGATCATGCTTGGATACCAAAGATGGTTATCTATGGCCAGTTTGCTCATGGAAAGCGCCCTATTGGTGGTCACTATAAGCGCTATAGTGACACATTAAAAGCCAACGTGAAGTCATGTGGCATATCTCCAAATGATCTGGAAACTCTAGTTCAGGACACATTAATTCAGCAAGCTCATGCTGCATGTAAGTTTGAAGAAGAGTGCCATTTGAGTTCTCATTTCCAATGCCACGACGTCCAAGCACCTTTGGGCATGTGATGTAGTCCTGACCAACTCGAGCATTTGAGTGTATATATAGCTTAGATTTAAAAGGTACTGAAGAGATCACTGAATTCAGGCTAGTGTAAAAAGTCACCTTTTCATCATCTGTGGCAGTCAAAGTGGTCGCATATGCACCAACAAGTACAAGGGATCATCCCAGCCTCAGTCTAAGCTTTGTGGTCATGAAGCGAGGACTGATGGTTTGTGGCTCAGATTCAAGCTGGGGAACTACTAGTTTCCTCCTGCTAGCCTTGAATGGCCCTCAGAATAACCCATACAGTAGTATAAATAGCCTGCTCCAACCTCTGTGAAATGGCTGATACTAGAAATACTTGTTTTGCTTAAAGCTGCAACATCAGTTTTATAACATGAAAGTTCTCTTGCAATGATTGCTGTCCTGCATTCATGACGATCATCATGATCAAGAAGTGTGCATATGTTCCAGGACGCAAACCGTAGTTTCTCTTTAGTTGTTGGCTCTCTCTTGTGACCACAAAAATTAGATGCCCAGTCGATCACAATTAACTAATTGGAACAAGCTGTGTTTTCGGGATTTTGTCTCCTCTTCTTTTGAAGATAGCAGTGCTGTCCCTAAATAGGGCTACTTTGACACCTAGGCAGGATACGGGAGCTGCTGTTGCTCCAGTTCAGCAGGCAGACAGCCATCACACCTGAGCCACCTATGTGCAGGTTTGTGACTAAATGCTTTCGGTGGTATACTCTACCTGCATCTGACATCAGTTGCCCATCACCTTAGGACTTTCATCAGGAGGTAAATCTTTAGCGTCAAGAGAGAGACCTTCACATATGAATGGCTTTAATTGAGGCTGGTTTGTGAATTCCAACCTCTCTCTCTTCTCACATGGACCATTGTGCATAAGCGCAAGAGCTGCGACACGTGCACTGGAGGAAGGGAGCGCAGGTTTGAAGTCAGTTTCCTTCTAAACTGATGCACCTAAAAAGGCTTAGTGCAGTCAGTTTGCCCTGGTTTGGAATCAGAGTTTCCCTTCTCCTAGGTACTGTTGGCCCACAGCACCTTATTCCATATTATTCAGTGCAGCCCCTCGAGATCACTCCATGGAGGGCTTTCTCAATCCACCACCCCTGAGGATACACCAATGAGGTAGTACCCCAGCACGAGGGATTTTTTGTATCGCCTTACATATTATATGGGAAAATGAGTTGGTTATGTCTTTCCAGATTTTGTACTGATGCCGTTAGCTTTTCATTTTCATGTGAAATATCTTGCTGATACTTAGCAATTCCTCTTATTGTCTTAGATCTCAGAATTTTTTAAAAAGGAATTGAATATGTGCATTTACTCACAAATTATGCGACTATATCTTTAATTTCTTCCACTCTCTTCCACTGTTGAAATACGTACTTGTAAAAGTACTGCTGTTGAAGAAATGTTGGTATTTGTTTTTAACATTCTTATCTATGGAAATCACTTTCCTGTTTCTCTTCATAGGCTTGTATGGTGCTCAGAGAATCTTCTGTTTTGTATGTTCATTGTTTTCTGTATCTTCACATCCTCATGAAAATTTATTGCATTTCCTGGGCCTATCATGGTATTCAAAAATAATCATAGACTATTGGGAGTGGAAGGGACCTTGAGAGGTTATGGAGTCCAGCCCCCTGCCCTCATGGCGGGACCAAGTACTGTCTAGACCATCCATGACAGACATTCATCTAACCTGTTCTTAAATATCTCCAGAGGCGGAGATTCCACAACCTCTCTAGCCAATTTATTCCAGTGTTTGACCACCTTAACAGTTAGGCACTTTTTCCTGATGTCCAACTTAAACCTTCCTTGCTGCAGTTTAAGCCCATTGCTTCTTGTTCTAAAAATCTATATTGGCTCAGATCCCTAAATGGCCCCCTCAGGGATTAAACTCTCAGCCCTGGGTTTAGCCTGCTAGTGCTTAAACCACTGACCTATCCCTCCCGCTAAATATATACCATGGAAAATTTTAACTAATATTTACAGGGAGCATTGTTAGCATAGTGTTTTTTACTTTGAGCTTGTAAGTATTCTCCCTTTTTTTTACTGCATGCAAAATATTTGTAACCAATTTCGGTAGGTAATATATTTAAATTCAAAATGTCAGTGCTCTTATTTTGATTTTTTTTTGTGGTTTTGTTTTTCAGAAAAAGGCTAAAATCTTTTGTCGAAATATGGACTGTAAGTGATTCCCAGGAACTACAGAAATGGAGTATGTGTGAAACTGGAGATGAATGAATAGACCTTTTTAATGCTTCAGGTCCTGCCTAACTGAGGTCTGCAGTAACTAATAAAATATGAACAATCTAACATACTCTTATGTACAGACTAATGTATTTGAATAATATGCAATTTCACATACATTGGGTGGACCATCAATCTGTTGGGGGATTACCTTTGGTAAGTAACATAATGTACTCCATATTTAGTTTTTAAAGGCAGGATCATTTTACGGAATCTCCCTACCCTACCCCTTCATTTATTAAAAATAAATGAAAAAGTGTGTAGTGACTATTTGCATTAATAAAGTTTACAGTGTGATTAGAAAATAGAAACAATTTTTTGTAAATTGCTAGAAAATCATTTTATTAAAATAAATGGCTTTAAAGATTGTCCTATTTTAATTTCTGAAGAAATTAAATATTGATTGTGTTATTCTGGGAAATCTTAGTTCAGGTGTCCAGTCACTCAATCTGATTTAGTGATATGCAGATCTTCACATTCACAGACTACACTGGTTGTTATTTACCTTTGATTCAGTAGTATAAAGGATATTGTCAACTTGATTATTTTTATATTGACTAATTTTAAAAAAATTGATTCTGGTAAAGCTCCTTTCTAAAATGGCTAAAATTAAACATAAGAATTTTTTAGAAAAACTATTCATTGGGTGAAGAGATAAGGGAGTTTCTTCAAATGCTTGCTCATGTCCATTCCATATAAGTGTATGTGTATAGTGTGTATGTGTCATCATTTTTTCCCTTGGCAGAACCCATCGAGCCAGCAGGGGAGTGTTATCTAATGGCCGGGTAATGCGTGGTCTGTGAGCCTAGTTACATCGGAGTCTTTGACTGCTAGGACAGTCCCTTCGCAGCGGGCAGCCACAATGGCTGACGGGTGCCCCAGAGACCCACCTGAGTTTTTAACTGCTAGGACAGACTGTCCCTTTGCAGCGGGCAGCCAGGATGGCTGTCAGGTGCCCCCAGGAGTCTGCCCCGTGGAGGCGACATGACTTAGTGCTCAGCTTTTACTGCACCTTACTACTGACCAGGCTAATATAGCCAAACGGCTAAGGTTCTTTGTTTTATGTTCAGCTGAGTTACAGTAACTGGAAGGAGTTAGGCTGGAGCTTAAATGGTTACTATTTATTAAAAGCAGAAGTAAAAATCTTAACAGTTATGAGGTTATTGTTTTATCTTCTTAACTACTAGTAGGATGATACATCTGGTATACCAATTAGATTACAAGTGAAAGGTTACCCATTTGAGGACCAGATGCATCAGCCTAAAGAGCTCTTACTATTAAATGTGCACAAAAGTACATTGCAGGTATAACACTTACCCTGCGTCCTTCGACTTCGGCGTACCCAATGTCGTTCACTGAATTCCTCAGGAAGAATAATGCGAGGAGGCTGTCCCCTGGGACCTCGGGAGGCAAAGACCTTACCCGACCAGCAGATGTAGGTAATTGGAGCTCAGTTAGCGTGGTCTGCCGGACCCTTCTTTATACCCCTTGGGTCACACACATTCTTCCTTATTTAAAGGTACCAGTTGTTCTGGTTCGTCTTTGTGATGCCAGTTCTTACAAGGCAGTTGCAATTTAATTTACACTTCTAAGATAGAGATAACTAAATCATTAAAACAGGACATTCTTTTCGCATGGGCGGGAGATTCCTCTTCTGGGATGAAGTGTGGGCGTGTCAATTATCAGTACCAGCCAAGGGCAGTTGGAGGCCCTGTGGTCAACATCTAGCCTGTTTAGCCCCCTTATCTGTATACTTCCGTCCAGGGTCATGCTGAGACAGCACATCTGTGTTTTGAAGCATCAAAAGACCGGGCTTGAGATAAGTGCATCTGTGCTTTCAAACACTCTGACTGTGCTGTTTCTTTGTGCTTTGTGCTCAGAGGCACCTAAAAGGGGCAAGATAGAGTAGAGCAGGGGGATTCTGTCTGGCTACAGGGAGCCCCCAAGAGTGGTGCCAGTATATTGACCAATACGTAGTCCTGTTGGCCCTCTACCCCCTTGGTTCCTTCTTACCAGCCATGATGGTTGGAATGTGCTCTTGCTCTCACTAGCAAGCACCCTTTAGCAGTCACTTGATGGTTGTTACCAGTTTTCAATTGCTATCAGTTGTTAAGTAGTTAAGTACTAATAGTTGAGTTTTAAGGACCCATTGCCTGGCCCTCAGAGCTTCAAACCCTGTGAGAGCTGCCAGAACCATATGCCCCGTGGTGGCCCATGTTCTGTTTGCCTCAAGTGCTTGGATGAGGCTCATTTGTCCAAGACCTGCAAGATTTGCAAGGCTTTCAGATGTCAGAACAAATGGGAAGTATTGCCTCAAGATCATTTTAATGGAGGCAGCTCTTAGTCTGGCACCAGAGGTGGACCTGGCACCGTCGATGCAGAGCGCACCAGCCTCAGTATGGGAGGTGTCATGACACTTGCGTTCCCCCTCAACACTGCCCAGACCTTGGCACCTCTTCCAGCCCCCAGTGCCTCAGAAGAAGAGGAAGTCTAGCAGGGATAGGTTGCTCCAGTGGTGCATGCCCTCAGTACTCCCTTAAGTGGGGCACAAAGCCCAGGCCTGCTTGGTCAGGCAAGCAGCAAAGCCCACGCTGGAACACCAGCTCAATGGGAGACCTCCCAGAGCCTTCGACACCAGAGGCTTTCAAGGTGGCTAGCGACCTCATTGAGCTGTACCCCTCTCCCTTGTTGGCACCAGCCTTGGGGAAGGACCACAACCATGGCCAGTACTGATTGACACCCAAGGCGCCAGGTCCCCCAAAACAGGGACCTAAGAAGCACCACTTCGCACAACACCGTCTCACACTGAAACAGACCCAAGTGCAATCCTGTCTGCAGGGCTGGCACCAGCAACCTCTGCCCTAGCTCAGGCACTGGACCCAGCATCAGGAAACTGGTCCCACCCAGCATTAAGTGCAGCTCCAGCCACCATATCCACCAAAACCGCTCAGGATGGTGTGTGTCCATGCCTCCTCCTCACCCCCACCATCGGCCCATAGTAAACGGGAGTCAATGGCTCCACATGATCTGCTGACCACACCAACAGCATTTGCTTCCACTCTGCCATGGTCAGCATCACCGTACTTGACCAACTCAGAGGCGGAGTTCACATTGTCATCCAGGGGGCTCTGGGTCCAGAACCTGGCACTGGTTTCATTCCCACCATTCCTGGCACTGGAGTCCTTCTGCTCACCAGCAGCACCACTGGCCATAGCCCGCCCTGGTACCACTGCTGCAGCAATCATGGCCCCCATAGGTTCTGGGCCCATCTCAGTGGCAGTTTTGGACCCCTTGGGCCTAACATCAGAGCCAGTGTTCAGGTCCAAGGCGCCCAGGTCGGCAACCACTTTGACCCGCGCACCCACGTCAGAGCGCTCGCTTCCCCCAGACCAGCTCTCCTCTGTGTCCCTTAGAGCCTGAGGGCCAGGTGGTCCAGCCACCCATGGACTTTTCTCCATCACCCTTGCAAGTCCGGTTGCAGGCAGAGGCCCTTGGGGAAATGGCCCAAAGAGGTCTTCCTCTTCCTCTCCCAATTAGGGTCTGGGTGACACCCTCTTCTCCATGCCCTCAATGGACCCAAGGGTGCACCAGGACCTTCTCTGGTACCAAACTCAGAGTCTGGGGGTCCAGGCTGAGAGGGTGTCTGAGGACTCCAGTCTGACAATCGATATGCTACAGTTGGAGGCTCCTACTAGAGTGGTCTCCCCCATTAACAATATGTGCGACCGCCCTTCCCCTAGTGGAATCTTAATTTGGTCCTGTCTAAGCTTATGAGACCACTGAGCCCCTGGAGACACGTTCATAGCTACACCTTGTTTACAAGGTATCACCACTGGTGGCCATCACGTCAGCCAGGTGTATAGCTGAACTAAGGGCTCTCGCATTGGGTTCTCCCTCTACAGTTTTCTTCAAAGACTAAGTTAGGTTATGCTCCCACCTGCCCTTCTTGACTAAGGTGGTGTTGAATATCCTTGTGGCTCAGGACATTTTCCTGACAGTCTTTTATCCCAAACCCCAAGCGTCAGGTAAAGAACAGGCACTGCACACTTCAGATGTTAGAACAATGAGAATTCCTGTGCCACCTTATAGACTAGCAGATATTTTGGAGCATAAGCTTTCATGAGCAAAGACCCGTTTCATCAGATGTTAGAAGGGCCTTAGCCTTTTCTTTGGAAAGAAGAGTGGCTGAGGGGTGTGCGCAGAGGATTTCATCCTGGCTCACAGCATGCATTAAGGAGATTTACAGTATGTCAGGGGTTCCAGCTCCTCCCCTTATGGCTCACTCTGCGAGAGCACAGGCCTCCTCAGCAGCTTCTATCCTGGACCTCTGCAGGCCTGCCACATGGTCCTCTGTCCACATGCCTGCCAATCACTATGCATTGACACATCAGGCCAGGGAGGATGCTGCCATGGGTAGGGCAGTTCTCCACTTGGCAGAAGGTTAGAACTCTGATCCCACCTCCTGAGATTTCTGCTTTGGAGTCATGTACAGGGAATGGATGAGCAAGCACTTGAAGAAAGAACTGTTACTTAATCATAAATGTTGTTCTCTGAGATGTGTTGCTCATGTCCATTCCAAATCCCACCCACCTCCCCTTCCTCAAAGTAGCCCGGTAACAGGGAACTGAAGGGATGGAGGCCCAGCAGGGGTATATTGGTTGATATACAAGTGCCACTGGAGGGGGTTCCTCTGCTGGCCCAAAGGGTACTGTTAAAGGAAGAATTTCCAGCAATGCATGCACACTGCATCTACATCTAATGGACCTGAGCAATGCATCTCAAAGAGCAACAGTAACAAGGTAAATAACTTTTGCAGCTCATGCTTGTACAAGTGTTATCAGAAGACTTTAAGAACAGTAGCCGCAAATGTGCTCACTTCATCTCCATGCTCTGTTGCCTCTTCTGCATCTATTTCAGTTTTAACTGCTGCTATTGAGTGTCCCTAGCAGAGTCTGCAAGAAGACTGCATCTGGGTTCTCACTCAGTGACATCAACATGTTAAGATAGTAAGGAAGCAACTAAATCCAAACCCGCAATAGTAGTAATCCATAAAGTCCGATTGATTGGACAGAGCAAAATTTGAAGGAAATAAATTGTAAATTTTTTGAATTACAGCGATCTTAGAAGTTTCAAGTATAAGAATAAGTTTGCAGAGAAATTTTTAATTGGTATCTCTTTAAAAATTATTGCCATGATGAAAATAAGGCACATCATTTAGATAAAGTTCACACATTTGATTTAGTAAAATATGAACATTTACCTTATTTGTAAAGCAATTTCATTTCTATAAATCTCCAGTCATTTTGTTAAAAATCTTATTTTGTATATTTGCTATAGGGAAAAGAACAAAATCCATTTTGTCGTTTTATTGAGCAAACTGCTGATGAGAACTTGCCTGATCATAGTCACAGGAATAAAAAAAAAACTAGCTTTTTAAGTAATACAATTTAAATATATCTTAAAATGACTCAAATGTTATCATCTTGCCAATGAACATTATGGTTCTTACATTGTAAAGAACTAATGTAATTTTAAGCTGCACAAAGATTTTTTTTACATTTAAACCAACTGTCAACATTATTCACAAAAGATATTTTTCATTGTTGAATCATTCTACAGCTTACAAAGCATTCTCCTAATAGAGAACCACTTCTGAGTTTGCTATTTTAGTATCCAATAGTCAGCATATGCTTTTCCCCTCATACGTGGCAAGCAAGGAGATTCCATCCCTTCCTCTCACACAGTTGCTAAAATAGTTCATGCACTTACCAATTTCATACTGGAGTGTTTATCTGGATCTCAATAAAGATGTTCACAAGGAAGCTGCATGTGTTGCATTACAGAATGGACAATAACTTCTGTTTGAAACAGGAAGAGCTGAAGAAAGTATCCTTGCACCAGTGTTCTATGGTTTCCCTTTTGGCTTCTTACTCCACTTCAGTGTTCTGATCTTGACCTACAAAACTGTTTATGGGTAGACTCAAGCTATGTCAAAAATAATTTTTCCAAGACATATTGTGACAGTTACAATCATCTGGCACATGCTGATTGATATCATAAAAGCACATGCTAATAGGCAAACGCTTCAGGGAGTCAGATAAACTATCTGAATTGCAGGCCCAAGACTGAGCAATACCATACCAATATAGATGATGTAAGGACATTAGGGAGAAAAATTATTTTCTCTTTCCTCTCTCTTTTAGAAGAGTGAAATTTTGATCCCCAAATAGCACCAGTATCCTCTTCTCTGTTGCCGTACACTGTGGCAGAGAGAGCCAAATGGCATAGACTATCTCAAAGCTGTGGTGCTCTGAGTAGACTATCTCAGAAATCACAGAATGGAAACTCCTAATATGAAGAAAGTGAAGAAAGGAGCTAGGAGAAGTAGGACTCACCAAATGACATTTTTAAACAACAGGTTTAAAACAAATAAAGTGTTTTGGGGGGGCAGTTGGGGGTCCACACTAGTGAAGAAGTTGGGCACTACTGATCTAATCTAAACGCCTTCATGTTGCAGGTCATTACCACCACGTTGAACCCACTCACTTGTATTTATCTAAAGTGTGTGTTCCAGAAAGACATCAGGTCTTGTTAGTAGATATCAGGAGTATAATCCACCACTTTCCATGGTATTTTTTTCTAATGGTTATTAGCCTCTGTGTTAAATTGCGCTAAGTTTTCATTTGAATTTGTGTGCTTCACCATCAAGTCATTGGTTCTTTTGTCTTTCTCAAACAGATCAGAGCCTTTGAAAATCCACAATTTTCTCCTTATGCAGATACTTGAAAAACGTAATCAAGTCACTGTTCAATCTCATTTTTCTTAGGTTAACAAATTGAACTTTTAAAGTCTCTCACTGTAAAGCTTTTGTTTCCAGCTCTCAGTTCACTTTTGTGATTATCTTCTGCATCCTCACCAATTTTTCAGACTAATTTTTAAATTGTGGTCTCCAGAACTGTACACAGCGTTTCAAGCGTGTAACTTTGATTTTAGATATATTAAACACATTTTATTTGAATGGACCCACCTTCCAAATTATTTAGATTATTCTGTATGTCCAGTCCTCCTCATTATTTACTTACTTAGGTCCGCCTGGGCACCTGGGCACATTAGGCAACAAGTGCTAGCCAGCGATTTCGGTCGGCTGCAAATAATTCCACCTCCTCCGATGATGTACCAGTGTTTAATAAGTCTGTCTTAAACATGGTGTGCTAGGTCTTGAGTGGCCTGCCTCTCTTGTTCTTCCCTCTGCTGCTATCCATCTCATTGCAGTCTTTGGGTGCAGTTGATCTGGCAGACGCAGAATGTGTCCAGCAAACCGCACTCTGCGCTCTGTCACGATATCCTGCAGTGCCCGTGACCCGCATCTTTGTAGTATCTCCTCATTGGTAACGCAATCACGGTAGATGACACCCAGGATCTTTTGTAAGCAACGCTGGTGGAATACATTGAGCTTGCGTGCTACTCTTGACGTTATTTTCCACGTTTCGCTAGCGTAAATGGCAACTAGCATGACGGTGTTATACAGTTGAACTTTTGTTGCAGTGTCGATTGTTGGTGGAGACCAAATTGGGCGCAGTCTTTGGAACACTGCTGACACCTTACCGATGCTGCAGTTAACATCTGCCTCAACACCTCCATCGTTAGACAGAGTGCTGCCAAGATAGGTGAACCGCTGTACTACTTCTATGGCTTGGCGTCTGACCACTAGTGGTGTGTTTTGAGTGTTCCCAACCTGCATCAACTTTGTTTTATCACTATTTATCTTCAGCCCAATTTTGCCGGCCTCTGCTTCCAAATTTGTCGTCATGCCTTGCAAGCATTCGCTCATTTCTGCTAGCAGTGCAATATTGTCTGCAAAGTCCAGATCCGTGAGTCAATGCTGATCTTTACAGGAGATACCGAGATGTGCGTCGCTCATTGCCTTTCTCATGATGAAGTCCACCACCAGAAGGAACAAGAATGGAGACGGGACGCACCCTTGGTGCACTCCGGAGTCGATGTTGAAGAAATCTGTCATCCCATTATTGGTCCTCATGCAGCAACTAGAGTTTAGATAAAGATTTCGGAAGATGTTGATATAGTGTTGTGGGATGCCATATGTTTGCACTATGTTCCATAATGATTCTCTATGAATGCTGTCAAACGCCTTTTTAAAGTCAACATAGTTAATTAACAGCAGCCGTTGGAACTCAATACTCTGTTCCATGATGTTGCGCAACCTGAAGATCAGTTCACTACACGATCATCCGCAGCGAAATCCAGCTTGCTCTTCACGCAGTGTTTTGTCCACCACATTCTGCAGCCTCCTTAGTAGGATGATGCAGAAGACTTTACTTGGGAGTGAAAGGAGTGTGATACCTCTCCAATCATTACAATCAGTGACATTCCCCTTCTTTGGTAACTTGACAATCATTCCCTTCCTCCACTCGCCTGGGACGCACTCTGTTCTCCAGCATTCATTCAACAGCCCTGTCAGTTCTTGCATCTCGGAGTTTCCACTATACTTCCACCATGTCATTATTTACATGACAGGACTATTTCATAATACACAGGACTGGCATAAACCGAATCCCTCGATTTATGATCGTAATTCTTTCAATGAAAACTGTTTGTAAGATCAACACTCATAAACTGAAAAATAAATTCCCATTTAATTTCAATATAAAAAATTCTGACTGATTCCCAGTGCCCCAAAAACCACCCAATATTTTTCCCCATGTTACAATAATATATAATCATAAAACGAGAGCAGATGCTTTTTTTATGACATTTATTACCACTAGTCTGTTCTTAGTGGTGAAGCAGGTGGTGTTGACGTCAGTTCCATGGGTTCATCTGCATTATCATTGGAAACAGCTCTTCAACCTCTTTAATTGGGGTTTTATCTTCAGCTTTTGAGACTGAGGGCTGAGGATCAGCTGATGGAGATGAGGGTTTAGGAGGAGGAGGAGGCTGAGGATTGAAAAAAATAGAATTGAAGTTTGTACTGCAGCCCTTTTTCCTTTCATACAACTCCTGATTGCATTGAACAACTTCATTAATTTGTCGCTTCCATGCTGAACACCGTTCTAAGTTTGGGTCATTGTCATTGTGAATTTGTGTAGCTGCCTCCAATGTACTGAAGAATTTTGAGAGTGTTTTAGTGTCCAGTGTGTTTTGTGGTTCATCCAATTCTTCCACCTCCTTTTCTGATAATCCTTCTGCATTTAGCTAAATTAATTCTTCATTAGTCAGTTCTTCACTGTGTGACAACAAGAAGTCATGAACATCATCTGAGTCTGCCTCATTGAATCCTGCTTGAGTTGCCAGTTGCACAATAGAATTTGAATGTCTTTCATTCCACCTTCAAAACCATGGAAATCATGAACATATTTCAGCAATAGCTTTTTCCAAACGCCATTCAGGATACTTTGAGTAGTTTTATTCCATGCAGTTGTGATATTTTTCTGTAACTATCTTGACATTGTAGTTCTTCAACAGCTGCTTAATGGTTGATTTGTCTTCTCCATCTGATGCAGATATGAGATACTTCATCACCAGTTGCAGATAGTAAGCTTTAAATTTAGCTATGATGCCTTGATCATTTGGCTGAAGGATGGAAGTGGTATTTTGGGGCTGGGGGAACCACTCTAATGTTATTGCCGTAGTCTTTGACGTTGATAGGGTGACCGGGAGCATTATCGAGGGTCAGTAGATGTGTTATGCAGATTATTTTCAGCATAATATTTGAGATGAATGATGAAAGGTAGCTTGTTATGTAAACAGCAAAAACCTGCTTTGTCACCCATGCCTTTTGATTAGAACACCAGACCACAAGTAATGATGCCTTGTTTAAGCCTTGAAGTGCCCTCGGATTTTCTGAATGGGGAAAAAAGGAGAGGCTTCAATTTCACGTCTCTTTCCAGATTTCCACCAAGAAGTAATGTCAGTCGATCCTTCAAGGCCTTGAAATCTGTTACTTTTGTTTTATCCCTCGAAATAAAGGTTCAAGAGAGCATTCTTTTCCAGAAAAGCTCTGTTTCTTCAACATTAAAGATTTGCTTTGGAGAATATCCACCTTCATCAATTGTTCATAGCAATGTGGCTGGGAAAAGGTTAGCTGCCTGAATATCAGCAGATGCTGCTTTGCCTGTAACATGCAGACTGTGATAATGTAAACACCCTTTAAAACACTCAAACCGCAACTTGCTTTGAACATTACTTCAGTGGCCCCAACTTGCCCCTCTTCCTTGGCCACCTTCTTCAGCTCCTCAAACAAAGACAGGGCTTTCTCCCTTATGATAAGAAATCTCAAAGGCATGTTGCATTCATTATGGCTGTCGATCCAAAGTCTTTCAAATTTACCTATTATTGCATCCCTGGCCTTTGTTATTCAATGCAACTTTTAGCTTCACCAGTGTACCTTTCTGCCATTTCTTTTTTTTTTCTTTCTGCACGAGGATTGTATGCACTGTTAGTGCTGTCAAGCTCATTGCCAAACATGTGTTTCGATTACTGGCCCTCTTCATTTATTTAAATAACTTCATGTTTGGCAGGCACAGATATTGCTTTGCTAAGTTTCTTGGCCTTATTGACAGCTCCTGAAGAAACTTTATCATGCCTAGGACCCATGATGATCGCAAATAACAGACTTGAATATTAATGTCACTCACAGTCAAGATGACATGAACACAACGAAGCATGCAAGCCAACTGGAAAGATCTTGGCTGAGGGAAATGAGTCAGCCTCGCCCTGTGTTCTGCTGTATTCCTCTGCATTTGTTTACTTAACATTTCTTTGTAGCAAAAATATGTTCGTAAATTAAAAATAGGTATAAATTTACATTGTTGTAGATAAGTCATAAACTGAAAGTTTGTCAATTGAGGGATAACTGTATTGTTAAAGCAAGAAAGCTTGTCCAGGAAGGACAGGTAGGGAAAAAGGGATGAGGGTGTTGCCTTGTATATCAAACATTCACACACTTGCACTAAGGCTGAGATAGAAGTGGGAAGCAGACTTGTTGAAAGTCTCAGGGTAAGGATAAAAAGAGTAGAATAAGTGTGATGTTATGGTAGGGATCTAGTATAGACCACCTAACCAGGAAGAAGAAAAAAGTGAGGCTTTAAAAAAAAAAAGACAAACAAAAAGCATCCAAAACATAGGACTTGGTTATGATGAGGGATGTCAGCCATCCAGACATCTGTTGGTGGACAATCTGTGTCCTGCTGTGTTATTTTTGCAAGTTCTTGGAATGCATTTGAGGCAACATCTTACAGAAGATGGAAAAAGTAACTAAATGAGAGGCTATTCTGGATTTGACTCTGACAAAACAGGGAGGAACTAGTTGAGGATCTGACGGTGGAAGGGAGATTGAGTGAAAGTGATTATAAAATTATACAGTTTTTGATTTTAAGAAATGAAAGATGTGGAAACAGCAGAATAAAGGCAGTGGGCTTTAAGACGTCAGATATAAACTCGGAGACCTGATAGGCAAGATCCTGTAGAACTCAGAGGAAAAAAAAGATTCAGAGGACTTGGCAGTTGACTTGGAAGTTGTGTGGGTTTTTTGTTTGTTTTTTTTTTTAAAGTATCAGTTTTATGGGCATAAATAAAAAAAAATGTACCAATGTGTAGGGAGCATAGGAAGTATGTAGGAGGTCACATTGGCTTGGCCAAGAGCTCTCTGATGGAATGAGGGGGGGAAAAAGTCATAAGAAGTGGAACCTAGGTCAAATTATAAAGGATGAATATTTTAAAAAAGCACATAGGAACAAAATTAGGTTTTACTTTATCTTCTTCATTGTTCAGAAATTCAGTGGAGAAGTTGGCTTCAAAGCCTTCAACAAATGGATGAAAAAGACAACGTTTTGATTAGAAACCATAGCTTTGATAGTGACGTGCCCTCAAAAGGTCCTAATACCCTAATCTTTGTGGATTTGGCAGATGCAAACTTCCATGTTCTCCGTTGAGCAGTGCCCCTCTGGGTTGTCCAGGTGAGGTGTTTTTGTATGCTGCAGTTAAATTGGGAAGATTTTTATCAGCAGTACCCATGGTGGCATAGGTGGGGAGTCAAGGGCAGCCTTTCATTCCACTCCCAGGTTCACCTCTTACAGCAGAAGGCTCTCAAAGGCTGTGTCTACACTAGCCCAAAACTTCAAAATGGCCATGCAAATGGCCATTTCAAAGTTTACTAATGAAGCGCTGAAATACATATCATCGCCTCATTAGAATGCCGGCAGCTGCGGCACTTTGAAATTGACGTGGCTCGTCCAGATGGGGCTCCTTTTCGAAAGGACCCCAGCAACTTCAAAATCCCCTTAATTCCTAACAGCAGATTTGCATGGCGATTTTGAAGTTTTGGGCTAGTGTAGACACAGCCAAAGTGTCTTTATTGGTTGGGCTACTGGGGGGGGGGGCGGTGCGGGATGGGGGTGAATTACAGGGTTTACAAGCCAGGACATATCATACAAGTGGAACTTCCTTATCAGCAACACACAATTGTCGTCTTGCTGTGTAGTCATTCATAAAGCTGTTTCTCAAAGGCACCCTGATTAGCAGTGTTCCTCACTGTGATCTCCTTGATGCCCTGTTTTCTGGATGCTCATAATTAATGGCCAGGTGCTCTGCTTTGGCCCTTCAACCTGGCATGAAATTGTCCCCTTCACTGTCACATAAGATAGGGAGCAGGCTGCCACAATAAGGGGAACATTGCTTTTGCTGAGGTCTGACCAACTCAGGAGGCTCCTGAGCCTGGCTTCTGAACAGCCAAATTCACATTTTACTACCCTTCTGCACTTGCTCAGCCTGCAGTTGAACTGTTCCTTACAGCAGTCCAGGCTGCCTGTGAATTATTTCATGAGCCAAGGGGGCCAGGGATAAGCTGGATCTTCCAGGACCACTATTGGAATCTCAACATCTCCCATGGTGATTTTCTGGTCAGGGAAGAAAGTTCCATTCTGCAGCTTTCTGAACAGACCAGAGTTTCTAAAGATGTGCACATTATGCACCTTTTCCAACCATTCCATGTTGATATCAGTGAAACAGCTCTTGTGATCTTCCAGTGCCTGCAGTACCATGGAGAAGTTATCTCTTGTGGTTTATGTATTCTGTGGCAAGGGTGATCTGGTGCCAAGATAGGAATATGTGTTCCATCTGTCGCTTGGCTGCAGTGAAGGGAACCCCATTGCAGCAAAACTGTCAACTGTGTCCTGCACATTTCGCAGAATAACTGTCCTTCACAGCCAAGGGTATTGATTACTGGATCGCAGCAGCACCCACGGTAGATTTTCCAGCTTTGAATTGATTGCCCATTGACCAGTAGCAGTCTGGAGTTGCAAGCTTCCACAGAGCTATTGCCACTTGCTTCTGAACTATCGCAGCAGGTCTTGTTTTGGTATTGCTGCGCTTCAGGGTGGGAGAAAGCAATTTGCAAAGTTCCATGAGAGTGGTCTTACATACCCAAAAATTATGTAGCTACTGCTTTTTTGTCCCGTACCTGCAGAACAATGCAGTTCTGCCAGTCTGAGCTTGTTTCTTGGTATCTGAACCAGAGCTCCACTGTGTGCAAAATATCGAGTGCAGCCAGCATCTCCCCATTCCTCCTGTCCAGTGTTTTACATTTCTATATGTCCGTGTCCTCCTCAGAGTCTTCATTGTTCTGACAGCTGCTCAATGTGCAAGGTGCTCATAATACTTGCCACAGTAGTTTGAAGCTGGACAGGTTCTGGGCTAGCCTTGCAATGGCATCTGCATGGATACTTGGGGGGGAAAAAGGGCACTAAACCAGTTTTTGCTGTTGATTTCCATAGGGAGAGGGGGGAGAAGTGTATTGTGGGAGATCAATGACAAGTATCCTACCCACGTATCGCCAATGGCACTTTGTCTTGTCAGACATTGGGAACTCAACCCACAATGCAAGAGGGCAACAGGAACTGTGGGGTAGGTATCCTCAGTGCATTGCTGACAAAGTCAGAGCTGCCCAGCCTAATGGAGTCCACTGTTCATTGACTTCCTGGACCAGCATGAACATGCACCCTCAAATTTACAATATTGGGTGCTAAAAATCAGTCTTAACATATTTGCCCTAATCTCCTAGTGTAGACATACGCTTTGATTGGAAGGAGATTGTCCAAACCCACAGCAACTGACAGACAGCCTATGGCACACCTTGCATGTCAGAAGAACTCTAAAGAGTTGCATCAAGCATACAGAATCCACAAGGAATTAGGAGAGAACTTCTTTTTACCCATGGTATCTGGTCTTAAATTATTGAAGCTAATATGCCTGGCCAGATAGCTCAGAAAGCATTTGGCATGCCTGTACTAGAAAGAATCAAGGCATAGTCCACAAGAGCCTTGGCAAACTCATGGGCTGAAATAACGTGTGCTTTTGCTGCAGGGATAGAAGTAACATGGAGACTGGCTAATACTTTCTATGAGACATCATGGAGTAGACTTCTAACTTCCTCACAGGCTTCTTTCAACAGGATGGCGATGCAGTTGTTGGTCCAGTTCTTTCCCTGGGTTCTTTTATCCCTCCTTAATCCTATCCCCTTTTCACTACTTCCCATACACCACAGAGTTGTGGGAAATGGCAGGGTACGGAATGGAAAATTTCTTATCCAATAATTTTCTTTCTACTTTTAGTGTTTCCTGCAGTTGGCCCCTCATGGACAGTTCTTCAGCAAAGGGTCAGTATTTTCATTTAAATAGTAACAGAGAGGGAGCCGTGCTCGTCTATACACTATCAAAACAAAAAAGCAGTCAAGTAGCACTTTAAAGACTAACAAAGTAATTTATTAGGTGAGCTTTCGTGGGACAGACCCACTTTTCCAGACCATAGCCAGACCAGAACAGACTCAATATTTAAGGCACAGAGAACCAAAAACAGTAATGAAGGTGGACAAATCAGAAAAAAATGATCAAGGTGAGCAAATCAGAGAGTAGAGGGGTGATGGGGGCAGGGAAGATCAACAATTAGATTAAGCCAAGTATGCAAATGAGCCCCTATAGCGACTCAGAAAATTCCCATCCTGGTTCAAACCACATGTTAACGTGCCGAATTTGAATATAAAAGACAGCTCGGCTGTCTCCCTTTCAATAGGGGTGCAAAAATTTTTCTTCAGTAACACGCAAACTCTTAAGTCGTTAACAGAATGGCCTCACCAACAGCCACAGTCTATATCCCAGGAATACCAGTCCTGGAACCTTTCCTTGCAACAAAGCCCATTGCCAGCTTTGTCCTCATCTCTTCTGGAAGTATCATCATTGGACCTAACCAGGTTATGCACAGAATCATGGGTACATTCTCATGTTCCTCAACTAACATCATATATGCCATTAGGTGCCAACAATGCCAAGATGCTTTGTAAATTGGACAGACTTTTAACTCCCTTAGACAAAGAGTTAATGGGCACACAACAGACATAAAAGCACGCCAGAGCCACAAACCAGTTAGTCAACGTTTTAATGGAATGGGCCATTCTGTTAATGACTTAAGAGTTTGCGTGTTCCTGATGAAAAATTTTCGCACCGCTGTTGGAAGTGAGGCAGCCGAGCTGTCTTTTATATTCAAATTCGTCAAATTAAATTCGTCAAATTAACACGTGGTTTGAACCGGGATGGGAATTTTCTGAGTTGCTATAGGGGCTTGTTTGCATGCTTGGCTTAATCTAATTCTTGACACTCCCCCCTTTCTACTCTCTGACTGCTCACCTTGATAATTTTTTTTCTGATTTGTCCACCTTCATGACTGTTTTTGGTTCTCTGTGCCTTAAATATTGAGTCCGTTCTGGTCTGGCTATGGTCTGAAAAAGTGGGTCTGTCCCACGAAAGCTCACCTAATAAACTGTTTTGTTAGTCTTTAAAGTGCTACTTGACTGCTTTTTTGTTTTCATTTAAATAGTTACTATAAAAGAAAACTTACTGTATATAGAAATTTGATTGACATTGGTTACTAATTATTTTCTAAGAGGTTTTTCACAGCTTTAGAATGAATCATTGGACAGTAGGTGGGAGAAGTGGGTGTGGTTAGTACAGCTGTGCTAGAGCTTTGAAGTGCCTCCAGAAACTACAGGCAGTGGGGAATAGCCTATATATAGCAGAATTGTGGGAGACATTGCTAGCAGACAGGCAATTATTGGGTAAGGAATTTTCCTGTCCCTGACCTTTGAAAGCTCACAATGTAAAGGACAGGGGAAAAAAGTCAGATACTCTCAGAGACAATGAGGAAAGTGTTAATTGAGCATGAGTGAGTTTGTTTCTTTTGATAAAAGGTTTGTGTAATGTATGTGTTTTGCTGATGTGGTTGTTATGGCAGGAGCCTTTACAAATGACTGAGTTAGAAGAGTCTCAGTAATCTCCTTTAGGGATATACAAAGGACTTGTGTATTCAAATTGCTGAGTCCCTGCACACATTGCTAGTCTTAATCTGAATATAATTTAAAAATGAATTTTAGTAATATTTGTACTTTGTTGTTAAGTGAAAAAGGTGAAAACCTGCCTCTACCTCTTCTCATGGGGCTGGGAGATGAAGTTAAATCCCAAAGATCTGTAAATAGAATGTGAAATTTGAGTTCTTGATTTGAAGCTAAGCAGAGGGGAGAGGCAATTTAAATAGGCATTCTGTTTTAGCTTCTCATACCGTGCTCATCCCCATAGTATCTGAATGTCTTCCAGTAGTGCATTAGCAACCAGACTATTTTTCATGTTTGTTGTTTCATCCTCTCCAAAGGAAAAGTGTGTGGAGTGTTTTGGAAGGAAGTGTGTGTGTGCGTGCCTGCGTGCGCTGTTCTATTAATGTAGATAGAATAAAGGATAGAAGTTGTTGAGGTTAGCCAGTCACTGTGATCCTGGCAGACCAAGGTCCCAAGCCCAATGAATGCTGACAAATGCATAACTGATAAACAGGGTGGGTTACCTGTGGGTAAATATACTTAAAATAGAATTTAATGCTAAAAAAATGTTGTCAGCCAGAGCAATGTGTGGGAATACACTGTGGGCACATGCACCTCCCCGCACTCAGGTGTACCTCACCCTTCATTCACTATTTAGCACTGCACCAGGCCACTTCTGGTGAGTGCAGGGGCCCCTCACCCAGAGCAGTGCAGTGCAAGCTAGAGCAGCTTGTGCTGCTTTAGAGCTGTGCCACTCGGGAGGCAGGAATGGGCCAGTATTGAACTCATTGGAAGTGGTGCAGCTCTTCCAGAAGAAGATGGGGGAGCAGGGAGGGAAGGAGCTTGGGACCTGGGTGGGCTGGGGTGGCGCACGTGACCAGTGCCCACCTTGAGTTCTCTCACCAGTTGCCACTGGTCCTCAGTGTTTAGATTTTAATTCTTGTAGGATACTGCATGTATATATCTTACAATATTAATCCTATGTATAACATCTGTATCCCATACTATGAGGCAGGGTTAGCAAACCATGGCAAGGAGGAGGGATAGCTGGGTGGTTTGAGCATTGGCTTTGTAAGGCCAGCATTAGGAGCTCAGTTCCTGAGGGGAGCATTTAGGGGTCTGGTGCAAAGTAACAAGACAAATCTGTTAGGGACAGTGATCAAGGGCTTGCTGTGAGTACAGGGGACTGGACTCAGTGATCTTTCAAGGTTCCATCCAGCTCTGCAAGATAGGTATATTTCCATATATATTGCTGGGGAGGGATATCTCCAGTGGTTTGGGCATTGGTCTGCTAAACCCAGGGTTGTGAAACCCGTCCTTGAGGTGGCCATTTAGGGGTCTGGGGCAAATAGGTTTTAAAAAAAAATCTGTCAGGAATGGTGCTTGGCCCTGCCAAGAGGGCAGGGGACTGGATTTGATGACCTCCCGAGGTCTCTTCCGGCTCTATGACATGTATATCTCCATATATTAAGGGTGCCAAGATTGGCATGCAAGACAGTTTTCACTGGCTTGCAAGTTGGAGCTCATCCCCACCCGTCTTCCCCCTGCAGCCGGGAGCTTGCTCAAAGCCAAGCTGCATGTGGATTAACAAAAGAGCAGCTAATGCTTCAACAAACACCTAAAAAGTAAAGCTGTGCATCTTAATTTATTAATGAAGTGGTTGCAGGTATGACTATTTGTGACTGTAGAAAGCATCAGCAACACTCCCACTGTACACAGAGGTCAAAACGTCAAATTTCAGCACCCTGCCTTGGAAAGGTTGCTGACCCCTACTATAAGGTAACGCTTAAAGTTGGCTTTGTAACTTAAGATGTTTGTTCTGAAACTCTGTAACTCACCAACCAGGGGAAACAATTTCAGCTACTGCAAAATACTGTATTTTTACAGAATGTTTTGTCTCCTGCCCATCTGAAAAGACTATTGAATCCAAATGGGCCATTATGGAACAAAGACTCTGATTGCTTTGCCCATCCACCTGTGAAAAGACTACATACAGAAGTGCTCATCCCATCTGTTTGGATTCTAGCGAGATGGTGATAAAAAAAAAAAATCTCTGCCCAGAAGGAATTAGGGCATTTTTATGATATTTGAACTCAAAGGGACAAAGTAAGTGAAAGATAGCCAATATGTGAAGATACGAAAGCTTGCTTAATATAAAAGTATCAGAGAGGTAGCCATGTTAGTCTGTATCTGCAAAAACTGGGACTGTCTCTTTTTCATGAGCCTGCATATTTAGATCCTTCTCTGGAACCCCCACTTATGCATCTGACAAAGTGGGTCTTTGCCCACAAAGTCTTAAACTCCAAAATATCTTGTTAATCCTTAAAGTGCCACAGGACTACTTCTGGTTCGTATTGCAGAAGTGTTTATTACATTTTGAAGTTAAGAATGAATCTCGTGTGTATACGCTTACCTACTTTAAATCCGTAAGTAACTTTCTCAGTTCTTTTCCAAGTTAATAAACTGTTTGTTAGTTTATTACAAGGTTGGCTGCTAACATTGTCTTTGCACAATCTAAGGTGCTAAAATGACCCAAGGTAAGTGACTGGTTATTTGGGACTGGGAGTTTCTCAATATTTTGTTACTTTACAACAAAAGATCACTATTGGAGAATCAAGTTTGCCTGGGTAGCAAAATAGATTGGAATGCCCAGGGAACCTGTCTGGAATTCCATGTTAAGGCCATATAGCGCCTGAGGCATATACATTTGTTACTTGAGTGGTGAAATCTAATTACAGTAGAATTTCACACTTTCAGAAACCTAGGATATGGAGCTTGTTCATAACTTTGAACAAAACATTATGATTATTCCTTCAAAAGCTTACAAGTGAACATTGACTTAATAGAGCTCTGAAACTTTATAATGCAGAAGAAAAATGTAAATGAAACAAACACAAATGTCTGATTATTTTTAAACTTACTTTTTTTTATAATTTGGTGTTTAACATAGTGTGGTGGTGGTGGTAGTGGTTCGTGGTGGTTTTGAAGTCTCTGCTGATTCATGATTGCATAACTGTGGTTCTAAATGAGGTGTGTGGTTGACCAGTCAGTTTGTAACTCCTCTGTTTGCAACTTTGAAGTTCTGCTCTATAGAACTCTCATACAGTTTGGAGTTCGCATCCTACTTCTTAATGGGCTTCCTGGAAGTTGGTATTCTTGCTCCTAAAACACTCTGGGCATTGTGAGACAGGCCGACATTAAATTGTGTTAAACAAGGTCAGGGGTATGGTAAACGGAGACCCCAGCCTGCTTAGTACCATGGCAAATGTGCTATTAAAATCTTTTAAACCTTTTATTAAAGATAGAGAAAAGAAGGAAAATATAGTGTTTGAAGTGTAAAGTAGCAAGTAAGGCTTTTGGCTTAACATTTCTTGTTCCCTTTCTCTTTAGTAGGAAAGAGTTTCAGAAAGATAATCACTTGTGTATTAAATATGGTAAGAGCTGTCCGTTTGGGGGAAAGGAAAAAAAAGTTAGTTGAGATGGACTGGACCTGCTGCTTTGAACTAATCCAGTTTCAGCACAGGTAATATTTGGGATTCAGCTGTAGCTGGTAGCCTGAAAGCTTATAAGGCATAGTAGTTTGATCAAGGCTTTTGGGTGAGCTAGGCCATTTAATAGTTGAGCTAATTTAGAGAACATATTAATTTAAGGCAGACATTATGGTATCTTTTTTCCCTTTTCTCTATCATGCTGATAGCACAAATACCTGCAGGAGAAACATCCTGTATGAATCACTTTGAAGCAGAACTCTATGAAGCCCCTTCTTAGTTAACAGCCAAAATCTGCCCAGGTCAAGCCCTTTTATAGACATCAGCCCATGCTTCGTATACTTCTTCCACCTGTAATGGGGGTGGTTATCTCAGGGCACATTGAGAGATGCTGGGGGACATTAAAGACTCCTTATGGGTAACAGTCATCTTGTTGATCATCGAGAGTTGAGGCTGGGGTCGTGATAGAACATCTTGTGTTTTTTCTTAGAATGAGCTCATCTGGGGGTGTGACGAGGTACCCTTTGTGCTGATTCAGGACAACCTCTTCCCAAAACACTCTAATCAGTTGTGTCCCTCTGAAAGTGGGCCCATTTTTGGCATTTTAGGGGGGTAGATATCAAAAGGTGATGTCAGAAAGGCCTTATCGTTCCCTAACAGAGGGAGAGAGGCAGTGGATTCCCACCAGGGAGTGTGAGTGACCTTTTTATTCTTCTGGCTCAGAGCATAGATGACCTATATAATCAACATATTGCCTTTCATAACTAAATATTTTATAGTCTAACTGTGTCTTTGAAGTGTGTGCGTGATTGCTCTCCAAGTAGCATTCATATACTTGCAGACATTTGCTATCTACCAGTGTAACTTATACATTTGCTGATCTGTACTTCGAGTGTATGTACAACTCTGTTTGCTTCCAAGAAAACAAAGGGAAATATTGTTAAAATTACTGCTGTTGTTACTGGGAGTCTCAAGGTTTACCCTGTGCCCCGGGGTCCTTATAACTTTGGATATTAAAAGTTAGATGGGGAGGACTTTAGGTACGGACCTGTGAGCTTTGGGTTGGATCACCTCGGCTGGTAACAGTCGTCCATTGTATCCCAAGCTCCCTTCCCTTTCTCCCTTCTTTCCCTCAACAAGTTGATAGAGGTGGTGATGTAACTTGACTTTATTTCCCAACCGGACGAAAGTTATAGACCAATTGTCACAACAGTACATGCCCTGACATGTTGCTGTCTGTTAAGGAAGGTAAGGTCAAAGAAATGGATGTTGCACTTGAAGCAGAAGGTTTGTGATGGTCCTTAGTTCCTGTGGAAGTTTATTCCTCCATGAATGCACTGTCCAAATCTATGTTTTGTCTTCCTTTTGTGGGTGTATCCACCTTTTATAATCTTGGCGGAGGGAGGTGACCTATCGGTGTCAAAGGTATTTTACTGAAGTTCATACAATATATATAGTTGTAAAATGTTAGGAAAATACCACTTTGCATATACTAAGGGGACCATCTTGAAAATGTGTATGCTTTACAGCCTGTTTATTTGTTCTTTGTTATGTTGTCCTTCTGTTCATAAATGTCTTCTGTGTCTTTTCTAAATCACCATTGTGGTTGGGCAGATTTACTGCTGTTGTGTCCTAATGGGCCAGAAAGTGGCTTGCATGTGTGTTCAGTTATATGGGCCCAATAGTTGAAGCAGACCCCATGAGGTTCCCCAAAGACCACAGACCATATAAGGCTTGGTACCTGGCCAGGATTTATTGCCAATCAAGGTACAAATAATAGGTGTTACGTAAACTCTACTAAACCACTGCACATATGTACCTGCTGCAATGGACTGATGCAGTCAGTGGGAATTGCACTGCCTGTCCCCACCCCCCTGGTCAGACAAAGATGGTCCCCCACAAGATACCACATTATATACTGGTACAAACAAAGCATCCCTGACTACTGACACCACTTTCTGACATTGTCAGGTTACTGTATACTTTGTGGTTTGGTTAGATCATTCTTCTTCGAGTGTCCCCGTGGGTGCTCCACAATAGGTGTCGGGCTTGCCCGGCGCCGCAGATCGGATCTTCCAAGCAGTTTCTGCCGGACCGCGCATGCGCCAGTGCGCGCCGCTCCCTTGTGCGCTCCTGGCCATGTGTGCGATCCGGTACCCGCCAGTTCCTCTTAACCGCCGTCGGCTGCAGACGGAATCCGAACTAGGCTAAGGCCAAGTAGCGTATTCAGTGACTTTAACTGTTTTTCTTTAAAGTTTTTCAAGTACTTAGGCTACTGCAAGTTAGCCGGTTGTTATTTTTGCAAAAAAAAACAAAAACGAAACAAAAGCAACAAACAAACTACAAGCGGGACAGCTTCAATCCAGTCCCAGTAACAAGCGCCGGAGGCCAGGAGCATAGGGCCATCAGCCCTCCTGCTGCGGCAGGCCATCGGAAGGGGAAAACAGCACAGAGAAGGTGCTAAGTACCCGTTTAACAACTGAAAGACTCACCAACAATGTCCTCTTCAGGATTTAAAAAATGTGAGTCCTGCCGAGAGGCGATGCCAGCGTCCGATGGGCACAGTCTATGCATAAGGTGCCTTGGGGAGTCCCATGTTGCACAGAAATGTTCCTTCTGTGCTAAATTAACAGCCAGAGCAAGGAGAGACAGGGAGATGCGGCTTAAAATGCTGCTTTTTGATAAGGCCCTCTAGCCAGACGTGCCGGAGCGGCCGCAGCAGGAGGGACCCTCCGGGGCCCATAAAAGGAAAGCTGCCTCCCTCACCCCATCAGCGCAAAAACGGAGGAAAGCCTCCCCAGCCCGATCCCTGCCGGCAGCAACAGCGAGCGGGACGGGAGGAGCGAGCAGCCCCCAGCCGCAGCAACAGCTGATCGGCGGCGGCACGGAGAGCCACGTGGAAGCAGCTCAGCCTCCGATAATCAGCCAGCCGCCCCGCACCGCAGGCAGGGCGGCGGCTAAACAAGCGCCGGTACCGGCAGCACCTCAGGCAGCGGCACCGACCCCCGGGGAACCAGCAGTGCAGAGCGCGCAGGCATGCAGCCTGCAGGCACCAAAGGACACCGCACGTGCGGCACCGCCTTCGAGCGTGCCTAGCACGGTGCGGACGGGGCCGGGATCCCCTGTGCGTCAGGGGGCGGAGTTACCTCCTCCAGGGAGGGGGAAGGCTGCACACAAGAGGAGGCATTGCAGCCCCTCTCCGGACAGGGCTGTGGAGTTGCTTTCTCACAGCCCTCCGCTTATGTTGCAGACTCCAACCAGAAGGCAGGGGTCCCCCCTAGCCTACCCGGAGCCCCCTTCTCCATTTTTGCAACCAGCCTCACCCTGGCTGGGACCACCTTCACCCTTCCTGGGATTTGAACCGCTGGACTATTATGCAAAATCGCTCTCTCCAGTGTCTCGACGATCTCCCTCCCCCAGACGCAGAGGGTATGCACCAAGGGAGTGGTCTAGGTCACCTTCCCAAGAACAGTGCCTATACTGCCATGGTCGCCCCTACCACGCGGGGCATAGACACCATCGGCAATCTACTAGGGAAAGAGCCCCACAGACGATCTCGTACCCCCGAGGGCAATTGCGACTGGGGACAGAGACTCAAGCATCTCAGGGGGGACTGGTTATGGAACCCCGAGATTTTCCCTCGCGAACCTCTAGCGAGAGGGTGTACCATCACCAGCAGGAACCAGAAGGGTCCAGAGAGACGTACCCCAGCGGTTCCTCGCTCTCCTCCCCGGACGAGGCTACGGCCCCGGGGGACGTCCATCCTCCGGACGATCTCAAACAGTTTCAAGAGCTGTTTAAGAGGGTGGCCTTCATGCAAGGCATCCAGACAGCAGAGGTGCAAGAGAAACACCATAAGCTCCTCAAAAATTTGAGACCTCCGGCCTCCTCCAGAGTAGCAATACCGCTTGATGAAGCGATCTTAGAGTCCGCCACTACGATATGGCAGACCCCTGCGACTATTCCGCCTGTCCAAAAGAGAGCGGATAAGAAATACTTCATGCTGGCGAAGGGCATGGAGTTCCTGTTCAGCCACCCACAGCCAAATTCCTTGGTGGTGGAGTCGTCGCAACAAAGATCAAAGACATCTCAATTCAGGACAGGGGGAACAGACAAAGATGCCAAGAAGCTAGAGCTGTTCGGCAGAAAGGTCTACTCCTCCTCCACTTTAACGTTGCGAATGGCAAATTACGCAGCGCACTTAGCGAACCATAATTTCGACAACTATTCCAGGTTAACCTCCCTCATGGACTCGCTTCCAGAGGACAAAAAGCCGGTGCTCAAGGCCATAGTGCAAGAAGGCTACGCGGCCTCGAGGACGGGAGTTCAGATCGCCCTGGACGTTGCGGACACAGCAGCACGTTCCACAGCAACGGCAGTGGTGATGCGGAGGGAGTCCTGGCTCCAGACTTCGGGTATACCGAGGGATCTGCAGGCGAAGGTAGTTGACCTTCCCTTCGACTCGCAGAAGCTGTTTGCTGAATCAACTGACTTGGTCCTTCATTCCAGTAAAGATTCAAGAGCCACACTCAGGACCCTGGGGATTTACACCCCTCCATACACAAAGAAAAGGTACTACCCTCAACAAAGACGGTACCAGTACCAGCAACAGCGCCCCCAGTCCCACAGGGGTTACGAGCAAGGGCGACATCAACAGCACCAGCAGTACAGAACTCCCAGGCGACGTTCACAACAGAGCCGTGCGTCCTCGGGGAGGGGCCAAAGGCCACAAGTTTGACATACAGATCGAGGGCTGCGCCATCACTACCATCGCACAAGGTCATCCGAAGCGACTATTCTACCATCGCCTCCGACCATTCTACGACCAGTGGCAAAGGATCACCACAGACAAATGGGTGCTGGAGATCATAGCCACGGGGTACGCCATCCCCTTCCAGTCGCTCCCACCGTCACGACCTCCACCCAAGCCCCACCTCCAGGAGGCCTCCCATGTAGCGAGGCTCAGGCAGGAGGTGGACCATCTCATGCTCATAGGGGCAGTGGAAAGAGTGCCGGAGCAACTGCAAGGGAAAGGGTTCTACTCCAGGTACTTCCTCACGGAGAAAAAGACAGGAGGCTGGAGGCCCATCTTAGACCTTCGCGGCCTCAACAGGTACCTGCGCAAGCAATGTTTTCGGATGACCACAATCGCCTCCATCCTTACAGCACTGGACGATGGAGACTGGTTCGCAGCCCTCGATTTACAAGGCGCGTACTTCCCCATAACTATCCATCCGGCTCACCGGCGATTCCTCCGGTTCATGGTAGGCAACGAACACTTCCAATACGAGGTCCTACCGTTTGGCCTCTCCTCAGCCCCCAGAGTCTTCACCAAGACCTTGGCAGTGGTGTCAGCCTACCTGCACAGACAGGGGGTATTTATTTTCCCGTATCTGGACGACTGCCTGCTCAAAGGGGCCTCGAAGGGGGAGGTTCTGCGCATGATACGCGTCACAGCAAACACGTTTTCTTCACTCGGCCTGGTTATCAATCTGGCAAAATCGAAAATAGACCCCACACAGGACATAGAGTTCATAGGGGCTCGCATAAACTCGGTTACAGCGAGAGTATATCTACCAGAGGCTCGCTTTCGGGCCATCGGTTCCCTCGTGCAAGTCATCACCTTCAGCCCTACGGTGCCGGTCTTGACGTGCTTGCAGCTGCCGGGCCACATGGCAGCGGCGACGTTCATAGTACAGAACGCCAGGTTACACATGCGCAGCATGCAGCACTGGCTGGCGAGTGTATACAAACCGGCAGTACACACCGTTCACAGGGTGGTGTCGCCCACAGCCGGGGTGCGCAAATCCCTACAATGGTGGGTAAACCCCAGGAACCTGCTAACGGGTACCCTTCCACCAGCCGCAAATATCGGTTTTTCTCACTACAGATGCCTCCCTCATAGGGTGGGGAGCGCACATGGGCGAAGAGGTGACTCAAGGACTGTGGTCACCCACGGAACAGTCACTACACATAAATATACTGGAGCTCAGAGCAGTGTTCAACGCCTGCAGACACTTTCGAGACCACATACAAGGCAAAGTCGTCGGGATCAGTACAGACAATACCTCCACCATGTTTTATATAAACAGGCAAGGAGGAGCTCGATCCCGTGCCTTATGCGCGGAAGCAATCCGCTTATGGAACTGGTGCATCGCCAACAATATAATCTTGAAAGCCTCATACTTGCCGGGTGCGCACAATATGAAGGCAGACCAGCTTAGCAGGCGTTTTGCACTCACACACGAGTGGCAGATCCGTCCCGATCTGCTACGGCCGATTTTCCACGCATGGGGTTTTCCCCAAATAGACCTGTTTGCCACTCAGCACAACAAGAAGTGCCCACGATTCTGCTCCAGGGCAGGACTGGGATGGGGGTCCCTGGGGGACGCGTTCGCGATCCCGTGGAGGGGCCCCCTGCTTTATGTGTTTCCTCCCACAGTGCTGATCCACAAAGTCTTGCAGAAAGCCAGGAGGGAAAGGGCCCGGATGATCCTGATAGTCCCAACGTGGGATCGACAACAATGGTTCCCCCTACTCCTGCGCATGTCGGACCGTCCACCGATGCCTCTTCCGGTGGCACTGGATCTGCTCACACAAGCCCAGGGGTCCATAGTGCACCCGCACCCCCAAAGCCTGCGACTGCAAGCGTGGTTAATCCATGGCTCAGCTCCCTAGAGAGCACATGCACAGTGGAAGTACAGCAAGTCCTAGAAAGTAGCAGGAGGACTTCCACCAGGAAGACCTACAAGCAAAAATGGACTCGCTTCACGGCTTGGTGTTCTACCAAACAGCTGGCCCCCCTTTTGGTGCCTATACCTACAATACTAGAGTATTTACTGGACCTCAAGAGAGGAGGACTCTCGCTATCCTCGTTGAAGGTCCACCTTGCCGCCATCTCGGCATTCAGACATGAGGAGGAAGGGCACATGGTGTTCGCCCACCCTATGGTTACCAGGTTCCTCAAAAGGTTGGTAAACCTATACCCCCCTCGGAAACCGATTCCACCTTCGTGGAACTTGGACCTGGTGCTTACCACGCTAATGGGACCACCGTTCGAGCCCTTGGCCACGGTTCCCCTCCGCCTCCTTACAATAAAGACGACCTTTCTTCTTGCAATTACGTCAGCTCGTAGGGTGAGCGAGCTCGCGGCAGTCATGGCAACGCCACCCTGCACTGTTTTTTCCAAGGAGGCGGTAACCATACGGTTGCATCCAGCCTTTGTTCCCAAAGTTTCTTCCAAGTTTCACATTTACGAACCTATTGTTCTACCCTCGTTTTATCCAAAGCCTCATAACTCCAACGAAGAGGCGCGCCTACACCTCCTGGACGTGAGGAGGGCGCTAGCCTTCTACGTAGACAGGACCAAGTCCTTCCGGAAAACGGATAGACTCCTAGTCTCCCTCGCTCCCAAATCGAAAGGAGAAGGTCTCTCCTCGCAGAGAATCTCAAAGCACATTGTATCCTGCATAAAAATGTGCTACGAGCTCAAAAAGACTCCTTTATCGGCCACTCCCAGGGCTCATTCCACTAGGGCGGTGGCGGCATCAACAGCCTTTTTCAAGGGCGTTGCGTTAAAAGACATTTGCAGAGCGGCGACCTGGTCATCCTACGACACCTTCGCCAAACATTACGCCCTTCACAGGGTATTCCAAGAGGATACCCGTCTCTTTGCAGCGGTCGTCTCGGGGACAAGCTGCACATAATCCGATTACCCACCTCCTATCTTGGGTTACTGCTGGGTAGTCACCTATTGTGGAGCACCCACGGGGACACTCGAAGAAGAAAGAAAAGTTACTCACCGTAGTAACGGTGGTTCTTCGAGTTGTGTCCCCGTGGGTGCTCCACTACCCGCCCATCCTCCCCGCTTCGGATCTCTGTTAGTGTTTTGCAGGGGCACCCGAGGCGGTTGGTCGAGGAACTGGCGGGGACCGGACCGCGCACATGGCCAGGAGCGCACAAGGGAGCGGCGTGCGCCGGCGCATGCGCGGTCCGGCAGAAACTGCTTGGAAGATCCGATCTGCGGCGCCGGGCAAGCCCGACACCTATTGTGGAGCACCCACGGGGACACATCTCGAAGAACCACCGTTACTACGGTGAGTAACTTTTCTTTTCTTATCCATCACGCTGTCATTTTTAGACTCTTTCTTGAACCTGAGTCTGTATCTGTACAGAGTAGATACCAAAGTCTGCTTTTTAAATGAGCTTAGTTCTGTTAGCAGAGGTCTGCCTCTTGCTCACAGCTTAGCTTTGTTTTTAGCCATGTCTTGTCCATTGTTGCTAGGCCTTAGGCATCAAACCAGGCCTGTGCTGTATGGGCTTAAGCTTTCATCTTACTACAGCCATTATTGATATTGTTGTCTACTATAGGGGGAAGGGATAGCTCAGTGGTTTGAGCATTGGCCTGCTAAACTCAAAGTTGTGAGCTCAGGCAAATAGATGTCAGTGATGGTGCTTGGTCCTGCCAAGAGGACAGGGGACTGGACTAGATGACCTCCCAAGGTCCCTTCCAGTTCTTGGAGATGTGTATCTCCAATTATTTCTTTAAACTGCAGCAAGAGAGGTTTAGGTTGGACATTAGGAAAAAGTTTCTAACTGTCAGAGTGGTCAAACACTGGAATAAATTGCCTAGGGAGTTTGTGGAATCTCCATCTCTGGAGATAAGTAAGAACAGGTTAGATAAATGTCTATCAGGGATGGTCTAGACAGTACTTGGTTCTGCCATGAGGGCAGGGGGCTGGACTCAATGACCTCTCAAGGTCCCTTCCAGTCCTAGCATTCTGATTCTATAAATATATTAATGCCTCATTACTTGGTGTCTGCAACTGACTGCACTGGAAATCCCAATGCTGAGGGCTAGCAAAGAAAACTGTTACATTGTTATCATGGAAAGTCAAAGAGAAAGTTATATACATTTCCTCTGCATTTTTTTCCTGTTACATAAGAACACTATTATAGACTCTTCCATGTCAATCCTCAGTTTTATGAGTACCAATTATCACCCTTATTGGCATGACTTTAGTCAGAAGAATAATTATCAAACTTTTTTATTTTGCAAAGGTGTCTAAAAGTATTCAAAGAAACAAGATGGAGGGAGGCGTATGAATGTCTTTGCAGTTCTTTGAGTCCCTGCAGACAGTAATAATTGCTGAAAAGTTAGCTATTGGTGTGGGACTGTTCATTGTAATGGAAGTGACATTTATTTCCTGAAATTTACTGTGAGATAACTTGGCAAGTATTTTCACTCTATGTACAATACAGTAAGACTGGTCATCCTTTTTCTTAATTTCTATCTGATGGAGCTCAGATATAAAAAGCAAACATTTTAGTGAAAACAGAATATTGAACAAAGTCATCTTTTTTTAAGACAAAATGTAGGATTTCAGAAAATTTTCACGCAGTTGTTTAGATATCCAGCAGTATGATCCTATTATCAGAGCTCTAAGTTGCCAAATAATGTACACTGACTAGCATGCATGTCCTATTATGCTGATAATATTAGCTGTAGTATATGGTCCAGACATTTGCATATACATATTATTGAGCATTAAAATAGCCATTAAATAGCCAAATTGGTCTGTACCTTTATTACGGTGGTTTTCAAACTGTGGATCAGTACCCCCAAAGAGGGTCATGACCCCCAGTTAAATGGCGTTTCCTGACTGGTGTTAGACTTGTTAGAGCCTAAGGCCAAAACCCAAGCTTCACCACCCAGAAACAAAGCTGAAGCCCGACAGTTTGAGAGCTTGATGGCATTGATTAGGTTACAGGTCTTCTGTTTGGGGCTGAAGTCCTTGGGCATTGCCCCACCTTTACATCCAGGACATGGATTCATGTGGGCTTGTGCTTTGGCTCCCCCTCCTGGAGTCGTGCTGTCATTTCTTGCGGAATGGAGCTGCCAGGGCAGTGAAGTTTGAGAATCCCTGCTTTATTAGCATCCCATTCACTTATGCTATGTATCCCATAGCACTCTGAGGTAAGCTGTTGCTTAAGTAGACAGGGAAACTCCCAGCAGAATGGGACTTAATCCTCACTAACCTGTGTATGCTCATACTACTGTGCAGGAGGAATCTTCATACCTTTCAGTACCTGGAATGCATGTGCACAGCACAAGATAGGGATGCCGCAGGATGTGGAATGCATGGGTTCAGATCAAAAGATAAAGGGATGTAACATAGTACCAGCAACAAGGTAAAAAGCTTATTGAGTCCAGTTTCAGGTAACATGTACAGTAGGGTCGCGACATTTGCGAGGGTTCGGTGTCGAGAACCCTCACAAATACTGAATTCCGTGAATATCTGGATGCACCAGCCGGGTGCTATGGTGCTTTGCGCCGTGCGGTGGCAACAGCGCTGCCACACACTTGGTTATGGTGCCTCACGCCATGCGGGGTGGCTACTGTGCCTCGTGAGCAGGTACAGTGCAGGGGAGGAGAAGCCATTTGTGAATAATTGAATTTGAGAGTGTCGTGACCTTGCTGTATAGTAACTTTTACTGATAAGGAAGCAGGGTATAAAAGGAAGACTTCAGGGATATAACTTGGGTGGGCACACCTTCTGCATAATGCAGTGGTAACAGCACTGTAGAGAACTTTTGTTTGGAGACTTGTTGGGGCTGTCTCCCAGCACCAAAGGATAAAGCCAGTTAGTCAGAGTCCTGGGGTCCAGGATGGACCAGGAAGCAGAGAAAAGGCTGAAGCCAGGGTCAGGATAGTGCAAGCGAAGACTGGAAAAGGGCTTGGAGGTAAGGCTGAGACAGGAACATGAACAGGTTCAAGAGCTCACTGCAAGCTGAGCCTGATACACCGTGAGGCAGCAGGAGGATTCTTGGCTGGGTAGTGCCGTTGCACTGACTGATCCAGCAGCTGAAGGCCTGGGGGTAAAGTAGGAGGGGGGCCTAGCTCTCCATCCCTGAGGGGGTGGGGCCAATGGCAGAAGGGGTGGGGCTTGGGGAAGTCAGATCTGTCCCCTCCCCACACTCCATCTGAGCTGCCTATGGAGTGGCACACAGAGCTCTGAATCACTTCAAAGGGGCCTGGAGCTGCAGCTGGAGCTCTGGGCCCCTTTGAAATGCTGGGCCTGGGGCAATTGCCCCACTAGCCCCCTGTCACATGACTGGATTTTTATATTGAACATGGAAGTCATTTTATATGCTCAGTGTATCCCTTGGCTCCAAATATTGTACTGGGGAGTGGGGAGCAGGCTATGTGAGGTGTCTAATGACAGCTGAGGATGTCCTGAATTTACGTATGCTACTTGTGTCTGTATCATGTTGGTAGGTAACGTTACAGATTTTATCTATATAGCTGTATTTTAGAAAATGTTTCAGTGCTAAGATTCACAATAGGACGTGTAAATTCAGCCCTAGACAAGATGTTGGGCTAAACAATGGGGGGGAAAGCAGGTGCTCAGATGCCGAATCCACATCCCACATGCTTGGGACTTGTCAATGGAATGCAGCCCACTGGTCAGGTCACCTGGTCTGAGCAAAGGAATTGAAATTGGATGCCAAGGCATCATCTCACCTGCTATGTAAATGACAGGGGCATGCTAGCAAATCCAGTGACCAATGGCAGTTTGCCACGACAGCTCACCTGGGTCAGGTGGGGTAGACCCTCAAGGGCCTGATGGGAAGAAGGAAGAGGTTTGTGTCTGGGAACACAAGGGAGAACCATGATGTGGATCTAGCAGTGTCCATCTTGGAATCCTGGACTTATGTCTTCTGGTACCTGTCTCCAAGGATCCATGTTCCAGCATGTTGACCCCAGGGGGCTGGATCTACAATTCTCCAGTAACGAAAACTATGTAACCTGAAATGGACTTTTAGAGACTTCCAAGAATCAGCAAATAACATTGCTGGCCTATATCAATAGCTATAATTGATGTATGTAAAGTATCGCTTTAACAATTTTTCTCTCTAACCCTGTTCTTTCTTTTTTGTTAATAAACCTTTAGATATTTAGATCTGAAGGATTTGGGCTTTGGAGTGTTTGTTTTTGGGTACGATCCAGGTATATATTGACCAGGGACTGTGGCTGGACCTTTTGGGGCCCAGAAGGATCTGGGTGGAGTTGGTAAAATAGCTTTAATAACCTCTCACCTGAATTTGGGGGTTGTTGGCTTGGGCTGGTATAGCAGCTGGGCAGCCTGTGGGTTTGCTTGTGTGACTGCTGGCTGGCCCATAGGGCTGGCTGATTGGATTTGCCTTAGTGAGAAAGAAATCCCCACATGGGGCTGTAAATGGCCTGGTTTTTAAACAAAGATGCCCTGGATTGATTTCTCTAGCTGTGCCTGTAAAATCTGTCCTACTACACCACTTTCCCTTCATTGGTGGGCCTGGACTGATCTGCAGATCTGGCATGGTTGGAGAAGTACCTGAACCTAAAGGTCATCTAACCCATAGTCTGCTCCACTATACGCTGTTGCCACATGCCTAAAGAATGAGTCTCTGTGGGAACAGTAAGTTTAGCTGTGGTGTTTCCATATGCCTAAGTGTTGCCTTGTTGGAACTATATTGGAGGGGCAGCTAAGGAACCAACCCTAGTTTGACTGTGGGTTTGCCTCGCACTGTACCATATTAATAAATCTAATATTGGTTCTTTGGTCCCTGACTCATTATTTCTTTATGAAATGTACTCAAAAGTGTGGCTAAATGATTGACTATATAAGTTATCAACAAAGTTCTACCAGGAGTAGAAATGTGTTACTGTCCAAGTACTGGAATTTTGGATAAACTTTCCTACTCTTCTACTGTACATGAATGTATGTATGACATCCTGGCAAGTATCCATTTCAGTACAGAGCATGCATAGAAAAGACTGTCCCCAAGAAAGCAAATTTTGCCACTTTTTGGATGACCAGTTTTACAGAAAGGTGACAGAACTGTCAGCCTCAAGTCGCTAAACATATAGTCGCTATTCTCTCAGGAAGGCTTCTGAAGCACCCTTGTCAGGAGCCTTCTGGATAGATTTACCCCTCTTCCCCCAGCCTTTCCTCTGTTGAGCTGGGTTTTTCCCCTTCCACCTTCTTCTCCAGTTGAAGCATGCTCTGCAGGGTCGGATGGTCCAGTAATAACCTTTAACCCCTTTTGGCCCAATTTGTGATTTGTATACTCCATCATGGATATGAAGTAGATTTATCTTGGAACATTAATGGGGGAAAATTGATCAGTTCTAAACTATACTCGTGAATTACTAGGTGTCAGAAACAAATTTTTCACTGTTTCCAAGAGGTACTGATCTCTGAAGCTGAGAAACCCAGATGATTTTCACCTTCTATGAAACAATGCCAAGATTTTGCACTGATAGCAACTACTTGAAAGCTGAGAATAAATGCTATTATGTTGCACAGAGGAAAGCTGTAGACAAATTTCAGCAGTCGATGTTTGTTTTCTGAAATCCAGAGGAAATTAAAATGTTTTGTTTAACAAAGAAAAACTGTGGGCCCAGCTGCTGTTTCTGAGTCATTGCTTGAGGATGGAGAGCTGGAAACTGTTTGACTCACAATGATTTTCTTCCTTTGAATGTACATTTCCAATCCATTCCATATGTTCTTGTGACTCAAAGATGCTGCTCTCTGACAAACCACTCAATTACTCACCTTGTACTGGAGTTGTTGCTGATTTGTTGAAATTGTATTAGGACAGTGTTGCTGGTCCTGATTCTTGACACTGCTTTTGGTGCTCTCTGTTGCTCCAGGGCCATAAGCAGGCTCCTTAGGATCCATAGCCATAAGAAAATTGTTGGTTAGTATGTAGTTCATGTAGCAACTTCTGTACCACCATTCCTTTTAGGCTACGACTACATTAGAGAGTTTACAGTAACAGAGCTGATGCTGCTACACTATCGTCGGGTCTCTAATGTAATCGCTCTAAGCCAAGAGGAGCATGGAAGATGTCAGGCCAACCTAAACAAAGGTATAAGCAACGGAAGCCAGGGTCTTCTGACAGGAAGTGTTGGGCAATATTAATTATAGGTAGTGCTACCTGCCCTGCCTACACACACAAAAGGCAGTGAAAAAAACAAATAATTTATAATCTGCATAACTTTTTATGTTCCTCTGCAGATGGAGGACATATGGGGAAATAAGTGTTTTTGGACATCAAGCCTGAATATATAGCGCTCAGAATATATATATATTGAGTGCTATATATTCAGGCTTGATGTCTAAAAACAGTGGTGGGTGGTGAAATATGATATTTCATTAAAAATGTGATCCACAAAAGCTTGCCTGGTGTGGCATGGGAAAGCATGGATGTTAGCTGGTGCATGCTTTGCAGTAGATATATTGTCCCTGCAAGGCAATCTTCTAGAAGGTGAACTGAGTAACACATGCTGAGGTGCTCGTACGAACTGTTCCTCTGAATAGGAGCTCCATTTTTCATCTATTGGGAGTACTTGTTAAACATAACCAAATGAATAGCCTCCTAACCTACTTTGGGAATTAAGTGTGCAGGATGGCAAGTTACAAGAGGATGATACCCAGCTCACCCCTGTGAAACTGCAGCGCTATCCTGCCTTAACTGGTCAGTAAGGAGAGAAGATTTAGTGAGCCCTTAGATGGGTAACTGAAGATCATCTTGTTTTATAAAGGCCCAAGACTTTATTTTTGTACAACCGGTTTATTATACGTATTTGCAAAATGCTAAAAGAAAGGTGCAGCTTCCTGGAAATGAAAAATCCAGAAAAAATAAATACCTGTCAAATTCTGGATGCACAATTGTTAACAAGGAAGCAAAAATCACTCTTGTGTTTCCTTTATAATAATGTACATATCTGGGGACACTTAAAACTTAGCATCTTCAATAGCAAAGAGAGGACTAGATATTTATATCGGCTGTTCTTATGTAACACAAAATAAAGTTTCTGAGAAGTACTCAGCCTTTTTTTCTGCCTACATATTGAAGTAGATTGACTCCTCTACACGTGAAACACTAGAAAACAATTATCTTGGAGAATACCAAATAGCTCATATACTTTGAGCATCTATTTATAACTTTTCCCATATGGGAAAAATTATATTGTGCCATGATGGAAGTTACTAGAAGCAAAAGATATATTAAACTTAGCATTTAGAACTGCCTTTCACTCTTAACAGTTGTCAGCATGATGGACCTGTGGTTTTATTTACAATGCGGTGTAGGAAATCAGGGTTTGAGTCCCCCCAAAAGGTGTCTAATTCCACAGCAAGGTACAAGTTGGTAGAGTTGCTAGTGGGAGTAGAGATCTGTGTCCCTCTCAAAGAGAAGATCACTACTATTCTCCAGACTAAAGGCATGGCAATGTCACATGATCCTGCCACACACAGGGACTGAAGCACTCCTACAGAAGGCTAGATGCACTTGGTCAGTCAGATGCCATCACCACTAGTGTGTAAATAATGGGAAAAAAGGAAAGACCTATTCCCTAGTCAGCTTGCATTGATCCACTGAATAGGGCAAGTCACAGGCAGGAAAACAGGTGGCCTTGAAGTGATAGTGAATTTGTTCACATTGCTTATAATTGTTTAAAATGAGATAAAGCTTAACCTTCACTATGAATGGATTTAAGTGAGTGAGGTTCTTGCAGAACTGTCCCATTCTCTCAGGAAAGCAGCGATTGTCACACTGGTGTGATAGATGCCATAGGCAGGGCAGCTGACCTGCATGCAGGATTTGTGTTCATAGCCTTTCTCCTGAGCTGCTGATCTGAGCTAAAGAGCTTCCTCTTCCAATTGGTAATGGACTGGCCAATGACTTCATATATACAGTATAATTGCTCTCATATGCCATCACAAAGTGTGTGTGTCATCATCATCCTCTCCACAAGCATTAATGTGTTCTTCACCATTGTCTGCCACTGCACACTTCAGCTTGACCATGGCAGAGAGGGTTAAGAATTACACTTATTCAAGGTGTGATCCAGGGCTAGTGGATGGCAGGAACATATTAACTCTTTCTGTACAGACTCATCTGGTCTGCCAATTGTCTGCTGCTTGGACAAGAGCATGGGAAAAGCTTTGCACAAACCTCTCTCACTTAAATGCGTTCTTAGTGCAAATTGTTCAGCCTCATATGATTTCACATTTAACCCAGTTCATTTTCCCGAGTCCTGGGGTTATGGACAGGGAAAGGATGCTGCTGGCAGTACGTAGTCACAGCCCTTCACACAGGTAGCTATAGGGTGATGGTCATTCTCCACAAATCAGGGTTGGTGGGAGCTTGTGTCTTCCTGAGGTAATAGAGTAGGACTTTTAAGGCATGGGTCTGATCTGGGGATGGAAAAGGAGCCCTGAGTAGAGCCTGCCCTTTTGGTGCTTTTTTCTCCTGGCTGGTCATTCAGCTCAGTTGTCAAAATAAAACAGAGATTCATAGTTTGACATTTGGATCACAATATGCCAAAACTCTTCTGGATAATGACCAAAGTCTGGAACTGAGAAAGCCCTTATAGCCAAAACACTGGAGAGAGAGAACCTAAATTCTGTTGCTCACAGTGAAACCAAACTTGTTGATAAGTCTCATTTAATGGAGGTAGGAAGGTCTCTGGTCTATGTATGGCCCAGTAGTATATCCCTGGATCTTGCCTTCACCTACAACTGGATTAATAAGTCTGAGAGAGAGCCAAGACAGTAAGGGTCAGGGTTTGCCACGTGGTCTGACATTTGCCATAAAGTTTCTCTCTCTCCCCAGTGACTGACTTATAGTGCTCTGCAAAAACTTGTCCACAGACCGCCATTAGCAGTGCATATGCACCAGCAACATCTCAAAAAGAAGAGGCTGTGAGTCTTTTTTTTAATGGAGATCCCAGCAGGGTAATCAGAGGAGTGCTATGCCAGGACCAATGCATTGTCCTTGTAGACTTTAATACTCCTGTGTCCTGTATTCTGCAATTGCTTATGGTATTTGTATCAGTACGTACCATGATCTCATGCTTCCCCGCTAATTTTCTACAGATGGTTGTCTGCTTGCCCCAGAATAAGATCCAACACTGATAAAACAAGGCTTGTTAATGTTTGAAACACTGTGCCTACAGCTTGGCAAATGGCATAAAGCTGGACTGGGCCTAAATTTCACAAGTACAAGCTTCTGTCTTTCCTTCCACCACATGGCTTCTGAAGAGCTGTTCCAGCAACCAGTAAAGAAAGAGTTCAATTTCCTTCAGTAAGAATTGTTCCTTCCCTGTACTCCTCTGCCCTATTGATTGGCTATTTACTTGCCCTGCCCTTCACTGAAAACTAATGTAGTGTTATTTGCTTAGTTTTTGTTTTTAACTCACACTTTTACTAGCTTCTCACTCTTTTTTGTTTGTTCATTTCTCTAGTTTAGTCTTTCTAATGTAGAAAGATTTACGTCAGACTCATCACCTTTAGGCCCGAACTCCCGCTTAAAGCAACTTCCTTTTTAATATTAAATCTCTGTTTTTGCCTTGCTTTTATTTGGACTCTGTTTTCCATTTGTTAACTCTTACAGAAGGTATTGATGCATTGATGGTAAATAGTACAGAAGTTGTTCACTTCGTCCTAACCTACTTCATAAGTCTCTGTTAGCTACCAGTGGTTCTAAGTCCCCTTTTTTAATTTGCAGAGACAGGCCTTCCGCTGTGCTCTTCTTGGACTACCCTCCACTGATACCAAACTGTGAGTGGGGTTTATTGATGGGAAAAGGGCAAAAAGGTATCATAATTGTATCTCACTAATTGACTGTTTGCACTGGTAGGTGGCGTGATGGGGTTCAGGGGTCCCCAAGCACTGCGCCCTGGCCGCAGGCGGGAGTGACTCTCACTCAGCAGGTAGAACAGGAAGTTTATTAGGCAGCCGAGGTCCAGTTTCTCAGAGAGGTGTCAGTACAGCTGGCAGAGACAGTCATTTCATCCCGTCTTGGGGAGAGGAGCCAGAGGGGTGCCCCTCTGGGGTGTAGCTTCCCCCCTCGCCAGGCTGGCTGCCTTCCAGCTCCCTCTTCCCCCAGCTTCTAACTGCTGCCTCCAATGCAAAAACCCCCTTTGGCTCCTCCCTCCTCTTTGTTCAGGGCAGAGGTGTTACCTGCCAGCCTAGGTTATAGCCCTAGGGTCATCCTTATCTGCTGGGAGCTGCTCTGCTTGTCTCACACACATCCACCTGCGTCTCTCACTTGCGCTGCCCCCGCTCCATCGCAGGTGGGAAACTAAGGTAAAAGATTACTGCAAAGATACTGTGCTGGGATGTCTATTTAGAGCGTCCATATCTCCCTGTCCCAAATATGGCATAGGGACTTATGTGGGGGAGGGGCGGTTCCTCCCGGCTCCACCATGCCCAGGAGCCAGGAAGGAGGTGGCAGCTGCCAGCCCTTCCCAAGCACCAGGGAAATAGCTGCCCCCCCCAGTGCACCCCAGGAGCCCCAGGGAAGCAGCAGGCATGTAGCAGCCGCCACTTCCCCCACTTCGCCGAGGCTTGTGGAAGTGACCTATGTGCTCTCTGGCCAGCAGCTGCACAGAAAAGGTCAGCGGGGGGCAGGGGGCGGGGGAAGGTCCAAATATGGGACAATTAATTCCATTTTAAAAATAAGTAGGAAAGCCTTTTTGGCATCCCAAATATGGAACCATCCCACATAATATGGGACAGATGGTCATCCTATGGCTATTTAATAGAATAAAAGTGCTTCTATCACCTTCCAAATCGTGCCGGGATACAGCATTCTACTTAGGTCAGTGATGTGACATTCATATATTCTTTTAACATAAGCAAGCTACTGAAGGTTATTGACTTCATGGATGTATTTTCCCTTGGGAAATGTTTTCTATAAACATGTGCTGATTGTCATGAAGATGGCATATATTGTTTGCTTGTTTTTTAAAGATTATCAAGACTGAGTTACTACTTAACTCACTCAGGACAAATTTACACTACAGGGGACAGTTGAATTAAGGTACTCAATTCCAGCCACGTTAATTACATAGCTAGAGTTGACATACCTTAATTCAGGCTTTTGCGTCCTCTCCATAAGGGAGGTTGATGGGCACCTGCATTCCCGCTGACTTCCCTTATTCCTAACTGGGGGGGAGGAGGGCAGGAGGATTGCAGTTGACACAGGTGTCCTGTAAGTTCAATGTAATGTGATCCCCTCCCCAGGTGCACTAAATCAAACTCCAGAAGATTGACCACACAGGGCCGATCTTCCCTGTAGTGAAGACGTACCCTGACTAGTCTTAAGAATAATTTTAAAAGTTCAGACTAAGTTATATGCTGTTCACGTCAGACCAGATTTAAACTAAAAGTTTAAAATGCTCTCCGAACACTACAGAAACTAACTGTCTCAGTCTTCTTGAATCTGCTTAGCATTCATAGCAGCAGGTACAAACAGATGATAGCCAGTCTCCTGTTTAGTGCTAACCTGTTTGATCCTCTCTCCCACTGGCTGCACTCTTTGCATTGTCAGTCTGTTTTATTAAACTTTTGACCTTTTTCTGTTAGGTTCTTTGTAGTCTTTGCATCGTCTTATCGGCTCACCCTTTTCCTGCAGATTCCAGTAGACCTTTTAGGCCTTCTAAATCTAGATTATTGTTTGTGGGTGTTTTGCTTGGGTTTTGTGTGGTCCCAGAGGCTTTTCCTTCCCACTATTGAGCTAAAGTATAGGCAGCCTGCTGCTTCTAGAACACAGCCGATCAAATGAAAGAAGCCACTACAAAATGTCTCCGACTCTCCTTTTCAATGCTGCTTGTAGCAGTTCTGACATCCTTTCAAAATGCCTGGATATGGTTGTGTTAAAAGGTGATAAATGACATTGTTGTATTATTGGATTTGCCATTAAAAACGTCTTTTAATTCCAGGAGACTCTTAAGTTTTGTTCTAGTGCTGTGACATGTTACCTCAGAAGGAGTTGGGGAAGATTTAATCGTCATACATTTTTATTCAAGTACATTCTGTCACGGCTAAGTGTGTGTCACTTTATCTTTAACATCCTGCAAGTAATCAAATTCTGTACCTTGTTAGCTTAATGACTCTCTGTAAACCAGTGTGTTTCAACCTTTTTACATTTGTGGAACACTCAAAAATTTAAATGGAAATGTTGAGACTTTTGGATATCGTGGAGAGTTTGTGGACCCCAGATTGAAAACCACTGGTTTGCCCACCAAACAAGGCTGTCTGCTGTAAGCACCATCATGGGCAATATTCAGTCCTTGGTTTTACAAGCCCAAGGTCCTTGCTACATTTCGAACAAGACTAACAATAATACCCATTGAAAGGTTGGCAGTCTGTTTTGATTGTTGCCAAGGCTGCTGCTTTTCTCATTCATCAGAAATCTTTACTGCACTGTAAATTAAATATACTTCATGAATCTTCTACTCTGAATGGACAGCAGTCTGTTGCTAGGTTAACGAAGACAGCTTTTATAAGGGTGCTTTAATGTAACCTTCAGAGAACTATAAAACCAATGCATCTTACTTATAATAGGGGGAAGGTGTTTTATTTCTGTAGCCTTCAGTTTTATAAAAGTTTAACAGCTGGCAGAATCCTTCACCTTACACATTTATAACAGCCAGGTAACAATCTCTGCCAATCATTTACTGGTGTTTGGATTGTAGTGGCCACAATTATATGTTTGTGCAAACTTGTCAGGATAACTCTTTTTCAGCCACATAATATGAATATTTCAAGCATTAATATAAACAGCAAAAATCTACTCATTAGAGTCCCCAGCTAGCAGTTACTGTCAGAAATCAGGACTCTCTTCTCAGCTCTGTCCTTAACATATTATCTTTGGCTTTGCTCCACCTTAGTTTTCTCATCAATAAAATGGAGATGATGCTTTCTTACCTTACCTCACAATGGTGTTACAATGCTTAATATATTAATGTTAGTAATTTGCTTTCAGAACCTCAGATGAGAGGCAAAACAATTATCTGACAGGACCTACGTGTAGGTATGTTGGTAGCTATTATCAGGTGAACATCTCAGGCTGTCACTTAAATTAGTAAATAGTGTGTTTCACAGAATATTCTACATGTGAGGGAAATCTTTATCCCAGATCTGATTTGTCCAATGTCAGAATGATATGTGTACTGATTGACGGTTAATGGTGGGGGTGGGGAGCAGGCCACGTGTGTGTGTGTGTGTGTGTGTGTGTGTTTTTTTTTTTTCTCTAAAGAGATCCTCCTTGCTTGAAGGTCAGGATTCAGGTACATCAGTAGGTTGCTTTAGTTTATACTGCCTCCTTCAAGTTATGATTTGCTTAGAACCTTTCTCTTCTTTTCTCCACTAATATATACAACAGCTACAGTGTACCATGGTTCCAAAATAGCAGCCCAAATGAATATGTATTTTTCTTTGTGACTGAAAAGCATTCTTGGAACACTGGTAACAAGGTATAGAGGACAACATAATCTGCATTGTAATGATGTGAAGAAACTTCAGGTCAGACTTCCTGAATTTCAGTTACATCCTTTTTTTGTGTGTCTTAACATCTTCTAACCAAACACTAAGGATTATAAAAGAACAAAAACGGAATTGAAGATCAAGTACGTAATCATGATTCATGAAGATTCAGGTAAAGAAATGGCAGTTCCAGTTCTTTTTTCAAATTGGTTTTACCAATCTAGACTCCAGGATTTCCCTCTGTTGCTATGGCAGAAGGAACCAGTACGTCTCATGGAATTTTTATGGTGAGACGTTCTCACTGAAATCTATTTCCTTAGTTTTAATCCTCGATGCATTTTGCTAAAGCCTAAAAGTGCAAAGGAAAGGAACACCACACTTCCCCAGCCAAAGTAATTTGGGAAGAAAATCCAGGTTGGCTAGTATGCTGAAACCAAATGTCCAAATACTGTCAAGAACTTGCAAAGTCGCTATCTGATCTCAGGGATGGAAAAAAAAACAAGTTATTGTCTCTGTATAAAACCATGGTAGGCCCACATATTGAAAACTGCATGCACATGTAGTTGCTCCATCTTAAAAAGATGTATTGGAATTAGAAATTGTTCAGAAAAGAGCAAAAAATGATTGGGGTAGGTAACCGTTTCTCTCTGAAGTGAGATTTATGAGACTGGAACTTCTCATCTTGGAAATGGGATGACTTGGGGGGGATAGGGCTCAGAGCCAAAAAATCATGACTCATGAGACGGGAGTGGATGAGGAAGTGTTGTTTGCTTCTCATAACACAAGAGCTAGGGAGTTACTCAATGAAGTTAAGTGGCAGCAGGTTTAAAACAAAGGGAAATATTTCTTCATGCAATGCACAATCTGTGGAACTCTTTGCCAGAGGATGTTGTGAAGGCAAAGACTATAGAAGATTTAAAAAACAATAACTAGATAAGTTCATGGAGGATAGGGCCATCGGTGTCTCTTAGCCGGGATATGCTGGGATGGTATCCCTGATCTCATATTGCCAGTATCTGGAAATGGGCAACACAGGATGGATTATTCAGTGATTACCAGTTTTGTTAATTCCCTCTAGGGCCTCTGGCATAGGCCATTGTCAGAAGACAGGATACAGGCTAAATAGAATTTAGGTCTGACCCAGTATATTATTGAAAAGATTAAAAATATTATTAAAGGGCCCTGCACATAATAGGATTCGTCATACAATAGCATTCAGATAGCTTCTGTTCCATTAGACTGGAAAAATTAATACTTAACTGAAAACATGTTGGATGCTTTATTGCATTGTCGACAGATTTCTATGCTAGTAAAGAATTATTTTTCCATGCCATAAACGAGCACTTATTCTTATGAGGACGTGGTGCAGATACCTAGTCAGCCTAATAGATTTCAGTAATGAGTAGGCGAATCCATTTTGTTACTGCCACTAGTGAAGGTCTTGTCTTTTTCTCTGTTTTTATTAGAAAGTGAAATAAAGCAGATTGAAAAGGTGCAGCTCTGAGTAAAGGTATTCAATTTTCACACCTTGAGACTGAAGTTATTTCTCTAGCTCTGAGGAGAGGAGAGGATTGCAAGGAGGAAAGGAATTTCTTAAGCTAATATGAACAAGATCATAGGCTATTACTCTGTGGCTGTGTAAGTACCAGGGGCCCATCCCTAGGCAAATGCAAAATACGCTGCTGCATAGGGCACCTGAAATTTGGGGCACCATATTTCTAGGTGTCCCTACTCAGATGCATGTCCTTGTATGCCTAAACACAGCCCTATTCACCCCCGTTGCTGTTGCACTGCAGCCTGTCTGGTTCCTCCTCACAGTACCCTGCCTCTCTCTCCAGCTGGCAGCAGCAGGTCTGCCTTCTCTCTGCTCCCTCCTCTGCTCCACATGATCTGCTCTGCCAGCCGCCAGTGAGAGCTCCCTGCTGCAAAACTCTGTAGCTCTGCTTCAGCCCCAAGAAGCTCCTAAGCCCAGGTAGAAGCCCTCCAGTGACAGGGAAGGAAGCCCTAGCCCTAGAGGCAGAAGCTACATGGGGGTGTGGGGAAGCTTGTATTTATCATTTGTATTGTGATAGCAATTAGGACCCCATTGTGCTGGATACTGTGCAATCACAGAAAAGACAATCCCTACCTCTCAGGAGCTTACCAGGTAGCTGGGCCTGATTAGGATCATAAATGGTGTTCATAAATGCTAAACTAAACACTCTTTATCATTTTAAGCTAACCGTTCTTGGACCCCACATATGACAACACAGCAGAAAGACGGGAGACATTGCTTCAGTGAGAGAACCACCTGCTTCCTTTTTCATGTGTACTGAATTCTACTCCCCATACTCAGGTTCCATTCGCTTCAACAGGTAGGCAGACCTGCCCCCACCCCCTAAGTAGTACTCTGAAACACTAAGCTGAAACCAGTTAGTATTTTCAGAACGAACCGTATAACTTTGTTATCATTCCCACGTCTCACTTGCTGTTGCACAGTTACAAGGCCAGGTAATATTCAAGCTGATATCTTCTAAGTACTTAGAGGTGTTTTATGGTGTAGCCAGACAGAACCCGCCCCCCCCTTTTGCTCTACTCCATCTTGCCTTCCCTCGGTGCTTCAGAGCATGAAAGGGTTAAAAGGAATAGCCCAGCCCTGGAATGCCTGAGAGGGCAGATGGGCTTATCTTAGCCATGGTCTTTGAAGCTCCGGAGCAAAGCTAAGAACAATGGGCTAATTAACAGCTGGGCCTTGGACTGCCCTTGGCTAATTACCATCAGTTGATTCGCCAGGACACTTGTCCCAGACAGGAGGAAAATCTCCCCGCCCATTAAAGAACAAATGCCTTCAATTGTCTACCTCACAGGTGTGAACTACGCCCTTGAACTCCCTGTGAGAACCAGTATCAGACAGTCTAATTCAATTGGCATTTTTTTTAAAACCAAGGAAGAAGCCTACATGATCCAATGGGTATAAAGAGGGGTCCGGCAGACCCCCTATTTGAGCTCCAATCATCTTTCCTGCCGGACGGGAGGATGGGGGTCTCCCCAGGGACGCCCGACTCCTGGAAAAAAGGGACAAAGGACTTCTTCCCAAGGGATTGAGAGGAAACTGGCCAAGCCACATTGGTAATGCAGGGGTAAGAATAAGACCTGCTAGGTATTTGTTTTTTATTTCTTTTGTGCACATTTAACAAGTATAGATCTATGAATTAGAGTGTATGCTAGCTATTTGTAGTCAAAGTATAAACCTTGTAACAATTGTAACCACAAGAGCTTTCTCGCTAGGTAAACAAATAAAGCGACATTGTAACAGTAAGAGATTAACTTGTTAGATAAATAAACAAAGTAATTGATTAAGTGGTAACCCTGACTTCTCCTGTTACTGCGCAAACCGAACACAAAACAAAGAACTGAGCTGCTTTTCAGTGGCTCTCAGCCTGGTCACTAGTGAGCTCTGCCCTGGCAGTTGAAATCTCATATTAATACAAGGGCATAGTGGCATCTCATCTGACCATCAGCTAACATATGGTGATGCCCAGAGGTTTTTTCCCCCTGTTTTGTTTCCCCTTCGAAAGAACAAACAAAACAAAACTTGAGAAATCATCACTGAGACTTACCTGTAGCACAGCCTTGAAGTTTTATGCCTGGTGGTTGTGACAATTCAGGGGCTTTCTTTGTACCATAAATAATATTTAAAGTGCATTAATAACTAGTAGTCCCGGGTATAGTCCAGGGACATAGTGCTTGGGGCTGTGGGAACTGTGACCTGGGGTGCTTGTGTAGCCCTCACTGGAAATGATCAGGGATGGGCAGGCTGCAGAGGAGACAGAAGATACTCCTAGACTGGTGGGTCACAAGGACTTCTCGGCAGGTTTATTGTACAGATAATGTCCCTTAATAGGCCATCAAACAAGCTCAGTGTTGATGCTGCTCTGGTTGGGGTGGTGGGGACAGACGACTCGTCACGAGTTTGGAAATACAGATCTAGCATAGATACAGCTATAGATATATAGGGGCCTACCAAATTCATGACCCATTTTGGTCCATTGCATAGTTGTAGGATTTTTAAAATGGTGGATTTCCTGATTTCAGGTATTAAAATTTGAAATTTCATAGTGGTGTAGTTGTAGGGCCCCTGACCCAAAAAGGAAGTGTGTGGGGATTTCAGGGTTTGTTGTATGAGAGTTGCAGTACTGCTACTCTGACTTCTGCTTTTGAGCTGGGGAGCTGTAGAGTGGTGGCAACTAAGCCAGCCGTCAAGTTCTGAAGGTGGAGCTACCCTCAGCAGCACAGAAGTAATGATGGTACAATATGGTATTGCCATCCTTACTTCTACTGAGCTGGGCCTTTAGTCAGCAGCTGCCACTCACTGGCCACCCAACTCTGAAGGCAGCAGTACAGAAGTAAGGGTGACATGCACATGGTATTGCTGCCTTTATTTCTGCACTGCTACTGGTGGGGTGCTGCCTTCAGAGCTGAGCATCAGGCCAACATTACCACCACTCACCAGTTGCCAGCACTGAAGGCAGGCAGAAGTAAGGGTGGCAATACCATGACCCTCCTAAAATAACCTTGTGACCCCCCGGCAATTTCCTTTTGAGTCAGGAAACCTAATGTGAGAAATCCTGGTCTTCCCCATGAAATAGGTATAACAGCTATATTCTGACAAAAGGAAGAAAGGTGAGCAGTAACATACAGACCCTTGATTTCAAAAGAGCAGACTGCGTCTCTCTGAGAGAACTGAGGAGCAGGATCCCTTAGGAAATGGAGAAGAAGGGGAAAAGAGTTCGAGAACTGGCAGTATTTTAAAGAAGTCTTACTGAAGGCACAGGAACAAACCATCCTGCTGCATAGTAAGAAATTCAAATATCATAGGCAACCAGCTTGGCTTAACAGGGAAATCCTTAGTCACCTTAAACTCAAAGGATGTACATAAGAAGCGAAAGCACAATTGGAACTGCAGCTGGCAAGGGATGTGAAGGGTAACAAGAAGGGTTTCTACAGGCATGGTAACAATACACGGGTTATCAGGGAAAGGGTGGGGCCATTACTGGATGAGAGAAGTAATCTAGTGACAGATGACGTAAGAAAATCTGAAGTACTCCAGTGCTTTTTTTGCCTCCATCTTCATGAACAAAGACAGCTCCCACACTACGGAGCTAGACAATGCAGTATGGGAAGGTGGGGGACAGCCATCTGCGCAGAAGGAACAAGTTAAGAGCTATCTAGAAAAACTACATGTACACAAATTGATGGGTCTGGATTTAATGCACCTAAGGGTACTGAGGGAATTGGCAGATGTCATTGCCAAGCCTTTGGCTATTATCGTTGAAGACTCTTGGAGATTGGGAAAGATCTCAGGTGACTGGAAAAAGGCAAATGTAGTGCCCATCTTTAAAAAAGGAAAGAAGGACAATCCAGGGAACTACAGATGGGTCTGCCTTACCTCAATCCCTGGGAAAATAATGGAGGGGATTCTCAAGGAATCCATTTTGGAACACTTGGAAGCGGGGAGAGTGATCAAAAGTACCAATATGGATTCACGAAGGGCAAGTCCTGCCTGGCCAATCTGATTCGTTTCTATGACAAGGGGACAGGCTCTGTGGACATGAGGAAGTCAGTGGACGTGACATAACTTGACTTCAGCAAAGCTTTTGATACAGTCTCCCATAACATTCTTGCCCATAATTTAAGGAAGTATATATTGGATCCATGACTATAAGATGGATAGAAAGATGGCTTGACGGTTGTGCCCAATGGGTAGTGGTCAATGACTCAATAGCTGGATGATGGTCAGTTTCAAGAGGAGTGCTGCAAGGCTCAGTTCTGGGACCAGTGTTGTTCAACATCTTTATTAATGGCTTGGATGAGGGACTGGATTGCACCCTCAGAAAGTCTGCAGATGACACAAAGCTAGGGGGAAAAGTAGGTCCATCGGAGGGTAGAGATAGGATCCAGAGTGACCTGGATAAAGTGTAGGATTGGGCCAAAAGAAATCTGGTTCAACAAGAAGTGTAGAGTCCTGCACTTGGGATGGAAGAATCCCAAGCATTGTAACAGGCTGGGGACCGACTGGCTAAGCAGCAGTACAGTGGAAAGGGACCTAGGGGTTATGGTGGATGAAAGGCTGGATGAGAGTCACCAGTGTGCCCTTGTAGCCAAGAAGGCAAACAGCATATTGAGGTGCATTAGGAGGAGCATTTCAAGCAGATCTAGAGAAGTAGATGTTCCCCTCTATGTGGCACTGGTGAGGCCACATCTGGAATATTGTGTCCAGTTTTGGGCCCCCCCAGTATAAAAAAAGATGTGGATATGCTGGAGCAGGTTCAGCAGAGGGCAACAAAAATGATTAAGGGGCTGGAGCACATGACTTATGAGGAGAGGCTTGACAGATTTGGGCTTGTTTAGTTTGCAGAAGAGAAGACTGAGGGGTGATTTCATAGCATCCTTCAACTTCCTGAAGGGGAGCTCTAAGGAGGATGGTGAGAAACTGTTCAGTGGTGTCAGATAACAGAACAAGGAGCAATGGTCTGAAGTTGCAAAAGGAGAGGAGTAGGTTTGATATCAGGAAAAACTACTTCACCAGAAGGGTGGTGAAGCACTGGAATGTGTTCCCTAGAGAGGTGGTGGATTCTCCATCCCTTGAGGTTTCTGAGTCGTGGCTTGACAAGGTCCTGGCTGGGATGACTTAGTGTTGGGGTTGATCTTGCTTGAAGCAGGAGGCTGGACTAGATGACCTCCTGAGGTCCCTTCCAGCCCTATGATTCTGTGTTAGGGCAAAAGCATACCAAAGGCCAGATTTCACAGTCTTTGTGAATTTGGTAGGGCTCTCTCTATAAACTTGTAATACAAAGCTGATACACGTGTATAAACAAGATGATCAGATTTGGCAAATTATAACATTTTCACAGATATTTCAAATGACGTGGTATGACTCATTGCAATTTTACAAAAATTGGTACCCACATCATAAAATGTCTTCCATGTTCCATACAGCATCACAGGACCAGAAGATGGGCTTTGTCCCAAAGAATGAATGATTAAAATAGATTTGAAAACAGTAAATAAAAAAACAACTTGATATCTTTAAGTATAAAAAGTTTACCATAAACATTCCTTATTGTTTTCCTTAGAAACCTGATCTTTTGGTGTGACCTGAAAGACAGTCCAGAATAATAATTTTTGTTAATATTTGATGGTATAATTTCATTATATAGCACCAGGGAACAAAATGTCAAATTATTTACTGGTGCACTGGTCTTTCTGCAGGATCACAACTGTGTGCATCATAAAATGTGGAGTCCCATTAATGACATAGACAAAATTGGTGATGAACAAGGCACTTTATGTATGAAGAATGTGTAAAATGGAAAACATACAGGAAAATGTAGATGAGTTTGTATTTGTATTGCATTGGCAATGACACCCACTAAAGAAACTATCCTACAAACAAATTTGCACAAACTGAAAAGCTAATATAGACTTCTACAATATAGTATAAATCCAGCTGCCATGGAGATACGCTGACACATTCACATTCTCATTTTTTTTCAGGGTGGCAAGTTTTAACCCTCAGTTAATTAATGACTTTGCAGTTATGAAAGATACTGACACATCAGTTTAACTGGTTCATAGAATCTGTCTACAGATGGTTTTTTTTCAACAAACGGCAATGAAGAGATTGATTATGTCACTAAATGCCAAAATTCTTTACTGTGGTGTATCTTTGTGCTTGAAGGTATTAAATTTTTCCACCCCAGGAAATACAGTAAACAGGGCACATACAGGATTCGTATGTCCTGACTCCTTTATGAAGTGTTCATAGGGATTAACTGGAAACTAACAATTTTTTTTGCATATTAAAACTGTAGGATCTTATATATAAAAGCAGGGACGGACTATATAAAAGTCTCGATTTAGAAACATTGTCAAGAACAGCTTTTAATGCTTCCACAAATAGACTCATATTGATTTCTTCGAGAAGCAAAGAACAAAATCTGTCAAACTGCTGCTAATCAAACCAAGGTAGATTTCACTCTAATTATGGTCTACAGATCAAATTTTATATTGTAACAAAATCAGTTACTCTGTCATGCTGTTATACAGTGTACAGTAGTTAGTCTTAGAAACTGAGTTCAGATGCTTCTTCCAACTTCTAGCTACAAACAATACAAACACATGTCCTCTTACATGTAACCAAATGAAAACTCCAGACTCTGGCATGGACATTGGTTGTTCCCCTTTTATATTCAAGCAAAGGGGAACTCTGTTTTAAATGACCACTCCTTTGTTTTTGGAAGAAGATGATTCTGTTCTTCACTGCACAAGTCCTCACTGGTGGGGACCCTGCAGAAGCTCTTTTTCTCATAGCTGTAAAGCAGTAGCTGCTCTCACTGGTTCTGTCCGTTGCACCTCCATATTTCTATGCAGAAATCTTGTCTGGGGTTAGTACATCTTGGATGTGTACTAAATCCCTTTGGGTCTCCCCAACAGGTGCTGCCACTCACCTGTAGGAGGGACCCATCCAATAGCAGCAAGGCTTCTTCAGAGGCTATGCTGGCAAAGGAAGCAATACCAGCACCCAGTGGAATAATGCAGGGCCATGAGGATGGCTACTGTATCTGTGGCTTCAAGGATCTCTTGATTGGGTCACAGCTAAGAAGTTGTGTGACCTTGTCCCTGCTACTTTTGCAGCATCCTCCCACCCCCGCCCATGCTTCAGGGATAAAGAAAGTATGCAACCCCCCGCTCGTATCTCCTCTGACTGTACTTACTATGCCCCTCAATCGAGCGGGTGGGGGGGGCGTTCATCAGATTATACTGGAAAAATGTTCTTTCACATGAAACATCCAGCTGCTCTGATCAACTTGCTTTCTTGAAAACTTCACCTGTTTGCTCCATTTTGTGCGTAGGTGTTAGTCAATTAGCAGATGCAGCGCTATTTCACCTGTAAATCCTTGGTATTTGTTGCTCTATTAGATCTCTTCTCTGCATCCCATCACTCAAAGTGAATGTATTTTAGTGCCCCATTAAGTTTTCTCGGCAGTGATGCACAGAAGCTCTTACACAGTTTTTGTGAGCCTTTCAACTCCTGCATTGAATTATCACTTTTTTTTTCTTGGTACATTTTCCACTTTCATCAGCTGACAAAAGCTTTGAAATATCCAGGCACAGGATTTTAGTTAATGCCAAACTGCTTCTTAAGTTTTCTTTGTGATCACGTTGTTGTGAGGATCATTGGTAGTTTGTGGATCACTGTTCTGTTTTGCACCTTCTTTTAAATTGTAATGTCTTCTAAAATATTTTCAGTGGGGCTGGTCTTACTATTTGTAGAGTCCCAAAAGGTTGAACAATCTATAAATTACCTCCCCACTCATTTCATCTAAGGAATGGGTGATGTTTCCTGCCTCTCTGGTCTGTGAGTTGCTGATTTACCCAAGATTTGAAGTCCTCAAACAGTAGCCTCAAACACTTGCTGGGCAGAGCTGTAATAAATTGATCCAGATTTGCAGATAGCTTATTTTCACAGTTTCAGGTTAAATAATCTTGTCAACTTTATCAATTCTTTAATTGGCTGTGGAGCATGGATACTGGATGAACGACTTGTCCTGCAATTCTGAAGCTGACCTTAATATATTTATTCTTATCATAAAGGTATTCATAAATGTTTAACTGTATTGCTTTAATGGTTCTTTAGAACTAAGCTTCAAACTTCTCCATGTACAAAGTTATTTTTGCCAGATTATGATGTTTGACCTGTTCATACTTGAGTGAAGTTAGATGCAACTTTAAACATTCAACAGATCTTCTTCATGCAGATTGTTTTAAAAGTAGCTATGCATACAACTAGGTTTATTTTCCCCTCAGAGAACAGAATACTATTTTCTAGGACACTTGAGCTTTATAGACACAGTTTAATGACCTGTATCAACCAGCGTTTGTACAATATTAGAAAAGTTTAAATAAAGAACTAAACAAGAAAACTTTTTCTAATTTTTATTTAGTTGAATTGTTATGTTTCTTGGAAAAATACCCAAAGAAAAAGGAGAAGAACTGTATCTCTGTGTAGAAGATACCCAACCAAGGAGACATTGGCAAGTAGGAAGACTTGTATCCTGCATGTTCCCACCTATGTTTGGCTGTGCTAGGAGTGTGTTTGATACGGACTTTGTTCAGTGTTGCCCTGACTAAGCATATAAAGGAACTTGAAAGACAGAAATATGATAAAGACCACTAATGTCCTATTGGTGGTCCCTGTCAAATTTCAAATGTGGAATTTTTCTGCATTCAGCAGCTCAGAATGAATGAATATACTAAATTTCTACATTTAGCCAGAGCGTGGAAATCCGACAGACATTTGTTGCAAGTGCTCATTGCTAAACTCATGTACAAAGTAATAGACATGGGTGACCAGATGGCCTATTATTAAGGACTTTGTCTTATAAAGGACTCTATTTCTTCCCTCAGCCATACACAGGTGAATAAGAGGCAGAGCCACCACCATGTATCTGAATGTTGTCCTTTTTGTCAAATTAGTAAACTTGCCCCACAAAAGGGCTCTGACTAAGCCAGTGTATAACACAGGCAGGGCTACTCCAAATGAGGGAAGGGCCACTTGCTAGCTAGGACTTGTCCTGTTCCTGGGAAGTGTCTGTACTACTTTATAGAGTGGGGGGTGTTTTTTTTGGGGGTGGGTGGGTTGGGGGCTGAGGAGGTTTGGTGATACTGCGACTCGCCCTCTGCTTGAAGTGAATGTCTTAGTCAGCACAGTTGCCTCCATGGACTCTAGGGTAATACCAATATACCAAAATGAAAGAGGTAGTTGGCTGACCAGGAGAGCTCAATCCTTAACCTCTTTTAAGAGGGTCCACATGTAAAGGAAATATTTATTGTCACTGTATGTAAACATTTACTTTCCACTCATTGCCCTAGAAATTATTATATAAGGATTCATTCATTTAGGAGGAGGGAAGTTATAGCTCCTCTGATTTTGTTTACAGGCAAGACACTTCATTTCATGATGGAATTTATTTTCCCCAAATTTACTCCTTGATTGATGATTATCTATTCACTTCAGATTTTCTGTTCTGAAGTAGCTTTGTTTAGAAAAGAACTGTCTTTGCCCATAAACTCCACTTTTCAGCATAAATTTGCAACATAAATGATTATAACAAAATAATATGTATCATGAAATAAACTGAAGTTTAATATTAGTTTTCTATTCACTCCTGTCAGGCAGAGCAATAAGGAACACAGCCAGTAATCTGTGCACAGATCTTGTTTTTGTTTCCACCAATTAATGAGACAGATTAAAGGGTGTTCAGATGGAGAAAAACGAACAGGGGATGTTGAGGAGTCTCGATATTTCCTAAATATTTTCTCTAGGAAGTGTTTGGTTGCAGGTTTGTATTAGCATATCTTGGACAAAAACTAGAATGGCTGCCATAACTACAACAAAGAACACAACAAGTCCGTTAGACTAACGTGTTGGCACTTTGTTATGGTTTTGTTTCTTCCTCTCCTATTCAGCTTCATGCTTCATTTCTTTTTCTTTAAGTACCTTTTGTGTTAATTGCTTTAAGGTCAGTTTTGATACTCAGCAATGGATATTTATAAGCTGAATTCCAGTAAGGCCCACAATGTACTTAACACCGTCTCTCAAGTTTTACAGCCTCTGGGCAGGTCTACACCAGACCTGAAAGTCAATCCTAGATATGCAATTCCACCTACAACAATTGCATAGCTGCAATTGACGTATGTAAGATCAACTTATCAGGATGTACTCACAGAGGGACATCAACAGGAGAAACTCTCCCATCGACCTCCTTTACTCCTCAAGAGAATGAGTAGTAGCAGGGTTGTCTATCAAGCCCTGATGGTTTGGTTTAGTGCATTCTCACTAGATGCACAAATTCAACCCCTGGAAAATTGACCCTAACCAGTGAACACAAGTGTCCCCTAAGAAAGTGTCACCAGGTGGCTATTGCTGTGCCTCACCTCCCAGAGTGCACTGCCAGGCCCAGTCCCACACCAAGAGAAGGAGGTTTAGTCTTTTACCGCTTGCTCCAGGGACTCTCCAAAGGAGTTAGCACCACTGTAGTGTAGCCTTTGCTACTCAGCCTGTCTCAGGCCCTCGTTCCCAGCACTGCCTATTAGTAGCCCTTTATGGGCCCATGTATAGCCCAGCCCTCTGTGATTAGCTGGAGTAGGCTGACCTGCTCCAGTCAAGGGGGGAGACTAGACTCTCTCTATCCCCAGAAACCAGCTATGCTGTGACAGAAGACAAGCAATGAAGAGTGAGGAGACAGATGTGCTTCTCCTAGATCCTACTGACAGAGACCAAAAACTACAAGATCTTTACCAAATATTCATAAACGTGAATTACCTGCCAGGAGAAAGAAAAAAACAAATCGACAGGGCCAGATGAATACCCAGAGACCAGCTACTCCAAGATAGGTCCAAAAAAGCCAAGAACAGAACACCACCGGTCATTACCTACAGCCCCTAACTCAAACCACTGCAACGCATTATTAAAGACCTACAACCTATCCTTAATCAGGATGCCACACTCCAGAAGGCCCTGGGTGACAGACCTGTTCTCTCCTACAGACAATTTCCCAACCTTATGAGGATTCTCACCAACAGCCCCAGTCTATACCACAGGAACACCAGTCCTGGGACCTTTCCTTGCAACAAAGCCCGCTGCCAGCTCTGTCCACATATCTATTCTGGGGATATCATCACTGGACCTAACCAGGTTAGTCACAGAATCATGGGCATATTCTCATATTCGTCAACTAACATCATGTATGCCATCATGTGCCAATGATGCCCAGATGCTTTGACAGACTTCAAACTCTCTTAGACAAAGAGTTAATGGGCACAAAACAGACATAAAAACACTCCTGATCCACAAACTGGTCAGCTGACATTTTAATGGAGTGGGACATTCTGTTAATGACTTAAGAGTTTGCATCTTACTGAAGAAGTATTTTCACACTACTTTGGAAAGAGAAGCTGCTGAACTCTCTCTTATACTCAAATTCGACACATTCACACATGGTTTGAACTGGGATGTGAAGTTTCTGGGTCATTAAAGTGGCTCTTTTGCATACTTGGCTTAATCTAATTCTTGACTCACCCCCCCCCCCCGCCCTCTGCTCTCTGATTTGCTCACCTTGATAATTTTTTTTCTGATTTGTCAACCTTGATTATTATTTTTGGTTCTCTATGCCTTAAATATTGAGTCTGTTCTGGTATGGCTATGGTCTGAAGAAGTGGGTCTGCCCCACGAAAGCTCACCTAATACATTATTTTGTTAGTCTTTAAAGTGCTACTTTACTGCTTTTTTGTTTTGGGTCGTGTGTGTGTGTGTGTGTGTATATATATATATATATATATATAAAAAAATATAAAATTTAATAAATACATGTCAGCCATACCAGATTGCTCTTCAATTATCCTGATGAGATGGCCACTTTCTTATAAGTGTTTTAGATGAGGTAGGTCTGGGACTGGAATTTGAAAGAAGGCAAAAATAGTGGACTTAGGTATTATGAAAACACATTTTTTTAGATATTAATATACAGAATAATTCATATTAACAGATGTATAAATAGCACATTTTACATTGATGCAACTTTTATTGTGATAAAATCTATCTGCTCAATAGACAGCAAATAGAGAAAATACATGAAACAGTAGTGAAGGTATAAAAATCACAGGCTACTTGGATTCATGCCCACTTAGGACTAATTCCTGGAACTAAAGGAAATGAATAGGAAAATCAATGAGCATACTTGTGGCATATATTTGTTTTTAAGAAACTCTAGCCTCTCATCTTAAGTATTGTTTTTATCAATAATTCAATGTAGGAGAAGGCTGGGTTGTGGGGGGAGGAGTCACTTGCATTGAATAAGGGACGTGTGAAATACATTTCCATGCACAGCTTAAATCTGTTCACTCCAGGTGGATTCTCCATAGGGTTCCCAACAGAGGAAAACTGCTGTAAGTTAGTGGAGATGGTGCTCAGTAGATGTATGGAACATCTCTGTCCCATTCAAGTCGTGCCTTCTTTTCTTGGGCTTCTAGAATAAAAAATGTGCTAGTGACTTGTGAGTATGTATTAAGAACCAGACAGAGACAACTAACTCCATTTACATAAGCCACTGAATAGACATTGCATTGTAATGCACTGAAAGCTGCTATCATTTACTGTAGTGTAAATACTGTGACTTCGAGCAGAATTTGGCCCAAATATTCCTTTTTGCTGAACTTGAACCAGGTGACTTTAGAGTGGAAAGCTGTGTTCCCCATTACTAATTCTATGAGCTCATCAGTCCCCTTCAGTATAAACATTTTAAAAAGTTTTTCTGGAAAGACATTGGCAAACAATTGTTACGTGAAGAGTGACAGAAATAACCAACTTGAGTTATGCTCCCATTCTATATCGATCCACAGTCTGAAACAGCCCAGATGTTTATTTTTTCCTCCCACCTCAGCTCTGATCTGGGAAACTCTGTCAGTTAACTCCTCTATCAAAACATTTCCAGTAAATCCTCTGTCTGCCATCAATGACCTATAATCCAGACCCTTAATTTTTCTTTTTCTCAATTAAAGCTCTTGTCAACTTGCGTTACAGATGAATAACACAAACATAAAGACATGCCCTCTGGAAGAAAGGATGAGCAAGCTTAATGACACATAGTAATTAGAATACAGTAGTATGTGGTAATATCCATAACATCTTATCTTCATTAAACTCATAGGGAGTAGTAACTTCTAAAGAGAAAAACATGAACAATGAGGAAAAACTATAACATTAAAATAAAATTATAATTCAATTTAAGAAAGGCAAATTACGTGTATTATATTGTTGTGTGTCAGAATCTTCTCAAGCTATTTCTTTTACTTTTTGGATTCAGCTTGCCTACTTCCTGAAAAGAATCTTAAATAGCACAGTATCCTGGGATGAGGGCAAGAGAGATGTCTGGCCTCCACAGTCAACATTCAGTATGACAGAATGAAGCAATATGTAATTCAAAGAGCTCACTTTCAAACATTCCAGCACTACAAGAGAACTAGACAGTAATTTTAACAAAATAAGCTTCTTCCATAAAACTATCTGACAATGAACTTGTATCAATTCCAAAACAATGACTCTCTTGGCAAAGTAAAACCTATGACATCATCTGAATATCCTTCACAGGTATATGGACAGTATCACTGTACCATATCTGTTATCTAATATATAAGATAGAGATATCAAAATCATCATGCCATATATGTCAAAGAATGATTCCAACTTCATCATAACTGATTGTAATAAATTAAAACAGAAAAAATAAAAGAAACCATTTTGTTTTGCCTCTTCCTATGAATTTGGAAGTACCAGCTGATTACACATAAAATAATCTACTCAGAGGAGTAGCCATGTTAGCCTCTAAACTGCACAAATAACAAGTTGCTCATTAGCACCTTAATCTAAATCTGAGGAAGTGGGTCTTACCAATGAAAGCTCATTACCTAATAAATAGATTTGTTAGTCTTTAAGGTGCAACAGACTACATGTTATCTATAAAATAATCCAGTTCAGAAACACTAAATATTGTCTTTTAACAAACATAATGGGGCAAGTTATTTTGCTCTTGACTTCCCTATTATAGAGTCAGAAGGAGCTTTGTTTAAAAAAAAAAAAAAAAAAAGCCACAAAGGCATCTACATTAGCAAAATACCAGGGAATTTTTTAGAATGGATTCATGCCTTCAATAGCCCAGATGTGCATCACCGTCTTACTGAGGGTGTGTGGTTTATTGCAAGTCTAATATCAATAATTAATTTTATCTTTCGCTTTACAAGAAATTAAAGTTTTGCAATGTATACTTCTGCACTATAAAAACAAAAAGAGAATGAATTATAAATATGCCTTTGCCACTTGTTACCTTTTTATAGATTTTGTCTTTTGTTTAAATATCCCTGAACTCCTTTGTCTCTTTTACCTTTCATCTACCTGTCCACTGAAGCTGTGTCTTGTTTCTAGCTGTGGTCACCAGCCATTTGGAAAATGGTGGTACTTGAGTATCATATCAACAAAAATATGGTGCAGACAGGATGTGTGAGGGGGTTATACTGGTACAGGGAGCAATATGTAAACTAATTTCTGTATTCTCTCCCCACCCTGCAAAAAAATCCAAAAAAACTCAAACCATTTGCTTCTTTTAATCTGTGCTCTCTTTTTAGTCCGGATTGCCATGTATGGAGTGATAATATTGTACTCACTTCTTTGTTGTATGTCCTACGTTCTTTCTAAAACATCTTTTGTAGCTAAACATTTTGGTTTGAGCATTCTTTACTATACCATTAAGCCCCAGCTGCAACAGGATACACTCTCAAAGTGAATTTCAATTCCAACTGTATAAAACATGAATATAGTATAGTCTTAAAAACCCAAGAAGTCATAAACTCCAAATGAACTTGATGCTAAGGATGTACTCTGCAATCTTTGATTTTGTTAAGTGAATTCCATTTCCCATTAAATGGATATTTTTAGTGTATAGTCTATCCAGCTATAAAGTTAATGTTGAAAATTCTGCGGTTCTACTTCTGGAAGCTATTCAGTTACATAATGTATTCAATGTGTCTTTCAAGATCTCCTTGGATGATGTTAGTTCATTTATCAAATGTGTTTCCTATGCAACCCTTTTAAAGAATATCTCTCTCTTCTCTGCATCAGTATTAAGGCATGTAAATATCACTAATTTTTTACAGGGTGGTTTACTTTATTTCACAGGGCACCCACCCACTGTGCTGCCTAAATCTTCCTTCAGATCGTGGAGGAGTGGGCAATTTTCAGATTTGCCTTGAAAATCTTTCAGTTTATAGGGATCATCTTTCTGCTAATTTATTAACTTTGTTATTACTCAGCACAGATCCTGTTAGAACAGGCAAAAATAATCTGCAATTTGGCTTGGCTCAGACTGAACAAAAACTACTAGTGAAATTTTACCTTGATACAATATGTTGTTTTCAGTCTAAATTTGTTGCCCTAGTTACCAATTCCTTCTAATATATTCAGCATTAAAAGCTTACAGTGTGCAGTACATTTCACTTACGAGTTCAGTCTCTGTTGACTCACAATGGGGAACTACTTGGGTATTTAAAAGTTATGAAATTTGTATTATGATGAGCTCAAATCTTTTTGAGCAATTAAAAAATCAATTAAAACTCCCTTCCAGGAATGTTTTTGGGTACATACAATTTCACTCTTTGGTTAGTTGTAAACTGTAGGCATGAGTTATTTTCCTTGTTAGAAAGGATATTGACATCTTCAATATAATCTGTTAAATTCATTGCATGCAAATGCATGACAAAGGGAAAAATTCTCATTGATTTCAGCTATAGGGTCTCCTTCCCACATTCACCAAGTAGTTCCTCTGCAAGGTAAGGTATCATGCAGGTGATGAAGAAAATTTAGAAATGTTTTATTTGCACAGTGGCTGCATCATGACTGTAAAGTTCAGTTCATAGCCGTATCTACTCTTTGTATTATTCTTACATAAAATGTGACTTTTTAAAGGTAATTTTAGTGAGCCTTTCATAGACCTACATGACTGAAGATACCTAAGCCTTTGGCAGACAAGCAGAACACTGGCACTTCAGTTTTAAACTCAGCTAGTGAAGCTCTTCGGTCTTTGGCATTGTTACAGAAGCAGACTGAAACCAGACTTAAAAAACACTGTCTTCCCACGCCCTCATTTGGAGCTTAGTACTGAGCTTAAAAAGGACTGGACGTACAAACACCTCCATGCTACAAATGCTAGGTCTCTCCATGCTCTCTTTAGCTTGACTCCTCTGACTTTCTAATTGTTAATGAAAACACAGTAGCAAAGGTGTAGCAGTGTGGCAGAAAGCTGCCATAGCAGGTTAACTGTTCCTTTGATTTCACTGGAAAAATGCACAGGGCTATGCATTAAGAATAAAACTTAAGGGCCTCCAGAATCATGTTGTTGTGCTGTCACTGCCGGGTTTACATTCGCACTGGTGGCTACAGCGAGCTGGGCCTATGCTCAGAAGTGGCCCTGGCCTATCCACTTGCACCACATCCTGCAACCCTGCTGGCTCCCCCATCAACAACCTTCTCCTTTTAGCCTGCCCACCTCAGGGCTCCTCTCTGCCCCCGGCCCCACCCACCTGCTCCTCTCAGCCCACTCTCCCTGGAACTGGACCCAATGTATCTCTGGCACTGGGCAGTCTCTGCTTCTTACTTACTGCCGGGCCTCCTCTGTGTCCATGGATCTGAGCTGCTTGGCACTGGTACAGAAGCCTGGCCAGCCTCAGCCAGGTGTGGGTGGGGAGGTGGTTCTGAGGGGTTTGGCTGTGCCCTTCCAGGCAACTGTTCCTTTAGGGAACTCTGTCAGGATAGCCCTATACCTAGCTGATCCCGACACTCCCAGGGGCTGGAGCTCAGCCTGGCAGAGACATCTGCCCCCGACAGGGCAAGTGAGCGTGCCCAGGATGAAGGGTGTGAGGGAGTGGCGCTCTGGGGGACACTGTGCTGTGAGGTGTGTGTGTGTTGGGCCACCAGGTAGTGGAGGTTCTGGCAGTTGTGGTGGGGCTGTGGGCAGGAGGATGCTGGGCAGAAGTGGTGTACAAGGCACTGTGTGTGTGTGGGTGGGTCTGGGTGGCTCTGGCCATAAAGAATGGGGAGGGTTTTTAGTTAGGGGGCTGTGTGGCATGGTGTGGGCTTGCCCTGGAGGGAAAGGGGCATGCTTGCAGCACAGGACTAGCAGGCCACTGTGTATCTGGCAAATGCATCTGTAAACAGTGCACTTGCACTGGGCCAGGCAGAGCAGAACTACTCCTGCAATGCCCCAGAACTGTCCCATCCATAGGACAATTCAGGGCAACTGCCTCTGGCCTTTTGTTCTGGGGGACGTGGTGGTTTCCAGGGTGGCCCAGGGGATTATCAGGGGGCCTGGTGCCAGGAGCAGGACTCAGACCTGCTTCTGCACTTACAGGCTGTGATGGGAAGCAGAGGGTTTGAGCCCCAGCTGGCTCCACTCACCCTGCTCCCAGCCATGTTACTTGGCCCACTCCCACACTCCCTGGTGATGTGAAATGGAGTATTGTGGCTGGGAGCTGGGTGAGTGGGCTGGGGCCAGGTCTGTCCACTTCCCTCTGGCATCACTGTTGAGTTTGGAGGGCCCCTGACACCCACTACCTGTGCCAGACACCCTGCTAGTCCACTAGGTCACATTGTTTGGAGGTAGGGACTTGGGGGAAGGAGTAGAGTGAGGGCGGGGCAGGGGCAGAGCAGAGGCAGGGTGGGGCATTAAGCTGAGGAGGGGATTGTCCCAGGCCCCTCACCTCCTTTGCAGTGGTCCTGCATGCCCCATTGCCTCTGGCTGTTCCCTCACTCTGGTGACTGAGCTCCTCATGTCATGCTCCATTGCCTGCACAGCCTCCCTGACACATACATTTGGTGCCACGCCCACAAAATATTCATCTGGCCCTGATTAGTTTAACCACCTAAAGGAAGGGGCCTGTCCTTTTTTCTGTAAAGCACGTGCATTTCTGCGGTGCTGTTAGACAGCCTACTGACAGACCTTTCAAATATTCTCAATCACAGTGCATGAGCTGCAGAAACTGCATGATAACATCCAAGGTTGTTTGCATGTTGGTCCCAGGATATGAGAGAAACAGAGTGAATGGATCAGCTTTGGTTGTTAAAGACAAGCTTTAGAGGTTCTCTTCTGTGGAGCTCAAAAATTTTCTCTCTCTCCTCTAATAGAAGTTGGTCCAATGAAAGATATTAACTTTCCCGCCTTGTGTCTCTTATATTTACAGGCCGTGTGTTGCTTGATCTTTTACCTCGGTTTTGTCACTCATAATAATGGAGATAAATGTGCTACATATTGTAATGGCAATTGTTGCTGTTACATATCATCTTTGTGTTCCTTTTACTAGAGTGACAGCAAATATTCAGAAGACAAGTTGGGTGGTGGTGTTAGTTCTATTATGCAAGTTTCTGTGTAGACTGAGTTGCGTGACCAGCAGGAGAATTTCGTCTCTGTCTTAGCCTTGAATTACAGTCAGTTCCTGAGGGTTATTTCCTGGGAACTACCCAATGGTGTTAAACTGAAATGTATGCTGTTTGGCCATCTCTGTTCCAGTACTGGTGTATATATGTGTATTAGTCCCACTGAAAATATACTAAGATATACTCTGCATCACTGATTTTCCTCAACTGGGAAGCCAAATTATAAGGTTTGGGATATCTGCTGCCAGCTGACAAAGGAACAGCAATACCATGAAGGATAGACAATCAACTAACATGGCATGTTTTGCACACTGCCTTTATCTAGTTTATTCACGAAGTCTCAGGCAGTCATAAAAATGCAAATCAAATAATTAATGCAAAAGAAGAATGGATTTCCTAAAGTGACATTAGTAGCTAGGTACAGACAGGCAAAAAAATGGTTTACATATACAAAGGGGCAATTATCTGAACATGTGAGTTTAACAGATTATTTTTAAGGGAATGCAGCATATAATACATGAAGTACATAATGTAGCACAATTCCAAATCTATCTGCATAATAGGGTACTATTAAATAGTTGCTGAGTATAATGAATTTGTTACCTGTGGGTCCAAAACTGCTCTCCTTGCTCACCTGAAAAGGCCCACTGATGTCAGTGGGATGGCTCAACGCAGGTAAAATCAGCAGGCTTTGGTTCAGTATTCTACTTCTGAGATGGATATTAAGAATGTTCTTATAATAGACATTTAATTTTTATCAAATATAGAATTGCATCTGCTAACTAGCAGTCTGAGATCATTTGTACTACCAATATTATTTTGAATTTTGGAGATGAAGAATGATTTTCTGCAACCATACAACATTAGAAATTAACAAAAAACCACTCTAAATGTGGAACCTGATGCGATAAAAACTATATAAAACCATGTGTAAAAATGACAGCATGTTCCAGTCTCTTCTGTCACTTTAATACTTGTTGATTTGATGATGATTTCATTAATCATAACTTTCTTCTCTTCCATTGCAGCATATCAATAACCTGAGACCAAAATGCTGTTTCCACAGAACAAAACTCATAAAAGCAAAGTATATAAAAAAAGCATTTTATTGCCTTTCACCCAGAAGAATCACAAAACATGTTATATGCTATATAGTTGCATAATTTGCTATATATACACTGTATATTTGCACTTCTGATTTCGTGTGCAGAAGCTGTTTCACAGTGTCATCTACACTGTTATAGCAGTTTGAGACAAAAAAGGAAGAATTACTTACGTGGTTGAAATTACAATGTGAATTTAGGCAAATGGAGTGTTATCCTAGCTGGAATTTGACCAGGACACCGACGCTAATAATTCTGGGTATTGCAAAAAAAAGTGCTATGGATTTTTAATGACTACAAGGGTCAGGGATGCTGTCAGAATGACTTTATGGCTAACCACAAGAACACACTATTGATCGATCCCCTGGAATGAAGTTATTGGAACAGTCATCCTTAAACCTGACCAAGCAAACTGAAAAGTCTGTAAACAACCTGAAGGAGCCAAGCAGGAATAGAAACACCCAGAAGCAAGAATACATAACTCCGCAGCCTGAAAACATTCCAGACACACATTAGGGTCCAAAATATTCAACTGCTCCATAGCCAGTTTTGTCATTTATAAAGCTGGTCGCTTCAGTAGTAGTATACTTGTCCCTCTGCCCCATTTCCCCATCTCTCCTTTAAAAAAAAGTTCAGTCGCCAGGGTCTAATTCAATCTACGTAAAATGTCCCGATTTGTTCAGTAATATAAGAGAAAGTGCAGGTTAAGTTTATTATTGGCTGATTTTTTAAATAACAGTTCTTTTTCCAGGTTTGCATTTCAGAACTATACCTAAACAGAGAGGGAGTGGGATAGCAGGTTGCATGGTATCTTAGCCTGTCTTTAAAAGATGAAGGTACTTCTGGTAAAAGTGGGGTTTGCTTGCATTATGTGCAATGCCCAGGTAAGTCACTTCACCTCTATGCATTTCCTTTCTCACCCATCTTGTCTACTTAACTGGTGTAAGAATATATGCTTTTATGCTCACTCTTTTTCCAAGTCTACAATAACTTCTGTACAATGCTCTTTGGGATGGGGATTCTATCTTACTACCTGTTTAGAGCCTGTTGAACTGGGGCCATAATCTCTATTGGGGGATTCTAGACATCACTATACTATGATTATCAATAGTAACATTTTACAAGGCTCTGAGACCGTTCTGCCACTTGGCAAAATTTCTGACACCACATTTAGGAAATAAAGGGTGCTAATTAAAGATGATGTATAAAGAGATGTATATTATCTCAGCAAGTCAGTCCAAAACTATAAACTGTGGAATTTACACCCATCAAAGAGGGGGTAGCTGGAAAAGCTAATGAAAACCAAAGTAGAGTCACTATCATCTAATTTAATGTGCACTTTATTCTGGCTTTTGAGCAAGTGAGCTGCACTGGCTGCTTACCATTAACCCATTTACATGTGCTTTTGGATCTGTAACTTACTCTTGTAGTCTTCCAAATGTGGCCGATGGTTTGTTGGCAAATAACTACTTAAGAATGGGTAATTAGAAGTTGTAAAAAGATAAAATCTTGGGTGTGTTTTATAAGAATGATGATACCACAGAAATGAAGAGCTATTACTGAGAGCAGTTATTCACATTTAATAAAACAGGACTTGGAACAGTGTAGCCTTCACTTATTATTTATCGTCAATTTGATGAACAGCATAATTCATTTTTATTGCAATTCAAGTTGATTGCTATATAGACAATAAGGTGTCCATCTTCTCTAATTAAAGAAAAAGGTATGTGTACCTAGATCATAGTTATGGAGTAATTCAAACTGTCAGCTGGTCTCTAGATTTGGTAGTTAAAATAACTGCTGAATGGGTATAATTTTGGCAACTACATACCCACAATTGCTGGGTCTGGGAAACTCTGTTATGAAGTTCACACTCTTACAAAGGAGTTGTTACTATTTAAAGTTCATGAACTGGGCCTAGAAATTATACCTTGTGTTAGAAATTATGGGATGTGATCATAAAATGTGATAATGAACTGCATTAGTTTTGGAAAGCCCTAGTTGTCCACAATGAGGTATTTGAAAATATCACATTATAACCTACATACTTGCCTTATTTGATAGCACCAATTAATCTAATTTTACTGTTTTAGCTATTATTCATTGCAAGAAAAAAATTATACTCTGTCATTTTTCAGGCAGTAGTTGAATACTGTGCTGAATAACAAAGATCTGAAATGGGAGCCTACATCAACAGTTCAACTACCAATTGAGGCCTCAACCCTGCAGAAAAAAATGTTGTTTTTTTCATGCATAGGTGTAGTCCCATTGATCTAAGATACTTCCACTACCATGTCTCATTTCAGTGGAAGTTTTGGCAGGTGCAGCATTAGAGGCCCTTATTATATATCTACAGGATCACAGTTTAGAGGAACACTGCCAACTTCAGTGAGATTACTTGCAAGTACAATATAAAGTTATTGATGTTCATTGATAATCTCAGGATGAAGGCCTTAAAATTAAAATTTTGTGTAAAGCTGTTTCACCAACTTTTTTTATAAACAATACCCAAAATTATAATAATGGAAAATATTAAAAAGAAAAGTATTTTCTGGTTTTTGTCCATTGAACAACACATTGCTGATCTTCACTACTTTACCCAGTCAGTAATCGGCAGTTTCCCCTCTGGTTTGTGTGAGTCTTTTGATGAAAAGAATAGAGAGAAAAAAGATTTTAAAAATTAATTTATTTATCATGTGCATGGTTGTCTAGCCAAGCATTGGCATCACAGTGGCTATAAAACTACAAAAATTGGCAGGAGGTAAATGTAATGCATGAAACTACTTCAAATTCTTTTTTAAAAAGCTGAAAAGATTGAAGTCAAAAGTATGCCTTACAATTGTGAGAGATGCATAACAACAGCTCCAATCTTACAGCCCTGGCACATCTCAAAACTTCCTCGAGTCAGGGCTGGCTCAATAAGGAATACAGTATCAGGCTCCATTAAAGGGAATATTTAAAGCATCTGGTGAACACTGAATTGTTTTGGTTGGTGGAAGTAGTCATATTACTATAGTTTGAATTGCTGTTACATAAAAATTGTATATGCCAAGTAAAACTAGTTTGTTTTTTTTCTTCTTTTTTTTATTAGTTACATGCATCCACTTGCCCATATCACTTAAAAACTATGCAGGTATTTGCTCCTGTTGAACTAAATGTAAAATAACTTGTGCTTTTTGTGGGATTGGGACCTGGCATCTCATTTCTGCAACTTTCTCCATGTTGTCAGGCCTTTAGGTTTCTTTACTGAAATTATTCTTAAAACCAAATAGTAGTAATTTAAGATAAAACTTAAGTGGCTCATTTTAGAGTAGAATGGATTCTGATATAAAGCCCACTGTACATTGAGTCCTTCATATTTGCTTAAACAGGTACCTGGAAAAGACCACATTTGTAATTTCTATAAACCACATTTTAAAAAAAATTCCTTTCAATAAAGATATCTATAATGTTTTAAACTGACTTCTGCTAATACTGGTTTTTAATTGATCACTGATGTTTTTGTAAATCCTATAACTTGCATATGCCTATGTTCAATATTCACGCTTTAATTGGATCTATTTTGTGCTATTAAAATTTCTTTCAAATATTAACAATTTGAAAAAAAATACAGCAGCTTCTGTATATAGTTATTAAAGTCATGAACATTAGAAAATGGCAACAACAACAAACCAAGTCCCCTACAAAGAAATTATATACCAAAAAAAATCCCAGGGTCTGAATTTTTCCCGGGGATGTGCTTAAGACATTTCCTTCCTTCGTGTTGCTGATATCCTCCGCTTTTAATCCTTTGCAAAGGAAATGAGAGACAAGCTATGACCAAATGCGACCAGCGCTAAGTCTGAGGCACTTCGCTTGAGGGGGTTTAGACACAGCGAGGAAAAGGACACACTGCAGCACCCTGCCCCTGCTTGCTCGCCACCCCCCCTCAGCGCTGTGCCCGGCTCTCTCTCTCTCGGGCTTTGCTGTGCTACCTCCCCCTTCCCCGCCCCATCGGCGGGACGGAGATAAACCCTCGAGGACAGGCAGGGGGAGGAGGCCGACGGGGACCGGGAGCTGCTGCTGCGACTTTGCTCTTTAAATTGGGCTCAAAGCCGATTACAGCTGATCTGCCACGTGACGTTTCCCTTTCTGGCTCCCGGCGGAGTTTGCTGGGGAGCCTCGCGGGCTCGGCGCGCTTCTGCCCTCGGCCACTGCGGTTCGGGCTCCGCCCGCAACTTCTCGGGCTGGGAGAGAGGCACCGCGCGGCGGCGGGAGCCGGCGCCTGGAGGGGGGTCAGTGCGGGCGCCCCTCGCCCAGGCCGCGCCGCCGCCCAGCGGGAAGCAGCAGCAGCAGCAGCACCGAGCCCGCGAGGACAGCACCAGTCCCCGTCTCCCCTCCCACCTCAGCCGGGGGGAGCCGCCGCGGCGCCCAGCGCCTCAGAGCCGCATCCCGCCTCCGGGAGGGCAGCGCGGGGAGCCGCTCGCGCCTCTCCGAGAGCGGCCCCCTGGCGGGCGGGCGCGCGGGCGCGTAGGAGGAGCGCCGAGGCCGGCCGCTTGCCCAGTGGGCGCGGGCGGAGCCCATGCAGCCCCGTGGCGGCTCGGCAGGGCGGTGAGCGGGCAGGGAGCGCCGGCCCGCCGCCCGGGCACCATGCAGAAGAGCGTGCGCTACAACGAGGGGCACGCCCTGTACCTGGCCCTGCTGGCCCGCAAGGAGGGCACCAAGCGCGGCTACCTGAGCAAGAAGACGGCGGAGACCAGCCGCTGGCACGAGAAGTGGTTCGCGCTCTACCAGAACGTGCTCTTCTACTTCGAGAGCGAGCAGAGCGCCCGGCCCGCCGGCATGTACATGCTGGAGGGCTGCAGCTGCGAGCGGGCGCCGGCCCCCAAGGGCGCCTCGGCCGGCAGCGCCAGGGACCCCGCGCTGGACAAGCAGGTACCGCCCACCCCGCGCCTCCCGGGGTCTGCCCGCCCTCGCCAGCGGCGCTCGCCCAGCCAGCCGCGCTCTCCCGGCTGCGCCCTTCCGGACTGGGGCCAGCCGCCCGCAGCCATTCATCGGTCCCCTGGAGTGGGTCCCTAAAGCAGAGCGGCGTGCAACGCGCACGCCTTGGGCTGCCCGAGGGGCTGCAACGGGCCGGGGGGGGAAGGGGTGTAGAAACGGGCAGAGCAGCTCCAAGCCCTAGGTCCGTCCCTTCCAGTCACCTTCCCCCCCCCGGCAGTGGCTGCTTCGAGGGGGCGCGATCTTGCCTGGTGGCCCGAAGCATGGGGTTTATCCTTCCCAAACGCTCCTTTTAATGATCCTAAGGTGATTCAGGCCGACCCCAAACTAGGGCAGAGGCGTTTCCGCGGCCCTTTAGCTCTTCGGTAGTGGCACAGACAGGATTTAAACAAGATGTCCGAGCAGTAACATTTCCTGGACTAAGGACATACCATTGTTGAGCAATTGCAGCCCGGGCATCGCGGGGAGATAGTGACATACCCAATAGAGCCAGTCTGAGCAAACAAATCTGGGACATGTGCCTTGCTACTATGGTCACCAGCCTTAAAACTCATCAGGTTTCGTTTGTTGGGTGATGGCAAAACCTGCCGTTTTTAGAGCCCCTTTAAAATCCTATTCCTTATCTAGTAAGAGCTGGTGGGAGGACCGAGAAAAATTAGTTGGTCGGTAGACATCGCCAGTTTATACCATGGAGTTCCCTGACAAAAGGGCTTGTAATTGGGTGTTAATCAGACCAATATTTGTCCAGTAATGTTAAGGCTGAACAAAATTGTAATGGAAACGAAATCAGGACACTTTGGAGGCCGGTACTGTACTGCATTTCCATACTCATGAAATAAAACCAAGAGACTTTAGTGGGGTTACTCATGGGAGTGCAGGGTGATTCAGCTATAGTGAGAGTTGCAGGATCTGGTCCCTAAAATGGACACTTAAGCCATGGGGTGTTGGGTTTTTGTTTGTTTTGTGGCATGTTGTGGAATATCACAGACATCACATTTCAAAACAGTGGATAAGAAAACACTATATTTATGCCATATGGTAATGGATCAGATTCTACTTTAGGCCTCCTCTGTTTTATGATGATGCATGGAATGTGAAACTCTGGTGTCCTTTTATTCACCACTCCAGCTGAAGTTTGTGAGTTGAACCTTTATGTGGCATGTGCTGATTTATCTGTGCTAGATAGAAGAAATTAAACAGGAATCAAACTGGCTTGGAGAAGTTTGGTTACTCTGAAAGAGGAAGATGCCAGATGAACTGCAGGCTTTGGTTGCAGGAGTGGAATAAACCTTTCTCAGTTTATGAAAATCTTCTAATTAATTTTCTTTGTTTAGATCTGTGTGTGTGAGGAGAGCTGAATTCAGAAAGTATCTCCCCTCTTTTTGCCTTGTCTGAATTTTCCATTTGTTTATATAGTCCTTTTGGCATAGATATTTTCATGCTAATTTAACTCACCTAATATCTACAGGTAAAAATGTACCTAGTTATGCAAACTAGCATATGCACATTGGGATGAGTAGTAGAACTCTTTGCTTGATTCTTTGATGTATATGCTTGTCTGGGTGAATAATTGAAGTGTATGGGAATCCCTGGTTCAAAGGAACATGTATTTATTTGCTTCTTAAATCACTCTTCTAAGATTCCTGACCCCAATCTTTTCATGGGTTTGTTGTCTAATGTTTCTGTAACTAGTATAGTTAAAGTGCAGTTAGACTGAGAAAACCATGTGGAAGATGCTCTTTGGATGTCTTTAGGTCAGGTTTATTTTACTGACAAAATGTATTTTTAACATACATTTAGCACTACAGAATTATAGGAGAACAAGCTGGATTCTGTCCTGTTTCAAACATCAATTAACTGTCAAGTTTTGCCAGCAAAAATGTTTATTGATGATTTGAGCAGGAGAAAGAACACAGCAAGAGTTTTCAGATCCCGGTGTGAATTTCCAAGGCTGTCAGTTAGAAAACTTCTCTGTTAGCTTGTAAGACGAACAAACTTGATATGGCATTCAAAACAATAAATATGGAGCCCTGTGATATCACTCTGTTCACAGTGTGGTCTTAAAATCATTTAACCCTGGTCCAAATGTGATAAGTATTCATACAGACATAAATGTGTATGTTCTGTGAACTACAGTTTTCAGTGTGAAACAAGAAAGAAAAGTATTTGAAATTACATTAAACCAGTACAGTGCTTCTCTTTTCCCTTTCTTTTTTGAAGCACTTGCCTTTATACATCCATCCTGTTAGAGGAAAAGAGTAATACAGCTGAAAAACCTGAATCCTCTGTTTTCATAAATAGACATATATAATTATTTGAAATAGAGGATAATGAGGGTTTAACATTTAAACTTTCACTTACACCTATGCAAGACTAGTTTCAAATCTGAGTTACCTACATTTTAACCAAAAGTATTTGTTGCTTCCATGAGCAGATATGGAATATTATATGGTGAATTTAAAAGAATTATTTTCCAGGTAGAGTCATTTATCCAGAAGGAGATGGGAAAATTTTAATAAAACCTCACCTGCTTCAAGACAAGGGCGTTTATCTTACAAAATTTCCTTGGGAAGATTAGATACTACAATTATAGGTGCTATATAGTATCCTAAATTAGACAGTGAGGTGAGAGGACAATTTTTTTTATCCATAATTCATTTATCACAGCTTGCATTTTTGCTTTTGTTTGTCTATTTAGAGTTTCTCTTGCTAGATAATTTAGGGTTAAAATACGTGGGTAACAGCAGCAGACGATGAAAAAGAGAAGTTAGAGTAAGAGATGTTAGGACAAAAACAGTGAGACAAATCAAAATGATTAAAATTCTGGATTGTTTGAAGGGAGGTTTAGTACAGTATATATTTGGGCGCTTTTTGAAAGTAACTATTTTGCTGCTAAGGAAAATATTTCTATTAAAGTTATTTCACTGAATATTCCACTGAAATAGGTAGAAAGCATATTCAGTAGCATGGAAATATGCATTTGTGGTGCATGCAGCACATCATGGTCTGTAATAACTTGCTGATTTAATAAATTTATCATTTAGTCAATGAAAGATGAAGCTGCAATATACATTTGACAAGTTCTACCTCTCTGGATTATAGAAAATGCATGCAAAAGAAGAAACATCGGTTCATTTTTCTTTTAGCTATTTTGCATAGCCTTTTGATTTAGCACCTGAATTGATAGTCTTGATTGTGGTGTCATGTATCAGATAAGATCTTAGGAGTTAATTTTTTGTTTCAGATGAGAAATATCAGTGTAGATGAATTTTAGCCAGCAGATATGTTTATGCGCAGATGTGTAAACATACACTTCCTGACCCCCATCATATACAAGCAGCTTAAAGTTCCACATTTTTAACCACTACTAGTGCTGTTAGGCTCTTCCACCAATCTGTCACAGAGGATTATTACACAGGGACAGTATAATTTCTATAGCGTAATGAATGCCTTCAGTGTAATGCTCCATTTTTTTATAACAATGCATTAAACACTTGTGACATTGTTTCTATAATTCTGGTATTGTGTATCCAATTTTGAAAGCTTTTGCCTAAAGATATTAATGAGAAGACATTTTAAAAATATTTTTCCTCCTGTTTCAAAATGTTCCTTTAAAAATCTAGTTCCTGATTCAGTCTTAAAGAAATTTATGTAATCCATGAAGAAATAGCCATTCAGTTGTTTATAGAGTTATTGAACTTTTAACTTTCCCCAACATATTTTGAACTCAGAACTTTGACTTCTAGAAGAGCTATTTGATAAATGACTTCTGCACGTCATTGCGATCTTTTAAATCTTATGTTAAAATAATTGTAAAATATGTTTTTTTGAAGATAATATGGAAATAGTTTAGTTTGTAAGTCACCAATCTAAATCTGAGCATATTACACACTGAAATATTTAAAGCCTGGTTCAAGTTAAAATATTTCTTCCACACCCCTAATGGAACCACAAGCCATAAACCAGAAACAGGTGCAGCTGCTAGCATGCCAATTCTTCACTAGAATTTTCACTAGAGAGCAAATAGGTATGTGAGAGCTTCATTAAAGAAAAATAAGTTTACATTTGTGGGTGATTATTTTCTTTACAGTTAAAATTAACACAACCATTCTTCAGTGCCTTGTTAGAGACCAGAGCATGTGGTCCAGGGAACTCATTCACTTTAAAGAAAGAGGTCTTTATGGAAGTATGGGTAGTCAAACACAAGTTTTTCTAAAAAGTCCATATTAGGCCAACATCTATATAATTACGATTTTATAGCTGTATATGGATTAAACTAAATTTTTAAATGTAGATTTATTTTAGTGAAAAAACAGAATCTTACGTATGTAGAGCTTTTAGCTTTTGTATATGATTTAAGAAAAGTGGGATGACTCTTTCCTTGTACCTTGTCTGAAATAATCTTCCTCCTACTTAACAAAATTAAATGTAGTACAAAATCTGTATCCCCACAGATTAAGAAAATCCAATTATTTAAAATGTTACTGTTGCCTGAGCTGTATATTTATTTTTGCTTTGTTTCTATTTAAAAGAGCCAAGACATTATAATGTCTGAAACCTCTTTATTTTAAATACAGTTGTTGAAATAAAAGTCGTGCTATCAGCCCTTACTTTCCCATAATCATTTAATTTTTGCGTAATGCAATATAAAATCCTGGATAAATGCCCATAAATGGTCATTCTGTAGTTAGAAGAGATGATCATAATCAAATAACTGTTTACCTTTTCAAATGTAATATAAGTTTTTTTTGCCTGTGTGTGTCCAGAATAGTTTCCTGGGTTGGTCCACAGCATAGTCCAGGTGGTGTTGCCCACTTCCTAGAAATGATCTGCCATATTTGAGAGGAGTAAGCTAATTTGGCCTCTCTCTGTTGATTGGCCATTGAAATTATCGTGATTGATTTGTACCAACAAATGTGGCTATTTGGAGGTGATATTTTATTCCAATAATAATCTCGGTATTGAGACTGAAATGTACAATTTTAAGGTATTTGCTTTGCCAAAGGAGGAGCTGTTATTTTAATGCACCCTAATCTTTCACAGATGTTAACTCTATTGTGGTAACTGATGTTTCTTACAAATGTAAAGGGTCACTGGGACTCTTTGAGAGGGAATTTTTACAAGAGTAAGGGTTTGCAGTATAATGTCCTTGGTATACCCCCAGATGTTGTGCTAGTGAGAATCATATAAGTTTAGACTGTGCACATTAGTTCACAATATACATGAATGTAATTTTTAAATATATATATTGCAGGTAACAGCATAAAAATGATTTGCCCATAGATTTTCATGTGAAATTGCAAAGTGAAGTATGCTACCTGGCCTTCAGGTAACAGGGAGTACAAGTATAGAAAAATGTAACCCATGTGATCTCAGTATTGCTTGAACCAAGAGGAACAGTGCAGACTCTGCATTTATTCTTAACTGAGAATATGTCTGTTTGATTAGAATTTTAATTATTTGTATATGATGGCAGAATGACTAGGAAAAGTCACATCTATAGCCACAGATATGTTAAAATTTATCTTTAAATGCTCATTTTCCATACTTTAAAATCAATGCACCTGCTTTGTATCATTACAGATCAGACTATGTATCCCAAAAATGAGTGTGATTAGTAGAACTCATTATCTATTTTTTTCCCCTTTTCAAAATTAATAGAATTCATATATATAACAATATGAATTGTGTGATCAGAGGATATTCACCCCTGTTATGCGGTGGGGATATTAACCTTTTGAAACTTAGAGTTACCATATTAGAACTTTCTGAAAAAGAGGACACCCCTGAGAGGGAATTTATATGTATCAGTAGCTACCAACTCATGTGGTATTAGTATGTTATATATACTTACAGATGCACTCCATTTTGGGTGTCCTCTTTTTTGAAATTCAAATATGGTAACCCTATTGAAACTTTAATCCATGTCGAGTGTCTAGGGTTACAAATTTAAGACCAGTCTGTTAGCGGCATCACTGATCATTGAATCGTAGAACTGAAAGTGACCTCGAGAGGTCATGCTGCACTCATGCCAGAAGTAAGTATTTGCGAGAATGTCCCTGACAGGTATTTGTCAAATAAGCTCATGTTATGCTGAGGAGGGGAAAAAAAAATACAGCGGTGCAAATGACACCACCTCAGTGTCTGGAAAGGAACATAGCAAAATACTGGAGGAGAGGTCTGTAGCACTTCCATTTTTTCCTGGAAGCAAATGGGTGTTCCAGCAAAACTGGAGAGGGCGAAATTGTCATGGATGCTGTATGAAGGAGACCCTGGGCCTCTGGATATCTACACTAATCTGATGGGAATGTGAAGAGGAAAGCAGATTACTGGATGGTTTCATTCCAAACTAATTTGAGTCCACACAAGAATGACGGTTGACAAATCTGTATTTGCAGAGTCAGTGACAGCTACTTGTTAAACAAAAATGAGAAATACCAGTCAGTGAAAGACCGACAATGCATCATATTAAAACTGCGTACCCATTTATGAAGATGGACTATGGGTGTCAAGAAATGGCTGAGATCAGGTTGTGTGCAATACATGTAGAGGCAACGACAACACAAAAAAAGGTGTTTGCCACACAAAATGGTGGTTGTGACAGTGTCCATGTACTTAAAGTTTTTGTAAAATGAACACAACAAAACCAATATTAGGAGATTTTTTTTTGTCCCTAGCACATCTATTCCTCAAATATAAGGTACATGTTGTTCAAAACAAAAAGTTTCCATAAGAACACAATAAACACATTCTTAGTCAATTAACTAGTTTGACCCTACCCATTTTTTTATCCACTCTTACATACTGATTAACTTTTACCTATTTATTTGCCTTTTCAGCAGCTAGACGAATATGAGCCGTGACCAAATCAATCCACTTGTATTAAAGTTGCTATTGATTGATTTGGAATTTTCTGGACAGTAGTGCAAATCTTTATAAAACTGACAATTCTGAATTCAAGAATTCTTTGAGAATGTGTTAATGAGGATCCCACTGTAGATGCATATGCACTTCATGTGCGTGAGCTTGGAACCTCTTAAAATTTGTGCTGGTCAGGGTCCGTAATGCGTCCTTTGCCTCCCTGTGGTCCTATGCAAAGGAATATAGGGTAGAACAGATGTGACCCTTCTCTAATTCTCTGTTACTGCCCATGACAACCAAACAGAACCTGAATTTTGCCCATCCCAGTTGAGCTTTTGTCTGAGCTTCAAAGCCTATTATATGAAGAAATATTTTTCACTTGTTAGTTTAATTGTGATTTTTAAATGTCACTTGGTTATAAGAAAAAGAATAGACTACAGGCAGAGTTGCATAACCATTAGAAATGGCAGACTCTAAGGTATGTCCAGAGAGGGACATAAGATCTCCAGCCCAGCAATGGCTGCCTTGGATCAGCTGATGAGGGTTTGCAAGGCTTAGGCTGCAGGGCTAAAATTCACTGTAGAAGTTTGGGCTCGGACTAGAGTCTGAGCCCTGGGACCCTCCACTCTCGCAGGGACCAGAGACTGAATGTCTGAAAAATGGCTTTTCAGCCCAGTGCTGGAGCTCAGTTGACCCCCACCAACAGAGGGATTTTTATCTCTATGCAGGCGTGATAAACTAGAAGTCCTCAAACTCTAGGGGAGTAGAGAGGAGTGTGTTTTTTTTTTTTTGGGGTGGGGTGGGGTGGGGTGGGGTGGGTGGGTGGGTATGTAGGAGGGTTTGAGCCAGTCCCCATGGCAGGGGGAGAAGTGCTGTGTAGCTCTGCTCTGTCCCCAGACCAGCCCTAATCCCAGCCCAAGCTCAGTTTCCAGGCCTGCTCCAACCCCAGTTTTAGCTCCCCTCTGACCTCTGCTCCACCCCCTGCACAGCTCCAGCCATAGCTGCAACTCCATTCTTCCCCCTGCTCTGCCCTCATTACCTCTCCATGCTCAGCCTAGCTCCTCTCCCATCCACAGTGCTGCCATCAGCTCTGCCTTCAGTCCAAGCTCCCCTTGAACCTGCTGTGCAGTAATGGAGGGGGACACACAGAGATTCCATTACTGTTCAGAAAGAAAAGTTTGAGCACCATTTCCCTAAGCTCATTGTTTAAAACCTGCCTTGAATGTCCGATGCCCCTAATAGATGTGAATAACAGATGACTTTTCCGTTACGGAGAAGGATGAGTCCCCAAAACATCATTGACACTGTATATTATGGTATTAGGGTTATTAGCTTGGAAGCACCTCAACCTTTAATGATGCAGTCAGGTAGTGAGGACAGGGAATAATTGCCTTGAAACAGGAAGTGAGAGATGGCAGATGGGACTGGAGTAAAGACAGACACATTGGAGAGATAAGAGACTATGGGGTCTGTAACTACTAGGATTTGTACCCTTTAGAACTTGGAATAGAGCCCAGGGTTTTTGAATCTCCAAATTGCTCTACTGTCACCAAATCAGTGTAGAACCCATTTCCAAATTGTGTTCCTTATGTCCCCTAATGGCTGTTCCACATACAGTGTTAACAGCCCACTATTGCTATCTGTTACTTTGTTAGCTCAAGTTTCAGAGGCCTGTGCGAAAGTGGTGATGACGTATACTGTGTCAGTATGGTTCCGTGTGATAAAATTCTGCTTTTTTCCCAATTTCCTTTGTTAAAAAGCCGGGGAGACTGCACACAAGGCATACACTAAGGCTGCAGCTGCACTATAGCCCTAACAAAGTAACTTCCACAATTCGCACAATGCAAATTTGTGTGAGGTATTCTGAGTTCTCTTCTTTTGAGCTCGGGGATGTACAAACAGCACCAAAATTCAAAATAAGAAGCTATTTCCAGGTTTCCACTACCCCTCTCGTGACAAGGAGCAGCGGAAACGGAATACCCTACTTCAAATAGCGCTGCTATTTCAAGTGCAGTGTTAGCCCTGGAGTTGCTGTTTTGGGATATGTTTGTGTCCTGATACAGTAACAGTAGTGTAGCCTAAGGTCACATCATTAGGTTTACAAAGTCAAGCACTCAGAAATTAGGAAATGACACAATTAAGGTGGCCTGTACAGCATTAATTTGGCCATCTTATGTATATGGGGTATGATAAAGGTTTTATCTACATGATCACATACTATTTTTTTCTGCTGAACCTTCATCTGCACACTGTATAGTGCTCACTTAATGATGAGATAATCCAATTTTTATTTTATCCTCATTGTTCAATATGTAGTCTTAGGTCTTATTTTTTGCAGATGATTCAAGCCATCTTCTGCATATAGAATAATTTAGTTTTCTCAGTTTGTGTGTGTGTGTGTGTGTGTGTGTGGTGCTTATCACTGTAGTATGAATGAATTACAAGTAATTATTTTCACAACACTCCAGTGAGTGGTATTTTAAATCCCATTTTACAGCAACACTAATGTCAGAATTATCAACCAATTTTGAGTGCCCTAGCTGAGACATGTAAGGCCTGATTCTTCAGAGAACTTAGCATTTTATTGTTTAAGTCATAAGCTTTGGACATCAGGGGCTGGATTACAGTTCCCTACGACATTATAGACATCCCTTGTGATCTGGGGCAGGTCACTCAGCCTCTTTGTGGATCAGTTCTCCAACTGTAAAATGGACATAGTAGTACTTCTCTGGCTATGTCTGTACTATGAGATAAATTTGATTTTATTGAAATAGTTTGTGTAATGCTGGGTTTTATAAATTTGAATTAGAGTATCCTTACTTCCCCACAGATTCCCCACAAAGTTGACTGATTCCTGCCACACATTGACTGTTGCAGCAGTTCATTTTGGGAACTTACCCCATAGTTCCCTCATTCCCTGAGCGTTATGGATATTTCTGCTGGTGCAGCCTGGGGAAAAATGCCCTGCAGGTGGTTGTGGGTATGTGATGTCATCTTCCTATGTTGTAATACCCTCATTCCCCTCCCATGGAAAGCAAACGGCAATTTTTTCAGAAGGAAAGAAGGAAAAGTATGGCATCAACAAGGATCACCAAATTAACTGAAATCTCTTGCTTCTATAACTGAATTGCTTTTTTATAACTGAATTATCAAAGATTTTACAAAAAGCAGCGGGTGTCTGTGTCTTCTCAATTGGCCCTCCAGCCACTGTTCCTCCTCCCTTGATTACAGAAACATGAGCTCTGAAAATAGTACAGGAACAATGCAAAGCTTGAAGAAAGAGTATGGTAGTAAAGGTGTGGAAAGAAAGAAATTTTGTGAGGCAGTTTTTGGCTTTCCAGTTCATTACACGGAGGTGCCCAACATGGGGGATGGGGCTTGCCAAATTTACGTGCACATGAATGCTTCTGTGCCCAGGAAGCACCCAGGAAGCACCCAGGAATCTGTGTCTTCTCAACTGGCCCTCCAGCCACTCTTACCTGTACTAAGGGGGCCAAAGCCTGAAGAAACAGAAGGATGGAAAAGGTTAGGAAAAGGATTTTTTGGCTTCCCTCTTCACTAAACAGTTGTCCAATATGGGGAATGGGGCTTGCCAAATTTTAACAAGCAGTGCTGCTCAGATTGGGGGTGGGGGGCAGCCCTGATTGACTGTGTGGGGACTGGCCCCCCTCATTGCCGTACAGTGGTGTGGGGTCTGTGTCTGCACAGCCATTTGATGTGTTCCCCCTCCCCGCAGCAGCAAGCCACCAAAAATATACTTTGGTGGAGGGTGTGGGGTTCATGGCTCAGAGACCAGTTAAGATGGTCCCTCCAGTGGCTGCAAGCCCCTGAAAGTCTTAGCCACTGGGGGGAGACTTCCCCCAGGTGGCAGCAAGCCCCTGAAAACTTTTCCTGCCTTTGGAGCCCTCACCATGCGCAAGCCAGGACATGGTGTTGCCTGGCAGCGTAGTCCACACCAAAGAGCAGGAGCATCCTTTTATTGGGTTGGGGGCTTTGCCACGTGATGCGGTTGGACATGGGAAAGACCCCTTCTGCATGGCATCTATGGAGAAGGGACAGGGGAGGGGCCCTCAGAAAACAAGTTTCTCAGCCTCTCTCACAAGTGTGACCCTCCCCGCCCGCCCAACAGCCTAGCTGCCACGTGGTGCAGTGGGGCAAGAGCTGGCGCCAGCTCAGGGAAAAAAAAAAAAGTCCAAGTGCTCAGCTTGCACAGGTAGAGACAGAACCACAAACTCCGCGTCGGGGCTGTTTTTAATGGGTGGATGTGCTCACGGCACTGATAGCAAAGGAAGAAAGAAGTTTTGTAGCCTCTCTTCCAAGCATGACCTCCCAGCCACAGGCTTCCTGTTACCAAGAAGAGTGAATGGGCCACATGAGTGGCCCTCCTTCATCTGAGTAGTGTGCAGCAGCCCACGGACCACTGGTGTTCCACGTGTAGGCTAGGAGCCCCCATATAACACCCCCTCCACGCACCTCTTACACACTGGAGCACTGAAACTCTGTACTTCCCAGTACGTGGGAGAGGGGACAGGTGGGTGTCTGTGAGCTGCAGTTTGCCTGCCACCAGTTTATACCACGGTTTAATGTAGTAAGGTATTACAATAGAGTTCAGTGAAAATCTTTTTGCGTCCAGTTCAAAGTAGACAGCTGCTTAATATAAAAAGGAAAGAAACACTGGATTTTACACAAACATTTGTTAAAAGTGAAGCCCTTAAGGACTACAAGTTACAGCAACTATAGGACTATATTAGCTAGGTAGAAGCAACGCATTTTGATGCTTATCCCTTATTGTAACTGGTGTGAGCTTACAGTTTCTAGGACTAATTGCTTTTGTGTTTGTGTGCTGCCTGCTGCAGATGGAAGTTTCATAAATGCATTATTTGGTGGCCTCAGGGAAGAACTAACAATCTGGTGTCCGGTATTATTGTCCCAGAACGTGAAGCAAACTGAAAAAAACTCTTTGATAGAGCAATCTCAGAAGTGCTACCAATCTATGAAAATATGGATGAATAACATACTAATATTAAAGTGCTTTAGAAAGAAACGTTCTTTTCTAGATGCTATGCTGTGCTCTGCAGCTTAGTGAAAGCTTTGCACCATGAAGGTGAACATAATACATGGATGTGTTTGAAAGAACATTTTCTTGATGATTTAAAAAAAATAAATACTGTTTTTAAGTGAAGTAAATAGAAAATACAGTTTTCATATAGTGAGAAGAATTTTAAATAGTTCATTAACTTTTAGTTATTTGCCTTATTAAAGGAATGCTGTCAGGTAAAAAAAAAATTTAAAAAGTTGAATCTATCTTATAATTATCACTATACATGTATTATTATTTTTGTGTGGTCCGAAGAGGTTTACTTCCATATTTGTGTGTGTGTAACTCTGACCAAGAGCCACTCGTCATTCCTGGAGGAAGGGTGGACAAGAGACCTTACATTGTGGGAGGCCTGGGTTCAGTTCACTGCTGCACCATAGACTTTATGTGGGACTTTGGGCAAGTTACTTAACCTCTCTGTGCTTCAGTTCATCACTTGTAAAACAGGGATAATAATGCTTTCCAAACCTCAGAAGCATTGCTGTGAGGATGATACGCTAAAGATTATGAGGTGCTCAGAAATGATGGTGATAGGAGAGCCATATAATTACCTAAATTATATTAATAGGGCAGAACGTTTGTGTGAAGTTATAGACACAACTAGCTCAGGACATATCTGTACCCAAAGAAGAGCCAGATTCAAATATGCTGAAATACTCTTCTTAAATTAAATTACTGACTTCACTGGGTTTGAGTTAGGCCATATGAGGCTTATCTTGCAAATTCTTCCTACTGGGTCTACTTACTTATCAGAATAGTCCTTCTGTCTTCATTTAGATTACTCAGGTTGCAAGCAATATGCTTAGTAGTAAGCATCTGTGGGATTGAGCCCCAAATTAGATGTGACCAAAAAAAAAAAAAAGGTTGATCAAGAGAGAATTTATACATAAAATTCTGAGACCTGTGATGCGTATAGCATGTTAGTTTCCTCTCCTCCAGCTCTTTTTTATTTTTATTTATACATATTTCTGTTGTGAAAGCAGCTTGGCACAGAAGTGAAGTTTGTAATACTAACAGGGCTTTAAGGAAGGATTTGAAAGGAAAGAGAGAGAGAGAGAGAGGGAGGTTTCTTCACAGCATGTGGGTCTAGGGAGGTCATTTCAGGACACAGAAAGTGGCTCTCCAGGATATTAGCAGGAGAAAGATACAATGGACCCATACATGAAAGCAAGTGGAGCCGGTTTAGAACATTGAGAGATTATGCTACAGGAGTAGTGGTGACATCTGCTGTAGAATTCTGGCTTTCTTGACCAAGTACAAGAACTGTAGTAGGACACATTAGGCACTCGAGAGTAATGTTCCTACCCCTTCTAGACTCAGAGGGGTAGCTGAGTTAGTTTGTAGCTTCACAAAAAACAAGCAGTCCTGTAGCACCTTAAAGACTAACAAATTTATTTATTATGTATTGAGCTTAATCTTGCAGGTGCTATGGAACTGCTTTGTTGTTCCTTCTAGAAAGAGACATAGTAGCCAGTTAAAATAGATTTAAGGGTGCGCCTACACTAGGAACTCACTTCAAAGTTAACTTTGAAGTTAGGCACTACATCGAAGTAGCCAGCAGAATCTCTACGCATATTTTCCTTTTCAAGTTAAATTCGAAGTCCTTATTCCATTCCCAGGAATGGAGTAGAGCCCTACTTCGAAGTTTAACTTCCAAGTTATTTTTGTAGTGTAGGTACAGCCTTAGTGTCCTTATTCTGGTTTTACTTCTTGCTGCCATTTCTTCCCTATAGTTTTGGAAAATTACTTCACATCATGTATCCCAGGGGGTCTGCCTCTTTGCAGTCAGGCCAACATGTCATCTTACTGCTGCCTATGCTAACTGATGATTCTTCTCCTTTGTGAACAATATTTTGTAATTGCTAAAGGCTACCGGTTTGATTTTGGTGTCTTTACAGATTATATTACAATGTATGTTATAGTATTTATTTTATAGACTTATTATAGATTTCATGTTGCTGTTTTATCTAAGTTGTTCACAATACATTGGATGAGCATACACTGGACAGTCTTTTTGTTTTACGTGTATTGTATAATGTCTAGCCCAATGGAACCCTTATTCATAACTGGGAGCCCTAGGTGCTTCTGTAGGTCAAATAATAAAATAATAAATATGTCAATTGAGTTGTCATCAAGAGAATTGTTTTTTAATTCTGCCTCTCACTGCATGTTTCCACAGCACCACTCTAGCCAGTTCTTGTGACATCTTAATTTCCGGCTTGTCTAAAATTTTATTCTTCTTCTCTGTCATGATGGCTGAGTCGTCATTTCGAATTCTTCCTTGTCTCCAGCGTTGACTGCCACACTCTCTTTCTATTCCCAGGTCTTTCTGATACTAACCTTGCCTTCTTTCAGTCTGTCCAAAAACTGATGCTAAAATAATCTTTCTTGTTTGTTGGTTCATATTTCTTACACCTTTTCAGTCGCTTCCCTGGACATCCTTTGCTGTGTGCTTCTATTTCTTGTCCTTTCTCTGACATATCTGACTTCATCTCAGGTTTCTGTTCTGCCTATGTTCACCAGCGGCTCCAGACTTGATACTCATCTCAGCTAATAATTCTGCAGTGCCTCAGCATCTTCTTCCATGCTACCTTTATGTTTGAACTGTCTTGTAACAATCAGCTTATTAAGCCTTCACCCTCATCTCATTGAAATTGCTCCTGAAAACACAATTCTGTAGCATTGCCTACAAGTGTTAAAACAAACCATGTTTCTTCACTCTGTTTGAACTACATGAAGACATGCATGCCGTAAATGTTATTGTGTAAACACAGTTGAATCAATCGTTTCCTTCCTCAACCCTTCTCTATCCTATTATATATATATTATCCAGGCAGGGTGTTTGTCTATCAAAACCGTTGTTTGGATTGCACACTTTTAAGATCAAGGAATTTCTTGTCTGTTTTCTCTGTGAAAAGTTTACTGTTCTGTGAAGCTGCATCTACACTACCGAGTTATTTCGAAATAAGATATTTTGAAACAACACAGCTACACACAAAATACATTTCAGAACAACAGCCAGTTATTTTGAAATAGCATTTCAGACACATAGTGCCTATTTCGAAATAGTGCTATTCCGTGTCTTCATAGTGTCTATTTAGAAATACGTATTATTCCTTCTGCGTGAGGTTTATTGATTTCAGAATAATGCATCCTCTATTTCAAATTTATTTTGAAATAGTGTGTGTGTGTGTAGCACAGATGCCCTCAAAGTTATTTCTAAATAATTGCTGTTATTTCTCAATAAGTGAATTAAGTATTTTTGTTGGTCCCACTGCTCGAGTTCAGTTATATTGTATATGTTCTCCTGGGCAAGGGGCACCTAGTTTCTCACCCCAGCAGTTTCCTCACACACTTCATGTTTGCAGAATTTCTTCCCCTGCATCCTGCTGCTGGCAACCACCCACCCACAACCTGCTTTTTGACTCAGCCCCCTGGTTCTTACTCAGCCTGTTTGTCTTTAGCGTTGGTTCCTTGGTCTTTCTGCTGCTTGTTTGATCACCCATGTGAGTTCTGCTATGGGAGCTCTTTGATGGTCCCGGGGGAGGGGAAGAAAGTAGGAGCTCAGATACTATGGTGGTAGTGCCATGGAAGTACTTGAACAGAGAAACAATGAATCTGCTGCTTGACAGCTTAATTACAATAATATTAGTCAGGTGCTGAGTCAATTATTTTACTTCTAGGATGATTGCAGATGAACGAAGGTGTCTAAAAGGAACCATAACAACTTACTTAACAAAGGTCAGACAGGTTCCCAGCAATTTCTAAAACTGTTTTGATTATTGTTGTTCTTAATGGAACACTTTTTCCATTGTCCTCAGTTGCATGTGAGGTTTCTCTAAAGCAAGCATATTAAAGTAGCTGGAGCACCATGACCTGGATTTCTTTGACATCTTGATGCCCTACATCACCTAATCCCTTCAGACCTCTACATTGTTGTACATGTTGAACTACTCTAGTCTGGAACTCTCTCATCTGACATCATCCCTGGTCTGGAATGACTTTTATTAGCTGGATGTCCACTTATCCTGGGTGTGGCCCAGTTTCCTGTGGTCCCATAAAGTTTAACAGCCACCAGTCCTGGCTTTCAGTGTTCTGTGCAGTTACTTAGCTGTAATTTACCCCTACATGTCTTCTAAGAGCCCAGTAAGCAGTGGAAGTTTTGGTGATGCTGCTTAGACAATATTGACTTCCCATGGTTTGGCAAAGTCTCACGTTTGGCACCAGTCAGGTTCTGAGGGTGCCGGATTAGAGAGATTCAACCTATATTTTGTTGCAACCCCTTCATTTGGCTTGAAAGTTAAGCTATGTGTCTGCTGAATTTGGCAATTCTAGTATTTTCTAATTTTTCTAATTTTCTAATAATATGGGCTGGAATATTGGAAAGGAGGAGGAGTGTGAGCCCCATTTGACTTGGAGCTTATCCTTAATCTTATTTTAAAATGTTTATGTTCTAGCAAAAGCAGTAACTGATAGACTTTCACTGTGGATTTATACTCACGTCTAATGTTGTGGGAACTGCCGTGTGCATTGGTACTATTTAAGGACAGATTTGCACAGCCACTGACTTCTATGTTAACAGCGAGAAGAATTTCTCCTTTACTTATGTATGATGTTTAGAATGGGAGACTCGTCTCAAAAACTAAAAGTAGAATTGCTGATGCCATACACACCCAAATTCTTCTAAATTTCTTCTCGTAACCTTTCATATTTCACACTTTGTGACATCATGCATCTTTTGAAACTTGGTTTATGAAATTCATGCTTTTGATCTGAAGAAAATTCTTGCTGGAGAATTGCAATGAGAGATTTCTTTTGGGGGGGAGGGGGTGTTAGTGGAAATGTACTCACATTCCACAGTGATTAACTTAGTTTAAGAATTTAGATTAAAGTCAATAGCAAAACTCACATTTCACCCTGTGTATAATTTTGAGAGAGCGAGCGCGAGCTTGCTCTGCATCCAAATGATAGCATTGCTTGGCTGAAATTCTGTAAGGTGTTTTGGCAGTGTATTTTACCACAATGCATTGAGGCAAGCTTAGAATGAAGAAATAAGTTATTTTGTGGCCTTTCATGTCTGATTTTTTTTGTTGCTTTTTTTTTTTCTCCTGAAATAAATTTGGCATTTGTTCCCAGTGTTGGCTGTGGTGTTTATTTCACTAGTAGAATACAGAGAAGCAAAATCAAATTCAAATTCAAAATAGTTAAGAGTTTTAAGATGCTTAAAAGAGGAGGAAAACTTTCCTTTTAGAGATTTCTAGTATTTCCTAAGCAGTGCTATATTTTTCCATGGTTGTTTAGATTTATATTTCAAAATAATGTGCCCTCTATTTTGAATTTATTTTGAAATAGTGTGTATGTAGCATAGACGCTTGCAAAGTTATTTCTAAGTAATGGCTGTTATTTCTAAATAAGTGAATTAAGTATTTTTTGTTGGTCCCACTGCTCAGAGTTCAGTTATATTGTTTAAGTTTATGTTCTCCTGGGTGGGGGACACCTAGTTTCTCGCCCCAGCGGTTCCCTCACACACCTTCATGTTTGCAGGATTCTTCCCTTGCATCCTGCTGCTGGCAACTTCCCACCTGCAACCTACTTCTTGACTCAGCTGCCTTGTTCTTACTCAGCCTGTTTGTCCTGAGTGTTCAAATTCAAAATAGTAAAGCGTGTTAATAAACTTGCGCGACGTACAGCAATGGCTAGGTTCGAAATGATTTCTGATTCTGTGTGTTTGCTTTTGTTTTTTATTTTTTAAAGCAATTACCAGTATAATTTGAATTTGAAGTAAACGGGTGGAAAGCTGTTAATGACTTGGTGAATATAATGTACAACGAGAAGTCTGCTAAAGAGACAACTGCTTAGACAATTAAAAGTTAATGGGCACAGTTAATGTACACTATACATTTTATGCTAGTGAGCTATGTCATGCAACTATAACAAACTAAAGTATACTTTTAAATTTCTTCTCCTTGCCATGCACCCATAATTCCAGAATTTATTTCTGATGATGTATGTGTAAAATTAGAGTTCTGTTAAATCTTGACATCCCAAGTCTATGTAGAAGAAGGAGCGTAAACTGAATGCTAAATATAATTCTGGTTGTATATATTATGGAGAGAAAGGTTGGGCAAAAGCAGGAATATTCCTTTTCAACCCTATTCAGTTATTTCTTTTAAAATCCTAGCACGGTGCTCTGATTTTATGTACTACACATATACATTCTGCCTTGAGTTCCACCCCACTTTTAGTCCTGAGGCCTTATTTATATAGGAGAGTTGCCCTGGTTCACACCCACCAGTGTTCAGCAAGTGGTGCAGCTTTATGGGAGGCAAAACTCAAGCATGAACAATTGAAGCTAAGAACTTCAAAGTTGTAACACATTCCTTTTTGACAGTATACTAATTAATATAAACATGGGATGTTCTGTGAGAAGTAGTGGAAATAAAGGGCATTCTTCCACAATATGAGTTCATACTGTAATTTCACTAGAGCAGATTTTGTGGGAAGAATGTATTCTGAATCAGGGGGCTTATATATATGTTTTCTTAAAATTTAGTATTTGGAGTGGGACCATAGAACTGACCTGCTTTTCTGTCCATGGGCTTTACATTGTGGAATAGTCAGTTAACAGTTTCCAGTTGAGTTTCTATAACGTTGTTTTTAATCAATGCAAGGCTATCTTTATGTGACCCAGAACAGAAAGTATATGGATAGTGTGAAGTGCTATGGGAAATTTTGCCAGTGGATGGAAAAAATATTTGTGTGAGTGTGGGAGCTTCCAGAGTAATTTTAATGAAGTGCAGAAAAAGGTAATTAACCCATATTGTTAACTAATTTTTTGGAGTTTTCACTGTATCTTACAAAAGGTGATGAGTAGAATAAATGCGCCTGGGGCAAAATCCTGAAGTCATTATTCAGCAACAACTACTAGTGACACTGCTGGCACCTAAAGTTCAAATCCTGCATGCAGTTTAAAATGTTTATCATGGCTTAAAATGTTGAAGACTCTTTCATTTTCTGATTAATATTTTGGGGTAAAAACAGGCATTTGATTCCTTCAGCTCCACTAAAACACAGAAAATAATTTTTACCAAATAGGAAGAAAGCAGAATGATAGCAAACAGTGAAACACTACCAAGCTAATAATTTGCAAAATAAATTAAAGTTTACAAGTATATAACAATTATCAACATCTTTTCTAATTCCTATCTTTCATCTGTCTTTACAATGGTATTTTAAATGAGTAACATGATCTCTTGGGACAGTAAAAATGCTTCAGTTTTTTAATAAAGCTTAGAGCAAAACTTTAATTTAGATATACACTGAAAAACTATTCTATCACCAAGCATGGATATATGTGTTTACATCAGTTTACGTTTAATAAGGTATTAACTAGTGATACAAGGTATTGTATTCCTAAATTACTGATTGAGTGAGGCAATTACTTTTATTGGACTAACTTCTATTTGGAAGAGAGATAAGCGTTTGAGTTTACATAGAGCTGTTGAGGTCATCTATGTAAGCTCAAAGAGTTGTTCTTTCTCATCGAAAGAAGTTGGTCCAATAGCAAATATTAAATCAACCACCTTGTTTCTCTAAAGTCACAATCAGGAGTTATAGTCCTAAATTAGCTTCCTGGTTTGTCTTTTTACAGAGGAGTTGAGGACCATACTATCCATTCTCTGCTTCTCCCTTCTTTGTTGTTATTAGTTGTACACATTGTTCATGGCAGATATCCTGATAGGAGAATTGAGAAAATTCACAGTAAATCAAGTGCATAAGGAGTGAATCAGTTCTGATGTTGGTCTGGTCGATCCCATCTTTCATATGCTGTATTGTTAAAAGTAAAAATTACGTCAGAGAATGTCCCAGTGTGGGGTACTCTCCTCTCCCCAGAACTAAAAGAGATCAAAATAATACATCTTAAATTCTCTTACAACTGTCAGTGCAAGTAGAAGGATTAAGTGAAATTTTTTGATGTTCATCAGGATTAGTATACTTAAAATGGTATCAGCTGTCCAGATAGACGTTAGAATTTAATTGCTTTCAGTGACTATCTTTAATAAATATTTGAAAGAGCTAGATTAGAAAATGTAGGTATTATTTTTCTGGGAGGAGGACCAATAACTAAAATGGATCTTGTGATTTAGGTTGAGATATGAGTCCTCATATGAAATTTCATATTCACCATAAATAAGTTCAGGGAAGGCACAGCAAAATTCAGTGGAAATTCCAGAATGAATGAAGGCAAAACAATAACATATCACCTTTTAACATAATAGACACACATAAACAGCAGAAGTATTTTTGCTCTCAAAAATGTAAACTCAGAATAGTTGATCAAACTCTGATTGTGCAAATGTTGCTCTTTAAGGTGAATGCAAACTTAAAATTACATATGGTGAAGATTTAATTACAAATATCATTTAGATTTTAAAAGAAAGTATTTGAAAATTAATTCATTTGCTTGTCTGCTGTGTTCAGAACTCTGTATGTCCTCTTAAGTGGTGATGATAACACCATGAACTAAAACAGCTCCTTCTTGCCACCTCAATGGCGCATGCATCAGTTTCATTCACTAGCTCCCTTACTGCACCATCTGGTGGTTTTATACACAATAATAGTATTCCCTCTGTATAGAATTAGGTGTCCATCAGAAACTGAGAGCTATTATTTTGTGTCCATTTTTTTTTGTTAAAAATGGTGTGTTTTTCAAGTCCCTAACAGATAGTCTTTTATATGTATAGTCAGTTAGTTTGATAGCATTGTAGTAGGACTACTTCTAGCAAAGCCATTCAGCTGGCACAGTCTGTTTAGCTACTGTACATGAAGTTGAAGGATGCAAATAATAGTAAGTTATATAATTATTTTAAGATGATGCTATCCAAAAGTATTGTTAAAAAAATAACCAAAATTGCTTTGAAAATTGGTGTTCTAGTCATACACCTACACTGAGATCTGGAAATTAATGCCTGGCACTTTGCCTGAGATGACTCTCTGACAGTTGTGATACATTATACAATTGATAATTAAGGTACTCTTAGATGAGGAACACTTTACAATAAATAGTAAATGCTCATTATATCCTCCTGGGTTTCAGTGAGATAACAATGATATTTTTTGTACGTGTATGGACAACACTTACTTTAAGATAAATATGTAATTAAAAAATTAGCTTAAATTTGGTTCAGGAAGTATATATGTGGTAAACAGAGTCCCTGACCAGCAAGCAGAAGGAAGCCTCTGAAAACAGTTTACAAGGCTAGAAGGAATGAAATAGGGAGGATGGCTGGTTCAAGGAGCAACTAATGAGATAAGGGACTGTTTCTAAACCAGTGGTTCCCAAACTTTTTGGCATCTTGCCCCCCTTTTGATTTTTGAGAGACCCTCACGCCCCCACCTCTTCTTTACCATCATCCAACCCCCCTTTTAACAAAAAAAAATTCATAATTTAAAATAAACACAAAAGCTTGGTATAAAATGTTATTTAAAATTGAAAATAAGCACAAATAGCTTTTCTTGGCCCAAAAAGTAATAAAAAAGTAATTTAACATCATAAACAGCAGAAACAAAATGAAAATAATGTGAAGGATGATGCTGCATTTTCTTCACAAGTTAGAAAATCCTGGGGTTGAAAGATGAAAGTGCGCAACACATCGTTTTTGACATCTAGTCGATTTCTTTGCTTCATTTTTAATGTGACTAAACTTGAAAAGCTTTTTTCACAGAGGTATATTGACAAAAATGGAAGAAAAATAAGTAGCGCTTCTTCTCCAACTTTCAAGTACAATGGGAAATATTTTATTCAAAATTCCTCCAAGCTTGAGTTTTTGAAATTATCTTACGCGCTTGAATCATATTTTATTGTTAGTACTTGTTCTTGCACTACTTGTGGCAATGTGTCAACACTGAATGGATTGCATGCTAATTTCTGAATGGGGTTGCCAGAAAAGTTGTCTGGAAAACAGTGGATAGCGCACTCAGTGGAGCTGTGCCACTCCACCCCAAGCTGTGTGCCAGCCGCCAGAGCCTTAGTGCCCATCCCTGGCCCCAGGGTTTCCTTACCTCCTGCCAGACCTTGACCCTGCTGGGCCATCACCAGCCTAGCCACAGGCTATGAAGGCTGGTTCCAGCCCCATAATGAATGTGGCTCTGGCCCTATATGTGCCAGCTACACTCTGAATGGGCTGCCGGCATGGCCCCAGAGCTGCAGGTGCAGCTGGGGCCCTGCAGAGACCAGCTGCAGCCTTGGGCAGGGTGCTGGACACTGCTGGCCCTGTCCCAGCTTGGAGGCAGACTATGGACAGTCCAGGCTAACAGCACAGCCCCCACCTTGCAGGTGCCTGGTGCAGTCCCAGCTGGCCAGCTGCCTTAGCCTTGTGCCAGCCTCCAGAGCTGCCTGCACCAGCCGCCCACCTGCCCAAGCCCTGAGCTGCCAGAGGCGCCCACCAGGGCCAGCCACCCACCCAAGCTGTGGGTCAGCCTCTTGAGTTCCACGCTGCCAGGATCAGCCAGCCACCCGCCCGCCTGAGCCGGGGCCAGCCTCCCGAGTCCTGTGCTGCCGAGGCCAGCCTCCCAAGCCCCACGAGCCACCTGCCTGCGCCCCTTCCCTCCCTACCAAAGTCAGGTACCATCAGCCCCTCACTCTTACCCCCTCCCCCAAGCCAGGTTCCTTTAATACTCCATCCATCCTCTGCCTGCCCCCGCAGCTACACTCCTTTGCAGGTGCAGCTAGCTCCAAGTGAGTCTTCTCTGGCTGCCTGCTTTTTATAGCGGTTGGGCTGGGTTGCCTGTGTAAAATGGCAGGGGCTGAGAACTGGACACCAAGGCCAGCTCTTTCTTGGAGTGGGGGGAATGATAGGGAGACCGGGTCAACTCGTGCTGTCCCTGGAATTTCTTCACATTCTCCGGGGGCAGGCATGCCCCCAGGCTCGGAAACTGTGTTCTGAAAAGAAGGTTCTGATTGATGGGGGTAACTGCAGAGGGTTTTAAATGAGAAAAGAAGAATCTCTGTCTTCAAAAGAACCAAGCCAGCCCTTCTAACCAGCACCAGTGTTAAAGCCTATATGAACCCAGGTGCAATGAAAACCCTGTTGGTCTGCAAGAAGCTGTGGGAAGAGGAAAGGCCTTGGGAAGAAAGGAAGTTGTAAATTTTACCTGGAATACAGCTGGAAATAAGGGTGAACTGGCTCGGACTGGGTTTTAGCTGAAGTCAGTAGATGGTAATGACATCATTTGTTTGTTAAAGGCTATAAAAAGTAGACTCTTAAGGGGTTCATTGCTAATACCTGCCTGACCACACTGGTGTAGAATAATAATTGGCTTTAAGCACCCCCGGAGTTAGCCTGTTTATAAGCATCTCAAGCAAATGCTTATATGTATTTTGTCACTGTTTGGGCATAGTGACTGCTATAAAAACCATGTCTAGAGCAATTGTATGAAATACCATTTGGCCTTTGGATTTAAGAACGAAATGTATGGTTAAATTCCTATCTGATGGTTTCCCATATTAATTGTTTTAAATATTTATTAATAATTACAACATCTGTAAATTTCCATTAATTAATATATCTGCATTGGTTGTTTTAATCCAGATCTTAGTGACCAGGGTCTCCACGTTTGCAGGAAAGGACCATAAAGTTGACAATTTTCACAGCAGTGTTAACAGGAGTGCTAAAGTTTGAATCAATTTATATTTTTGTAATTGTTACTAGTAGGTGACACCATTTATTTATAGTGATGGTATATGATATGTTTTTATTGCAAGATATTATCTAAGCCTTAAACCCAGGGTCAGCAACCCTCTGGCACTGTGGTATGTGAGCCGGTTTTCATCGGCATGCGAGGCAGGAGCTCAGCCCTGCCCCTCCTCCCCACTGCATCTGGGAGCTTGCTCAAAGTCACGCTGCCTGTGGATTAACAAAAAACCAGTTAATGCTACCAACCACCACCTAAATGGTGAAACCCTGTGTCTTTATTTATTAATGAAGCTGTTGTAAGCTGGACTGCTTGGCGACATTGGAAAGTATCATCAGCGCTCACTGTACATAGAGGCCGAAAGGTCGAATTTCAACCCTCTGCCTCAGAAAAGTTGCTGACCCTTGCCTTAGACCCATAGCATAAAAGAGCTCTCCAGAGGATGAGTTTTTTGCAAATGTAGTGAATTCTCATTAATGTAAGCAAAACCAACACAGCATGTTCAGGTAGGCCCTCTGGTGTTGGTCCCTAATATGGAATATGGTGCTTTTAGGAAGGAAAGCTGGTGTTGTGGCTTAGGCGCTAGAGAGCAGTTAGGGAGACTTGGGTTCCATTCTCTGTCTGCTTGTGTGACCTTGGATAAATCACTTAACCCAATTCTTTATCTGCCACCATAGTGGGAGCCTACTGAAGACAAAAAATTATGCATATCTGGGTGATCGAGGCAGATCATATCAGGAAACTCCCCAACAAGCCTCAGCACCTCTCTCTGTTTGCCTGGCTGGTCTTCCAGGTGGGCTGTGAGAAGTTGTCTCTGACCTCATTACAGGTGATAAGAGTTCCTAGGTGCCCAGCATAGATTTTATGACAGGAAGGGCCTACTTACTACAGCCCAATAATAACTGGAGTGAAAGGAATCTGAATGCTCTGTTAGAACAGTATCGACTTTCCTCACCTTCTTAATATAATTAGGTAAGGTGCCCATGTTGCTTCTCCGGCCTCTAGCTCAGGTCAGTCTTCCCCCTTGCCAAACGTTAGACAAGCAAGGTGTTTTAATTTCAGCTGATGTCCTCACAGTGCTGATTTGGGAATGCAGCCTATGCCCAGAAAGGGAGACAGTTTGTGAGCCCTTGTCACTATCCAGAGCACTGGTCACAGGCATGTCTGTGGTGTGATGCAGAGCCCATTGAGACCTCCTGTAGATGCAAGGGAGTTAGTCCCAGGAGAATATGAAATTACACCTAAATGTCTTTAAACTGTGGCAACGCTCACTTGTGTCCAGTGGCCAAGCTTGGGTTTTAGCTGTGATCATATATTACAATTTTGTAAAAGTAATAGTCTTAGTAATATGAGCTGTCAGTAAGTACTGTAGTCCCCAGTTCAACAATGTACGTGTCTTTAAACACATGGCTACTCAGTAGTTTGAAGTTATTCATGTTTATGTACCTTGCTGTGTTCATCTCCATGTTAAATCTGGGCCAAGAAATAAAGAGCCAGCTATAAGTGGTTTTGTGTGAATTACCACAGTTGCATAATTTTCTTTTGTTCTTTTAAGCTAAATTAATTGCTGTCATGAATGTTAGCTCAAAAACGACAACTCACATTTTGCATGCTATATCAATGGTAGATTCAGCATCAGTGAAGAGGGTTATTGAGCATGGTGGGGTATTTTTTTGTTACAATCATGAGAAGTGAAGTCTGTTTTAAGGAGTGAGCAATGGAGGCTTATGGAGCAGCAAGAACAACACATCCGACATACTTTTACAATGCAGTGGGCATCTGGCTATGAGAAGGACTTTTAACAAGGAAGTGCCAGTTGTCTTTTGGAGGCTCCCATGTTACCTGTTGTTCCTGCTTTCTCAGGCCTGTTTTTCTGCCTACCTGGAAAGATCAGTACTTTTGTATGGCTGCATGGGTGTCATCTCATTATGACAGATTAGTGCTTAGCAAGCTATTTGCAAATGCAGGATTGTATGTAAACGCTATGGCCTAACCATATCCTGACTCTTCCTTTGCTGCTCTCAGTCCTAGTGCATCTTTTCTTCTGCCCACTCTGCCTTGCTAGTACTGACTTCTGTATGACAATAAAAGCTATATTCATATTTCTGAGCACAGACTAGTGGTTTCCCTCTTCATAGCTCTTTTGACCATGCTTAGCAAGCCAAAGAGATCACATCTCTGTTGCCTAAGCAGACCAGTTGATGATTGATTTAGCTGTCTAAACAGACTGAACATTGTGGGTGTATGTTGTATGTCCTGGAATCATTTTTTCACGAAATGAATTTAACAAGGAATAAACGTTAATCTTGATCTGTTTGCAATTGCACATAGGTAGTGCTTTCATAATAAAACTAAAAAGAATAGTAGTAGACTTATGCAGTGCAATTGTTCAGGTTTGGGAACAATTGAGATGTCCAACTAGTGAGTGACACCAGCAAGAATCTAGAGTTGAATGGGATTCATAAAAGGGGTAATATGCTTAACACGTTAGTGATTTAATGTGAAAAATGTATCCCTATTGAGGTCTTTCATTTACCTACCAGCAGATATCCAATCTCAATGATGAGCAACCTTGGCTAGTGAGTGGGCCCTATGAGTGGCCCCCTTCATCTCAGTGGGCTGTGAGATGGTCACAACCACCATATTATTCTTTGATAGGGTGGTTTCGGTAATTGTGCTTGTGTGCCTAGTATTTATGGGTTGTGCTGACTGAACCATAGCAGAGCTTTGATTGGATGCAGAGGGAGGGCTCGGCTCTCACAGTCAGTGCTGGGTGCAGTCAGCATACATCTCAGTTCATGTGCTCTTGCTTTACATGTTTGTTAATATAGTAGGAAAAAAACAACATGGACAGAAGTCAGTGGGATTTGGCAACCTTGCATGTGGGCAATAGTAAACAAAATGTCTCACAGGCCACACACACAACTCTGATGGGCTGCAGGTTGCTCATCACTGTCCTATATTTTTGAATGTTTTTGTTCCATCTAGTTTTAAATATCCCACAAGGTGAGGCTTCAGCTAATGCCTGGGGAGGCTATTAATGCATTTCACTGGGCCAAATCCTGATTTGCTTATGCAGGTAAATTTGGCCCACTGTCAGGAAGTTCCTCTTGATATTTTTTCACTCCACTTACTTAATTTTCCACCATTATTTTTCCCTCTTAAATCTTTTCCTGTTTTACATTTGCATTGTTCAAAAGTTTGTCAGTAATGATCTCTGCGAATACATATTTAAAGCTTAATAAACTCGTAACTTAATCATAGCTGTCCTGTGGGATATGTTTGGGTCCCCGGTTTCTTTATAAGAGAAAAACTAACCTCATTCAGTGTTCATATTCATTAACAATCAAGACAAGAATCAATGATTGTCATGAATTAATTCCTGTAAATGATTTACAAAGGGCTCTTTGTAGGAGGGCACTAGGTAAGCCAATGGCTAGAAGAGAAATTCTTCTTAACTAAGAAAAATTTTAGTCTGGGGAATCTTTGTCTGTGTGGCTGATGTAGAGGAGACAGTCGGAAATGATTGCTCCTAAGCAGCTGGAATGAATCCAGTACATCTCTTGGCTGCATCATCACAAGAGCATGGATATTTACGTAGGAAGGAAATGTTTAGTTAGATACAATCAGGTTATAATTATTTGGGATTTGGTGAAGGACTTCTCAAGCTGGCTAATGATTTCCTCTTTCCCATGTACTTTGTAACTTCTACTCTGAATCTGTGCTGTAACCAGAATGTTTTGAGTTGTTTTATTATATCCAGCATCCAGGTATGTTTATTTACTTCCTTGGTATTCTTCTCTGTCTTGTTTTATGAATAGATTACACTCACCCCTTGTTAAACGAGTACTTTATTTACGAGTACTCGCTTGAACGAGGGACACATACTTACCTTTTTTCCACTGGACGAGTGAACTCCCCCTCACGGCTCCAACCTGCTGCAGCCTGACCTCCCCACACACCCAAACCATGGCAACTTAAACCTGCCCCCGCTGGCCCCCGCACCCGAACCACAGCAACTTAAATTCCCTCAGCCGGCCCCGCACACCTGAATCACCGCAACTTAAACCCCGCGACTGGCCACGTACACCCGAACAGCAGCAACTTAAACCCTCCCTGCACACCCGAACCACCGCAACTTAAACTCCCCCTACCAGCCCCTGCACACCCAAAGCACTGCAGCCTAACCTCTCCGCCCCTTCAGACCAAAACCATCGCAGCCTTAGCCCCCACACTGGCCCCAAAGACCCAACCTGCAGCAACCTGAACCTCGCCCTCCCCACCCAACCTGCCACCATGTTTTAACCCTCCCTCCCACTCATGTCCCCTAACTACCCCCAGCCTTTAACCCCCCCCCCCACAACCTCCGGTTCACTTACCTTCCAAAAGCAGCACCACTTGCTGCCGCTCTGAGCACTTGGAACCAATCGGAGACTTTTACACACATTTTAATGGGAATTTAGTGTCCCTCTTGAGTTTTTGTCTATGAGCAAAAAGTTAGGAACCAATTGTGCTCGTGTAGCAAGGGATGAGTTTGTTTTTTTTAAGGCAATGTTTTGATCCCTGTGTCCTAGAGAAGGATCTGTGTGTGTTCATGCCTTAGATTGAAAGGTCACCTATCAGATTATAGCTTAATTTCTTCCTCTCTGTTTTCAAGCTCTCTCCTAAGGGCTGGTTAAGAGCTGGAGGTTACCTCACAGGGAGACATCCCAAGTGTGTCTTCCTGGGCCCTAAAGAAGGGTTTTCTCACATGGGTGGTGGCAGCTACCTCCAAGACTTAGGAGATCTGTGACCTTGGGGAGATATTTTTTAAGCAGAGCCTATAGAGGCAAGGTATTTTTAAGGTTTTTGTGGGCCTCCACTTTCTGCATCCAGAGTGGGGAGGCAGCCCTGACAATGACTGAGACAAATATAAAGGAACAAAGGCCTGGATCATTAAAAGTATTTAGATTAATAATTTATTTTGAAGACAGGAACCTAAATACCTGTAAAGATCTGGGCCAAAGTTTATTTTTCATTCCCTGCAATTTTTTAAGAGTTAACTACAGAGCAAAGACAATATCTGTTTCTCTCTCTGCTTCTCACTGCATGATTTTTATAAAGACTGTTTTGTATTTTTAAGTATTTTTACTGCTTAGATTATACATTTGGGATAAGATCAGGTTCTCACTGCCTTCCCTTTGGTAGAGATCCTTGGCAAGATTTTTAAAAGATCTGAAAAGTGATGTTACATAGCAGGTGCGGGTGGGACATGAACAGCAGGCTGAGAGAAGCTAGCCCCCAGCCCTGCACCTTCCCTCAGAAGTCCCAGCCCCTATAGCGTACCTTGCACCGCTGCCTTAGGTTAGCCTACCTAGCCTAGGAGGGCAAGTGATGTGGCCCCAACCCAAGCTGGGGTAATTGCACAGTGGGACTGGAGATGTGCACTGCCGCATGCAGTGTGGGTGGGAAGTGAGGTGTCTGGGGGCGGAGCATGAGCAGAGCCATGACCAGTGTTCCCTTTAATTTTTCTCTCCCCTAACCAGACTGTTTGATTGCTACTGGTGCACATAATGAAATTCATTTGGTGGGGGTAGGACCAAGGGGTTCCGAGTAGGGAACGGAGAACAGGCTGGGGCAGAGGGTTGGGGTGTAGGAGTATGAGGGCTCTGTCTGGGGATGCAGGTTCTGGGGTGGGGCTGGGATGAGGGGCTCAAGGCAGGGACAGAGGGTTGGGGTGTAAGGGCTCTGGCTGGGGCTCAGGCAGAGGGTGGGATGTAAAGGTGTGAGGGGGCCACAATAGCGGGGGGTCCGTACATTTTGGGCCATGGGGAGGGGTCTGGACTGCCCTGGCTGCAGCAGGTGGGAGTCTGAGCTACTCTACCACCTGGCCCACTCCAGCTCCAGTGGTGGAAGGCCAAAGAATAGGTTGTTGCTGGGGAGGGGCCTAGGGCTGGGCTGCCTGGGCCGTGACAGAGTTGGCTGGGACAGGGCCACAGTTGCCTTTGGATTGGGGATGATGCCTGGTTCAGGCCATCCCTCTCCCACCACATGGCTGGAGGTTAGGCCTGGGGTGTGGTGGCTGTCCTTCCCTTCTTCTACAGGTGCCGTGAGCAGTGCTAGCTAGGCAGCTGCATGGCTTACAGGGAACTACAGTCATGACTGACTGTTTTGGAGAGGTCTTGGTACCTTGTGCCTGTGACAGCAGGATAAGCAGAACTGCAGCTTTCTCTTTCCACAACCAAGGAAATAACAGCTGTTAATTCTTTTCATGTTCCTTTCGAGCTGCTAGAATTAGGCATAAGATTGCTGAGCTGTAGGAACAGCAACTCTGCGGTGTGCTCTACTTAAACACGCATACGACCTTTCAAAAATATACTTGGAGATGGGGTGATAGGGAGTGGGAGGCGCATGCTATAAAACTTGAGCAGAGGGAGCAGATACCTCACATGTCACACACCCTTCTATGTCTGATAAATTTGTAGTTGTGTAAAAATCTATTCTCGAGTCAGAGCAGCTCCTGGTAGGAGTAACAACCGTCCATACCTTTCACCTTCGCTAAGGGTCATAGCACACAAGGTGGAGCAGACTTCCCATGCAGTTTTCCAGTCCTGTGGAGCACTAGAGAAGGGCTCCCTCTTTGCCTGGAACCCTCAGAGCTGTGGAATTCTGTGTTGGTTACTTTCCTACTATTAGTAGTCCAATACTGGTCATGCATTGGGTTAAACAGGAGTAACCACCACATGCACCAACTATGGGATCAAAAAATAGTGGGTGCTTAAGACTGACTAGTAGCTTCCCCAATCAGCACCTCCCACCCATTGGTGATCAGTGTTCAGCGGCATGCAGGAGGTGAAGAGGAGGAAGGCCTGGAGTTGGGGGCAGGAAAAGGAGGGCAAGAAGAGGAGGGTCAGGAAAAAATGGGGTGGCAGTTTGAGGAAAGTGGTAGAAGAGGGTGTGGCCTGGACCAAAGCATGGATCAAGCATCCTCCAGGACCTCAGGAAGTTGATGCCACTGAAGTTGAATGGAATTACCTCCAGTTTTACTCCAGTGTTAGTGAGACCAGAATCTGGTTCTCAGGCTCCAAAAAAAAAAAAAAAAGTATGTCTTCTGCTTTCCCCTAGCTTCATCCCTTCCTTTTCTCCACAGCTACACCCTCCCAAGCATAAAGTTGAGAATTTCTCTCCCACTTCCCTAAAAGGAGAATGACAACAGAGTCTACAAAGTTTACCTCATAGAATATTCCCTGCTGGTGAGGCAATTAGATGGTTGGGCCAAGATATAGAAAAGGGGGCCTAAAATTAAACTTCAGAGGTAGAATCCTGTTCCAGCTGAAGCCAGTAAGAGTTTTGCCATTAACTTCAGTGGTGCCAAGATTTCAGGTTCCCTCCCCACAAATCTTTATTAGACTTCTAAAAAGGTAGCTTAACTTCCAAAAGTTTTAAGCACCCCGGGTATGTCTACACAGCAGCCTTATTTCTGAATAAGCTATTCCAAAAGATCTGTTCTGCAATAGCTGAGTGCTGTTTCAAAATGTATATTTATGTTTAGCAGCTTAATTTCAAAATAAGCTGTTTCAAAATACAGCAAGTGTCTATTTCAAGAGAGAGCCAATGGATGGCTTATTTCAAAATAGGCTCAAATCCCTGTCTTAACAACACCTATTTTGAAGTAGCTGTTTGGAAATAGGCACTATTCCTCATAGAATGAGGTTTACTAGTTTTGAAAAAATAGCGGTTATGTTGTGCAGATGCCAGGATGCTTATTTCAAAATAACGTCTGTTATTTCAAAATAACTTAGCAGTGCAGACAAACCCCTGCAGTTCCAACTGACTTCAGCGATCACTACTGCACGATCAAGACTTGAAAATAAGGGTGCATTTTTAGACATCCATTCTGAATATCTTCAGTGTGTTTCTACATCCATTAGGCTCTCTAAGGCTGTGTCTACACTAGAAGTCAAGTAAGAGAATCATAGAATTCTAAGGCTGGAAGGAACCCCAGGAGATAATCTAGTTCAGCCCCCTGCCTAAAGCAGGATCAACCCCAACTAAATCATCCCAGCCATGACTATGTCGAGCCAGGACTTAAAAACCTCTAGGGTTAGAGAGTCCACCACCTGTCTTGGTAACCCATTCCAGTGCTTCACCACCTTTCTGGTGAAATAATTTTTCCTAATATCCAACCTACACTTCTCCTTCTGTAACTTCAGACCATTGCTCCTTATTCTGCCATCTGTCATCACTGAGAACCATCTCTCTCCATACTGTATAGAGCCCCCTTTCAGGAAGTTGAAGGCTGCTATCAAATCGCCCCTCAGTCTCTTCTTCTGCAAATGAAATAAGACTAAATCTGTCAGCCTCTCTTCATAGGTCAAGAGCTCCAGCTCCTTAATCATTTCGTTGCCTTCTGCTGAACCCATTCCAATGCATCCACATCCTCTCTATACTGTGGGGCCCAGAACTGGGTGCAGTACTCCACATGTGGCCTCATCAGTGCTGAGTAGAGGGGAATAATAAGTTCTCTAGATCTGCTGGAAATGCTTCTCCTCATGCACCCCAATATGCCATTAGCTGTTGTGGCTACAAGAGCACACTGTTGACTTGTATCTAGCCTCTCATCCACTACAATCCCCAGGTCCTTTTCTGCCACACTGCTACTTGGCCAGTCAGTCCCCAGCCTTTTACAGTGCTTGGGATTCTTCTGTCTTGTGTGCAGGACTCTGCACTTCTCCTTGTTTAACCTCATCCCATTTCTTCTGGCCCAATCCTCCCATTTGTCTAGGTCACTCTGGACCCTATCACTGCCCTCCAATGTATCTACTTCATCCTCTAGCTTAGTGTCACCTGCAGATTTGCTGAGGATGCAATCCATCCCCTCATCCAGATTATTAAAGATGTTGAACAGTACTGGCCCTATAAATGATCCTTGGGGCACTCCACTGGAAACAAACTGCCAACCAGACATTGAGCCATTGACCAGTACCTGTTGGGCCCATCCCTCAAACCAGCTTTGTATCCATCTTACAGTCCATGTATCCAATCCATATTTCCTTAACTTATTGGCAAGAATGTTGTTGGAGACTGTATCAGAAGCTTTTTGCTAAATTCAAGGTGTATCACATCCATTGACTTCCCCATGTCCACAGAACCAGTTACCTCATCATAGAAGCTCATCAGATTGGTCAGGCAGGACTTCCCTTTAATTTATTAAAGTTAACTTTATAACACTAGATTTTCTAATGTTGGTGATGACTCTGCACTCGTGTTTTAAAAAGTAGACATAGTGTGTCGCCATGATCTTTGCTAAGTTTGACTGTGTCGGCAGTGCATGGTGGGTGCCTATCCCACAGTTTCTTCACCTCTTTTCCATTCTGGGTTTCTGTACCAGTGTGTCATGGGGAAAAAAATGTGCCACAAGAAGTTGTGGGTGTTTGATGTCATCATCCCAGAGTGCATTGCCCTCACTCCCAGCTCCCATTGTAAACAAACTGCCAAATGCATTTTTGCACTACTTTTCCACAGCCTGCCCCTGGCAGACACCATTACAAGCCTAGCAGGCCAGTCCTGAGAAATGTAAAATGCAGAAATAAAAATCTGAAGTTTCAAGTTGTAGCTATTGAAAAGTTGTATTTTGGTATTGTTGAAATGCTTCATTTTGATAGCGTTATTTTGATTCATTTCATTTTAGCTGATCAGCTGTGTGGTGCAGGGAGTCAGGGGGGTGCAGCTGCTGCATGGTGTGGGGGGGCATGGCTGCTGCATGGTGTGGGGGGCCATCAGCTGCCTGTGGGGGTGGGGTTTCAAGCTGGAGAGCCTGGCAGCCGCATGGTGTGGGGGGCAGCCAGAGAGCCTATGCTGCTTCCTGTTGCCTGCTTCCTACTCACCTGGGGAGCAGTGGAGGTGAAAGCGATGGTCAGAACAGAAACATTGGGGGCATTGCGGGATACTTCTGGAGGCCAATAAAATCGAATTAATGCTGTGTCTACCCTAGGATTAAGTTGACCTTGTAAATTCAGATTTGGTGTTACTCCTTGTGGAAAAATGCTGGAGTTGAAAAGTCAACTTTAGGGCCCCTTAAAATGACCTAATGATATTTGTAATGAAGACAAGTGCTTCATAAAATCAACCTAACTCCCTTAAAATCAAGCTTATACTCTAGTGTAGACATAGCCTAAATCATTTATTAATTTTATTTCTAGATTTATTTCAGTGTCAATCTTTTGAGGAACCTTGAGTTACATGCAGCATTCTGGGTGTACTGTCCTCTATTTTGTATAAAGAGGAACTGTAACCTCTTTGTGCTGTATAAAGGCTCAAGACTGAACTGGAATTGCAAAGTCATATTTAACTTGTTTTATTGGCGATGTTGCTTTGCAAACAATTTACTAACGTTATAGTTGCTTCACTCTGTTTTTGCTCTTCACTGCTTCAACATGTAGGTAGTCTTCTCCAGCATTGTTTTAGATTGTGTCCTCTATTTTGAAGGTTTTAAAATAATTGGGTATAAATATGATAGGTTTTGGTGTCAGTCTTAGTGACAAGTGATATGGGACATATCTCACTGACAAGAAATATCTCTGTGGGTAGGTCTCAATGGCAGATGGAAATGACTGAAAGCTCAAAATGCAAATCTTTTGAGCAACTAAAGAAAGAACTGTGATATTGCTTGCTTGCTTGCTTGCTTTGTTAATTATATATTCATTTGTTGTGGGCTTGCTGGACAATCCAAGCCACTATGATACTGTCTTATTAAGGATGCTATATAACTGATTTATATAGTGGAACAGTTGTGTTGATTGAAAAAAGTTAACATGGTTATTTGAAACATGAAAAACCACATACTTTCCATATGTATTGACAAAACTGTTTAATTTTTGCATTAGCACTGATGTCTACAAAAACATATCCTTGTTGATGGAAAAAATATAATGGATGACTCAGGACATTAGACAACCATTAACTGAAGGGGTGAAGAAGAGGCTTTCCTATAGAGACATTATGCTATAATTGTCCATTCTGAAATATGTAGGATCTGACAACTGATCATTGTCAGAAATAAGATACGTAGAAGTCCAGACTTCCGCAACCGTGCTCAGGCTGACATTATACACAAACAATGCCAAATGAGACATAATCTGAACTATGCTGAACGCCACGCTGTCCAGAGTCTCAAAAATAACCCAGACATCATAATCAAACCAGCTGACAAAGGGGGTGCTGTTGTCACCCTGAATAGGTCAGACTATGAACAGGAGGCAGCCAGACAACTCTCCAACACCACATTTTACAGACCTCTCTCCGCTGATCCCACTTTGGAATTCCAAAGGAAATTACAACTACTACTGAAGGAACTCCCTGCTGCTACTCAGGACCTCATTAATTCAGATACACCATCTGAGCCGCAGCCTGGATTATTCTATTTACTTCCCAAAATCCACAAACCTGGAAACCCTGGACGCCCTATCATTTCAGGTATTGGCACCCTTACCACCGGACTATCCAGTTACGTGGACTCCCTCCTCAAACCCTATGCCACCAACGCTCCCAGCTATATCCGAGATACCACCGACTTCCTGAGGAAATTACAAAACATCGGAAAAGTTACTGATAATGCCATCCTTGCCACAATGGATGTAGAGGCTCTGTACACTAATATTCCACATAAAGACGGATTACAAGCAATCAGGAATACCATCCCTGATGCCACCACAGCCAATCTGGTGTCTGACCTCTGTAACTTTGTTCTCACACACAATTATTTCCGTTTTGGGGACAATTGATACCTCCAGATTAGTGGAACTGCTATGGGCACCTGCATGGCCCCACAATATGCTAATATATTTATGGCTGACCTGGAACAATGATTCTTCAGCTCTCGTCCCCTATTACCACTCCTCTACTTAAGATACATTGATGACATCTTTATGATTTGGACCCATGGTACAGAGGCTCTAGAGGAATTCCACAGAGACTTTAACAATCTACACCCCACCATCAACTTATGCCTCGATTACAACATGCAAGAGAGACATTTCCTGGACACTACAGTACTAATCAAGGATGGCCTGATCAGTACCACACTGTACCGAAAACCTATTGATGGCTATACTTATCTACACCCTTCTGGTTTCCATCCTGCACACGTGACTAGATCCATTGTTTACAGTCAAGCTCTTAGGTACAATCACATTTGCTCTGATCCAACTGACAGAGACCAAAAACTACAAGAACTTTACCAAATATTCATAAACCTGAATTACCCACCACGAGAAGTAAAAAAACAAATTGACAGGGCCAGACGAATACCCGGAGACCAGCTGCTCCAAGATCGGCCCAAAAAAGCCAAGAACAGAACACCACTGGTCATCACCTACAGCCCCCAACTCAGACCACTGCAACAAATTATTAAAGACCTACAACCTATCCTTAATCAGGATGCCACACTCCAGAAGGCCCTGGGTGACATGCCTGTTCTCTCCTACAGACAACCTCCCAACCTCATGAGGATCCTCACTAACAACCACAGTCTATACCCCAGGAATACCAGTCCTGGAACCTTTCCCTGCAACGAAGCCCGCTGCCAGCTTTGTCCACATATCCTGTCTGGAAATACCATCACTGGACCTAACCAGGTTACTCACAGAATCACGGGCACTTTCTCATGCTCCTCTACTAACATCATGTGTGCCATCATGTGCCAACAATGCCCAGGTGCTTTGTATATTGGACAGACTTCTAACTCCCTTAGACAAAGGGTCAATGGGCATGAAACAGACATCAAAACACTACAGATCCACAAACCAGTTAGTCAACATTTTAATGGAATGGGACATTCTGTCAATGACCTAAAGGTATGTGTGTTACAGAAAAGGAATTATCGCACTGTTTTGGAAAGAGAAGCATCTGAGCTGGCTTTTATATTCAAATTCGGCACATAAACACATGGTTTAAATTGTGATGGGAACTTTCTGAGTCACTATAGGGGCTCGTCTGCATACTTGGCTCAGTCTAATTCTTGACCTTCCCCCCGACCCCTCCACTCTCTGATTTGCTCACCTTGAATATCTTTTTCTGATTTGTCCTCCTTGCTTACTGTTTTTGGTTCTCTGTGCCTTAAATATTGTCTGTTCTGGTCTGGCTATGGTCTGAAGAAGTGGGTCTGTCCCACGAAAGCTCACCTAATAAACCATTTTGCTAGTCTTTAAAGTGCTACTTGACTGCTTTTTGTTTTGATAGTGTATAGACTAGCACAGCTTCCTCTTTGTTACTATTGTACAGACAATGTTTTTGCAGAATTTCCTCTGATCCTAGTTTATTTACAGAGAGAGACAATTATAGTATTACTTTGTTGTGAAGCAAAACAGGCAGAGCAAAGAAGAAAAGCACCATGTAACTTCCTGTCAGCAAACATTAAACCAGATTGTATGGTTATCAATCCCACTTTGAATCAACATTTGAGGTTTAGCATCTCAAACGAGTTTGAAGTGGCACAGTTTACGTTTATAGTTTGTTTATAGCACAACATTTCCATCACTGGACAAAAGCTGCATCAAATTCTGTCCATGATCTTTAACTTTACTAATGTGCAAGTAACTCACTATTTTCTGTCAACATGATTTTTGGTTGAAGATGGAGTTTCTGCAGTGTTGAAATTTTCCTAAAGTTTTTTTTTTTTTTTTTCCGGGGGGGGAGTGGGAACCTCTGGAGCAAATAGAATCAAAATATTTTGTTTCTGGTTGCCTGGACCCAAACTGATTTTTTTTTTTTAAACCTAACCAAATTACTTTATTTTTCTGCACTTCAGTTTTAAGTTACATCTGCTGATAGTACATTGGTGCCTTATAGAAGTTGTAGTTTCAACACCTTTTGCTTCACTTTGGAGAGGATTACATCATTATTTCAAGAAAATGGGCTTTTCTAGTATGGCAGATTCAAGACCCAACAAACTGTTAGCGGGGTGCCCAGGAGTGTTCATATTTCTGTCATCTGCGTGAAGTTGATTAAGACTTGGTGATTTGCCTGCATGCAAAGAAAAGGTTTGGATGTTGTCTTATCCCACATGGGCCAGTGTGGTCAGAACAATTATAAGGCTATGATAGCACTGCACAGTAAAAAGTGAGACTAGCTAACCTGTTTAACTGTTCATTTTTTCCCTATGTACTCTAAAATTCAGATGCTGACTTGGGTTGTCTTGAAAATTGTTGTGCCTCAAAGGGATTTTGGTAGGTTAGAGGTCCAAACTTGTGGACATGTAAGTAAGGGGTTCCCAAGATAGAGCCTCCTTTATTTAAAAAACTAATGGAGCTACAGGTTACAGTTCTTATGAAATCATATGTAGAGCTCAAACTGTTTTTCTGATTCTTCCCATATGGGTAAAAACCACTGGGGACTTGTGTCTGGAACCCATCACACTTTAGCAAAGGAAAATGTGAAAAAAAAAATTCAGAGTAAAATTTGAATTCACGTTGTAGCTCAAGCCAACATGACAGCCAGAGAAAACAATTTGTGCATGAGCTGTCTTGCAAGACAGAGTCTGACATCCAGAGTAACTGGCTGGCTCAGTGTGACTTGCTGTGACCATTGAACCTGAGCAGAAACTGTGGATTCATCCATGTCTGCACAGATGAAGTTTTACAGCAGCATTTTTCTCATCATGCATTTGCTAATGCTGCAGTGTCATTAGAACATGCCCATACTGACTGCCTTGGTTGGTGCTCTGTGTGATCACTTCAGGAGATTCTGCATTGTCTTCCCCCCGCCCCCCACCACCCAAACCCCCAAGCCACTGTACAGCATAGTGACTTGTAGGATATTTTTGCAGTGCATTGTGGAATACTAACACTTCTCTAAAGGAATTGTGGGAGTTTGGATTAGTGTTGTTGTTGATCAGTAGGCAGCTGCTTTGATATTAGAAAATCTGTGGTGGGGCTTTCATCATCACAGATGTACAAGGCCATTAAGCATGCTGTGATGCCCAGGATTGTGGATGTGGGCAAGAAGTAACAAAGGGAGTCAGTTCAATGTACTTCCCACATTGTGCTTGGGAAGTAGATGGGATACATGCCAGTTCTGCTCCGCTTCCTGCATGTGTGTGTGTAAACAGAGAGGGGCTTTGTATAGTTTTGCAAGTTTTCATTGTTATTTGGTATCATTTGGTGAATAAATTCTACTTGGTTTGTACATTAATTGTAAACAGTTTGTTAACCCCTTTCAAGACTCTCTGAGGGGCACCGATTTGGATAGTGACATGCCTCTTTTGTAAGACACAGTGGGGGCTACTGAAAGCTGGGGGCAGCCCCCAGAGCCTTACCCCCATCTCAACAGTCTGCAGGCCAAAGGGGAGGGTCTGCAGGAGGAAGAGGGGCATTCTCCATAGCCTGGTCCTTTCTGAAAGCCTGTAGGCCTCAGGGGGAACTGCAGGTAGTCTGGCCAGCACCTGGGGCACTCCTCCAGACAGGAAATAGGGGCAGCTGCATGCTGGGGGTAGCCCCCAAGGCACTGCCCCCCCCAGGTCAATGCAGGGCCATGGCATGGTCAGCTGGAGGCTGGGGTCAGCCCACAGAGTACTGCCTTGCCCCCAGCAGGCTTCTACCCCAAGCAAAGACCCCTGGAGGAACTGCAGGACTGGCAGGCAGCAGCAAGATAGGGACTGCCCCCCAGACTGCAGGTCAGGGAGCTGCTGGAGGCCATGGCCAGCCTGCAGAGCCCCAGCTCCCACCCAACAAGCACACAGACCCAGATCCCTCCCTTTCTGGGGGTGTTGCTGCATGAGGAACACTGTCCTGGCTGCCTGGGAGGAGCTGCCACCATAGCAGTATCACCTTCACCCTCACAGGTGGTCATAGCAGTATCACCTTCACCCTCACAGATGGTCCTGACAACCTCCCCCCACCCCAACTCCCAGCCCTCTGTCCTGAGACCCCTGCCCTAACTTCTGCACCTCCCACCTGCCTGGACGTCTGCACCCCACCCCCTGCCTTGAGCCCTCACTCACCCTCTGCCTTAAGCCTCCTACCCCCTCCTCATCCCAGAAACCTCACTCCAACTTTCACTTTTGAAAAATGCAATCGTTGGGGGAAAAAAAGGCAAGTACAATTTTCATTTCTTTTCAAATTCCTTCAGTTAAAGAGCTGAGCGATGCTGGGTACATCTGCTAGCATGGCAGTGTGGTAACCCTATGGACGGGCATCTTCTGTGGCCCATTGGGAGTTAAGGGTATGTAGGTGAGTTGTTAAACTTGAACAGTGCCAGCACGATCTCACCAGATGAGAAAAGATTTGAAACACAGGTGCATGGTTAATATTCATAATTTCAATTACCAAAACAATACATGCATACAAACAGAATAATCATATTCAGAAAACAGGTGACTTCTCTATTTATACCTCAACAGACTTAGTATGAGATTTGTTGGAATCGAACAACACTTGTAGCAACAGCGATCTACCTGCTCATGTTTGATTTGTGTAACATCATGCATGCTCACAGCAGTCCTTCCTGTTTTTCACCAGGGTGGACTGGAAGGGGTTGTGTAGCAGAGTATGCTGGTGCCTTGGCAGGGACAGTATGTATGGGCAAGAAAGTAGAACTGAGCATATAATCCAACAGCTGCTGGGGCCTTGGAGTATTTGTAACAGGTTATCGGTCTGTGAAGCTGCCTGTTACCTTGGAATACTTCCTATGCTCATTTTGGAGTTCGTTAAGTAACAAACTGTGAATGAAAGGAATTAAACTTCAATATAAAACAAACTTGAGAGTTTCTGTAGGGAGCTGCTGCACACAACCTTGTAGGGGTGTTCTCTGCGCCTGCCCCCAGCACACGTTTCCAAATGCCACACTCAGTACCCTGTCCCTTGTGAGGGAATATTTCCAAATCACAATCTTTCATAAACATATCTCTGTACTTCCCTATGCACTGGAGAGCCAGGTGTCGTCTGGTTTTTGACTGGAACATCAAATTAGAAAAGGACCCTGGCAGCTCTGGTCTGTATTGCTGATAAGGCTATTAAGTCTGGTTGGCAATGCTGGCAGGCTCCCTACCTGGCTCCATGCAGCTCCTGGAAGTGGTGGCATGTCTGTCTGACTCCTAGGTACCCTGACCCCATGTGCTTGCTCCACAACTCCCACTGGCTGAGAACCACAGCTAATGGGAGCTACAGGGGTGGTGCCTGCCTGTGCCTCTGTCCAGAAGCAGGGGACCCATCACCACTTCTGGGGAACCCCCAAGGTAAACACCTCCCAGTCCCATTCCCTGACCCAGCCCTAAGCCCCCTTCGGACCCCACATCCCCTCCTGGAGCCCACATCCTCAACTCCCTCCCACACCCCAAGCTCCTGCCCCAGCCCTGCACCCTCTCCTGCACTCAAACTACCTTCTGGAACCTGCAGCCTACACCCCTGGCACAGCCCTGAGCCCCATCCTGAATTCAAACTCCCTCCTGGAGCCCAGGCCTCTTCCATCTGGACCCCCTGCCCAAGCCTAGTTCTTCTTCCCACACCCCAAACTGCTCATTCCTGGCCTCACCCCAGAACTCACCCCATACGCCATAGCTGTGCCCCAGCCTCAGCCAAGAGCCCTCTCCCCGTATGTTGAACCCCTTGGCTCTACTCCCAGCCTGGAGCTCTCCCTCCGGCACGCCAAACTCTTCATTGATGGTCTACCCCAGAGCCTACACTCCTACCCTCTGCCCCATCTCGGAGCCCTCTCCTGCATCTGGAACCCCTTTTTTCTACCCTCACCCTGTAGCCTGCACCCCAGCCTGACCACTGACTCTCTCCTGCACCCCAACCTCCCATCCCAGCCTGGTGAGAGTGAGTGAGTGAGGGTGGGGGAAAGTGAGCGACAGAGAGAAGGGGGATGGAGTGAGTGGTAGAGGGCCTTTGGAAGAGGGGTGGGATAGAGGCTGGGCCTCCAATCAGGGTGTTTGGTGTTGTGCCATTAGAAGGATGGCAATCCTACTCTGTCCATCTATCATTCGACCTTTCCTTCAGCATGAATGCTTGCCAACCTCTAGTTTCTCACGCATCGGCCTCAGCGCTCTAGACGAGATCAGAAGGCATGACCCCTCTTTGTCCATTTCATTTTTTTGCTGATGAGGGTCGATCTTTCAGCAGGTGTGGAAGAACAGCTACTCAAGTATAAAGGGTACTGTAGCCACAAGGGACGGACAGATAGGTGTGCAAAGAGTTGTGGGTTAGTGTAGTAAAAATCGCTGGTAGTGGTGATTATAGATGATGTGTCGCTCCTGAACAAGACAAAGGACCAGAAGCCTGGTTTCAGTGTATTTTCCTTAAAGTTTGCAAGGCAGTGATGATGGTGGTAGAGATCTTATCCGGCTGTCCTACCAAAAGCAAGCCTCAAGAAACGGGTTTATGTTTATAAATTTTTAAAATCACTTTCAGTATTCTCTTATTTTGCATGTTTTATCTAAAAGCAAACTGGTTGTCTCAAAAACTGGGCCCTTTGTTCTGTGTCTCTGCAGGTTCAGCCGTCATATTGAAAGAGGAAAGGAAGAGTATAGGAAAAGAATGTTCAGGATCCATGAACAGAACAATGGGGGGGAAAAAGTCTTTCTTCCCTTCTTCCAGCAGCTTCTGTTCTTGAGCTTGTCTGGGTGCAGGTTTGACTGGGTCTCAAAGAGCTTATGGCTAACTGTGTGTGCTGAGTCCCCCTCCTCAGTGAGCCCTTCGTTGCTGTGCACTTCTGGAGCTCCGTATTCCATCTTGCTAGTCACTGTCCCTGCCTGGGCAGAGTCAGAATCCCTGCCACATGTGGCTGCCAGCTCCACATTGGGGTGGCAGGTGCGGGGCACAGCCCCTGATTTTCGGTTAGTTTCTCTCGTCCTCTGGGAGGACTGCCACAGTTGCTTCTTTTGTGTTTGTCTGACACTGCTGCTCACGCCTGTTGCACCCCATTGCTTGCATGTCCAAATAAACATCTGTATTCCGGTGGGAGTTCTGCAGGTGTGGTTGCCCTGTTCTACCTCCAAAACAATGTTGACAAAGTAAACAGTGTTAACTAGAAGATTTACTCGGCCCTCTGCAGGTACTTCAGGGCAGGGGTCTAGGAATGTGGAGGTGCGGGAGTCGGGGGACTGGGGCTCCGAGTGAGGTGGGAATACAGGAGTCAGGAGAAAGGGGTGGGGACGGGGCTCAGGGCAGCAGGTAGGAGTGCAGGAGTCGGGGCTAGGGGCAGAGGGCAGCCAACAGCATTGCTCCCCTAGGCTGGCCCCGGGCAGCACAAGCACTGTCAAATACATAGTAGATTAAACAGAAGGAAGATGGGAAGCTGAGAAAATGCAAGAGTTCTTTCCTGAACTGGGCAGCACTATGAAGTTTTTTTTGTAGCTTTTCAGAGCCTGTACTGCATCCCACACTCTGCTGAGATCCCTGCTCCCTGCTGTGACTCCTACCTTTCCACCGCATGCTCTGAGCCCCTGACTCCTGCCCTCCAACTCCCGCCCTGGTAGTATGCTTGCGAAAGTGGATTAGCAGGAAAAGGAGCATTCCCCAAGCGTGCTGTGGCAGGGAAGGGTGAGGTCGGGGTGTGTTTCTGGTCATAGTGACCCCTAGATAGGTGAGTTCAAAGGTGTGACCCAAGTGGCTTTTGTTTGTGGACAGAGGCACTTTGGGGCTGTTTCTGGGGGTCTCTTTTCACTGATGCAGATAATGGTGCCTGCTTGGCTGTTCTATGGGGCGGGCTTATGCCTGTCAGGAAGGTGGCTTAACTTGACTGCAAGGTTTTAGTGTTGTGATGCAGAATGGAGTGAGGGTACACACAAGGGATTTCATAACAAAGTTTTATTAGTAAAGCTAGGTAGCTGAGACCAGGCCTTCAAGTCCTGCACTTGGCAACTTTCTGAGACTATCTATTGTGCGCATTAGTTACTACTTCCTGCATTCCGCAGGTGCTCCTTCTGGAAGCTTCCCCTGAAAGCACAGCTTCTGATTTAAGAGCCCGTATTTCAAAGTGTCCTCCAGTGCTCATGCGTGCTTGGTTTTTACTTGAGAAACATTGACAAAGAAATAGCATTAATTAACTAGAAAGGCAGTGAAAGATGGTAAGCAGCAGTATTAGGGCAAAGTAATCATGCTTAATCATTTCCTGAACTTGATCACAGAAGAGCAAGTAGCTGCCATTCTTGTCAGTGTAATGATGATGAAATGTGGTTGCTGGGCAGGAAATATACCTCTAATTATATAAACATACCTAAGAGACCAATTCTGAAGCCTCGCATAAAGTCTGCATTAACTGATGTGTCACCAAGATACCGTTGTCAGTTAGTAACATTTCTCATGACAGATAAACAAGTTTCAACTTTCTGCAATAATTCACCCAATCAGCACAAAGCAAAGGATCACATATGCAGATTTCATCGATAAAAATATACCATAGTTACTATAACAAAAGCATTGGAGGAAATGTCCAATAGTGGAAAAATTATAGTTACATAGCCCTTTTAAAAACAATTACAGCAAAATTTCAAATTGTATTTCCTCACGACAAACTGCTATAGAAAACTCCAGCAGTGCACATGTTACAAGAAACGTAAAAACTATACAGTTATCCAACAGGCAGAATTTTTGTTGGCCTTTTCCATCCTTGAGGAAATGGAAATCATGGTGTAACCTTCGGTAGTATCAAAATGTTTTAAATTTCATTTGATAGTAAGGTTATCTTGAATATAAGCATGCCTCAGCAGGGACAGGGTATACATTTTGGTGCAAATTTGGAGTCATTTGATCAAGAGTTTTATCAGCTATAGCACCTCAACATGCTAATTTTAATATTAAAGCTGTCCTAAAGACCATGAGCACAGTGAGATTGATTTGAAAATTTGTGTTCCCAGAGCAGAGGTTGAGGCACACCTTTGGAGAGAGGGGAAAGAGAGCATCCATTGGGAATGAGTGGGACAGTTCTCTCCTTTTAGAATTATTGTGTCAGGATATACTCTTTTGCCTGATAATGTTGTGATAAATCTGAGAACAGCCAATTGAGATGAATGGGAGGTTCAATTATTTTAAAAATAGGTAGTTGGTAGATTCAGCGGGGTAGCCATGTCGGTCTGTAGCTAAATCTGAGGAAGTGGGTCTTACCCGTGAAAGCTCATTACCTAATACATAAAATTATTAGTCTTTAAGGTGCTACAGGCCTGCTTGTTGTTTGTGATCAGTTTGTGATGAATTAGAAAATTGCATGGTGAACTACCTTCCAGGTGTGAAGAGTGCAGATCTATCAAGACCTCTAGATAGACAGACACACATGTGGGCAGTGCTGCACTGGAGCCAATGGTCATGGTACATGTAGCTACCACTGACCTAGGGAAAGTTGGGGAGAGGCCCTGGAAGTCAAATTAAGGCTCCTAGGTAAGAGATTAAAGTCCAAGACCTCCATGGTAGCATGCACTGAAATGCTTTCAGTATCTAGTTCCTTGTGCAGGGCTGGTTAGAGGGGCAGAACTGCACAGTCCGTGTGTGTGGATGAGACAGAGAAGGGATTATTAGGAATTAAAGATTGTTGCTGGCATGTAAACTTACAAAGGTGGTAAAGGTCTTTTTTAAATGGTCAAGGAAATGGACTAGTGTGGAGGAGCACATGGTTTGGACAGAGACATCCCCAAAAGATTTATTGAAGGAAATATTCTGGAGCCTAATAGAGAGGCGGGTCAACGCTGATAAAGTACAGGTAGGAACACTAAAATGAAAGATTCCCATCTGTTACATCACATGAAGGCAAATAGCTAAATACAGGTTGAGCCTTTCTGGTCTTGCACCCTTGGAACCTCACCAGTGCCAGATGAGAGAACTGGCTGGACTACAGGAGGTCAATATTGTCTAGTGGCATTACCAAAACTTCTACTGCTTCCACTCTTAAAAGACATTTGGAGGTAAATTAGAGCAAAATAACAGCATGGAACACTGAGAGCCAGGACTGGGGGCTGTAAACAAACCTGATAGGACTACAGGAAACTTGGCCACACCCATGATGTGTGGTCACCCAGCTAAGTAAAATCATTCCGGACTCTGGATGTTGCCCGATGAGAGTGTGCCAGGTTAGAAAGGTTCAACCTGTACTGACACTTTTGTAAGTGCTTGTTTACAAATGCTAGATGCCTAAACCTAAGGTGGGTGCATTTGATCACCTAGTATTAAATGAAGATTGTGATATAATAGGCATCTCAGAAGCTTGGTGGAATGATGATAGCCAAAGGAATACAGTACTACCAGAGTACAAAATATATGGGAAAGACAAAGTAGGTCATGTCCATATGGCATGTATGTGAAAGAAAGCATAACATCAAATACTGCAGAAACCTTAAATGACTCAAACTATACCACAGAATCTATATGGATAGAAATTCCATATAGTATTGAATAATAATTAGAGGGCTGCAGTAGGAGTATACCGCTAACCATCTGACCAGGATGGTGATGGTGGTTGTGAAATGCTCAGTGAGGTTAGAGAGGCTTAAAAAATCAGAAAAAAAGAATAATAAGGAGCGGGGAGGAGCGGGAATTCAGGTATCCTCCTATTGACTGGGTATATGTTACCTCAGGACAGGACATAGTGGTAAAATTTGTAGCCAGCATTAATGACTATCTCTTGGAGCAGCTTATTCTTGAATGACATGGGGAGAGGTAACTTTTTATTTAGTCCTGAATGGCACAGATTCTGGTCCAAGAGATGAATATAGCCAAACTGCTCGGGAATAGTGATCATATTATAATGAAATTTGACATCGCTTATATGGGTGAGTACCAAAGAAACCCCCTAAGGCAGCATTTCATTTCCAAAAGGGAAATTAATTGAGAATGATCAGTCTAATAAAACAGAAGTAAAAAGGATCAGTCACAAGAATGAAATGGCTGCAGGTATCATGGAAACTTTTTAAAAAACATTATAGCAGCTCAAACTAAAGTTATACCCCAAATTACAAAACAAAACAAAACAGTAAGAGGATAAAAAGAAATCTGCCACAGTGGCTAAATAACGGAGAGAAAGAGGATACTAGAGACAAAAACAAAACAAAACAAACAAAAAAACCCCAAACTTGAAAGAGTAGGAGTAATTTCCTAGTGAGGAAAAATAAAAAGGCATAAACTCTGGCAAGCCAAGTGTAGAATAATGAATTATAAATAGGAAGACCAAAAAAGATTTTAAAGAACCATCTAACAAACAAGGTTGCCAGGCATCAGGTTTTCAACTGGGGCTGTGTCTACACTATGAGCTACAATCAAATTTAATTCAATTATCTCAATTTCAGTGCAGTAATCTCGAGATTATAAAATTGCAGCTACCTGACAGTTATAGATTCAAGCTTGAATTCAGAAGTTCGATTAAATGCAAGTATGGAAGCCCCATTTCATAAAAGCAAATGTATTAGCCTCCAGAGGTGTAACCCATAATGCCCCCCTCAGTGCTCCGCTCCGGCTGCTGCTCTCCAGTAACAGGAAGAGCCTGAATTTCCAAGTGGGAGCAACGAACCTTTAGTTGTGGGCTCATGTTAGCATGACAGTGTGAGAAATGGCTTCTTTGTTTCTATGCTGTTAGTGGGTTGCGTGCATCTACCCATTCAAATAGCCCCTGCAGGGAGTTCACATTTGTCTGTACACTTGCTATTTTTTTCTGCGCTGCCTGGCACCAGCCCCTGCCCCGTCGCACCACATGTCAACAAGGGTGTGCTGGGCTTCGTGCTTGCATAACATTCTTCTCAGTGGTTTACATTTGTGTGCAAACCCCCTTTCCTCCCCCACAGGTGCCACACAGTTTGGGTCTTTCCTGTGCTCAGCCACATCACACGGGTAGCTCCGAACCCAATAAAAGGATGTGCCTGCCGTTCAGTGCTGACATTGCTGCCAGTCAAGCAGGTAATAAAGCCTGGGCTTTGCTGCCACTATGGGGAAGTCTCCCCCGGTGGCCAAGTTACTGGGGGCTTTGCTGCCGCTGTAGGGAAGTCTCCACTGGTGGCTAAAAGGCTTGTTGCTGCCACCAGGGAAAAACCTCCCCCAGCAGCTAAAGGGCTTGCTGCTGCCGCCGGGGAAGGAACAGCTCAACTGGTCATCCAGTGACCCCCTCCCCCATGGCCCATACCTGAGCTTGCTTGTGTCACTGGGGAAAAGTCTCCCCTGGTATCTAAGGGGCTTGCTACCACTCGGGGGAGGACCACTTCAGCTGGTCATCCAGGGACCCCCCACTTCCCTTGGCCCATACCTGCCCTTGCTGCCACTGGGGGAAAACCAAAAATTCTTTTTATCCTGCACAGTCTGGGACCCCGCAGTAAGACTCTTCCCAACACCAATATCATGTATGGGGAAACTAAAAATTCATTCTTTCTACATTCTTCTCAATGTAAGAAACATTCCGGGTCCCTGCATTATTTTTAGGGGTCATGTTTCTGCAATAATGGGAGGTGGGATACTCAGTGGAAGGCCAGTTGAGAATACAGTTGCTGCACCCATGTTAGCAATATAATGTAGGTGTTGGGACAAACTGATAAACAGTAATAAGTCACCAGAACCAGATGGTATTCACCCAAGTGTTCTGCATAAACTAGATATAAAAAAAAACTGCAGAACTACTAACTATATGGTAGGTAATCTATCACTTAAATCAGTTTCTGTGTCAGATGACAGGCTAACATGTCAGGTTTTTTTTAAAGAAAAAGGTTCCAGAGTTGATTCTGGCAATTACTGGCTAGTGAGGAAGACTGAACCTATAGTGAAAAAGAGCATTATTTGGATTTTAGAATAACACAATAAGTTGAAGAAGAGTCAACATGACTTTTCAAAATGGAAATTACGCTTCATCAGTCTATTGTAATAATCTGAAGGTGTCAACAAGCAGGTAGACAATGGTGACCCAGACCATATAGTGTACTAGGACTTTCAAAAGATGTTGATCATGTCCCATATCAAAGTCTGTTAAGCAAAGTGAGTAGTCATGGGATAAGAGTAAGTTCGCTCATGGATCAATATCTGATTTAAAAGATAGGAAACAAAGGGTAGAAATAAAGGGTCAGTTTTCAGAATGGAGAGAGCTAAAGAGTGGAGTCTTCAAGGATCTGTACTGGGACCAAAGAGTGTTCAACATATTCATCAATGATCTGGAAATGGGGGTAAAGCAGGGGTGGGCAATAATTGATGATAATTTTGTTGGCGGGGGGGAGCCACTTCAAGAATTTGGTAAGTGGTCAAGGGCTGCACTCTTCCGTTACCTTAATGGAGGAGGTGTGGGGTCTGGGATGGAGTCTGGGAGCAGAAGGAAGCTCAGGGTAGGGGAATGAGGTGCAGGACGGGTTGTAGGGCCTGGTGGAAGTATGGGGGAAGGAGGGGATCATGACGTGTGGCAAGGGACTAGGATCTTGGTGTGGGTGCAGGAGAGAATCCTGACCTGTAGGAGGCATTGGCGGGGTACAGAGTCTGGGAGGTGGGTTGGGACACAGGTCAGGAGAGTAGGAGGGGGTGCTGCAGTTTGGGTTGTGACCTAGGGTAGGAGTGAGTTGTGACTTGGGGCAGAGAATTGGCATGCAGGGTATGGGAGAGGGTGTGATGCTGGAGTGGAGGTGCAGAGGGTTTGGCTTATGTGGACAGTGGGTACAAGAGGGGGGTAGAGGGTTGCGAGAGAGTGGGGTGCCAGCTGCAGGCTCTGGCTGGGAGGCCCTTACCTAGGTAGATCCCAGCCAGCAGACCAGCAAGTTCTTCAACAAGGCTCCCTGCCTTCCCCACCCTCACACACCGCTCCAAGTATCCAGCTGCAGGGGCCATGTGCTTCTCTGAGTGCCACTGTGAGCCAGCTGTGTGTGGGGGGTGAGAGCAGGGAGAGGCTTCGTGCACTGCCCCAACCCCCTGGTTTGTATCAGTGCTCAGAGAAACACCTGGTCCCTGCCGTTTGCCACCGTCCAAGGTGCCCATGGGCCTGATTTTGCCTGCACTGAGTTACTATCTTTCATCTTCCCCATAACTCCTTCAACCCTAGGCACGCAAGAGCTGAAAGTAGGGCGGGGTGGTAGGTCATTGGCAATGAGGAGTCTCCTGGAAGTCTGTGTGTCTCCTTGCACATCCCAGTTTGTGAGACACAATGGTCAGACACATTTACCTAGGCATGTCTCACATTTGCTTATTGTAGGGCAGCCTTGACTGAAACATGCTTGCGGTATGTCCCCCATTTGGTCTTACCAGCCCCAAGGCCTAGAATAAAGGCAGGGCAGAGCTGGTATATGGCTTATCTCCATGTTTCAGCCTTCTCAGGATGTTAAATGTAAGTGTTCAAGATTGTGGAAGAACAAAAGACACTACCATTGAACTACAACTGTACGTTACCAATGTGTTTGGGCAAAGAGTAAATAAAATGAGGGAATTTTGATTTTTAAAATTGCTTTATTAATACACTTGATGTTATTGAGATCCCTGAATTGCAGATCTTATTCACATTACAGTTTAGCTAATTGGGAGATAGATTATGGGAACTGACTGTTCGTTTCTGATTGCGCCCATTATAAAAACTGATGGATTTGATTAAGTGTCAGAATGACAAATATATTAGAAACAGGAACTTTAAAACCTATTCATAGGACAGGAATCAGCTTTTTGTAAAATTTGTACATTTCTATCATGTTAACAGAGGATATATCAGTAATCGCTGAGTCACTTAAAGTTAAATTTCATCATGTCCTTTAGTATATGAACGATTCTCATGATAGTGAGAAATTGCATCAGTTTACAAAAAGATTTGAAGTACTTTGCAGTGCATAATTCTGAAGTCTTTCAGTACTGAGTGTATGATAGCTGACATGATCTGAAAAACCTTAATAAATGGTGGAAAGGAAGACCTCTACTATAGTTAAACTTACAGTAGTCTGGTGAAATGCTGAAAACTGGATGTCAGTCTTTTACTTATATTAGTACTTAGTATCTTGGATAATCACACGGCAATACCTTGAGAGACTGGAAAGTATAAAACAGTTATTGTGCTGTTTCTGTAGTCTGACAACGGTTCCATTTGCTACCAGTTTTATGATGTTTCTTAGTTTTCAATTCTCCATCCTGCTGTAAAGCATTGCTGGACATGGCACTGTGAATCCCTGTTTCTGAATGCAATTTTTTGTCTGTTACAATACGTATAGAGATTGACTTCATAAATTTAACACAGGAAGGCTGCAGTGAATCTTTATACCGAACCAGACTGTGGCAGTGAATGTTCTGCTGTTGCAATTATCCTTTTGGGGGAAATGATGAGTTCAGTGAAAGGTTTTCCTTGTAGATTCATGCATCAAAGATTAAGTGTTTTGATTATTGTTTGTCAGTGATAAACAAATAGGTCAAAACAAATACATCAGTCTTTTACATTTACAGGTAATGGCTATAAACACAGATAAACCAAAGACTTCACAGAAATATAACTCCTTCTCTAGCCCTTTTTGCTTTTGTGCAACTTATAAGACGAATATTGAACAAGCGTATGATGGACCACATAATGCATTTATTGTGGATAATACGTGTGTTTTATACGCCTATGAAAGTGTGAGTATGCATATGCGTTATCACAACCTAGCCCAACCCTTTTCTCCCTGGATGGACATCAGTCTGTTCTTGTGTTCCTGTAAATCTCCTGGCACACTGCCAGGTGCAGGTCTCAGGTCTGACATCCTTCTTTGGCAGTGGAACCCCACAGTCTGGCCACCTAGACCTGGGAACCAGTGCCTCACACCAGGGGCACCATAGGATCCAGGCCCTCCCACTTCTTACCATAAGGGCAAGAGACTCGTGGGATGGAGCAGGATCTTGGAGGGGAAGAAGTATTGTGGGAGCAGGGCCTTGGACAAAGGGATGGTGTGGGTGGATGGTGTCACAGTTCTGGAATTAGGAAGTTTCCACTACCCCCTTCCCCAGTCTCTAATTGCTTAGAATTCTCCCCTCAGAGTCCCCTGGGCTGTGGGAGCTCTGGCTTTCTAGTTAAAGGCTTTGGAATAATATGTCAGTAAAGCTAAGGACACAAGCTTATCAAAGGAATTTCTTTCCACACACTACTCTTAAAGAAACACAAGAGAGTTACAGATCTACAGAAAACAAACAAAAACACTCATAAAGTCCCCCCTCAGTCTGACTTTACTGGCTGTAAAAGTCTTTGGTTTGGTCTGAGTCCTTAGCCAAGCCACTTGCCTCGACAGAAGAGGGTTGAGCACCTGTGAACAAGAAAAATTGTCTTTTAGTTGTCAGTGGAGACAATGCCACTGTCTCTCCACTAGGAGGTAAGTTCCTTCTATCTAGAAAAGAGTGCTCAAAACCACATTCAAGGTTACATTCAAAGTGGAAGTTGATATGTACGTGGCAATCACAAAACAGAGTTCATAAAGTGAGAGAGAGAGATCCCCCACTCTCTCACAGAGACATGAGTGTTCATGTAAGTAAATATACTGTACGTACACATAAATCCTCTATGCACTATTTATGTACCATTTCTTTTTGTCCTTGCTAAGGAACTAATCCCAGTGAAGTTTGTGACATCTTTACCTCAGTAAGAATGGAGTTGAAAAACCAGACAAATATATCGATTTGCTACAAAGGCCAAAACTCCCAATGCCAGTTAATGAAAACAGGTTACGCAACACAGCTGTTATTGTCAGTGGACAACAGCATTTCACAGTGATGGTATGCTGTTAAATCTCCCCATTGACATCAGACCTATGAATTATTGGTGTTCTACATCTTAATGCACTGACATTTTTTTATTTATATGTGTTGGCAATTGAAATTCAAGGGGGCACTCAAGCTGCACCTGAATCATGTGGGTGCACAAAGTACTTGCACATGAAAATTCTCACTTGTGTGCGGTTATTTCTGTGTATATGTTTAAAGCCACCAAAGTTCTCTTGCTGGTTGCAGTTTCCCATCTTTAGGTGTCAGTGTAGTTATTAAATATAATAAATATTACTTGGAGTAAGATTTTTACTTCTGTTAATGACAGTACACAGGGAAATGAGGGGCAAGTTAAATTCCTCCATGACTTGTCACACCTCTGCTCTATCCAGTGAAAGAAAAGCAGGTTGTGTGTGCAGCTTCTCTCACTCCCATTTGCACAGATAGGTAGAGAGGCACCTTGTCTTCCCTGTGCTCTGCCACACACCTTCTAGCTCAGGTGAGCGGGCGTGGGGGGAGGATGTACTCTGCTACTGATATGGAATATTAGTATATTGCTTTTTTCTCTCATTTTCATAGCTGCAAGTGGGGAATCAGGAAAAGAAACTGTGACTGAGTAGTGCTGATCTGGCCTCAACTGGAATATTGTGTCCAATTCCAGATGCTGCATTTCAGGAAAGATGTGGTTATATTGCCAAAAGTCTTGAGGAGAATAGTAAAAAATGTACAAATGTTTAGAAAACCTGACCTAGGAGGAAAGATCGAAACAATTGGGTTTGTTTAGTTTGGAGGAGAGAAACCTGGGGCTGAGGGAGGGGACAGGAAGGTGAGAAACAGTTTAAGAATATCCTCTTTTTTATTACAAGCAGGAGTGTGAAAATTTGTTCTAACTAATCTCTGAAGACAGGAAAAGAATCATTGGGCTTAAATTGCAGCATGGGAGGTTTAGGTTGGACATTAGGGAAAACTACCTAACTGTCTCAATAGTTAAGCTCCAGAATAAATTGCATAGTGAGCTTGTGGAATCTCTGTCATTGGAGGTTTTTAAGAACTTGTGAGGAACTCTCTAGTTATCACTTGAGTGCAGGGTACTGGACGAGGTGACCTATTAAGGTTCTTTCCTTTCCTATACTTCTGTGATTTTGTTCCCCCCTTCTGGGCTGTTCTTGGAGTTGTGTATCTATAAACCACTGGGTTAGACAGGAGGAGATGTAAAGTCTAAAGGTGAAATCCTGGTCCAACTGAAATACACTCATCTCTTGCTATACAAGCACAATTGCTTCCCAACTTTATACTCGTAGGCAAAAACTCTTAAGAGGGACACTAAATTACCATTAAAATACACGTTAAAGTCTCTGATTGGTTCCTAGTGTTCCTAATTGGGGGAAGGAGTGGCAGCATGTGGCGCTGCTTTTGAAAAGTAAGTGAACCTTGGGTGGTGGTGGGGTTGCAAAAGGTTAAAAGCTGGGGGCAGTTTGGGGCCATGAGTGGGAGGGAGGGTTAAAACTTGATGGCAGCTCCAGGGCAGGAGGTGACGTCTCATTCCTCGGGCTGCAAGAGCAGTAACTGGGAGGGAGTGCGGCAGGCGGGGGGTTCAGGGATCAGGCTGGGGTGAGTGTTGGGAATGGACTGGGCAAGGGGGCGGGCAAGGAGTTGTGGGATGGGGGTGTTGGGAGCGGGCCAGGCTGGGCCAGGGCTGCTGGGCTCCCCACCCCCGGCTAGGGACCCTGTGGCTGGAGCTGAGCCGACTGTGTGTCTCCCTGGCCCCCAGCCAGGGACCCCCCGGCTGGCTCATGTAAGCGGCTGAAGCTCACTCTTTTAGTGAGCAAAGGTATGTATGTATGTCCCTCATTGTAGTGAGTACTCGTGAGTAAAGTATTTGTTAAACGTGGAATGAGTGTAAATGGCAAAACACCAGTTGGTTGCGATGGGAGCAGGATTTCACTCTTGATAGAACTGAAGACAATTTTCTTACATACTGGGGGATAGCATTTCTAAACTAACTAGGGCTATATCCTCACTACAGCATAATTTCCATAAATTTCCATTTCAACTCGTCTTTCATTAGTATCATTTGCTGCACATTTTAAAAGTCCTACTAAGTAATCTTAGAGTACAGTGAGATTCCACACAAAGTCACGGCCCTGTGTAAAAGTAATAATCAGGTCAACCCTTTTCTAGTCTGTTATTTTCGAGCTGCTAGTTGTTCACCATGGGTTCCTACTGTTCTGAAGTGTTAAAACTTTAAAAAGTGGAGAATGATAACATGTCAAACTTACTTTTTTATCTAGGGGGAATTCATTACCACTGACTGTGTGCAGAATTCATTTCGTGCACAGATTTCTTTGAGTTCCCAAAGGAAAAAAAGACTTTTTACCAAGGAAGCCACAAGAACAGTCACACACCTCTGTTTCAAGGAACCGGGACAGCTATTGGAGAGAGGAATCACTGCAAGGGAATGGTTGGGACTAAGGATGCTCTGGCCAGGGTTCCCTGCCCTGTGCTGGGATCATTTGCTAGTTCTAGCTTGGCTGTGGGTTGGGGTATATTGGACTTAATCTCCTGCAAGGAGAAGCTGCAACAGGCTCAGATGTAATCATCTACCTAGCTGCCCAAAACTTCATCATTCCCACTTCCTGCTCTCCCATTCACCAAACCCACATGCACCTGGACATCTCCAATACCCAGACTCCCTCAGTGAACCTGACCCCCGCCCCCAATGAGTCCCATTCCCCTGCATCTGGACCCCCACACCTATACCCAGATCACACTGTGTTAGCCCTTGCACTCAAACCCTGACTCCCCTTGCACCTGGAACCCCACTGAACCCCCCACACCTGCACTATGCCTGCTGAGCCCCGTTTCCCCCACACACTGACCCATCTGCTGAACCCCAACTACCTTCACCTGCTCCCTCTGCAGGGCCATATGGCCCCTGCACCTGGAACTTCCCAAATGAGCCTGTGTGGACCCAGATTCTCCCCACACCTAGATCCCCACCAAGCTTCACATTCCCTACCCAAAACCCTCTCATCTTGTACCTGAATTCCGCTACACTTGGATCCTGCCAGGCTGAGCCTGGTGGCCTGCTGACACCTAAGGCAGAGAGACAGGACCCTAGGGCGTTTCTGGGGCAGGGCCTTGCACTGTGTCAGACTCAGGTGCAACTCACCACCAAGTGTATCCTGTTAACAGTGGTGGCTTCAGGATGATCTCCTACCTTTGTGCAGGTGCTGGCCGGTGCTGCCTCCACATTTATTCATGGACAGATGAAATCAGCAGAATTTATAAATATCGTGTATAGAATTTTTATTTTTGGTTCAGCATTCCATCAGGAGTAGTTTTTTGTTTTCACATTTATTTTTTCGTAGGATTTTAAAGGAGTCATGAGTGGAGTGGAACATGCTCAGTAGGTATAGAACCTTCAGTGAATTTAGCAGCAAAATGTTAATAAGTCTCCATTGAGTATATCCAAAATGAGATTTGGCAGAGACTTATAAGCTGACAAAATATGGGGTGAATTCTCAAAAAGTATATTACTGAGTGCAAGGCTATTCCCCCAGCCAAATTTCAGGTCCCTGATCCCTGTTCCGTTCATTCCCTCTTGGGGAGCTGGCAGTCGCCACTGTCGGAAGACGGGATGCTGGGTTAAATGGACATTTGATCTGATACAGTATGGCTGTTTTTACTATCTTTTATTTTCCTAGTCTTAGCATTAGAAATGGCTGAGTTGTGTTAGCTCTTCATATATCTGGTATCAAAATTTCAGCCCAGAGTTAAAGCATGGCAAAGTCATAAGCTAAAAACAATGTTTTACAGTGAAAAGTGTCAGACAAACTTAACTATAGGTGGCATTAGAGGCTCTGCCTGTATCATCAGCACTGATGTGAGGAGCAGGTTTTAAGTAATTTTGAATATTTTTATTATTCCCTTTTGAGAGGGGCATCTAAAATTTACAAATGGAAAATATAAGTTCAGTTGCTCAATCCAACTCCAAATATGGAGATACGTAATAGAGGAGGAAGAACAAATTTTGTAATGAATATGATGATAAAGAACAGGAGTAGGGGGAAAATCCTTCCTAAACAGCATGGGAGCTGAGAGGTGGAAGGCTGAGGGAAAGGGAGGTCTGTGATAGTACCTGAAGGGCTGTTCCCTGTTTTGTAAAAATTACATCCTTGTCTGTGTCATTATTAATTCATAAGCAGAAAGTACCCCAAATTTATCATATAAATAAAGCTGCATCTCGCTGTAGAGAAAACTTTAGGACTGATCTGATCTTTTGGGCATTTGTATGAACGGGGGACTTCCTCCTTTCTCAATCAGTGTGAATAGTACCACCATCTTTCATGTCACTTGGGCCTGCAACCTGGGTTTCATCATCATCTCAGGCCTCTCTTTAGGTCCTCATGTCCAGGCTATGTCTCAGTCTTGCTAATTTTTTTTCAGCGTCAGATCTGTAGAGCCCTGCACATAAAAATGTTTATCTGTAACCTACAGACTGTACAACCCCACACAGGAGGTGCAGCAGCTGGGTGGTTGGGGCTGGGAGCAATGCAGTCTTGGTGCCATGAGGAGCTGCAAGCATGGAGCTCTGGCTCGTGGGCATGATGCGGTAACATCCCTCTCCATTGACCATAGTGGCTCATAGGAGTAGAGCCCTGCAAATCTGTGGATCACATTGTCTATCCATGGATAGACATTTCTAGCCACACGGGGCTCTGAAAGACTATTAGATACAGCTATTATCCATCCTTGCAGTTAAACCTCTTATTCAGGCTCCCATTATCTTCTGTGTGATTATCCCAATTTCTCTTCTTTGGTCTTGACAATGCAAACTTGCCCCATGGGTTTCCATTCAGAATGATTTTGGTAGAAGCTTTCAGCTAGCCTATCATTGTGACCATATCACTCCCCTCTTTGAGCACCTCCATTGGCATATTTTTTTTTCTATTGCATCAAAAATAAGCTGTGTGTTCACATTCAAAGCCCTTTGTGGCTGATCCCAACCTTATCTGTCGTCATTATTATACTGTCAATGCTCATCTCTGCTCAGCCCATGATGTCAGCCTCCCTTACCCACTTGTTAAATTTTCAGATGAGCGCATACATTCTTTCTCCTATGCTACCTCTCATCCTTGGGCTGGGTCTACACATGCCCCTTCCCTTCGAAAGGGGCATGTTAATGAGCAGGTTTGAAAGATGCTAATGAGGTGCTGCCATGAATATGCAGCACCTCATTAGCATAGTGGCAGCTGCAGCGATTCGAAAGTGTGGCTTTTCGAATCACGTGCTGCCCGTGGAGATGGGACCGTCCAAAAAGCCCCCCCCAGTTTTTGAAAACCTTTCTTCTGATCACAGATAGGAAACTGTGTGTGGGGGGGTCCTTTTAGAAGGTCCCATCTCCATGGGCAATGTGCGATTCGAAAAGCCACACTTTCGAATAGCTGCGGCCACCATTATGCTAATGAGGCACTGCATATTCATGGCAGCGCCTCATTAGCATCTTTCGAACCTGCTCATTAACATGCTCCTTTTGAAGGGAAGGGGCATGTGTAGACCCAGCCTTGGTGTGTGTGAGAGCTACCTCCCCACTCTGACAGTCCAGGTGCAGACAGTGGGGGGGCTCGGAGGAAAACAACAACAGCAGCAACAAAACCTTGCCTGTGAAAAGCTTTGCTTGAAAAGCTCCCCAAGGCCACAGATTCCCTGACCTTAGGGGATAGTTGCTGCTACCACTCATGTACAAAAAAAATAACCTTTAACTCAGGGAGATGCACTTGGGACGTCTCCCTGTGGGATACACCAAGCTCTTAACCCTTCTTCAAGAGAGAGTTTAGACACAAAGAACTGTAATCTGGTAGCTGGCCTTTCAGTATAAGGCATGAATATACATAGATTTTCCTCTAGGACACGGGGATCAAAGCATTTGCTTAAAAAACCATAATTTAATCACAAAACAAGAGAGAATAAATCATACCGGTTGCAGTACAGAGGATAACTTCCCTGGGATTCATTTTAAAAGTACAGATTACAGGGGAAGGAATCAAATAATTAACCAAAACCACTGAAAAAAGATAGTCCCTATGAAGTCCAAAATGACCATAACCTGATCACATCTAACTACACATTTCTCTTCTTACATATCTATGGCTGGTTTTCAGATGATCAGGGTATCTACTGGATTCATTCCAACTGCATAGAAGCAATCCTCTCTCTATCCCCTCTGCATTAGCCATGCAGACAAAGGCCCCTCAGACAGCAATTCTTCTCACTTCAGAAAAGTTTCTCTTCCTCCCTTAACTTACCTGACCACCCCTTCTGCGAGTTGTCTTTGTAAGGGTTATTCTTTTCCTTGCTTTCCTTCATGACAGGGTGCATTCCCTGTAATATCTGCAAAGCCACTTCATTATCATCCTTCAAATTCCTCCTCAAAATTCCCCTTTGCTGTGGTACTGTTAGCTGATGGTCAGATGAGATGCTACTATGCCCTTGTATTAATATGAGATTTCAACTGCCAGGACAGAGCTCACTAGTGACCAGGCTGAGAGCTGCTGAAAAGCAGCTAGGTTCTTTGTTTTGTGTTCAGTTTGCACAGTAACAGGAGGAGTCAGGTTACCACTTAATCAATTACTTTGTTTATTTATCTAACAAGTTAATCTCTTACTGTTACAATGTTGCTTTATTTGTTTACCTAGCGAGTTAAGCTCTTGTGGTTACAACTGTTACAAGGTTTATACTTTGATTACAAATAGCTAGCATACACTCTAATTCATAGATCCATACTTGTTAAATGTGCGCAAAAAGAAATGAAAAGTAAAATACCTAGCAGGTCTTATTCTTACCCCTGCATTACCAACGTGGCTTGGCCAGTTTCCTCTCAATGCCTTGGGAAGAAGTCCTTTGTCCCTTTTTCTCCAGGAGTCAGGCTTCCCCGGGGACCTGGGGAGACTCCCACCCTCCTGTCCAGCAGGAAAGATGATTGGAGCTCAAATAGGGGGTCTGCCGGACCCCTCTTTATACCCATTGGGTAACGTAGGCTTCTTCCTTGGTTTAATTTAATTAAACTGTTTGATGCTGGTTCTCACAGGCAGTTCAAGGGCATAGTTCGTACCTGTGAGGTAGACAATTGAGGGCATTTGTTTCTTAATGGGCCGGAGATTTTTCCTCCTTTCTGGGACAAGTGTCCTGGTGAATCAACTGATGGTAATTAGCCAAGGGCAGTCCGAGGCCTGGCTGTTAATTAGCCCATTGTTCTTAGCTTTGCTCTGGAGTTTCAAAGACCATAGCTAAGATAAGCCCATCTGCCCTCACCGGCATTCCAGGGCTGTGCTATTCCTTTTAACCCTTTCATGCTCTGAAGCACCTAGGGAAGGCAAGATGGAGTAGAGCAAAAAAACGGGGGGTTCTGTCTGGCTCCAGATACCTTCAAAAAACTCAACAGTTGGGCTTCTAGTATGTAGAGATCACTCTCTGTGTTACTGACCAATATTATCTATGTTTCCTTGCACTTCCCAAGCTTTTAACATTTATATCATATCTCATGTTATACTGAGATTTTAAGTGAAATGGGATAGGAGACATCTCTCTTCTGTGTTTTGAATAGCACCTAGCACAAAGGAGCTCAGGTCCATGGCTGTGTCTTCTAGGCTGCACAATATTACAAGTAGCAATAATTAATAAAAAGGGGGTACCAAAGGGTATGCCCAAAGGTAATACCCCCAATTTGGCAACATGTGGCTCTGCTGAAGGCTGACTGTTTCCATTTAACTCAGGGCCCTTTATGAGACAACACCAAAAATGCATTTTATTGGGTCCCATTAAACATCTTTCAGAATTGAACTCAGACTTACAGTCTTCATCCCAGTTTTAGCAGGGTCCAGCCCTTCCTCCATGAAAGCCTGTCTTTCTGTTTTCCTACCAAATTTTGCCTGGAGTTTTTAGCCTTCTCCACAAACTTTCCATGCTGGTGAGTCAGAACTCCTTGCAGGAGCCTTGATTCTCTGCAGTATCTGCAGGCACCTCTCCACAAGCATCTTCAGTTGTCTCCTGGTTTATAAGGTGCCAGGTGCTTGCTTTAAGCCGCATTGGGTGGCACATAATGAGTCCATGTGCACTCTGAAGGAGGCCAATCAAGCTGTGACAGGGAGTTTGTACAGAGGGGAGCCGTACCTCAGTATATTACACTTGACAAGTTTTTCACACAGCACACATAAATGTCTCCATTCTAGCATACTCTTTATTTTTTCTTAAAACTATTTCAAATTTGGACTAGTCTTATTCCAGTGAGGATTAACAACTAGCTTGAGAGTTCTTGAAAAAGACAATGTTAGTGTAATCTTATGAAGTAAACTGCTTTTTCTGGAAAAAGCAGAATCCTAGATTAATCAGCGACAGCTGATTATTCATATAATCTTTTGAATCAATTTCCTAATCCTGTTCCAACAATTTCCAATAACCAAGCATTCAGAGCATATCCACATCCCACTGTTTCAGACAACTTCAACTTCCTTTCAAGATTAAGGAGAAACTAAAACTTTTGTTACCAATGGAAGAGGTAATATAGTAAAACCTTGAGATACGTGTGCTCAAATTGTGCGTATCTTGGTTTAGTGCAACTCAGGGTCGTGGGGAGCTTTTGATATAAGTATAAAGTACAGAATTTTTATTTAATCTTTAACCTTCTATAAGTCTTCATTAAATACTTTCAGGAGAAACAATAATAAAAATAATCTAACTGACCTACATGTCTAATCCTAGAACTATAAATGCCTGTGTGCTAGACTAGCAGATGAAAATGATCGTACTTGATGTAAATCTGTCCACAAGATCATAAATGTTTATTCTCTGTCACTGGATGGTATGTTTGCTGAAATGTACTAGTTTTATGACTACCGTCTAAATCAAAATGATTGGGTATTGAACTGCTAATAGAAAACTGAGCAATGCTATTACTATTATTTTTATATGAGCAATCACAAAACCTTGATGCTAAAAATCTAGGAATATGTCATGACTACTTTTTTCTTCTCTAGATTGTTTGTAACAAATCCTTTGGTAATAAGTGACATTTTTAAAAATGTTTGAAATCGAAGAATTACTTCAGGGTTCTTTTTAAAAATGTATTATAGTGTGTTTGCTTATACATGTGGGGGGACAAAGGCTACTTTTAAATGTCAGTTTGCATGCAAAATATCCCTTTATGGATTTATGATTTGTCAAAGGTATTGGAAAACAATAAGTATATTCACAACTTTTTTTAAAGAGCAAGTGAATCTTTGATAACTTACAAAAATCTTTAGTTTTCTGTGCCAGGCATACCCACCAAGTGCTCGGCCTTGCTCCAGTTGAAGTCAGTGGGAATTTAACACTGGTTTCAGCAGAAACTGAATCAAACTCCCAGTCTGGTATTTTCTCCATGACTGCATCTACACTAGCAAGTTCTTTCAAAAGATCCCAGGGAGCGTCTACATACAAAAAACATTCTTTTGAAAGTAAATCAAAAGAATGCAGTGCTCCTTTCTAAAGCTCTCTTCCACTCCCATTTCAAGAAGAATGCCTTCTTCTGAAAGCTTCTTTAGAAAGTAAGCATGTGTAGACGCTCTGCAGGGCCTTTCTTTTCAAAGGAATTCTCGTGGCGCTGGATTTTTTGATGCCTGGCCTGTTCTTTCGAAGGAACAGGGGCTGCATGGATGCTCTCTATTGAAAGAGTGGATCGATCTTTCGATCTGTTTTTTGTGTCTGGATGCACTCCTTCAAAAGGAGTTTTCTCAGAAGATATATACTGGAAGAACTTCTTTTGAAGGATCTTGGTAACATAGACATAGCTGGTCTGAGAGGGCATTTACATCATATTCGTCACCATAGTACCTAAATTATTCTTCTATTATTATTCTCTACATCCCAGGACAAAATTTCCATTGAAATCATGGCAAATTTTGTCTGAGAGCTGGGTTATCTTGCCTTTCAAGAAAATATAGAGAGGGCTCTGAAATCAACTCTTCTCCGTAACTCCTACTTTAAATACACCTAGTGAAGAAATTATTACTTATGTAGATCTATATATTGATTTTTTTCCCTTTTATATTTGATTTTCCTTCTTTATGAAATGGTAGAAATCAAGAACTCATAGACCTATAGTTCAGATTGATTTTAAAATACATATACATCATGCAGTCTAGTAATCTGTACACAATATTAAGTAAATAGTTAAATCTCTGTGTTGTCGGTGGAACAGTTTTTTCTAGCTGTTAAAGATTATTTAATTCATTGTGTCATAAAGGTTCCTATATAATGGTCTTAAGGGGTCCTTCCTCAACTCATTAAATGCTTCTTACTCTACATGCTACTCACATTTAAGTGGTAAGCAGTTTCATAGGGTTGTCCTTTAGGTGATATATTGACCCTTTTCAGAGCTTTGGAGTGGTTTGTCTTGGAAAATTCAGTAGCTGTAAGCCTTGATTTTCATTGTGCACTGTATTAAATGTGAATGTTTCTAGTTTAGCTTGTTCCTATTTCTTTACTTGTCTGCTGCTAATTTGTGTCCAAAGTCTTCTGTATGAAGCATCATTTATATAGGATTTAAGAATTTAAAGTTCAATTAATAATCTAATTCCTAAATGAATAGGTTCCTTTTTAATTTGCAACAAGGGAGGTTTAGGTTGGACATTAGGAAAAATTTCCTATCTTTTCATGGTGGTTAAGCATTGGAATAAATTGCCTGGGGGTGGTTGTAGACTCTGCCTCATAGGAGATATTAAAGAACTGGTTAGATAAATGTCAAACAGGGATGACAGAGATGGTGCTAGGTCTTGCTGTGAGGGCAGGGGACCAGACTTGATGACCTCTTGAGGTGCCTTCCAGTTCTAGAATTCTGTTGTTGTATGTGTACCTCTCCATGGTCAATGGTATGTTCATTAAAATGATGTTTATTGCAATGAAATAAAATAAGAGAATATTCACTAGCATAAAGATAGGATACAGTAAATACATGTATTGTTTGGGTCTGCTTTATAGTTTACTCATTACTAAAGAAGCAGCACCTACTGATTCATAATCAAAATATAGCAGTGCATCTTATTTTGAGTCTCCATATTTTTAATAAAATGAATATTTTAATAGGGGAAGTGTCTCATGACAATCTTTATTTCTCATTTACAGTTAGAAATTAGATTTAAACGTTTTCTTTACAAGTTCTTTCTAAACTCTTTTGTAGATTTTGTTGGTGTATGTATTTTTGATCTTATGTTCTTGCTCCATTCCTTGATATTTCTGTTTAAAACAATCTTTAACTCTGAAAATATGCTTCATATTTGACATTGTACTTTCCTCAGACAGGTTCTTATTGTCACTGCAGCTCAGCTGTGAACTTGACACTCAAAGTAAAAAGTGTGTTGACATCACTGCTGGGTTACTATTTGTAATAATGGCTGGTGGAGCAACAAGGAACTAAGTCTGTGTGTACACTACGAGATAAATTGTTTTTTTAAATAAATTTGATTTCTTAACTTCATTATGAATTCAAATTAAGTGTCCACAAAGCTTCTTGAAATTTGAACCTTTTTATGTGTGGAGTTTCCAGGTAACCATTACCCTGTTCAAGTTCAACAGCATGACCACTGCATTGTGGTTACCTATCCCACAGTGCCTTAGCCCAGGCTTTGGATGTTTCATGTTTAAATCCCAGAATGCAAAGCACTGTCCCAGAGTTCAGAGCATCAGTAACTATGCAAAAACGAACTGGAAATTGTGCCATTTCCTGGTGAGGCATTCCAGCATGAGCATGGATCTCCAAATGCTTCAACTCATAGCACACATCATTTCATCAGCCACACTGACTGTCATGCAAGTTTGCCTTCAATTATAAAGCTCAGTGATGGCTCAATATCGTAATGGTGATGACGACCACAACGGTTTGGCAGAGCAAATCTCCCAACTGCAGTCCAAGAACGCAGAGCTACTGGCTGCTCTGGCTGCATTGGTGACAGTGGAACGGCAGTTTTGGGCTCATGAGACCAGCACACACTGGTGGGACCCCATAGTTTTGGAGTCCTGAGATGATCAGCAGTGGCTGCAGAACTTTTGCATGCACAAGTCCACTTTTATGGAACTTTGTGATGTACTTGCCCGCACCCTGAAGCACAGTAACAAAAGAATGAACCCGGCTTTAACAGTACAGAAGCAAGTGGCAATCACACTGTGGAAGTTGCAACACCTGACAGTTACTGGTCATTGTCAAATCAGTTTGGGGTAGGCAGATCTACAGTGGTGTCTGTGGTGATACAGGTGGCCCAAGCAATCTGTCGGTGTCTCCTCAGGAAGACCTTGACCCTGGGAGACATATGGGCAATAGTGGAGGGCTTTGCTGCCCAGGGGTTTCTTAACTGTGGTGGGGCAATAGATGGCATGCATATCCCCATCATGGCCACAGCTCACCTGGCCTCTGAGTATATAAACCAAAAGGGGTACTTCTGCATGGTTTTGCAGGGCTTGGCAGATCACAAAGGTCATTTCACCGACATCAATGTGGGATGGTCAGGGAGAGTTCATGATGCATGCAGCTTTAGAAATTCTGGCCTTTACAGAAAGCTCCTGGGTGGGACTTTTTTCACTGATCATAAAATCATGATTGACGATGTGGAGATGCCTATTGTTACATTGGGTAACCCTGCTTACCCTTTGCTCCTTTGCCTTATGAAGCCCTACACAGGAGCCCTGGACCCCTGCAAGGAAAACTTCAGTCAGGCTTGGCAGGTGCAGAATGGTGGTTGAATGCGCCTTTGGCCATTTAAAAGTGAGGTTCAGATGCTTATTGATCCATTTGAACCTTTCTGAAACTAATGTCCCAACAGTGATTACAGTGTGAGCTATTTGCACAACATATGTGAATCCTGGCGGAAGACTTTCCCGTCCATCAGGAATTTCCAAAGCTGAGGCCATATGTAGGGCATACTCGCAGCCACCTACACAACTATCCACCAGTGGCCAGGCTGAGGCAGCAGCAATAATGGATGCTTTAAAAAAATCTTAATAAATGATCTATAATCCACATGCTACCGCTGTATTTCTCTGACATAATGCCAATAAATCATACTGTGTCTTAATGAATGAATGCTTTTACTTGGTGGGAGGGGGTTAAGTTGCAGTACATACAATGTATGTGGTGGGCTGCTGTGCCTTAAGCCCTCCCCCAGCCCTCCTGGTTCCCTTAGCCACACGTCTGCTGCAGACCAGGGAGTATCAATGAGCAGCTGTGCCTTCAGCCCTCCCACAACCTTCCTGGTTCCCTGAGCTGCACGTCTGCTGCAGACCTGAGAGTATCAGTGGGCATCTATGCCTTCAGCCCTCCCCCAACCCCCACTATGTTTTGTGTCCCCCACCACTTCTGCATGCCACAAAATCACACCAAGCTCAAAGGAATGATTTTATTTTGGGGGAAGGAGAGGTTTAAGTGGCAGGGAAAAGAAGCCTTCACAAGGGTGCTTTAAATAGCCTTTTGCAGTGGCCCTTGGGGCTGGAGCAGCAGGCTGTTCTTGCCTTCCCTCCCCATGTGTGGGGACCATGACAAAGGGGAATGGGCAACTTCTCCTCAGGGGACTCCAGGGAGCAGGGTATCGGCTCCTGCACTGCTGTGTTGGGAGTCCTTCTGCAGCTGCAACAGGGAGCGCAAGACCTCAGTTTGCTCCATAACTGCTGTTATGAGCTTTCCTGCAGCCTCACTCTGCTTGCTGTTGCTGCAAGTCAGGCATTCTCTGCTGCAACTCAGCTTGACTCTGACCCCACTGAATTATACTGTGACAACACTGAGCAGTGTCTTTTGTCAGCTTGGTGTGCTCTGCTTCATTTTGCTCCATGTGCTGCAGGATAACATGCTGCTTGCATTCTTCTGTTCTTCTCTGCTATGGCTAGGCATTGCCTCTGGAAAGTGAAGGTCAAAATTAAGGTACAATTCACATAATGTGCTTTCAAATGGAATGAATGGGTCTCTGCATCTACTATCAGGGAAAGTTACCTTTTTGAAGGTGGCTAAAGGCTTATTAAGGATGGGATAGTCAGAGTACATTTCACTGTACGTCATTTGCCATCACTTATCCAGCCTATTTCTTCATGGACATAGTAAGCCATAATCAAAATGTCTGCTTTTCTGGGGAAGGGGAGGGTTAGAAAGCAGGGGAAGCCGCCAGGTGTCCTTTGGGTGTCCTGGGGTAGGGAAAATTTTTTTCAGACATTCCTGGAGCAATCCTCTGCAATGATCAAGCCACGTAAAGGGGATTGTGTGGAAGGGTTGATTAGAGCCTCATGAACGGCTGCCTGGGGGGCTTTGGTGTAGAATAAAAGAAATGTACAATAAATAAAGTACATGATAAATAAAAAAGTACAATAAATATGCCAAAGAAATGCTGGAGTCGTGCAGGGAGTCCCGGGAAATGAAAAGAAATGCTGTTTGGAAAGGGACATGGGAGGGGAGATGCCCAGCAGCTGTGTGCACTGGAGGGATTTCTGAAAAATAAAAAGAAACACTGGCTGGAAAGGGACCTTGTTAAAAAACTACAAAAGTGCCTGGACTGCCTGGATGATGCCTTCTAGGAGATCTCCAAAAAGGAGAAGCACTCCACCCCAAGAAACATTAACAGTGTTCTGAGGGGCACAGAACCATAGCTAGCAAATCTGTACCTATACACAACCCTATACCTATACCCACCCCCAACCCACTTCTAGCATGCAGAATAAATGCTCTCCCAAACTGCTTGGTCCAGAGGGCTTGGAGAGGAGGGGCCCGACCTGGAGGGGACCAGTTCCTGGTCTCTTGTGAAGAGATTTGGGCTGTTGGGAAGCACTTCCTTGTTCCCCTACTCATTACCCCCTTCCTCCTCCCAATTGCCCTCTTCTTCTGTGGCAACCAGGTCCTCTAGGCTCACCCTGAATTCTATACCATGGCCTCTACAATGTCATAATTAAGGCCAGGGTCCATGGTGGGATTGCTTCCCATAAGCGTTTGCAGCTGTTGATAATAGCATCAGGTCCATGGAGCTGTACCTGACTGTGGTTGGCTTCCCAGACTTTTTGATAAGACTGCCAGAGTTCTTTTACCTTCACCTGGCATTGCATTGAGTCCTAGGAGTAACCTCGGGCCGTCATTTCATGCACCATCTGATCATAGATTGCTGCGTTTCTCTTGGCCACCTAAAGTCTCTTTGCCACGGATTGGGCTCCCCAGATTGCAAGAAGATCCAGAATCTCCTGGTGGGTCAATGCTGGGGCTCTCTTGTGACTCTGAGAATTACTAGGCAGATGACTACCTTGAGTGCTCATGATTGCAGTAGATGGCTACCAATGCAATTGCTACCGATGCGGTGTGATGTGATGGGCAAAGGAATTTTTTCATAATGGGCACCCTTTATATTTGCAGGTCTGGATGCTGCTGAATTCCAATTCAAATTCTAATTCAAATTCAATCAAAACTTCGCGGGCTTCCTTTGACCTTCTTCTTGCACACCTATATGGAGAGTAGCGTACAAGGAAGCGACCATGCATGGAGGGTCACCGTGTAGCTTTGTCGGATACATACAAGTTGCTTCTGGAGGCTGATAAATTTGAAAGAAGGACATTGTGCTTCCACACTACCCTTTATTCAAGATTTTAAATTCAAAATTGATGCTATACCCATCCTGTAATGACATTTTGTTATTGGTGTTACAGCTCAAAAAAGTGAGCTAATAGCATTAGCTGTGAAGACTGTCATGTTTTAATATCGAGTTAACTCCTTTAAATTTGATTTTATCTCGTAGTGTAGACACAGCCTCTTAGATATATCTCTGCTGATTAAAATGACCTTCAAGCTCTCAGACTCCAAAAACTAATGGATACTGATATAAAAACAACGTGGAGTCCAGTGCACAATTTTATTATGGCATAAGATTTCATGACTTGCAACACACTTCATCAGATGCATGAAGTAAAAGAAAAAGAAACAGTAGGGGTCCAGAGATGGGAATGTTACATCAGAGTCAATTCAGTCAGGTGGAGGTGAGAAGGTGAGAATACCTTAGTGGAAAATTACTTATTGTAGTGAGAGAGCCATTCCCAGTTCCTATTCAGACCCATTCTGATTGTGTCACTAGTTACGTTTATCGAGCAGAGCATTTTGTTTTCTCATACTTTGCACTTACCCAAGAAGAATCATTTTGTAACAGCTGACTGCTCATTGCCCTATGCTGCAGTCCTTCACTCACAACTCCCATCAATTTCAGTAAGAGTTTGGGTTCCAAGGGCTGCAAGACTGTGGCATCTTTAAGGTACAGTTGTGAAAGTTCAGAAATGGCTGTTCTATTTTTCTGGTCCTACTAAAAATGCCATCCTTGTCTGTACCTTTTGCTCCACTAGCTATTCTGATATTAGTAAGAAGGTTCTAAGAAACAATCTGTGCACCAACTCATGGTTGCTTTACTTATATGACAAGTGCCATCAAAGTAAATAGCTCTTATTGCGTGAATAGGGCTTCATTGTGACGACAGAGCTCTCCTCAATAGATTTTTAAATAACTTCAGTCCTACGAGTGAAAACTAAAGGGGGTTTACTAAAAGGGGGAAACCAGGGTTGTTCTTTTATGCTGTCAGAATAGTGAAGGAATAAACTAGACCTCCATGTCCGTTGTGTATTGTGCATGTAGAAGAGTTTTGAAGGTTTGTTTGGTAGTACTTGGTCTATAAATTGTTTTCAGCTGTCATTCATACTCACAAGAGGCCTTTCCATAGGGTAATGTTCGAGAAAAATAAAAGAAATTGACCCAAGGGGGAAGAAATTCAAAGAATGATCTACAATTACTCCATCCTTAACCTACTTTATTGTACTCAAGTATTGCAGCTGCTAAAAATTATTCTGTGATGTTGTCTACTTGGAAGCTTTAGAACAACAGCTACCATAAGTATCATGAAAGCTGCTATAACAATAGACAGTGGAGAAGATTAAGAATAGAGGTTAAACTTCAACTTTGCATATTATGGCTTTCATCAGTTTAAACCGAATCCTTTTCTGTGTGTAATGTTTTGGGCTGCATCAAAATACATAGTATTTTATTGCAGCATTTCCCAAAGTGTGGTCCGCAGCCCAGTACCTGTGCTTGGGGAAAAAGAAATAGCTGTTCATAGAAAATATACAAATTATCGCTATGTACTATTATTATTGTGAATAAATAATAAATAGGGAAAATGTATTAATTTTTAATTTTTTTTATATATGTTTATAATTTTAGGCCACAAAAAGGGTACTGAATAAAACAGGTCCCAAGGATATAAAGTTTGAGAAACCCTTTTTATTGTAGGTTATTCCTCTGTTTTCTTTGGCAGCATTTTTAAAAACATTTTTCTCTCTTAAAATTTGCAGTATTTCTTTACTATTGTATTTGGCCATGAAGGGCAGAAGCCACTGGAGCTCCGGTGTGAAGAAGAAATTGATGGAGATGAATGGGTAGAAGCTATCCACCAAGCGAGGTATGAAACCCAACCCTTAATTTATTCTGAACTCCGCTTTTTATTCTTAAAATTATGGTAGAGATTTTAAATCTAAATGCACTCTTTCAAAAAGGAAAGTATATAATTTAGGCATTCCCCAGGTGGGTTACACTGAATAGTGTAATATATATAAATTTTTAAAGGCACATTTATTCTGTATCATAAATAATCAGTGCTTTGTCATAGTTAGTTTCAGTGAACAATCTTTTCTTAGGGCAAAATATTTAGTGTTAATTATTTTAAATGGAAGAGTCACTTGGTCAGCAACTTGAAAGTCAGAAATATGTGTTTTGTAGCCATAGAATTGAGATAGTGAGTAACTCTCACAAAATTTCATCAGATGTGAGGGTACAAAAATGAGGATGGTAAGCTGTATTTACGTAATAAGTACATTTCAAGAAATAAAATCCCTGTCACAAAATTTAAATCCGTAACACGTTCTAATCTGCAAAAAATGGAAGTCTGGCAGATTGTCATTTGACTGCCTTATAACTTTTTATGGTGCTTTTTTTCTAGAAAAAAAAGATGATGGAACTCAAGCCCCAAACTGCCTCTGCCCCAAAGACCAACACCAGCCCGGCAGCTTAAACCCTCCCGCACATGGGGCCCAAACCTCCCCCTACGAGGCTTAACCGCCCCCTTTGCAGGGCCCAAACTGCCCCCCGGAGACTTAGCTGCCCCGTGCAGGGCCCTAACCACTCCCTGACAGGGCCTGAGTGCTTCCTGGTGGCTTAATCACCCCCATCGGGGCCTGAGTCACCCCTGGTGGTTTAACTGCCCCCTGGCAGGGGACAAGTTGCCTCTTGGCAGTTTAGCCACCCCCCGGTGGGACCCAAGCCACCCCCTGGTGGCTAAGCTCCCCATGTGGCCCCCACCCACTTTCCCAGTGGCTTAACTCCCCTGCTTGTGCAACCCCAACCCACCCCACTGGCAGCTTAACCCCCTCCATGGCCACTCCCCCACCAGCTTAAAACTCATGCTCCACCAAGCCACTCTCCCCTACCCCTTCACCCTACTTCTGCTGCATTGCTGCTGCCTCTGCCTCCCTCTGCATGGCTCCCTACTGCCAGCATGTCAGAACGGAGGGCAGGGAGGGAATGGAGGAGGAGTTGGTCAGAGGCAGCAGCCTCCGGAACTGCAAGTGGCTCTCAAAGAGCGACATATGGCTTGGACAGAGCTGTCCAGCTGGCTTTTAAAAATGGCACCTCCCCCTCGGCTCTGTGCCCTGAAAAAAGGTGCTGGAACACTGTTGCAGCAGAATAAAAGCCCTGACTTTCAGCTACCCAGTAACCCTTCCCTCAGAAAAGGTCTTTATGAGAAAGGTGAGGATTACAGCATAATGTGAAGGTCGGCCTTCACATTGACAAGGAGAAGATGGATCGCTCTAGAGTTTGAAAAATAAAATTCTTGAAAACTGAAAAATAGGTGCACTAACATGTTATTTTTAACTGTTGTTCATTCTACTAATCATATATAAGATGTTTCCTGATTAATTTCCCCAGGAATGTAATATGTTGATTCATATATTCTGATATTAATTATTGGAAAAGAACCCTGAGTTGATGGATGAATGATTGATTGATTGATTGATTGTTTAATTGAATGATGAAAAGAAACACTGGAGATGGAATTTTCCACATTTTGAATCCTTTTCATAATCCATTAACAGAAAAATTTTTTTTTTTATTACTGTGGATTTGGGAATGCCCTTCAATTAATTTAAATCTGTGCTTGTCTTCCAGACCAAGAGTTTAATAGCCATATCCAGTGTTGACTTGCTCCAGTATGTGACTCCAGTAATACTTATTGAATTGACAGTTGATAAATATATAAAACAGAATAAAGTCCAACTTATACATATATTTATTTTTTAAATCAAGTCCCCCCAAAAAGCAATAAATATATTCACTATTAAATGATTTTTGCAACAATGAAAAAGACTTTTAGTCAAAATAACTTGGTATTGCCCTTTCTACCCTAAATCCTTGACATAAGAGCAGAAGGAAGATAGTGCTCAGCATTTTGAGAGAGAGAGAGAGAGAGAGTTTATAGATGGAAGTAAAGCACAATCAAGTAGAAAAGCACATATTAAAGTTTTACTGCTCACTTGTGCAAGATTTTGTGCAGTCTGTGATCTGCCACAATACTTAACCAAGTGTTTTACTTTAAGCATGAGTGCTCTTATTGACTTTAGTGGGACTATTCACATACAGAAAGCCTAGCACGTATCTGACGGTTATGCCTATGTTGGTATAGCCATGTAGAGATAGCCTGCTACACCAACAGGTTTCTGTCTGTGAAGAAATTAGCTAGGTTAAGGGAAGCATTCTTCTATTGGCATAGCTGTGTCTACATTGGGTTTTTTGTAAACACAGCTATGTTGGCCAGAGGGGTGTCCCTTCCCTCCACCAACTCCCAAATGATATAACTATGCCAGTTTAACTTTTAAGTGTACACCAAACCTAGATACTTTGATAGATCAGAGCCAGAGTGCACAGCACCTTGCAGAATCAAGCTTTCTGCACATCTCTAGCACTGTTCTCTGTTATCTGAGTGCTTGGGTGGCTACCCAGAAAAAGACTGTTACCACCCAGCAGATTAGCAGAGTCCCCACAACTATGCACACTGGGCAGCATGTTTCTATTGGTGGTGCATAACAGCATATGCCTTGGTGCATGTAACAAAATTTGTTCCAGCTATAGATGGAAAAAGAGGGAACACTGATCTCTAGCACCTATTTAAGTGAGGTTAAATCAAATGAACCAAAAACCCAGTCATCTGAAGAACTTATATAGGATGAACTGGTTTGAAAATACGACACCATGACAATTTATGTTCTTTTTACTCAGAAGATAAGTATGGTAATGCCTGTAACTGTCCTGGTCGCAATATACAGTCTGGCTTCGTGATGCAGTTCCTTGGCAGAAAATAATATGAAGCAGGAGTAAACTAACAAAAGAGTTAAAGAAAAAACAATCATGGCATAATTTCTGGAATAGTTTTTAAAATATGTTGTTGATATCTCAAACTTGTTTAAGAATGAAATATTAAAAACAAAATAAAATTATTTTACAACTACAATAAATATGGAAAAAAACCCTTTCTCACACGTAAGGGCAAGTTGTCAGAGTGATAGGTATAGATGGATAAAAATAGTCCTGGAATGAATTCCAAATAATGATAAGCAGAAGATAAAGCATTTTATGGGGGGGAAAAAAAAAGTTCTGGGCTTGTTCTGATTATAAAGAGCTCAGATAAATGACTCTGATATTACCTCCCTCTGTCATGGGGCTAACAGAAACCTGGTGTACATGATACATACACCCTATGTAAAAATACAGAATATTAAAATATAATTACACTTTAGATATTTGTGGCCTTTATGATTCAACTATGAATTATGCATTAAGTAAAAGAGAACACAATGTTGTAAGGTTCTTTCTCTCATCACGCAAGTTAGGCTTAGTTTGTCAATATTGTGTAAAAAGCTGCAGAAGCCAACTTTTTTATTAACATTTTTCTTCCTAGTTATTCAGACATTCTCATTGAGAGGGAGGTCTTAATGCAGAAGTACATTCATCTAGTTCAAATTGTAGAGACAGAAAAGATTGCAGCCAATCAGCTTCGACATCAGCTTGAAGATCAGGACACGGAAATTGAAAGACTTAAATCTGAGGTATTTGCCAAAATTACCATGGAATTAAATTATTGAAGTGTCAGAGAGTTAGTGTATTTGGATTACCTTGTTACCCCATTACATAAATGTTCCTATCCTTGTAATATATGTCAATCTGTAATCTTGTGCCATTGTAGTCAATTCATATAAAATAATGCTTGATTGGATAAGGGATTTCCATAGATTCATATATTCTGGGGCTAGAAGGGACCATTGTGATCATCTGGTTAACTTCCTGTAAATTACAAATCATAAAATTTCCCCAAAATAACTCCTAGAGCAGATCCTTTAGAAAAAAAAAAGTTGTTCATTAAAAATTGAGTAATAGAGAATCCACCATGGCCAATGGTTAATTACACTACCATTAAAAATGCACAACTTATTTCCTGAGGTGGCACTGTCTGGAAGAAGCACTCAAGCTATGTGTACACTGTGAGATAAATTCAAATTTATTAATATAGATTTCATAACACTGGATTTTATAAATTTGAATTTGACTATCCTTATCCTCCCCACATGCTCCTCAAAAAGTCGACTTATTGCTGCCACATTCAATCAGCAAACATTGACTGTTGCAGCAGTGCATTGTGAGAACCTATCCCAGAGTTCCCTCACCCCGAAGTATTCTGGGTATGTTGGCTGGTATTTGACATCTTCCCACATTGCATTGCCCTCATTCCCCTGCCATTGTAAGCAAACGTCCATTTTTCCTGTGGGAAGGAAGGAAAAGTAGGGCATCAACAAAGAGGGCAAAGTTAACAGAAATCTCTTCTGCAACTGAATTATCAAGGATTTTATAAAAATCAGCAGGTGTGTGTCTTCTCAAATGGCCATCCACCAACTGTGCCCCCTCCTTCGATTACATCTGATCCCTGAAAATAGTACAGGGACAATGAAAACGTGAAGAAAGAGTAGATAGTAAAGATTTGGAAAAAAGAGAGTTGCTGATGGGAGGGATTTTGGGTTCCTAGTTCATTATACAGTTTGTGTGCACAGTGTTCTCAACTACCCCTCCACCCACTCTTTCCTGCATGGAGGGATGCAAAGTTAGAGGAACGAGGATAGAAAAGGCCAGGAAAATAGATTTTTGTCTGCCCTCTTCACTACACAGACATTGCCAGCATGGCAGATGGCAGCAACACCCTGAAAATCTTAGCCACTGGGGGGAGATTTCCCCTCCCCCAGCAGTTGCAAGCTCCTGAAATTCTTTCCTGCCAGAGGAGACTTCCCCCTGGTGGCAGCTAGCTCCTAAGTTTCTTGCTGGGGGAGAGCGTGGGGGGTTTTCAGTGGAGGCCAGTTAAAGTAGTCCCCCTGGCAGTAGAAAGCCCCTAAAATTCTTTCCTGCCCTTGAAGTCCTAACCACATGCAAGCCAGAACATGGTGCTGCCTGGCAGCATGGTCAGCACCAAACAGCAGGCACGTCCTTTTACTGGGTTGGGGGCTACCCATGTGATGTGCTTGAGCATGGGAAGGACCCCCACTGCATGGCGCCTGTGGGGGAGGGCGGGGGGTTCATGCAGAAATGTAAACCACTGAGAAGTTTCTCAACCTCTTATGCAAACACGACCCCCACAACAGCCTTGCTGCCACATGCCATGCAGCGCAGAAAAAAAGATACAAAGCATAGAGACAGAACCACAAATTCCACGCTGGAGCTATTTGTAATGGGTTTATGCACTCACAGTGCTAATAGCAAAGAAAGAAGGATGTTTCTCAGGGTCTCATACAAACACGAGCCCACAGCCACAGGCTTCCTGGTCCTGATTTGAAAGTCAGGGTCTTCCTGTTGCCTAATTCTTGTGCACCTGCAGAGCAGCGGCCAGAGTGGAGCACTGTGGGGCATTGTGGGCTACGTAAAGGACACCTCTGGAGGTTATTAAATTCTATTTTAAGACGTGGCGCTTCCACACTGATCTTTATTCGAAGTTTTAAATTTGAACTTGACGCTATACCCAGGAGGTTTCAATGATGATATGATATTGATATTAGTGCTCACTAAACTGAGCTAATGGTATTTACGGTGAAGACAGTCACGTGGTAATATCAAGCTAACTGCCTTCAATTGAAATGTATCTCATAGTGTAGCCTCAGGCTCTTGGGGAGGAAACACATCCTCATGCTACTTATGTTCCCTCTGCCTTGAGCGGAAGCGCCACTGTTTTTTCTAGAGAGAACTGTGTTCTCCTCAACCAGAAGGCTGTTTGAAAGAGGCTCGTAGAAGATACTTGAGAGAGAACAAAGTCCTACATATTAAATATTGTAACTGAAGGCTTCTAAAATCTTGATTAAAACACTTATGGTATTGTTGTTTTTGTCAGATTGTAGCTCTCAATAAAACTAAGGAACGAATGCGGCCTTATCAAGGCAACCAGGAAGATGAGGACCCAGATATAAAAAAAATTAAAAAGGTAAACTGTTATGTACTCTGCCTTGGAGGAAAGAAAATGGAGATAAGTGCACTTTTGTGTATTTTAGTATCTGATTAGTTTTGCTTTTATTGATTGTTTCTTTGTGTGTGACACCCAAATGTAAAGCTGTGCATGTCACCTCTCTGTCCAAACTAGTTGTCAGCGCAGCTTTTAACAGTTCAGTTGTATGAAAGCAGACTATACAGTTAAATATTATGCAATATAGTAACCTTTACTTGATATGTATCATTTGTGTTCCAAACTATTTACATAGATCTAACATGGTTATGACTTTGGAGTGGTTAGGAACATTTGGACTCATGGGACTATTTTCTTATTGGTGAAGAAATCTATGACTACTTTATTCACCATGTGTGCAGTTCTTATAGAACATGATTTTGAAGAGTATTGTTAGCTAGCAAAAACAAAGTACAATTTATATCTCCTTTCTGCATGTATTTTGCCACTTCTGGAAATACAGCAAACAGTTCGGCATTAGTTTTCAGCTGGTGTTTTTGATAGTAATGTCTTCATGATGCTGCAGACCATCATTCAAAAGGGCCTTAATTCAATATTTATTGGCACTTTTTAATCTTAGTGCATGCGTCAGGTGCATGAGGCGTGTTTAGTATACAACATTTGGGTCACAACATTTGCGAGGGTTCGGAGTTCAGAACCCTTGGCAAATGTTGATTTTTTTTTTTTGTGAATACGGGGGGGCTCAGAGCTGGGGAAGTGGCGGCTGCTGGCGGCCATCCCCTCCCTCTCTGGAGTCCCGGGGAAGCAGAGTTCGTGAATAATTGAATTTGCGAATGTTGCACTCGTGAATGTGACGACCTTGCTATAATTGCTTATGCATACAGGTAACTGTGCTCCAGAAACTTGCTTTTGGGTGTTGTATATGCAAAATGTTACACACACACACACACGTTATATGTTAAAACTCTGATTTATACGTGATGCATCTTTTGTGGTATGACTGTGGACCTAGGTTTTTATCCATCCTGTCTGGACAAGGTGGGCCAGGAGTCATTCTGTGTCTGTGTCAGTGGCTGGGTTTCCCTTGCTACATGAATGTGTCTTTATAATGAAAATGAGCTATAGGCCCACTGATGTGCAGTGGGGTGCAAAGAGGGCAGGTGGTGTTGAAGGGTTCATGCGGGGGTGTGTGGCATGGGCCAGGTGGTGATGAGGGCTGGTGGCTTGTAGCCTCACCCCTTCTGCCCAAGGTCATGTCCCCTTCTGGGAGCACAGAGTTGGTACCCTACCTTGTCCAGCCTTCCTGGCTAGCTATAACCTTAAGTACAGGGAGACTACAGTCACGTTCAATTTGATTTATTTTTAAAGTCACTTCTTGAAAGTAACGTATTCCCATGTGAGTCTTTAGATTTTCCTTGGAAGATGGAGTAACTGCATATTGGGGTCAGGTGGACAGGAAATGCCTCTAAATATATCCTCCAAAATGGCCAGAATTATGCCTTCTCTCTCTAATTCAAATCCATTTCTATCATGGGTTTCTGCTGCATTCGGTGAAGATTTCCATGTGTCAGAGATGCCTTTTAAGAGTGTAGTGTAGTCCGGAGAGGTCTGTGGTAGTAAGCTGGAGTTATTTATATAGCTTCATATAGATGCATATGTGCTATACATACAGATAGGAAAACAAGACAACTTTATTGGCATTACTCTAGAGTTACACTAGTGTCAGCAAGATCACAAAGTGCCCCTGGTTCACTTCCATAAGATGTTTACAGTACAAGTTAGGCAAATAACAAGATGAGAACTGACAGAAGAGAAACTGAAACAGAAAACCAGGGGAAAGAGAAAGTTGTATTAATAGAAATAACATATACAAGAATATGGCATCAGAGCTTCTCTTCAAAGGTACCATATATGTGTGATACTTTTCCAGTCTGCTTTCTAATAGCAAATTTTACTGAACAGCTGCAGGTTTTTTCGCCTAATAATTGGGTGTCTAAAATGTACATGCATGGCAATTACAGAGCTGTAAATCACTGAAGAATGCTAGGCCTTGCAATTAACTGTGGGGTATGCACAGCATATTCACATACACTTGAACCTTTCTAATCTGGGTGTCCATGGAACACCTGTGGTTTGCACCCTGTCAGGGAAGGAGTTAGCAACTGCATACTGCTGCTCCCCTTTGCCCCCAGCTGGGGGAACAGCAGTGCAGCAAAGCACTTGTCCAGAGGCTTTTCCTTTCTTGGGGGAGTGGGGAGGGAGCAGTGCCTGGGAGTGGAGGTGGTTGGGTGCAGAGCCACATGTGCAGCTGGGAGTGGAGTGCCACGTAAGTGCCTCGTGCCCAGATGCTGCACCCCTCTTCCTAGACCCTACACTCCCAGTTCAGCTTGCTCCTGCACCGTCCCTCTGTCCCTCCCTCCTTCCCAGGTGCTGTAAATTTTGGTATCTGTTACATGTTGAGTAAAAATTCAGTACTTTTTCAAAATGTTTTTATTTTCACCTTCAAATTAAAAAGTATAAATGAACCCCCATGATTCAGAATATTCCATAATCTGGTACTGCCTTTTTCCCAGAGTTTCCAAATTAAGTAGTTTAAAGCATATTTTGAAATGAAGATCTGTGTAATGCAGACATCTCTTGCCATTATGAAAAACTGGCTTAATTTGTTTGATTTTTAACTTTTTGAAAGAGCTCATTATTCTCCTTGTTCTTCTGTATTTGATCAATTTTAGGTTCAGAGTTTTATGCGAGGCTGGTTATGCAGAAGAAAATGGAAGACAATTGTCCAAGACTATATTTGTTCTCCCCATGCAGAAAGCATGAGAAAGAGAAACCAGATAGTGTTTAACATGGTTGAGGCTGAATCTGAATATGTGCATCAACTTTATGTTCTTGTAAACTGTTTTCTTAGACCCTTAAGAATGGCTGCAAGTTCGAAGAAACCACCTATCAGTCATGATGATGTTAGTAGCATTTTTCTCAACAGGTATTTGATTTTTGTCTACCTCATCTCACAGTGCTTTAATTTTACAGCAGTAAAGTTGGTGGGTAACATTTTTGTCCTGATTTTTACCCTATACAACTCCATTGAAGTAAACCATGTTTCCCAGCTTTTAAGTCAGAACATGTTACCCCACTCTGGGTGCGTCTACACTAGCTGGCTACTTGGAAGTAGCTGGCACAACATCAAAATAGTACGCGCCGTGTCTACATACACCATGCGCTATTTCGATGTTGAAATCAATGTTAGGCAGCGAGACGTCGAAATCACTATTCCTGTCCAAAGATGGGAATAGCTCCCTACTTCGACGTTCAACATCAAAGTAGGGTGTGTGTAGACGATCTGCGTCTTGCTACGTCGAAATAGCGGGGTCCTCCATGGCGGCCATCAGCTGAGGGGTTGAGAGATGCTCTGTCCAGCCCCTCTGGGGCTCTGTGCTCACCACATGCAGCAGCCCTTAGCCCAGGGCTTCTGGCTGCTGCTGCTGTTGCAGCTGGGGGTCCATGCTGCGTGCATGGGGTCTGCAACCGGTTGTCGGCTCTGTGGATCTCGTGCTGTGCAGGCTGTGTGTGTCTGGGAGGGGCCCTTTAAGGGAGCGGCTTGGGGCTTTGCTGGCCCCTTATTTCGACGGGGAGCACTTGTGTGTGTGGACGCTCCGCATTTCCTTCCGGGGAGGCGCCTTTCGACGTTCTCCGTCGCTACTTCGACGTTGAACGTCAATGGCACCAGCCCAGGAGGACGTGTAGATGATACGCGTAGAAGTAGCCTATTTCGATGTTCTTAGGTCGAAATAAGCTACTTCGACGTAGTGTGCTAGTGTAGACGTAGCCTCTGTTTTAAATGATACCTGTTAGATCTCTCTGCAGCAACACATTGTGCTTTTTCCCTCTGCTGCACAAGGGAAAGCACAACTTTCTCTTAACAATGCAGTTCCTGTGCACTGGGAAAGAAACTTTTCTCTTCCTTCCTTTTTCTTTTTTCTTAAGAAAGCAAGATGGGGCTTAGCAAACTCAGATGGTCCTGGTAGCTCTTAAGAGTGGGGTGCTGAATTTTGTTAATCTTATCTTTTGTCCTGCCTAAAGAACCTCTTTGACACTTTCCTTACAAGGCAGAATGATTTTTTTCACCAAGTTGCTTGATACTATAACACCCAGATACTACTATAGTAACAAATTGTATGAAAAATGGGCAGATGATCACACTGAATGCAGAGTGTAGTTGAGTGTGCCTCTCATTATAGATACAGTCTTGGTGTCTTGGTCCATTTATTGGAGTTCATGAGAGTGGCTGTGATCAGTGAGCAACTTTGTGTTTGAAACAGTTAAGGCAGTATTGCCTAGTACTCTAACTATTGTTTAGTTAGTTAGTTACCGAGCTTTCTAGCTTTCCTAATTCTGAGAACCGAGTGCTATTCTAGAGCCCTTGAAAAATGCATAGGCCATGCTACTGATCTGTCATGCTGATTTCCTTGTTCTGTGTTTTTTCCTTCATAAAATCAGCAAGCCAAACAGCTGAATTCAGAGAAGGAAATCTCAATTATGAGTTGTTTTGTTTATGTACCTTACGGTTTCTTTACAAGGTGCAAATGCACTATCACATAAATAGCACTTGTTGTCATTGACCTCATGAGATATTTTAAAGCTCACACTGAAGAATAGAGCTGTAAGGTATGCTGGCGTGAAGTAGATCTGAAAAACTAGAATAAAGCTGAATGTTTCTATATCTTACTGCTGTATTTAAGTTAACATAATACATTGTCCAAAATATTGCTGCAGTAGCTATGCCTGCTCAATCAAGTAGCTAAACATTTGGAACATAATCCTTGTAATCTGCCATTGTTTTTTTTTTATAATGAGGTAGAACTGTACCTAAAATAGTTGAAATTTTAATTGTTTAATACTAAAAATAAAAGCAATATATTGATGTAGAAATGTTGATTTCCATAATATGCTGAGGGTGCAAAGTGCAAAATAGAAAAGAATTTTTACTGAAATATTAGAAAATAAGGTTTGGTTTTTTATTATTTTAATACTTCTTTTTCAGTGAAACTATAATGTTTCTTCATGAAATATTTCATCAAGGATTAAAGGCAAGAATAGCTAATTGGCCGACTTTAATTTTAGGTAAGTTACTATTACCTGTATTGAAACAATGAGATTTTTGGTGTCAGTTTTCACCAGTGAGTCATGTTTAAAAAAATAAGATTGTTGCTTTAATGCACCGTACATTTACAGAACTAATGCTGCACATATGTATGTCATTATTATGGATTAAGCAAAACTGTCAATTTGTCAGTATTTTTTGTGGGGAATAGCAGGACCCTTTAGAAGACTGAGGGCTCCTTTTGAGGTCAGCCTACGGGAGGACTTCCTTGATGAGGTCAGCCTTCACCTAAATGCTAGTCTTGGCCTCGTACTTGAACTTTCCATTATCGTTTGGTGGCTACTCTGGGGTCAAAATGATTATTCATTGTCAGGAGAGGGGATCAAAGTTTGCATGACTCTATGGAAATAATGGAAATAGAGCTGATTGTAATAATGCCACTTCCATAAAGCCAAGTAGATTTTTATGTGTAAGAGATGGATAGCCAGAAAAAAAGGGTTATCTTGATTTTTTTTTTCATAGCTGACTTATTTGATATTTTGCTGCCAATGCTGAACATTTATCAAGAATTTGTTCGGAACCATCAGTACAGTCTACAAGTACTGGCAAACTGTAAGCAAAACAGAGATTTTGACAAACTCTTGAAGCAATATGAAGCCAACCCAGCTTGTGAGGGGCGAATGCTGGAAACATTCCTTACTTATCCTATGTTTCAGGTAGTTGCTGTATGTTTTTTGTGCTTGTACCTTTGTAAAATTAATTTGCTTAATTTATCGTTGCAAAAATTAATATCTTGAAGTTAACTGATTAATAGTAATAATTGCAGGGAGATTAATTGAGTCATTCATGTATCACATTATTATTCTGATTGTTAGTATGTGGAGTCTTAGTCTCAAAACTGCACCGGTTCCATTGCATTCACAATCTTGCACATGCAGCAAGAGGAATGTGGGAGGAAGAATTTGTGCCTAAATAAATAGAAGCAGATCCTCTGCCTTGATCTGCTCCAACATCATAGAGAGGTCAGTAGGGAGCACATACTAGGTGGTGCAAGTTAGAATATCCCCAGGGTTGCTGTAATTTGAACTAGCAGTGGGACCAGGAAGATAATGAATGAGCAGATAAATCCATGACAAGTCACCCTGCTCCTCAGGTGTGGTGAAGAATTTTTCGCGATAACTTGAAAAAGCTTATTGTGCTTATACTAACGCGCCTTTATTTGATTAGATGAATTATTTTCATTGATTTGCAAAGTTCTTTAAATCATCACTCTGGTTGCTTTACAGCAATTACATTTAAGATAATTATTTACTTTATTATTAAAATCCTGAACTGAATTTATTTAATTTTTGCAAACAAATGTGTTGCTGATATAAAAATGGTTCTGGAGAAAGAGCTGTATTTTCAACCCATAGAAGTGTTTCCTCCACATACATGCTAAACATAAAAATAATGACATTTGTGTAATCATGCTAGTTAATAGCCACATCTGCCCAAAGGTTTTACTTCTGTTTGCACCTATAGCACTCTCATTTGCCTTTGATGAACTCTAAATGTATTCTGTCGAATTGAGGAAAACAGCTGGTAATTCATAAAAGGGATATTGTTACCTTAGTTGATTACTTTGTTGATGTTATATATTGTTACCTTAATTGATTACTTTATTGATGTTAGATATATATGTATGTAGGTATGCATTTTTTTTTTTGCAGATTTGCAACGTTTCTGCTTATGATTTTTGGATGTATGGATGTGAACGGAAGGTGAAAGTGATTAGGGATTTTGACAAAACAAAAAAGCAGTTCTGTAGCACTTTAAAGAGTAACAATAATTTATTAGGTGATGAACTTTTGTGGGACAAACCCACTTCTTCAGATCTGGAAATTCTGAAGAATTGGGTCTGTCCCACAAAAGCTCATCTCCTAATAAATTATTTAATAAATTATTTTGTTAGTCTTTAAAGTGCTACAGAACTGTTTCTTTGTTTTGTGAAGGTACAGTCCAACACAGCTACCTCTCTGTGACTAGGGATTTTGAGTGCCTCTATTTTTTAAATTATTTAAATTGGTCTGATTTGAAGCTACCACTCTCCAGCCACCCATCTCTGAAAGGAGCACCGCCACCAGCATCAGTACAGAAGTGAGAATGGACTAGTGTGGTATTGGAATCTTCACTTCTTCTACGAGTGTCCCCGTGGGTGCTCCACGTTAGGTGTCGGGCTCGCCCTGGCGCTGCAGGTCAGATCTTTCCAGCAGTTTCTGCCGGACCGCGCATGCGCCGGACCACGCCGCTCCCTTGCGCGCTCCCGGCCACGTGCGCGATCCAGTCCCCGCCAGTTCCTCTTCAACCGCCATTGGCTGCAGACAGAATCCGCTCAGACTACGGCCAGAGTCAGCGTATTTAACGTTCTTAAAGTGTTTTAGAGTTTCTTTTTCAGTCTTTTAGATTAAGTTAGCTTGTTATTGTTTTCCAAAAAAAAAAAAAAGGGAAGGAGTAAAGCTTCCAGTCTTAGTAACAAGCGGAGCACCGGAGGCCCAGGGACGTAGGGCCGTTAGGCCTCCTACCGCCGCAGGCTGAGTCAGAGAGGGGAACAGGCACAGAGAAGGTGCTAAGTATCCTATTAACATCTCAAAGACTCACCATAATGTCCTCTTCAGGATTCAAAAAGTGTGACTCATGTCGTGAAGCGATGCCGGCCTCCGACGGGCACAGTCAGTGTATAAGGTGCCTTGGGGAATCTCATGTCACCCAGAAATGTTCCTTCTGCGCTAAGCTCACAGCCAGAGCAAGGAAGGACAGGGACATGCAGCTCAAAATGCTGCTCTTGGACAAGGCCCTCCAGCCAGATGTGCTGGAGCGGCCGCAGCAGGAGGGACCGGCAGGGGCCCATAAAAGGAAAGCTGCCTCCCTCACCCCGTCAGTGCAAAAACGGAGGAAGCTCTCACCAACCTGATCCCTGCTGGCAGCCACAGCGAGCAGGACGGGTGGAGTGCATAGCCCCCAGCTGCAGTTACAGCTGAGTGGCGGCGGCGCGGAGACGCACGTGGCGGAGGCTGAGCCTCCGATAATCAAACAGCCGCCCTGCACCATGGGCAGGGCGGCGGCCAGGCAAGCGCCGGAACCGGCGGCACCGCAGGCAGCGGCACCGATGCCCGGGGAACCAGCGGTGCAGAGCGCGCAGGCACGCGGCCTGCAGGCACTGGGGGAGACCACCCGCGCGGCACCGCAGCGGAGCGTGCCGAGCGTGGCGCAGACAACGGGGCTGAGATCCCCGACGCGAAAGGGGGCGGAGCCAGCCCCGCAGAGGAGGGGAAAGGCAGCACAGAAAACCTGGCACCGCAGCCCTTCTCCAGACAGGGCTGCAGGGCTGCTCGCTCTGAGCCCTCCGCTCATGCTGCGGACCCCAACAAGAAGGCAGGGGTCACACCCAGCCTATCCCGAGCCCCCATCCCTGTTCCTACAGCCAGCCTCACCATGGCTCGGACCACCTTCACCCTTTTTGGGCTTTGAACCTTTGGAGTACTACCAAAAGTCAGTCTCTCCAGTATCTCAATTATCCAGACGATCTTGCTCCCCCAGGCGTAGTGGGTATGCACCTCGAGAGTGGTCCAGGTCCCCATCTCAGGAGCAGTGCCCGTGTTGCCATGGTCGCCCCTATCACGCGGGGCATAGACACCATAGGCATATTCCCAGGGACAGATCCCCCCCAGACGGTTCCATATCCCCGAGGGCAATCGCGAACGGGGACAGAGACACAGACATCTCAAGGGGAGGTGATTCTGGAACCCCGAGATTTTCCCTCGCAAGCTTCCAGGGAGCGGATGTATCACCGTCAACAGGACCCAGAGGGGTCCAGAGAGGTTTACCCTAGCGGTTCCTCGCTGTCTTCCCCTGCCGAGGCCACGGCCCCAGGGGACGTCCATCCTCCGGACGATCTCAAACAGTTCCAAGAGCTGTTTAAAAGGGTGGCCTTCACGCAAGGCATCCAAACAGCAGAGGTGCAGGAGAAGCACCATAAACTCCTTAAAAACCTGAGACCTCCGGCCTCCTCCAAAATAGCTATACTGCTCGACGAAGCAATCATGGAGTCCGCCACCATGATATGGCAGACCCCTGCATCCATTCCGCCTATAAACAAGAGAGCTGACAAGAAATACTTCGTTCCAGCGAAGGGCATGGAGTTCCTGTTCAGCCACCCGCAACCAAATTCTCTGGTGGTGGAATTGTCTCAACAGAGGTCGAAAACTTCTCAGTTCAAGACAGGGGGAACAGACAAAGACACCAAGAAACTAGAGTTGTTCGGCAGAAAGGTCTACTCCTCCTCTACCCTACTGTTGAGAATGGCGAATTACGCAGCGCATCTAGCAAACCATAATTTTGACAACTACTCCAGGCTGACTTCCCTCATGGACTCGCTTCCAGAGGACAAGAAGCCGGTGCTCAAGGCCATCGTGCAGGAAGGCTACGCAGCCTCGAGGACGGGAGTTCAGATCGCCCTAGACGTAGCGGACACGGCAGCATGCTCGACAGCTACGGCAGTGGTGATGCGCAGGGAGTCCTGGCTCCAAACATCGGGTATCCCGAGGAATTTGCAGGCGAAGATCGTCGATCTCCCCTTTGACACGCAGAAGCTGTTTGCTGAATCAACCGACTCGGTCCTTCATTCCAGTAAAGATTCAAGAGCTGCTCTTAGGACCTTGGGGATTTACACCTCTCCATACAGGAAGAAAAAGTATTACCCTCAGCAAAGACGGTACCAGTATCAACCACAGCGTCTCCAGTATCACAGGGGTTATGAGCAAGGACGACATCAACAGCACCAGCAATACAGAACTCCCAGGCGACGTTCCCAACAGAGCCGTGCGTCCTCGGGGCAGGGCCAAAGGCCACAAGTTTGACACACAGATCCAGGGCTGCGCCATCACTACCATCGCGCAATGTCATCCGAAGCCATTATTCCACCATCGCCTCCGACCATTCTACGACCAGTGGCAAAGGATCACCACAGACAAATGGGTACTGGAGATTATAGCCACGGGGTACGCGATCCCCTTCCAGTCGCTCCCACCGCCACGACCTCCACCCAGGCCCCACCTAAAGGATGCCTCCCACGAAGCGAGACTCAAGCAGGAGGTAGACCATCTCATACTAGGTCTTCGGGGCCTCAACCGGTACCTGCGCAAGCAACGCTTTTGGATGATAACAGTCACCTCTATACTTACGGCACTGGACGATGGAGATTGGTTTGGAGCCCTCGCCTTACAAGACGCATATTTCCACATAACTATCCACCCGGCTCACAGACGCTTTCTCCGGTTTATGGTAGGCAAAGAACATTTTCAATACAAGGTTCTGCCGTTCGGCCTCTCCTCGGCCCCCAGAGTCTTCACCAAGACCTTGGCAGTGGTGTCAGCCTACCTGCACAGACAGGGGGTGTTTATATTCCCATATCTGGACGACTGCCTACTGAAAGGGGCCTCGAAGGAGGAGGTACTTCGCATGATACACGTCACAGCAGGCACGTTCTCTTCACTGGGCCTGGTCATCAATCTGGCAAAATGAAAGATAGACCCCACACAGGACATAGAGTTCATAGGGGCACGTATAAATTCTATCACAGCAAGGGTTTATCTACCAAAGACACGCTTTCGAGCCATCGGTTCCCTCATGCAGGTCATCACCTTCAGCCCTACGGTGCCGGTTCTGATGTGCTTACGGCTGCTGGGCCACATGGCAGCAGTGACGTTTGTAGTACAAAATGCCAGGTTACACATGCTCAGCATGCAGCACTGGCTGGCGAGCGTCTACAAACCGGCAGCACATACTGTTCACAGGGTGGTGTTGCCCACGACAGAGGTGCGCAGATCCCTGCAATGGTGGGTGAACCCCAAGAACATGCTAACAGGGGTGCCCTTTCACCAACCACAAATATCGATTTTCCTCACTACAGACGCCTCCCACATAGGGTGGGGAGCACACATGGGCGAAGAGGTGACGCAAGGACTGTGGTCCTCCACGGAACAGTCACTGCACATAAATATACTGGAGCTCAGAGCGGTGTTCAACGCCTGCATACACTTTCGAGACCATATACAAGGCAAAGTAGTCGGGATCAGTACAGACAATACCTCCACCATGTTTTATATAAATCGGCAAGAGGAGCTCGGTCCCGTGCCTTATGTGCGGAAGCAGTCTGATGGTGGAACTGGTGCATCGCCAACAATATAACCTTGAAAGCCTCGCACTTACCAGGCGCTCACAATGTGAAGGCAGACCAGCTGAGCAGGCGCTTCACACTCACGCACGAGTGGCAGATCCGTTCCGATCTGCTACGACCGATTTTTCACGCATGGGGTTTTCCCCAGATAGACCTGTTTGCCACTCAACACAACAAGAAGTGCCCACGATACTGCTCCAGGGCAGGACTGGGACAGGGGTCCCTGGGGGATGCATTCGCGATCTTGTGGAGAGGCCCCCTGCTTTACGCATTTCCTCCCACAGTGCTTATCCACAAAGTCTTGCAGAAAGCCAGGAGAGAGGGAGCCCGAATGATCCTAGTAGTCCCAACGTGGGATCGACAGCAATGGTTCCCCTTACTCCTGCGCATGTCGGACCGTCCACCGATGCCCCTCCCGGTGGCGTCGGATCTGCTTACGCAAGCTCAGGGGTCCATAGTGCATCCACACCCCCGAGGCCTACGACTACAGGCATGGTTAATCCATGGCTCAGCTCTCTAGAGAGCACATGTACGGAGGAAGTGCAACAAGTCCTAGAAAGTAGCAGGAGGACTTCCACCAGGAAGACCTACAAGCAGAAATGGACTCGCTACATGGCATGGTGTTCTACCAAACAGTTAGCCCCCCTTGCTGTGCCTATACCTGTACTATTAGAGTATTTACTGGACCTTGAGAGGAGGACTCTCCCTATCCTTGTTAAAGGTCCACCTTGCCACTATTTCGGCTTTCAGACATGAAGAGGAAGGGCACACGGTGTTTGCCCATCCCATGGTTACCAGGTTCCTCAAAGGGCTGGTAAACCTATACCCCCCTCGGAAACCGCTTCCACCTTCGTGGAGCTTGGACCTGGTGCTTAGCGCGCTAACGGGACCACCGTTTGAACCTTTATCCACGGTTTCACTCCGTCTCCGTACAATAAAGACGACCTTTCTTCTCGCAATCACATCAGCTTGCAGGGTGAGTGAGCTTGCAGCAGTTATGGCAACGCCACCCTGCACAGTATTTTCCAAGGAGGCGGTAACCTTACGGCTACATCCAGCCTTTGTTCCCAAAGTTTCTTCAGAGTTTCATATTAACGAACCTATAGTTTTACCCTCGTTTTATCCAAAGCCTCATAACTCTAACAAAGAGGCGCGCCTACAGCTCCTGGACGTGAGGAGAGCGCTGGCTTTCTATATAGACAGGGCTAAGTTCTTCCGGAAAACGGATAGACTCCTAGTCTCTCTCGCTCCCAAATCAAAAGGAGAAGGTCTCTCTTCGCAGAGAATATCGAAGCACATCGTATCCTGCATAAAAATGTGCTATGAACTCAAAAAGACTCCTTTACTGGCCCCGCCCAGGGCTCACTCCACTAGGGCGGTGGCGGCATCAACAGCCTTTTTCAAGGGCGTTGCGCTAAAAGACATGTGCAGAGCGGCGACCTGGTCATCCTATGACACCTTCGCCAAACATTACGCCCTTCACAGGGTATTCCAAGAGGATACCCGTCTCTCGACAGCGGTCCTCTCGGGGACAAGCTGCACATAATCCGATTACCCACCTCCTATCTTGGGTTACTGCTGGGTAGTCACCTAACGTGGAGCACCCACTGGGACACTCGTAGAAGAAAGAGAAGTTACTCACCGTAGTAACGGTGGTTCTTCGAGATGTGTCCCCGTGGGTGCTCCACCACCCGCCCATCCTCCCCACTTCGGATCTCTGTTTAGTGTTTTGCAGGAGCATCTGAGGCGGTTGGTCAAGGAACTGGTGGGGACCGGATCGCGCACGTGGCCGGGAGCGTGCAAGGGAGCGGCGCGCGCCGGCGCATGTGTGGTCCAGCAGAAACTGCTGGAAAGATCCAACCTGCGGTGCTGGGGCGAGCCCGACACCTAACGTGGAGCACCCACGTAACGTGGAGCACCCACGGGGACACATCTTGAAGAACCACCGTTACTACGGTGAGTAACTTCTCTTTATGCACCGCTGGTGGAGGCAGTCTGAGACTGCCCCATAAGCATCCAGAGCTCAGGAAAAGGAAGTCCTGTACCTTCACAGCCTGGCCAGGGCTAGCAGCTGGCAAACCAGCAAGCAGTAGGAACCCCCAACCAGGGGTCCCCCCAGCCTTGCACTGAGGCTTTTAAGAGCCTTTGGGCTGGTTGTGTGTATATGGGGGATTAGCCACAGCCTCCCCATCCTGAGCATGGCACCTTGGGTGTTTGCCCACATGTAAGTCTGCTCCTACCTTCCCCTCAAAAGTGACCGCATCGTGGCACAGTGGCCTTCAGTGCTCTGGGTGTCCAGCCAGCAGCCACTTCTCTCTGGCTCAGAAGGCAACACTGAAGTAAGGGCAGCAATATGGCAAAGCCCACCCCGCAACCACTAGCCGGATTTCATGGAGGACACCAGATTTCACTGTGTTTGGAGTCTTTTCGCAGTCGTGAATTTGGTAATCCCTTAAACCTGCATTTTCCAAAGTGTGGTCTGCGGCCTAGTACTGATCCTTAAAAAAAAATATACTGGTCCTTAGAAAATATGCAAATTATCTCTATGTACTATTGTTATTGTGAATAAATAGTAAACGGTGCATGTTGATTCTTTTTTTTTATATATGTTTATATTTTTGGGCTGCGGGAAAAAGTACTGAAAAAACTGGGTCCCAATTATATAAAGTTTGGGAAACCCTGCCCTAAACATGATCAGTCACCTTCAGAGAACCTTAATTTGTTCAAAATGAAAAAAAAAATCATTCTTGATACGAGAAATTTATACTTGTAGTATTGGAAATTAATTTAAAAAATAAAAGTTTGACCAATTTAATTTTTTTTTCCCCTGAGGATTTTTTCCTGTACTCATCAGCCCACCTTGAACTTGTAGAGAAGATACTAACTGAGCAGCGACCTGAATGACTACTCTGCTGGAAATTAAGAGATCAATTAGTATTACTGTTTATAATAAAAATGCTGATACTATATTTAATTTGTTTAAGATTCCTAGATATATTATAACTCTTCATGAACTTCTGGCTCACACACCCCATGAGCATGTGGAAAGAAAGAGCCTTGAATTTGCGAAATCTAAATTAGAAGAACTTTCAAGGTAAGATTCTGTTCCTGGAATATATTAAGTTTGAAAGGAAAGGTCTGAAATTGAGAAACATTTATTTTATCTGTTAAATTTTTTAAATTAAAAATTTGGTTCCTTTTTCTTTTGTCAAAACAAATCTAAGATTGTTATGTTGAGGGTGGGGGTTGCCAAGACAACTACCCAGTGTTATGTATAAGTGAGGCATTTGTCTTTAACCAAAAAAAAGGATATTTTTCCATAATTAAAAAAACAACAATTTTATAATTCGTACTAACAAAAATGACTAGGTCTTGCAAACTTCTCAATTCTAAATCTGTGTAGATTCTTATACATATGAATGAAAATATCAATTTTGATATGTGCTTTTATGTGATGACAGCTAAAAAGGTCCATATATCCCAAATATTTTAGGTTCACTGCTTGTATATATTACTGCTCTCTTGAGATCTTTGCAAAGTGAATATCTTCTATTGAAACCCCTCTGACTTTCATAACTGCCTCTCTGTATAAATCTAAGGTATTTTTTGCCCTTTTTTCAAGGACCAAAGATTTCTGCTATATACATGGCTAAAGTACATCAATACTTCATTATGAATTTTCCTGAAATTCCTCATGTGACAGTGCCACTGTTTTCCATGCAAGCAGCATTTTAGCTGTAGGTAGTTTGTTTCACTTTCGGAAACTTTCCGCTGCCGTGCACTGGACAGTCAGTCTGGACTGGTGGGTTTTCTCTTTTGTTGTTCCTGTTTATTACAGGCTGAACCTCTCAAATCCAGAACTCTCTTGCCTGGCAACATCTGTAATCTGGCATGATTTTAGTTATCCTTGACATGTGATCATATGGCAGCGGCCAAGTCTCTCCCAGTCCCATAAAGTTTGTTTACAGCTGCCAGCCCTGGCTATCAGTGTTCTGTGCTGATCTTCAGGTCTAATTTAACCCAAACGTCTTCTAAGAGCCCAGTAAGCAGTGGAGGTGTTCAGACTGTAGGAAGAGAGATCACTCACTGGCTTCTCTCTGTGATTTTTTTTTTCTCCTTGCCCAGCTGTACCCCATCTACAGCCTGGCTCCTGAGTTTTCTTCAACTTATATTTTGCCTTCAGCTCCTTGTGAAGCACTCAAATAGGTGGATAAGTATTGAATGCAACAGTAGCAAGCTATAAGGGATGTTTGTCACGTTCCCTATGCTGAGGCCATTTGAAGCAGAAGTAGAGCCCCCTCCCCATTTGAAGCGAGGCAGAAGAATCTCTCATGGCTTAATATGTGATACCAGCTACAGAGTCTGCTTCATCCCATTCGTTAGGTGGAGAGTTCACTTCCTTTCCAACCAGCTACTCTCCAGACAGCCAACATTAAGCAGTAGGGAGAGCATTCTGACACTGATTTGAGAGGCAGAACACTTAAGCGTGCTGAAGTACAGTCCTGGAGCCTCTATTCATAGAGGAGAGGCATATGGAGAAGTGTGGGGGAAGAAAACGCATAAGACATTGCGTCTGGTGTTGGAGTAAGTAAAGGATACAAGATGGTCCATCAGAGAGAATTCAATATACAGATTAGAACAGAGTTATCGAAAACCTTGAAATCACAGGCAGAGTCTAACTTGAATAGAGGGTGGCCAATGACGTGACTTCAGTAGGAGGGTGTCCGAATCTGTTGGGGAAAAATGATGGCCATAGCAGCTGCAGAAAGGTCAAGTCGATAGCATTAATGAAACTTGTACTTTTGCTACTATATTGTGTTGACCAGCAGCGTGTGTTTAAATACTGAAGTGTGACAGTTCTTAAGGTGAATTCTTGAGGAAAGGAGCTATTTTTACATTTACTTTGATAACAATATATATGAATATTGCAAGATAACATTTCAGGGAATTAAAAATCCTCTTCTATTTTGCCTGACAGGGTGATGCATGATGAAGTAAGCGACACAGAAAACATCCGGAAAAATTTAGCGATAGAAAGAATGATAGTAGAAGGTTGTGATATATTACTAGATACCAGCCAAACTTTTATACGTCAAGGTAAGGCTTTTTTTTTTTTTAACGTGTGTGTGTTTATATATTGTAATGAGAAATGTAATTCTGCTGCTTTTAATGTATAATGCTGACATCATTGAGAAGATGATGCTGCTGGTGCCCAACGTCAAAAGGCTGATGTTGTCCACATATGATAAGTGACAGGTTGCCCCATGACAAATAGTTTTGGGCTACAGTTGAGCCCCACTTATGTGCTGTTTTTTTCAGGGGCCATGAAAAACAGCAGCACAATAATAGTAAAGCACCCATGGGAAAGTAGCGTACATACAGACTGGAGTATCATCTTCAATGGACCAGAAATAATCTACAGCTCCATGGAGAACAGGTCTGTCTGGCCAATTGATGTTGCAATGTCAGATGACACCAACATTCAGACAAAAACACAAGAGAAGCTAGAAGTACTTGAAGCTTTGTCAAATGGTGGAGAGATTGTGAGGAACGAAAACAGCTGTCTGCTGTTCCCATTTTTCATTTGTGCTTCGGGAACAGGTCAAAATGCTGTAATTTGACTTCTTGATAACCTTTGCTGCCAGATGGATGCTTCATTGACAGGTGGCCCAAAACAGATTTTTGAGCATGTCAACATTATATATGTATTTGTGTTCACGAGGAAAGCATTTTGTTTTATCAAATACCATTTTGGGCTCCAGTAAAAGCTCGATGTACATGGCAGAAACATTCCTTTTAACGAAACTTTGAAGAATCAGCATACTGCATCAGAGTGAGATTCACTTGCGTGGAGCAGTGTGCAACATGAGAGTGAGAGAGACATTGAATCTTTGTATTATTGTTTTTGGGAAGCGTTTCCTTTGAGGTACATGAATAGTAGTGATGGACCTAATATAATCCTGTTGGACCACGTAATCCTGATGAAAATAAAACTTTAATGTGGTGTCTCTTATTGAAGATGTTGGCATCATGTTGGAATTATCATCATAGTGGATATGCTGATAACTCATGGATATAATAATATAATTGTTGGCTAATGGATAATTCATAGATAATAATGGGTATATTAGTGGTATGACAACAATATTAAAAGAAGCTCAAGAATAATTGGTAAATTAAACTTATTTTTGGTAAACTACTAAATATTTGTGATTATGTCTGAATAGTTAGCACCAAGCAAGCAGATATCTATGCTGACTGAGAGATTTGTAGTATAGGACTATGGGCTTTTTATATGTGGTCCAAAAAGTGATATTCAGGCTGGCTTCAGGATGCAATTTAGGCGCATCCCTTAACATTAAGACCAGTGGCCTGAGAAGTGGACTCATTAGATGTGTTAGAACTAAAATTGACAACTGTGAAAAGCGCATAAGCCCTTTGAATATTGCTTTGTATGTGTGTGTGCATTTAACAACATTCTGGAAATCTTAAGTATAGTATCCTTATAATATGTGGCCTTACCAGGTAAATAGAGACAATAACATCAAGATTCTTATTACAACAATCTCTCTGAAATCTGTGTAGGTTTTGGAAAGTTTTTTTGTAATTAGATTTCAATGTTTGGCATAATTCAGTATGCTTTTGTTGCTAGGATATTAGAGACAAGGTGGGTGAGGTAATTCCTTTTATTGGACCAACTTCTTTAGGTCTGGCAGAAAAAGAGCTCCATATAAACTCAAAAGCTTGTCTTTCCTACCAATAGAAGCTAATTAAGTAAAATATATTGCTTCACACACTGTCTCTCTAAAATGCTGTATATGTAAATTTAGCAAAGTGTTTGCAAGAAAAATATTAAACAAAATATGTTGGACAAGAAGTTATATTTCTCATTATATCTAGTGCCAAAAACAGTTGTAAGACACTAACTTCCTTGACTGACAATAGTCTTAAGTATTTTGTGAATTAATTATACTGTATAAACCATCTTATACTTTAGTGTACTTAACAATATTTTGGTATATATTTTTAATTATTTCATTGTTTCATTTGTAATTTTTCATTTTATTGTTTGTATTCTTAGAAATTTATCAATAAAAAGTAAATATAATAAACCTACCATGGGAAGAAGTCTTAGTATTTATTCACTCATATGTTTTTAAAGAACGAATAGAGAACATTTTTAAAGTAAGACAGTGAAACTTACAATTATTTCTGGAGAAGAACAGTTATTTTGAAAACTGTGCATGATGCAAGAAAATTTGTCTCACCAAAGACAAGGTTTGGATCTCAGATCTGAAAACTTACTTTGCTGTGTACCTTGTAAAATCATCCAGTGTGCATCATGGTATGGAAGCAGAGATGAGAAAAATGAATGGTCGAAACAAAACCAAAAAACCCTCCTCATTCCCCTGTATCGTTTGGCTTCCTGCTGTCCATGCCACAAAAGGAGCCAGGAACTGCTGACACTAATTGGGTCTTTGCTGGCAATCTCATCAGAGAGACTGAGGAATGAGCTAACTTCTAACCCTGGAGAAGTGTTTGCTCCAGGTCAATGCTGAATATTCTGGCAGGGAAGCATCAGGGAAACATTTATTGATTCTGCTGGTTCAATACTGTACTTGTTCTTTGGCTGTTCTTCAGAGCTTCCAGCCTGGCTCCTCTTCCTGCAATCCCTTCTCTGTCTGCCTTGATCTGTGTGGGCCTACAGGAGACCCTCTTTATGGCACATTGGGGAAAAATTCCCTCATTCCATGGCTTCCATACATAGACCCAACAAGAAACATAAGTAGGGCCCTACCATATTCACAGGCATGCAAAACACATCACAAACCATGAAATCTGGCCTTTTGTGGGCTTTTACCCTGAACTGTACAGATTTCACAGGGGAGACAAGCGCTTCTGAAATTGAGGGTTCTGACTCAAAAGGAAGTTGCAAGGGGACCACAAGGTTACTTTAGGTATTGCTGCACTAACTTCTGCACTGCCTTCAGAGATGGGCAATTGGAAGAGTGGTGGTTGTAACTCTGGCTGAGTGCCCAGCTCTGAAGGCAGCATCCCACCAGAAGCTGTGCAGAGGTAAGGGTGGCAGTGCCTTACCCTTGAAGCCTTCCTGTACTGCTGCTTTCAGAGCTGGGTGGCCAGAGAGTGGCAGCTGCTGACTAAAGACCTAGCTCTGAAGGCAGCAGTGCAGAGATAAGATTGGCAATGCCATACCAGGCCATCCTTACTTCTGAGCTGCTGCTGACAGTAGCTCTGCCTTCAGAGCTCAATTCCTGGTCAGTAGCAACTACCCTCCAGCTGCCTGCCTCTGAAGGCAGTAGTGCTGCCAGCATCTGTGCAGAGGTAAGGGTAACAATACCACCATCCCCCTACAATAACCTTGCAACCTTCACACAACTCCTTTTTGGGTCAGGACCTCTACAATTACAACACCATAAAGTTTCAGATTTCAATATCTGAAATCATGAAATTTATCATTTTCTTTTTTTTTTTTAAAATCCTCTGACCATGAAATTGACCAAAATGGACTGTGAATTTGGTAGGGTCCTAGACATAAATACCCTTGTTCAGTTCCTTCGTCCCAGGGTGAATGTCACCTTTGTAGAATACAATGCACAATTTAGATTACTAAAAAGTATTTAAAGACATGCAGATCAGATTTGTGGATAGTTATGGGAGGCTGGAGAGCTAGTTTCTGTTCCTGTGCTTGTCTCTGCCACTTCTTTGCTATTATAACTGTGACTTGCTATAGACTCTAGCATCTACTGGGGCCCAGTATGCATTATATCAGTGATTTCTGCCTATAGACAGCTCCAGTGACCATTAACTGCCATGCTCTTTCCAGAGACCCCAGACTCTTTTCTTGAAATTCAACCATACTCCCAACTTCCCAGAACCTTCCTCTTTTGGCAATTCTGCAGTAAATTATAATCCTCTGTCCAGAGTATGGGAAAGCAGAATTGCATTTGTAAATCAGGAAACAGCATGAAGACTTACAATCTCCTCATAAAAAAGAAAAATATGACACTTAGCTTTTCCTGAGTTTGATATGTTGTTAAAATGAATGTTTTGGCCCTCTCAAACAACTTTATTCAAGTATTTCTGCTTAAAATATCCAAGATTGATCTGAAAATTCTACATGCTATTGAATTAATTTAAGCTAATGAGTGTTCCAGAATTCGCCTTGCTTGTTACAAATCATTGCATTGACAGTTCCAATATGTATTTTGGGTCCTCTGCCCTTACCAGGAAATCATTGGTGGGTGTGCAGCAAACAGATGTCCAGCCGCTTTTGTTAATAGGAATTCACCAAACAGAAAACCTGAAAAGAAATGTACAGTGCCTATTTGCTGATGGGGAACTATAGAGTATATGCTGGGAAAGTAATTCAGCATGTGATTTAATATTAGGTTGTTAATTTAATCTAGTATAGTAAATTCACACAGTACTTTATTTCATGTGATATATACTTGCTTGCTCATTATGTGGGCTTCTTAAACAATAACATTTCACATTTCTACAGGAACACAACTTGGCATTAACAAATACTCTTCGCTCCATTGTGGCATTATTAAATACTGTACTTCTCAGAGTATTTTACCATATCATCAGCAAAATAGAACTATTTCTAAACCCCATGGTGAATATGAATACTTCTTTAAGCAAAGCAATAACACAAAAAGTATTAACCCTAATATAGTTGTTTCTGCCCCAGGCAGATTACAGATAAAATGAATACTGCTATTAAAGCCAAACTTGAATTTCAGGGGCTAAGAGGAGGTGTCAGAAGCTCTGGGATGGAAAGTTCCTTCAGAATGTTTAAATTTCAAGTGGGCCCTGCATAACGTTTTGGTAGGTGATGGTGGGAGGTATCAGTGAAAGTCAGAATTCAACACACACAGAAGTCGTCTTAGTAGCTTTTCGGCTGCACAGGCAGTCTTGTCAGGGGAAAAAAAAAACCATAATTTTTTTTGCTCAGAATTCTACACAATTCAGCAAAATGTTCTGTGAATCTGAAAAATGCTTCTGAAAAACTTGAGAAAGTTGGTTTTTATTACAGTTTTTATTACAATTGAGAGAATTGTCATTTTTCTTTAAACCTAAAAGAGGCATTAATCCATACAGTTCTGTTACAATTGTCTTTTACCAATTTGTATTTGTCTATGGCTGTTTATATAAGTTTTGTATACTGTTATGTCTAAAGTTAATTTAAAATATGTTTCTTGGAGAAGGTAAGTATTCAGCTAAATTTTATGAAAGTAAATATTACTTTCTCAGTAAGACTCTCTTGTTCTCCATTTATATGTTGTTTGTTAACTTAGCATTTTATATGTGAAGCGTGAACAGGATGATTTTAGTTCTAGTGTAGTGTTCTGAATTTTAAGCTAATATTCATTAACTAAATAGATAAGCTTTCCAGAGTTCCTTTCAGGAAATGCCTGTACACTTTGGATAAGTCTACACTAGAAATTTTTGTCGACAAAACTGGAGTTTTGTTGACAAAACTCATGGAGCATCTACACACAAAATGTGTTTTGTTGACAGTCTGGGGCAACAAAACTCAGCACTTCTGCTGACAGCATTCTGTCTCTCCACAATGAGGAATAACACCTTTGTCCATAGTTTCTGTTGACAAAAAAGCCATGTAGACACTTTGGGGCGCCCTCTGTCGACAGCAAGGGTTTCTGCTTCAATGGGCAGCCCTGTTTGCTGAGTTTCCAGTTGGCCATTCTGTTGAGAGAGCAGCTGGTCAGTCTGGCAGCTCTCTGCTGACAGAGCAGAATGTGCTTTCGATCTGCTTTTCTGTGTGGACGTGATCTGTTGATAGAAGTTTTGCCGGAAGATCTCTTACGACAGTAACTTCTGCTGACAGATCTCTGTAGTGTAGACATAGGAGATGCACATTTGACCTATTAAAAAAAAAAAGCACCCCATAAGTGACACAAATGGTGGTATATGTTGGACATCTGGTGAAAGTTGGTCAAAAACAATTTAAGTATAGTGTAAGCATCAGAGTAATGTAATTTTCACCAAGATGAAATTCTGTGGGGGTACAATTCAGGCATTGGCATAACAGACAATATTTTCCACTGAATTCAGTGGTAGTTATGTCTGCATACAGTTAGCTTCTGTTTGGCCAAAGAGGGCTGAGAATTATGCAGAGTAAACTAGAGGAAAGGAAACCTACCTTATTTACTTTCCTCTGTAAGTTGCTCTTTCAGCTGTACCCATAGGTTGTATGTGAGGGTGTATTTGGGGTCAGTGCTCACCTAGATGGGTCATGGGACCCCCTAGATTTTAATTGCAGAAACTTGGTGCCCTCCTCACACTGTTCTCTACTCCTCCTTCCCCAGGGTTGACTCTAGCTGTATCCAGTCCCTCTCCTCTTCCATTTCCTGTAGGGATAAATTACTTTGCAAAGCTGCAAAATGCCAACATTTGTGCAAATTGTCCTGCATTGCTACTCAGTCACCATTAGCCGACAAAGTGATGTATGAAATGTATCTTAAGTTACCTATGAATTTTCACCAAAATCCTCTCTGGCAGGAGTACAAGGATGACTGACTGCAGGCTGTATTTGGCTGAATGTGACCCTTATCTGAGTACAGAAATAGAGTTTCAATTATCGTTGGTTTAAAGAGGTATAACTTTGTCATGTATTTGGCCTAGAGAGTGAAAAACGATCTAGAGGGTTAAAAAAGATAAATCCTACTATTTGTTCTAAGAGCAAGGTATTTTTGCACTCCCATAAGAGTGAATGAGTTGCATACATTTTCTATATGGTATGGAATAGATTACCTTTGTCATTAATGCTGAGTGCATCACTTATTAAACAGTTTCATAATTACAGCATATTCTTCACTTTTGTAATCACCAGGTTCTCTTATTCAAGTCCCTTCTGTTGAGAGGGGGAAACTTAGTAAAGTTCGCCTGGGATCATTGTCTTTGAAAAAAGAAGGAGAAAGACAATGCTTCTTATTTACAAAACACTTTTTAATCTGTACAAGAAGTTCAGGAGGAAAACTGCATCTGCTTAAGGTACAGAATTTGCATAAATACCTAATTTACAAGCCTGATGGTTTAAAATATAGGAAGTTGAGGGCAATGAATTATTTTACTGTCTGTGAAATTTCAGTATCTCATGGTATTATGGCTCTACTGTGAGGATTTTCATGTGCTGCGGTAAACAGCACTGAGGTAATATACAGTAATTGACTGAAAATACTCTCTCATTGTTCTGCAAGTAGAAAATAATAGTGATTTAGTCTGACATGTATGTTAGTCTCTGTAAAAGACATTCAATTAAAACTATAAACTGGCCAGTGAAATGTACCAGGTGACATTTCTTGCAGGAAAGGGTCAGACAATTGCATATGTTTAGAATATTTATAACCTCAACCAACCCTTTTCTCCCTAAAATGAAAAGGCACCAATTAGCTGCATGTCCTTCTTGTTTGCTGCTGCATTCATGTTATAGAGCACGCTATGCATAAGGGTGTATATAAAATATGGGAATATAAATGTATATGTTCCCTGCCCTTAGTCTCGCCTGTGCAAAAATTTTGAAAACAGAGATGATTATCAACTTCTAGCTTAAGACTCTCTCACATGAAACTGTAAAAACAAGTCCTGTGGCTCCTTAAAAGCAGCTGCATCTGAAGTGGTTTTTACCCACAAAAGCTTATGCCCAAATAAATCCATTAGTCCTGAAGGTGCCACAGGATTTCTTGTTGTTTTTTCAGATACAGATTAACATGGCTACCCTTCTGACATACGAGATGCTAACAATGAAAAGCATTACAGGCATTGTAGCTCTGGTGCATCCTGAAAGGGTGGTAAATCTTCTAAATTGTTTTGTGTAACCCAGATTGCTAAACACATACATTCACTTTCCACCAAATGACTCATGCAGAAAGCTTCCCAGAAAAATGTAGACCTCTTCCTAATCACACTCCTATTCTTTCCAGGTAGGGTAGTGTGACATAAGAGGAGAATTTCATTCCATCCCAAATATACTCAGATCATGCGACTCACCCTGAATATGTGAGTGAGGGTCTCTGACTTCTTAGGGCCTGAAACATTAGATATAAATAAATAAATAACAAATGAATGGCCATACTGGGGCAGACCAACGTTCCATCAACCCAGCATTGTCTCTTCTGACCGTGGGCATTACCCAGGTCCGTTGACAGGGTATGGGTGCAAAGGAGGCAGTTGCCCCCAGGGCCTGGCATTTCCAAGGGGCCCAGAGTGCTGTGCTGCCATGTCACACTTGCCTTCGGCCCTGCCCCTTCCTTGGCTGGGAAGCTGGGCCCACCTCCCATCTTGCCCCTGGGCCCACTGCCAATATCACATTACTCAAGGGGCATGAACTGAAAAAAGACAGTCATCAAGTAATTCAACTCCTATATTTCAGTCTCAGCATCTCACAGTCAAAGAGTTGGGGACAGTCAGATTATGGGATTCCATCCCTCACCATATTGGCTAATAGCCCCTAGTGCACCTTTATCATCCATGAACTTATCTAATTTTTTTTTTACATGTTTTAGCTTTTGGACTTCCCAACATCTCCTGGCAACAAATTTGATTGGTTGGCTGTGCATTATATGAAGAAATATTTGTTTATTTTAAACATGCTGCCTCTTAATTTCACTCGGTGATCTCTGGCTCTTGTGTTATGTGAAGGATATTTACTCTTCACTTACTCTACACCCTACATGACTTTATACATGTCTTTCATCTCCCCTCTTAGTCATCTCTTTTTCATGCTTGAACAGTCCCAGTCTTCTAGTCTCTCCTCATCTGGAAACTGTTTGATACCCTACATAATTTTTATCCTTCTCTGTACCTTTATATAGTGGCATTAAAATATTTTGTCTTATTATCCAGTGTTTCTCAACCTTTTTTTAATCAAGTACCCCTTCTTTTAAAAAAAAATTGTAAGTACTCCCCAAGACTTCTCTTGTACATGTAACACCAATTGAGAAACATAGTCCTAAAGTAATCTGAGGTCTTGAACCATGTGCCATCCAACCTTTCCAGATTATTGTACCCTTTTTAGGTGTCAGATTTCTTTTGCATACCGCCCAGTTACACCTCACTTAAAAACTACTTACAAAAACATGCAAAAATATCACAGAGGACTACTACTGAAAACTTGCTGACTTTCTGCCATCTTACTATCAGATAAATGAATTGGTTAGAAATACTGTACTTTATTTCAGTGTAAGGCATATGAAGCAGTAGAAACAAGTCGTTGTCTGAATGAACTTTTAGATTGTACTGACTTTACTAATGTTTTTTATGTAGCCTATTGTAAAACTAGTCAAATATCTAAATGAGTTCGTGTACCCCAAAGGGTACATGTACCCCTGCTTGAGAAACCGTGTTATGTATTCCTTTCCTAATGGTTTTGAATGTTCTGGTAGCTTTTTTGACTTCCATTGCATATTCAGTGTATATTTACAGAGCGCTATGCCCAATAAATCCCAAGATCTTTTTTCTTGAGTGGTAACAGCTAATTGAGACCTCATCATTTTCTAGGTACAGTTGAGATTGTTTTCCAGTATGTATTACTTTGCATTCATCAACATTGCCATTTTGTTGCTCACTCACCCCATTGTCTGGAGTTCTTTTGTAACTTTCTGCTTTGGACTTAACTATCCTGACTAATTTTGTATCCTCTGCAAACTCACCACCTCGCTGTAGACCCCTTTTTCCAGATCATTGATGAATATGTTGAACAGCACTGGGCCAGTACAAATTCCCAGGAAACACTACTTACCTCTCTACATTGTGAAAACTGACCATTATGCCTTCCCTTCCCCCCTGCCCATATCTTGTAACAAGTTAGTGATCCGTGAGAGGACTTACTCACTTATTCCATGACTATTTAGTTTGCTTAAGAGCCTTTGGTATGGGACTTTGTTAAAGGCTTTCAGAAAGTCCAAATACACTATATCCACTGCATCACCATTGTCCACATGTTTGCTGCCTCTTCCAAGAAGTCTAATTGATTTATGAGGCATGCTTTCCCTTTGCAAAAGACATGTCGACACATCCCCAACTTACCATGTTACTCTAAAGTCTGATCGTTCTTTTTTTTAACTATAGTTTCAGTCTGTCTTGTTCGATACTTAGGCTTACCATCCTGTAATTACTAGGATCTGGAGCCTTTTTTTTTTAAATTCGCATTACATTACATTAACTATCTGCCAGTCATCTGGTACTGGCGGATTTATGCGATAGAGTACGTACCACTGATACAGTCTTTTTTTTTATTTGAGTTCCTTCAGGACCCTTGAATGAATGCCATATAGTCCTGTTGATTTGCTGCTGTTTAATTTATCAGTTTGTTCCAAACCCTCCTCTACGGACACCTCAGATTTATCACCTAAAAGAATGGTTCAGGTTTAGGAATCTCTTTCTCAACTTACTGTATGAAAACTGATGCCAAGAATGCATTTAGTTTCTCTGCAACAGCTTTATCTTTCTTGAGTGCTCCTTTAGCAACTTGATCATCCAGTATCCCCACTGATTGTTTCTCTGTTTCTAGTGTGTGTAAAAAATGTTGGCAGTTTTTTATTTTTGGTCTTTTGCTGGATTGCTATTCAAATTCTTTTTGGCCTGCATAATTATAATGCTACACTTGCCTTGCCAGAGCTTATTCTCCTTTCTACTTTCCCTGCTTGGATTTAACTTCTGATTTTTAAAGGGTGTCTTTTTGTCTCTACCAGCTGCAGGAACTGGGCAGGAGCAGGGTAGGGGGATGGCTGAGTACCGGCTCCTCTTTGTTTGTTTAAAAAAAAATTAAACAAACAAAAAAGCACAGTCAATGTGTGGGTAGCTGAAATCCTCCCTGATTACTGAGTTTTCAGATTTTATTGCCTCTTTAATCTGTCTGTGCGCATCGCATAATCACCATCATTATCCTGATCATGTGATTTATGATCATGTGATTTAGTTTTATGAGGGCTGTAAATTAATCACAATTAATTTGAGATTAACTTCAAAGAATTAATCACAATTAAATTAATAACAGTTTTATTTACACTGTTGAACAGTAGAATACCAATACATTTTTGGTTGTTTACTCCATTTTCAAAGATATGTATTTCAAATACAACACAGAATACAAAATGTTCAGTGCTGCCCTTTTATTATATTTGATTACAAATATTTGCACTGTAAAAATTATAAAAATAGTATTTTGATTCATTTTTGATTCATACAAATACTGTAGTGCAATCTTTTTATCATGAAATTGCAGTCTACAAATGTACATTTTTTTTTTTTGCATAATTGCACTAAAAGACAAACCCAGGTAAAATTTGAGCATCTACAGTTCCATTCAGTCCTACTTCTTGTTCAGTGAATCACTGAGAGAAATAAGTTCTATTATAATCATAGGGGACACTGCTGCTGCCCGCTTCTTATTGACGGTGTCACTCGAAGCTGAGAACAGATATTCATGTCACTTTTGTAGCTGGCATTGCAAGACATTTATATTGCGGATATGCCAAATATTCATATGCTCCTTCATGCTTCAGCTGCCATTCTAGAGGACATGCTTCCGTGCTGATTATGCTTGTTAAAAACTGTGTTAATTAAATTTGTATTTGAACTTCTTGAGGGAGAATTGTATATCTACTGCTCTGTTTTACCCACATTCTGACATATATTTCCTGTTATAAAAGTCTCAGGCGATGACCCAGCTCATGTTGTTCATTTTAAGAATGCTCACTGCAGATTTAACAAAATACAAAGGAGACACCAATGTGAGATTTCTAAAGCCAGCTATAGCATTTGACCCAAAGTTTAAGAATCTGAAATGCCTTCTAAAATCTGAGGGATAAGGTGTAGAACATGCTTTCAGCAGACATAAAAGAGCAGCACTCTCATGTGGAAACTCAAACTTCTGCTAGTGGTTTCTGACTCAGAGGATGAGAATGAACACACGTTGGTCTGCTTTGCTTTAGATCATTATCAAGCCAGACTACTCATCAGCATTGACACATGTCTTCTGCAATGGTAGTTGAAACAAGAAGGGATATATGAATCTTTAACATATCAGGCACTTGAATATCTCACAGTGCCAGTTACAACAGTGTCACGCAAACTCCTGTTCTCACTTTTAGATGACATTGTAAACAAGAAGGGGCAGCATTACCTCCTGCAAATGTAAACAAACTCTTTTGTTCAATTGTCTGGACAAGAAGTAGGACTGAGTGGACTTGTAGGCTCTATAGATTTATAATGTTTTATTTTTGGCTGTTTCTACACAGGCCACTTCCTTTGGAAGTGACATGCTAATACACGGAGCAAAAGATGCTTATGAGGTACAGATGCAAATTCCCTGTGCCTCATTAGCATAACATCGTGTGATTTGGAGTCCAGAAGACCATTCTTCCAGACTCCAAAATGCTGTGTAGAAGCACAGCATGGGGGGCGCTTCCGGAGACCCCTTTTTCCCAAAAATTTTTGGAAAGAAGGCGCTTCCGGAAGCAGGACTTCCTTCTGGAAGACCCCCCCGGGGCCGCGCTTCTACATGGCATTTTGGAGTCCAGATGAAGGGTCTTCCAGACCCCAAATCACATGACATTATGCTAATGAGGCACAGGGAATTTGCAGACTCACCTCATTTGCAGCTTTTGCTCCGTGTATTAGCCTGCCACTTCCAAAGGAAGTGGCCTGTGTAGAAACAGCCTTTGAGTGGAGTTATATTCTTTTATTGTTTAACAGCATGATTAATTGTGATTAATTTTTTAAATGTTTGGTAGCTCTAATTTTTAATGCTGTACTCTGATTTTTTGAGCATGGAATTTCTATCCCTAGAGATTTTAGAGTAGAATTTGATTCATTTAAGATTTTTACTGTATTTGACTCTAGGCTGTCTTTCATACATGTGCCATTGTCCCACAAGCATAGCCTATTTGGCCTTCCTACATATTTTGTACTCTGGTATTACTGCATTCTTTTGATTATCGTCATTTCATCAAGTTTATCAATATCCTTTTTTAATACCAGACACAAAAGTGCACCTGTCATAGCATTTAGATTTCTAGAATTTCTATAGAATTACCTAAATTTTGTCCATATTTAGTTATTGTCTTTCATGTGATGTAATAGCTTGGGACTCTTTCATTTGACTGTTTCTCTTCAGTTCCTGCCTTTGCTTTATCAATGTCTAGCATGTCCTCTTTACTAGACTCTACAATAGCCCCTTTAATGAATCTTCCTCAGAGGTGTCTCTGTCCAAGCATGTGCTCTTTTACACCTGTCTGTTTCCCACTGCCCTTGGTTTAAAAACTCTGTTATGATCTTTGCAATTTTATGCGCCACCAGCCTAGTTTCATTTTGGTTTAGGTTTAGCCCATCCTTCTAGCATAGGATCGTCCTTTCCCAAAATGATCTCCTCTTCCTAATCCCTTCTCTGAACACCACAATGTCTACACATGTTGAGACCTTGCACATCTGTTTAACTGACCCTGCACATGGAACTGGAAGTATTTTAGACCATGGCTTTCATGGAGGTCCTGGACTTTACTCTCTTATTTAGCAGCCCAAATATGGTCTTCAGGACCTCTTTCTCCTACCTTTTCCTGTGTCATTGGTACCTATCTGTACCATAACCACTGGCTCATCCCCAGCACAGCACATAGATCTGTCTAGATGTCTCAAGTGTTCTGGCAACTTTGTATCTGACAGATGATTTATCATGTGGTTTTCCTGTCTCTTACTAATAACTAGGATTCCCTCCCTTGCAGAGAGATACTCAATGTGAAAAAGATACTAGGATATCACGTGGAAAGAAGGTCCCAACGATGGGATTGTTTCTCCTCAAACCAATCTCATCTTTTTTGTCTTCATTTTCACCTTTATCTTCTTCACCACAAAGGGTGCAAACTGGGGATGGGATTACTCTGCTGTGTCCTGGAAAGTCTCATCTATGTTCCTCTCTGTCTTCCTTAGCACCTTCAGTGAAGATACTCTAGGCTCAAGAGCACATAAATACATAGCAGTTGTCCCTTCTTTTATGAGTCACTGAATTTGATTTTTTTTCATTGATTTCAAGGAGTAAATTCTTTTATATAGGCTCAAGAGCAGCAATGTCAACCTTGCTGCTTCTCTGCCCTCCTCTCTCACTATGTGTATATGCATTTTTCTTGGTTTTTATGCTTCGGCTTTGCTGCAGCTGTTTCTGATGAAAAGTGTGATTGAGCCTGGGGAAGAGAGTGTATGTAGGCCCCCCGCCCAGATCAGTGCTTGAAAGGGATCATTAAAAAAAAAAACCTCTGGAACAAATCTTGGTCTGAGGTAGAGTGCAAGCAAATGGAATATGGAATTATTTTTCCTCTAATCTTTTTCAGTTAGTGTCAGTTTTGGGCTATCTCCAACAGTAGCAGGTACAGCAATTTCAGATGGAAAGATGGTTTTTCCAAATCAAGAGTGTCTCTTAAAAACAGGGAGAAAATACCATTCTTCATTCGTCCCTGGGTAGGGAAGAAAGAATAAACTCTATTTCCGGCAGACTATCTTTATTTAAATCTACATGTTTGGAGACTTGTTTTACGCCCCTTTCGGATAAGCAAATGGGCCAAGATATCAAACCCCTCAAAGCCTGTGACTGAGAAACAAAGAGGGATAACTGAGGATGAAAGGTCATATGCCAGGAAGGCCCAGCTAACTTCATGTCATCATTCCCCTGCTCACAGCAGGTCCTGTCTCATTTCACGCAGAGGTTCTCATTCCCTTCTGGTAGGTATAATAGATCTGCTGCAGGCTGTGTAATGTTCAGTGTGTGTTTGGTAGTCTTATAAATTGTTTACATATTTGAATCCAAGGGGCTGAATTCTGAAGCCCTTTTTCAGCCAAAACTCTTAGCGAACAAAAATTCCTAAATGAAGCTCTCTGTACAGTGTTTCATTTTTTGGGACTGGAGACAGTGCCAAATACCTATGTAAGTTGGTGGCAAAATTGCTCTTTGTTTAGTAGAGGTATCAACCAATCCATGTCAGCAGAATTGCCAAGAAATAACTTACAGAACTGGATTTAAAACAAATTTAAAGAAAAATGTGTTCTGCTTTCTTGCAGCAAAGTACATTACTGTATTGAACTTCAAAAGAAGTCTGTAATTTAATTGCAGAGTGGGTTGGGTTTATTCGGTGGCAAAGCGCCATACTTAAGTATGTTCAAATTGGGAGGACAGTGTGCACTGATTTATACACAAATGAAAACAAAAAGGAGTCCATTAGCACTTTCAAGACTAACAAAATCATTTATGTTTTCATAGTATATAGACTAGCACGGCTATCTCTCTGATTTATACACAGTGTGGGAATCCTTTTGACTGGGAACCTGGGAGTGTAAACTGGGGCAGACTTTAGCTCTGAATGTTTATTCAAACTAATCAAAAAAGAAATTGGTTTAGTAATGTTGCAAGAACAAGGAATTGTTTCTCCTCAAACCAGTCTCCTCTTGGTCTTCGTTTTCACCTTCACCATCTTCACCACAGAGGGTGCGATTTTCTCAGATTGCCAGTATTTTATGGTTTCAGATAGGTCAGACGTAATGAAATGCCTCTTTTCTGTAGATACTTTCCCTTTCCAGCACAACAAAAACCTCTAAGGGAGGAGTCACACGAACAGTACAGTACCGTAGAATGTAAACCAAATTTAATGTAACCTCAGGAGAGGTCCACCATTAATCTGATATAGACTTTTTGCTGAAGCTTCAGGTGTTTGACTACGTCATCCAGGTGATGTAAATGTAGGGCAGCCATATCTCCCTGTCCAATACTGTGGGGAGGGGTGGCTCCTCCAAGCCCCAGGAAGCCAGAAAGGAGGCAGCAGCTGCTGGCGCTCCCCAGGAGCCCCAGGAAAGCAGCAGTCACCGGCAATCCCCTGGAGCCCTGGGGAAATGGCAGCCACTAGTCTGCCTTGGGGAAGCGTCAACTGCTGGTGATCCCTGGGAACCTGGGGAAGCATCAGCTGCCCATGCTCTCCTGCTTTGTGGTGGCTTGGGGAAGTGACTCCCGCCAGCACCTGTGCCACTGCTGGTGGAAAGGTGTAGGAGTGGGAGGATGGCCCAAATATGGGACAGAGTCCCCTTTAAAAAAAAAAAAATAGGTTGGGACACCTTTTTGGTGTCTCAGATACAGGACCATCCTGCCCAATACGGGATGGATGGTCACCCTATTTAACTGTGATGGGATGAATTAAGGAGAGGAAAAGGCAACATAAAATTTCTCTAATGGTGACTATATTATTAATTTATTTTAATGTGGAAGAATCCACTATACATTACTTTTTATTTTCAACCCTGTGTTCCGGTAATGTTCTCTTCCCCACCCCAAAAATTGTACTTTCTAAGCCTTCAAATTAAAGGGTCTTTCTAAAATTATATTGTAAGGAAGCTTAAAAATAACTTTAATGAGAAGGGTATAACCCTACCAAGTTACTGAAAATTTTTCTTTGTTTCCATAGACAGGGGGTGTTCTCTCTCTAATAGAGTGTACGCTGATTGAGGAGCCAGATGTGAGTGATGATGATTGTAAGTTGCTTTAAACTTTTTACAGTAATTATAGCTTTAAAGCAGGTTTTTAAAGTGTTACCCTTTGTTTATTTGTCAGAACAACAGATGGTATGTTTTACCTGTTCATGAAGCCTGAGAAGTGATGTTAAAAACTGCCTGTAAAAACTCTGTTACAAATGTGCATTTTATTCTTGCCGATAAGATTTTAAGTAAATATCTGAACCAGTGTAACTAATTATTTTCTGATTTCTGTGAGAAAGTTCAGACTTGAGGATCTTAAATGAACAAAATCCTGGTTTGAAAGAAGATAGGGATAACTAGGTTTCTTAAAGCTCAGGGAGGAGATGAAAGAGTTGGCTGAGCTGCTGGAAAATTTTGTTCTGGACCATGTAAATCATAACTACTGACTTGTTCATATTAAGTAACAAAATGTATTAACTTGCTCTTTTAAATGGTTTATTCACTTTGGTTCCAAGCCTGCGCATTTAGGAACAGGGTGAACTTTGAGCTTGAGAGCAGTTCCATTAAGTAGGGGGAGGGATAGCTCAGTGGTTTGAACATTGGTCTGCTAAACACAGGGTTGTGAGCTCAATTCTTGAGGGTGCCATTTAGGGGCCTGTGGCAAACAGATTAAAAAAACTGTCAGGGGTGGTGGTAGGTCCTGCTGTGAGTGCAGGGTCTGGACTCAGTGACCTCCACAGGCCCCCTCCAGCTCTGAGATACATATGGGTATGATACTTCTCATGTGTAGGTTTAGGGCCTACTTCAGTCATTTGGAAATCATAATAATTCACAGCAGCTACCTTTCATTAGTGCAGTAAACCTCTTTCATATCCAGTATTTTATCATCTGGAACTTTCCAATAACCAGCATTTTAAACTTACATAAATTACAGTTACTTTTGCCATAAATACAGTCTAGTAAGAGTAAATACAAATAAATACAGCAAATACAGTATAAGTTTACAGTGTACAGTAATACTGTTGCTGTTAACTAAAGTACTTTGCATACATTTTTGTTTGTTTCTTAATAGTAATCTTGTTTTTTGTTAGTGTTATGCATTGCTCGGTATACCTCTCTATTATCCAGAATATTTGACTATCTGGCAACTTCCCAGTCATGGGGCTGTTGGATGTGAAAGTTTAGTGTAGTCATCCTTTCACAATTCCCAGACTTTGTTTTGTACTTCGCGTACATGAAAATATGGTCATGGTTTGAAGGGTGATGGTGGTATTTGCAGGGAGGCTTAAAATACTTCTAAGTGTAAATATAAGCAGTATCTTCTTTGACACACAGCATTTAAAACACGGCTGCTTCTTTCCCCTTCTCCTCCTTCCTTCTCCTGTCTGAATTGTGAAGCAAAAGGTTCTGGTCAAGTTTTTGGTCACCTCGATTTCAAGATTGTGGTTGAACCTACTGATGCTCCTCCCTATACTGTGGTACTGCTAGCTCCTTCACGACAGGAAAAAGCTGCGTGGACAAGTGATATAAGTCAGGTAACTTATGCTTCTCCCTATTTTTCCTTTGTTTGGTGTCTTTTTTCCCTTACCCATAACATCTATTGCTCTCTGTCATTTACATTGGATTTAAGGGTATCTCAGAATTATACTCTGTGGGCAAGATTCTGTGCAGCTCCTCTTAGAGAGGCGGCCCTGAGGGAAATTGGCTTAGGTGACCTGAAACCTCCTTTATGTCCTCCTGATCCTGGGCTGCGTAACTTAGACAGCCCTTGCATCTAAATTACAGAAGCCTCTCTGGTCTACTCTTTGGGTTGCAACCTTCTCCAGTGTTGTGGCCTCGCTCTTCCTACCCCCAGCCTCAATCCCAGCACACCCTTGGCACTAGAGAGTCTTTAGTAGGTAGCTGTAATGTTTGTTTTTTTCCGTACCTGCTCTGGCAAAATGTGCCCATGTCTGGGTCTGGGTTTTTTAGAGACATCATCATCCTGGCCCTCTTACTGAGCGTAAAGAGCTATCAAAGCAGGGCTGACTATCTTGCCAAGCATGTGCTTCAATCTTCCTAATGTCCTTGAAATATACCTATTGGGTGTATTGATCCTAAAAATACTATAGGATACGTTAGAGATGTTTTACCCTTGTTCAATCAAAGCATATTTCATTTACAGATATGGAGACACACATCTCATAGAACTAGAAGAGACCTTCGGAGGTCATTGAGTCCAGTCCCTGCCCTCTTAGCAGGGCCAACCACCATCCTTTTTTTTTGGGGCCCCGGATCCCCCCTCAAGGATTGAGCTCACACTGCTGGGTTTAGCAGGCCAGTGCGCAAACCACTGAGCTATCTCCCCCAATTTAAAGTTCAAAAACAGATTTTGCTTATCAAGTAGAGCCGTGACCAGTTTAGCAGCTTGTGTACACTGGCATAGATCCATTGACTTTAGCGCATCAGTGGTGCAAAGTGAACTTGTCTGGGAATGCTGAAGAATTCTGTCCACTATATTTTCTTCTTCATTGTTATTAGCTTTATTTGTTTAAAAAAAATCTATTTTAGCTACCTGTTCACACCAACTGAGTACTACGTTTTAGGATTGCAATGGTGAAGGAGAATGTGGAACTATATTCTTTTTGTTTTGATTTTAATGGTTCTTGTCTTCCATTTTCACAGTGTGTTGACAATATAAGGTGCAATGGTTTAATGACGATCGTGTTTGAAGAAAACTCTAAAGTCACTGTGCCACATATGATCAAGTGAGTGCAACAATTTTTTTACATGGGAATAATGTAGGATTTTTAATTATCAAAAGCTTAACGTGATGGACAGATTGAGACATTGAGAATTAAACATTTCATACAGTTTTGTTAGATGGAATTAATCCAACGTCCAAAAATGTATAATATTTTTAAAAGCTTGTGGTTTTTTTCAGACTTGGGCTTGACTGTATAAACTAGTATTCACTCCAGAATTTCAAGTATTTCTGCAATTGTGTGCATTCTTGTTCCTTCAGCTGTACAAATGTAAAATGGTTAGCTTTGAAGTATTAACATACCAGGAATATTTATTCTCTGTGATACTGCACGTGATTTTATTACAGGTAGCTGCCTTTTAAAATGTATGCAAAATTTAGGCAAGTACATACACATATAGTTTGTCAAAATATTTCATTATATCAGCTAAATTGTTTCTTTTCCTTGTGAGGCTCATCTTTGAGATGCCGTCAGTTTAACTGATCACATCAATATAATATCATTAGAAATACACTGTGTCTCCCATTCCTCTGTGCTCTTTCTTTTCATCATTTATTTTTCCTAAAAATGTCACTTTTATTTGTAGGCAGCAATTTTTTGTATTTGTCAAGTTTCCAACTCATAAGCTAGGAATTTCTCTGACTTCCCTTACTCTTCCACATGTACATATCTTTATCCAATATAAATGTTAAGAAATAGAACAGAATATCAGTACTCTTTTGTAACTTTGCCACTAGATCATGTCTGAACCTACACTGTACCAACACATCATTTAGCAGCATCTTCTATAAATGTTGCTGTCCCTTTCTGCACCTTGGTGTATGCAAAGGTGAGCATATGAACCTTTCTCGCTAGTACACATTAGGAGGGCCAGCATTAGGTCTGATACCTTTTCTTTAATGTCTAGAAATCACTGATTTTTTTCCTTGTTTTGATTTTGTTTAATGATTACACAATGCAAACGTTACCATTACCTATTAAGTGTTGACAGTGCGCACAACACTTTATAGTCCCCATCCCAAGAAAGTAATATTCTGAACAAGCCTGATCGGATAAAACCACCATAGCAGAGGTCAATATCACGTTTCAGGGATTTTTTTTCCTTCTATTTATTTGAGTCTGCAAGTGTATTCACTTTAAAAAGCGTGTTATTGTTTCAGAGGTCTGCACTTCGCGAAACAAACCATTTGTGTGTTACTTCAGTTAGAGCCTAATTTAACAAAGGAACAATGTGTCTCCCACTTAATGCAGGGAGGAAGTTAGGTGGAATATCTTGACTGTGGGTCCTAAGTAAACCAAAAGTGCTGCAGAAAAGATAAGCCAATGTTAAAGGATCACTCAACTGAGTTAACTTCTCATTCCTGCTAATTTATTTCTTTGTAAAAACTAATTAAACTTTTTCAAAACTGAAAGTGATAAAGATTTCATGATGTAAAGTAAAATTTAATTAAAGCATGTTTAGCTTACATATTTTCCTGTAATGTTAGAAATCCAGAAAATGCAGTACAGCTGAATTTAATTTATGGTGATGGGCGCATTAAAATTATGTCTACTGGGCAGAAGAGAATCTTCTCTTTTGAAATGTGTTGTTATAATTTATTATCTAGATCTGATGCTCGTCTTCATAGAGATGACATTGACATCTGCTTCAGCAAAACATTAAATTCCTGCAAAGTGCCCCAAATTCGTTATGCAAGTGTGGAACGCCTCTTGGAGAGACTAACAGACTTGCGCTTTCTTAGTATTGATTTTCTTAATACTTTTCTGCATACTTACCGCATATTTACTACTGCAACAGTTGTACTGGAGAAACTCTCAGACATATACAAAAGACCTTTCACTTCCATTCCAGTCAGGTAAACTCTGGTTCTTCTTGTCGTGAGATTTTTGTCAGAAAGGTCCTTTTTCTCTATGTAAATAGTCGGAAATAGAGGCAGACGGGGGAAGTGGAACTCATCTTTTGATACAGTAAAAGATGTTTTAAATAAATATATTTTTAGTTTTATGCCCTGGCCTTTAGGCATAAATAATGTAAACATGTTGTTCACAAAGAGCATATTTGTGAATGTGTTTTGTTTCTGTTTGTACTCACTAATGTTAATTTTGCTTTTTTTGTGTGTCTTAATCGTAGGTCTTTGGAATTGTTTTTTGCTACCAGTCAAAACAATAGAGAACACCTGGCTGATGGGAAGTCACCACATCTTAGTCGCAAATTCTCATCTCCTCCCCCACTGTCACTCTCTAGAACTTCCTCACCTGTCAGAACCAGAAAACTCTCATTGACTAGCTCACCACTGAATTCAAGAGTAGGGGCTTTAGATCTCTCTACATCCTCTGTTGCCAGCAGTCCTACCTCAACTTACAGCCCTGCCACATCCCCACCACCCACTGCTAGCAAAGTACCACTGGACCTCAGCAAGACGCCATCCTCCCCAGAACAAAGTCCTGGATCCGTAGAAGAGAATTTAGAGAATCCTCGCATTGATCTGTGTAACAAGCTAAGAAGAAGCATTAGAAGAGGTATTATATAAGTGCCGTATACTAAGTATTATATTGCATATATGATATTCACCAATACAAACTCAACATATGGCAGATGACTGCAATCCAGTATCTGGGCCACAGTAAATATTTCCCGCTGCTTAGCAAAACCATTGCTTTTTGACCTTTGGAAACATTTTTCAGCAATCAAGTGCTCATATCCTTATTTTTGTTATAGTAGATGTTTTAATTCCAGTGCTCCACTGCTTTTGCATCCATAAGAATTGCAGTATGGCAAAATGGAACACACCAATGGTGACCCTTCAAAGAACAGGGAGAAGGGTAAATGGGATTGATAGGAAGAACTTGGACAATCCCATGTGCCAAAGGAAACAGAAATTAATTAACGGAACCCCAACCACTTGTACTTTCTTGAAGTAAATGTAATGTGATGTGCTCCCTTTGTGATGTGACTTGCAAAGTAGTCATTTAAAAAGGAAGGGCTCTGAACAATGCAAAGAACTCATTTGCACTGACAAGTCTGCATTGTAAGGTTAGCTCTGCTTTGGGCATCTGTGCACATATGTTTTCCACTGCAGGTGTATGTGCATCCAGTGCACTCAAGTCAGAGACTTTCACCAGAATTACCACTAGGCGGTAAATTTACTGTCCTCATATGCAGAGCCAAGGGCATAAAAAGAGATATATCCAGTTCTTATAATTCCTTCATAATGCCTGTCGCAGGAGCTGAAGATTTGCATAGGTTTTGTACTTCTGCTAGCCAGCTTTAAGAAGGAGAGTTTCTCTTATTGTATATAGTTATAGTTCACTTTTATGTTAGTTCTAGTATAGTTAAGAGACATGAGTTATATAAGGTGATTCTCTTTATTGGACAAAGTTCCTGTGTGAGAAGAAGACAGGCTTTCAATCTGCACAGTTCTTCAGATCGGCAAAACAAATTAGAGAGTATGATCTGAGTACAAATTGAGACAGATAGCTAAGCTTAAGGGGGAATGCGTGTTGTAGCAGATCACTAGAGACAGAGTGGGCTATAGGGGTTTGATTGCTATGCAAAAGTGGGCTGAAATATTCCATTAAAGGTTAACAGGCAGGTGAACATAGCAAAGGTTGTAATGGAGGTCAGCATAATCTTCATGTCCCATCTTCAGTTTTAGATATCCCCTCCTCCAGTTTGGAAACCCTTATCTCTCTTTTTGAGTGCATGTACAGAAATTACTTAAACATTGGGGTGCTCTACACTTTGAAGCTGGACACCCTACAGTCTGTAGCTGGGTGCCCACCACCACTTTGCCAGTCTACATTCTTCATCCCTTTTAAGGGACCCATCTCACAGGGCCATGATAATGCATGAAGTAAGGTCTCTTTTAGTCTTGTGTGCAATAGAAAAAGTTTGTGGCCTAGACAGTGGGAAAGTCTTGTATTCCTGCCACTTCTTCAATCTCTCCCTCTCTAACCCCCCACCCCCAAATGGTAGTCTTTAGTTCATTTTGGATTTGAGAATATTAAGTTCAGGCTGGTTATCCTTGCTTCTATTATCCTTTTCCTGGAGATGAGAGATTGGTATGCTGCCCTCATTCTGCAGGATGCTTATTGTCATGTGGCAGTACATTCTGGTCGCAGAAGGCATCTTCAATTCATGGTACAGAGTACTTCCCTTTGGCCTGTTTTCTCCTCTGAGGTGTTCACCAAAATATGGCAATAGTGGCAGCCCATCGGCAATATTTATTACACTTCCTGGACAATTTGGCAGTGCAGGGAAGATGAAAGTGCCACGTCCAGAAGAGCATTGTGGTTATTAGACATGTCTTTTCTTGTTTCAGTCTAAAATTCAATCTAGCTAACACAAAGAGCACAAAGAATAGATTTCAGGGGGTAGATTTAGACTCTACAACTGCTACTGCTTATTTTCTGACAGGCAGATTTCAGTCCATAATCTGTATGAAACCATCTGATCCAATCCAAGGACAATAGTGCTTGTGTCTGCAGCTGTTAGTACACATAACCTAATGTATATAGGTGATACAACATGCCAAACCTCATCTTAAATATCTTCAAGCTTGGCTTCAGACAGTATATCACCCAAGCAGGCATTCTCTGGACATACTGATTTGCATACCTACACAACCGCTTCATTCTGTGGACCCTTGAAAGGTAAGCAAAGGGTGTTTCCATCCTGCCAACAGAATTAACTGTGGTGATGGAATTATAAACATCCACCAGTTGTTGGGGGCCCCACCAGTGTTGACTTGAGTTTCCGGTCCTTTGTAAACCATAGGAGGTTTTGTTCCCCATAAATACATTGGGATTTCAGGCCATTTAGAGAGCATGTGAGGTGTTCGTTTTCAGCATCAGCAACCAAGTAGTTCAAGTACTCACTGACAACACCTTGCTTTGTTTTATCTGAACAAGGATGTGCAAGGTCAAATCAGTTATACCAAGAAATGATCCAGCTGTGGAATGTCTTCAGAAAGACTAATGTCTTGCTAAAGGCATTTCAGCTTCCCAGGAGAGGAATGCTATTGCAGATTCACTCAGCAGAAACTTTGTAGACCATGACAAGTGGCCAGTAAACAAGGACATTTTCCACCAGATCTGTCATCAGTGGGGTTATCCAGTAATAGATCTTTTTGCAACTAATTGAACAATAAATAAAGGAAATTCTGCTCCAGAGAGATAGCAGTCCTTCTGTTTTCTCAGATTCTTTGCTTTTTCCCTGGTCTGGTCTTTTGCTGAATGCATTTCATGCCATCCCTCTAAATCTGAGGTGATCAATGTGAAGGAACACAGAAAGAGAGAGAGAGAGAGATGGCCCCTTGATGATACCTTGGCACTGCAGCAAGACGATAACAGAGGCGTAAGAGTTACCTAGTGGAATTGCTAGCAAAGTCTGATTTGAGTACATTGGGCGGACACCTGCAAATGGGTGGTGGGTATCAAAGGCCAAGAATGGCTGAGCCTCTCCAAACAGCTCTGTGTGGCCCCACCCACACTTCATCCTCAGACCTTCCTCCTGCATCCCACCATGCTCTGCTGTAGCTGTTGGTCTGGGTCTAGTAGCCAGAGCTCGTGCCTGTGCTCCATGGCTGTGGGATATACTGCCTGCCCTCCTGCTGCTCCTGGAGGGGGGTGGGGGGCTACATTGCCTGTCTACCTGCCACAGCAGGGCTGGGGAGGGGGCTGTATAACCCGGTCCTTTGGGGCCGGAGGTAACTTGGATGACTTGGGGCTGGGGTGGTATTATTCAAGCTCAAGTGGGGGAAGAGGGGCGAGTACCTGGCCCACGGGAAGAAGTGGGAGGCTGGATTGAGGGCTACTCTTTCCAACCCCTTGTTTCACCTGACACCAGTGCTTACAGTGGATTGTGTGTGTGCACAGTACACCCTGAAAAACCAACATATGTGGTACAAGTCAGGAATCTTTTTTTCCCCAAATAGACTTAACTAGAAAATAAAATAAATAATTCACTTACCCTGTATTATATAAACTTGGTGCCGGTTCCTTGATATCCAAATAACTGGGGAGTCATATACAAAATCCCTAGTTTAGGAAACTATTCCTTTTCAGAAACGTGTACGTATGTGCTTAACTCCCATTCGTATTAATGGGAGTTAAGCACATGCTAAGTTCTTTCCTGAACTCAGGCCAGAATGAATGATTTCTTTTCTGAATATTTTGTTGAACAAAATATAAAATATGATAATACAGAAATATAATTTTGTTGCGCAGTTTGCTTAAAAGGATGCTGTATAGAGTAAATTCTGCTCTGACTTAAAGCTTTTAGTACTCCGTTGTTTAAACTTTATTGCAGATGTTATAATTCGACACAAAATTTAGCCTTATATTATTATCGAACAACACAATGAAGGAAATGGACAAAAATGTAAGACAATGCAACAGAAATGTTACCCAGATTTAAAATAACAAAACTATGCCTGAACAAGTCACTTCTCTCTGCTGAAATGATCACTGCAATAAACATCTTAGTGAGGCAAGTAATGGAGCTTTAACCAAAGGAGTTGTCATTATAAGAAGTAGCACACGGTTCCAAATGAAATCTTTTTCAACTGACAAGTAGCTACTATGGCAAAGTAGTCATTAACAAAGAGTAAGTTCTCAAACATGTTACATAGTACAGCAGAGTTTAGATTTAAGGTCTAATCTGCAACTTCAGAATAAAAATGATTCTGGAATAATTCCCAGCCAAAATAGAGAAGCTAGTGAGAATGGTGCAGGTGCTAAATGAGGAAGGGAAGCAGTGTGAACATCAATAAAACAAAAACTATGGTATATGGCAGTAAGGAAATAGGAAGGAAGATCAGTGTAGATGGGATCAAACTAGAGCACGTAGGAAAGATCACATATCTGGGTAGCAACATAATGTATGATCTAGACTGTAAGAAGGAAATAGTGACTAGAATAGCAAAAGCAAGAGCAAGTTTGAAGATGATGGATAAGATCTGGAAAAGCAAAGCGATTTAGTTTAGGAACAAAGCTGAATGTCTTGAAAACGTGTGTATTCAGCAGCATGTACAGATGTGAGACGTGATAATGAAAGAAGAATATTGGCGTTTGAGAGGATTTGTTATAGAAAGATCCTGCAAATAGTATGGATGCAGGAGGTCACCAATGAGGAATTATATTGGAAGATACAGCTGAAAGAGAACCTTCTGCAAAAAGTTATACAACACAGGTTACAGCTATTTGGGCATATCTGTAGAATGAATGATGAACGAAAAGCCAAGACCCTGGTATTTGACATAACGGATGGTTCAGATAGAAGAGGAAGACCCCACAGAGAATGGGTAGGTGATATAGTAGATAGGTGCGGAGCTAGTCTACAGAAACTCAACCACTCTGCACTGGACAAGGAAAGACAGAAGAAAATGGTGAGGGAGGTATTGGACACCAGCAGGCACTGAGCCCATGGTTGTTGATGAAGATGATGATGATAATGAGCCACTGAATCATAGCCATCAAATGTGATAGAGGATTGTGAATCTCTTTTTATTAATTTCTGTGGAATTTTACAGTGGGACCCATCCATGGATAATGCAGGTTCTTGATATGAGTAGCCTTGCATCATGTTAAGGATGAATGGTTACAGTCTTGTCTATACATTTTGTGTATCTCACATCAGAGAGAGCCCCTCAAACAATTAAACACCATGTGGTAAAATGGGTGTATATGTCAGCTAATGCTTTAGCTCCTCATTAATTATATTTTGTTACTAAATCATTGTTAGATACCACATTAGATCATTACTGTTCAGTTCTCCACTGAAATCTTCATAGAGCTCAATTTTATGGGCTGGACATTAATATGGATTACATAATATGGAAGACTTGTAGCATCACAAGATATTCTTAGACTTTAAAAATATTTATTATGTACAGTTGGCCAAATTCTTCTCTTACACCAGTGTAGCCCCACTGAATTCAGTAGGAGTGCAGAACCTGGCACAAAGTATAGAGTGGACTGTACACAAAATAGATGTTGTCCTAGATATGTGTATTCCTATTCTTACTACAGCTGTGTCTACACGAGCGCCCTTTCGAAAGGGTGAAAATCGAAGTTCGGTGGTCGAAATAGCAGCTGTCGAAAGGGCGCACCCACTGCCATTTTTCAGATCGGCACTCTGATCCGCTCTTTTGAAGTGCTGTTGAGGTCTTTCAAAAGAGAGTGTCCATATGGCTCCAAGCCCTCTTTTGAAAGAAGGGAGGCAGGAAATGTGGTCCCATGGCAAACAAGCCCTTCTGGGGCTGCAGTCAGCCGCCTCCTTTAAAGGTCCCCTCCCTCTGCCTTCCCCTCTGCACAAGCTGAGGGCTGCCCAGCCTTTCCCAGCCTGGCAGAGCCTACTTGTGCCCACCAGGGAGGCCCACTGACAGCTTCTGCAGGAGGACTCCTTCATCATAGCCGGCCTGCTGGCAGTGCTGTGCACCATTGCTGCAGCTGCACCCGATCTCATCTGGTGGCTGGGCAGTCCCCATGGGACTGCGGGGCTCCCCACCAGGGCACCACCGGGCCCCCCCAGGTGCCCCAACGCCTGTGGACCCACCCCAGCAGCAGTGACGAGTGGGAGTGCGTGGTGCTAGGTGAGAGGGGCGAAAAAAAGTGGCTGCGGAACTTCCGCATGTTGAGGCAGACCTTTGACGAGATCTGCCACTGGCTCGCCCCTGCACACCAGCACCACGACACCTGCATGTGGCCAGCCCTCACCCTGGAGAAAAGGATCATGATCACTGTACGGAAGCTGGCCACTCCCCCGACTCCTATCGCCCATGAGACAGCAGTTTGGGGTGGGCAGGGCCACCGTCGGGCCTGTACTTATGGAGGTAAGGTGGGGCCTGAGGGGGGGGGCGCGGCTGGGCCAAGGATAACCCTCTGCTGCAAGGGGAACCCTCTGCTGCAGGGGGCCAGATGGGGCAGGGGCTGGAAGAGTGGGGAGCAAGGGGCTGGACAGGGCAGAGGCTGGATGGGGGGGCAGGGGGCTGGAAGGGGCAGGGGCTGAATGGGAGGGGGGCAGAATGGGCCCGAGGTGGAGGGCAGATGGCCACCACACCCACACTAGAGCATGTGTCCCCCTTTCCCCTCTACAGGTCATCAGGGTCATCAAAGCAATGCTGCTCCATAGGGTCGTCCACCTGGGGGATCTGGACAACACCATTGCTGGCTTCCAGGACCTGGGCTTTCCAAACTGCATCAGCACTTTGGATGGTGTACACATCCCCATCCGTACCCTGCCACACAGCGCCGGACAGTATATCAACCGAAAGGGCTACCATTCGGTGGTGCTCCAGGCCCTGGTGGACGTGAGGGGGCCAGTTCACCAACCTCTACGTAGGCTGGGCCAGCTGCACCCATCATGCCTGGGTCTTCCGGAACTCTGGCCTCTGCCGGCGCATGGGGGCTGGCACCTTCATCCCCCAGCAGGAGATCCCCGTGGCGGAGGACGTCACCATGCCAGTGTGCATGGTGGCAGATGCGGTGAACCCCCTGCAGCTGTGGCTCATGACGCCCTACACGGGACACCTCGACCCCACCCGGGAGGCATTCAATGAGTGCCTCAACCACGCCTGCAATGTGGTGGAGTGGGGCTTCAGGCACCTAAAGGGGCGGTGGAGGTGCCTCCTCGCGCAGCTGGAGGTTGGGGTCCTCAACGTGCCCCAGGTGGTGGGCGCCTGTTGCATCCTCCACAACATCATGGAGGGAAAGGGGGACCCTATGTCCCCGGGAGGGACCCTCCGGCCGGTGTCATCTATGAGCAGCCAGGCACCGCTCCCATCTGCCAGGCCTACCAGGATGGCCACTGTGTCCGGGAGGCCCTCAGACAGGCCTTTGCCGACAGCCACCTCTGACCCGCATGCACATCCACATCCCATGCACATCTGCCACCCACTGTCCCTGCCCCCGCCACCCTCACCCCCACCAGCACTGCACCCGCACATCCACCACCCATCATCCCCCTGAGGAGCACAGCATGGAGTGGTGAGCAATAAAGAGACATTTATATGACTGGTTGTGTTGGTAACTATGTACAGGGGGAACCTAACATGGAGAGGGGTGGGGGGAACCTAACTTAGAGCGGGGCAAGGCACTTATTCTGGGGCAGGAGTGGTGGACCACAAGCCCCGTTGGCCCCTGGAACCCCTGCCTCCCTGGGTGCAGGGTCCTTGGTGGGGAGGGGAAGGTGCAGGTAGCGCCAGCAAGTATTGCCAGCGAGTGGGCCTCGTGGGGGCAGATGGGCCGGGCTCAGTGGGGGCAGAGGGGCTGGGCTCAGTGGTGGTGGAGGGGGCAAGACCAGCAGGGGGAGCCACCGAGGGGCCCAGGAGGTGGGCAACAGTGGCCGTATGGTCCTAGACGGCATGGCCAATGCTCTCTAGGGTGGTGAGGAGCCGATCCCAGGCTGCCGTCTGCCACTCCATGTCAGCCTGGGAGAACTGCAGGTGTTGTTTGGCCACCTCAGCCTGGCGCTGGCTGGCTGGGTCCTCCTGAGCCTGGTGGAGGGCCCTCTGGCCATGGCCCTGATGGCGCGCTGATTGGGGTGGTGTCCAGACACCTCTGAGGGATGCAGGCGGGCTCCCGTGGACGAGGGATGGCGCGGGGCTCTCCTGGCCCACAGATGGTGCGGCTGTGTGGAGTGGAGGAGAGCATGTCAGTAATGTGCCCTGGATGGAGGGGACCCGGCTGTGGCCCACCCGCCTGAGCCCACCCCATGGGGCCCCAGTCCCCCCCAAAGGACACTGACCAGCCAGGGAGCACCCGACCCATCCCTCATGGGCTGGGCCTCCCAGCCTGGGAGTGCATCCAGGGGTCTCTCCTGCAGGTGGCCCTTCCTGGCCTGTGGTGTGTGGGCCCTGGGCGCCGTCTGGCACCGACCGGCTGCCACCCCTGTGCGGCTGGTCAGCGCTGTCCACTGAGGGTGGGTGCTGGGTGTCGCTGGCGCGCCACCATGGGGTGCCACATCCCATGTGGGGGTTGGCCTGTGTGCGGCCCAGGACCACCGGTCCCGTGTACAGGTGACTAGCCGTAGCATCGCCCTCACCCTGTGGAGTAGGTGCGCACCTCTCCCTGTATGTATCAGATGGTCCCTTGGTGATGTCTGGGGATGTCCGGCCCTCGGTCGCCCAGCTGGAGGAGCGGGAGGGGATGATGATAGTCAGCTCCCCCTCCTCACTCGATCAGTCTGTGGTCCCCTCGCCCTCCTCGGTCACCGATCCGGGCTGCTGCTGCTCCTCCTCCAGCTGCAGCTCCTCGCCGGCGGTGTCTAGGAATGCCGGGGGTGGGGAGCTGTCCTGGGGCACCAGGATGCCCCGGAGCTCCCTGTTGAAGGGGCATGTGGGTGGAGCTGCCCTGGAGCATCTGGCCTGGTCCCTGGCTCAGGCATAGCCCTGGCGCAGCTCCTTAACCTTGGAGCGTACCTGCTCCGCGGTACACTCCGGGTGACCCCTGGTGTGGAGACCCTGCGCCAGGTAGCCAAAGGCAGCGACATTGCGCCGCTTGACCCCCATGTGGTGCAGGACCTCCTTGTCCTTCCACAAGCCGAGGAGGTCCCGCAGCTCCCGCTCCGTCCAGGAGGAGGCCCGTTTTTTTAACTCCCCCTGGGAGCCCGGTGGGGGGTCGGGGGGCTGGCTGCTGGCCATGCTGGTGCTGTAGTGTGGGGCTGGAGCACATGCACAGGCTGCTCCTAGCATGCTCTCAGCTTCCCACCACGGGTTTCCTGTGTGCATCTGGCTTTAAGGCAGCCAAACGCAGGGACCATAGAGCCCCACGCTCCAGCTGACCGGTGCCTTGGTGGACCCGTATTTCAAAAGAGTGGACTGTGGAGCGTCTGCATGTGTACTCTTCCTGATACGGGATCGGGGTTTGGAGTTCAAAGTCTGCACCCGTTCTTTTGATTTTCTTTCGAAAGACAGGTTTACATGTGTGGATGCTCCTCCCGCTCTTTCGAAAAAGGGCCACGTATTTCGACTTTTTTTGTGCACGTGTAGACACAGCTTACGGGTGATTCTTATCTAATACCAGAACAATTAAATACTGTGGAGTGTAGCAGAGTGGCCTCCAATTGCCTATTGAACACCTTTCTTGGCATATGTCGCTGTGCAGCACCCTGTCTGTCAGGCTGTCCTAGCATTTCAGGGGCTGTCAGAAAGTCATAATTCAAAAAGCAAGCTGAACAATCCCCAGAAGGGATTCCACTTAGTCCTCAGGTGGCCCCAAGCTTAGTTCATTCTCTTCCACTAGTCTAAAACAAATCTTTTAAAATGAAACAAAAACTCATGCAAACTTCATCCCAGTTTCAACTGGCCACAGCCCCCTCTTCCTTGAGGGTCTGTGTCAGTCTCTTGCCAGCTTCTCATGCAGGGTTTCTCCCAGGTAGGGTGAGAAGATGTCCCAGTTTTGCAGGGACTCTCCCACTTTTGGGAGCTTTTTCTTAAATAGATGCTCTGCCTACTACTTCCTACTCCTGTGCCTCATCCTGTAATGATGATCAGCTTAACCTCAAGCTGTCCAGTCCGTGGGGCAAATCACCCCATTACACAGGAATTTCCCAGTCCTTCGGTCCTGGGAATACTACAGAGGCATCATATGAACATTTGGAAATTGAGAAAACATCATTTAATTATTAAGCATTAAATAACTGTTTTTGCTTTCTTTGCAATGCCAACAGGTTAGGGAGCCAGTCAGCTGAAGGACTTGCACTGGTAGCTTTTGGAGGAAACTATTTCTGGGGCTCTTCTCTCACCAGAGAGTCACTTTGTCATAGTTCTGTAAAGTGCAAGGAAAGGGAGTAAGCTAAAAAAGCCCCACGCTTAGGATGGCAGCAGGGGCAGAAATACAAAATTCTAACCTGTGATTCTCTTAACGTAAGTTTTCTGGGTAAGAAAATGACCATTAACAGAGCAATTTGGCTTCATTACTCATCTTCTACTAAAATCCCAAAAAGTAGACTTAATCCAATTTGGCTGTACAAATTCAATCCCAAATCAATGCTGTTTTATTTCTCCCTGAGTATGGCCCATTTATCAGGTAAAGAGAAATTTTCCCCACTTTCCCAATGCTTTTTCTGCACATCTGCCTGCTGGTGTAGACACTATCACTTTAAAACTTACAGTGCAGTACTTATGTTGTAAGAGTAATAGCAGGTTTTTTTCTGCCCCAAGTCTAATGTTGAATGCAATAGAGAAGCATTATGTATGGTACGTTTTAAATTTCATTTGGGCACACATCTTTCTTCTGTCTTACCATTATAGACATTAATTTACTGAGTGGAATAATGAGCTCTGCAGTGCTGTTCATTTCAGTTGTAGTGGGCAGTTCAGTGGCAGTTTATAATCACTTACTAATGATTTTTTTTCTCACACCTGACATGGGAATCCTATAATTTAAGCTATCCATATCATGCTTATGTTCCCCTGGATAATCTTAGCAAAAGCACAATGGGGATATTTTTAAAACTAATACTTAAGCACTTGATGATTTTCATTAAGCTTTTATTTATGGGCTTTTTTGCAGTTATGTAATTGGTACCTGTGAAGATGCCTGATATTTTCCCAGTACTTTACCACAATCCAGAAGAAGATTGTTGCTGAGCTTTCTGAAAGAAATAGCAATCAAATTACAAAAGAATACTATTAAAGCAAAACTGAAGCATAATGTACTTTTTATTTAAGGGACCTAATCTTCATATCATAACTGAAACAAAATTTATGATGGCTTCACAGGTGAAGCATCAGGCTCTACATGGCTATTAGTATAATTATGATATATCTTTATATCTTTGATCCATTATAACCTTGCTATCCTCAGTGGTTTTCATAAACTAAATGTCAAGACACAAACCTTGTCCATTGTTCTTGGAGACCCACATTCCAACCATCTCTCAGAAATAAGCCATATTTGGGACAAACTGTGCACTTGAAAAGAACCTTTTCAAATGAAAAATGGAAGGAGAGAGCTTCTTATCTTAAAGCTGTTTCACTGTTGTTTAGGTCTCTTGATATTTAAAAATAATGTTTACATGTTTAATGGGCTTCAAATTTTGGAAATAATTGCAACCCCCAGGTTTAACAGGCTCTGTATTAACATCCGTGCTGTTTTAAAGCAGCAGTTCTAGAGTCTGTGTCAGTGGATAGGACAATTTCTGAAAGCACCTCGACTGTTGAAACACCTGAGCTTTCCCCCTGTCGATCCCCCTCAACTCCACGACATCTCCGCTACCGTCAGGCAGGAGGTAAGAAATGTTGCCTTGGAAGGAAATTATGCTGTCTATTTCCAATTTTTTAAATCTCCTACAAAGATTGTTTTTAAATAATGTAGTTAGTTTGTGTCTCTGCTTATTTCTCAGCCAGCAAAATGTGAGCAACAGTACTCTAGCTAATTGGTGTATTAATAAAAAGAGAATGTAAAGCTTACTGGGAGTTAGGAAGTGCTGAAATGATCTGTAATATCTGGAACAGAATGTACCTTAGTACAGGAATAATATTGACTCAGTCCTGTTCTTACATGAATTCTCAAGACCTTGACAGATTTTAGGAGCTATTATGAGGGCACATTTTGGATACCATATGTGATGATTAGATGCACAACTCCCATTATTGCTAATGGGAAAAGAGTGTGTTTGTTCCCCCGTGTGTGGCACTGAACATTTACAGATGGTATCAGTTTATTCATTCCAGTATGTGAGTAAATCATTCAACTGAAGGGGAAAAGCAAAGGTGGTTCTGCTAACAACTCCCACATGTCTCTTTGAATTGCTAACAGAACTGCTTGTTATATGCATAAATATTTAGAATGTTGCCTTTTCTTGAAATCTAGATTGTAAGACAACTATTTTAGGATTGGGAGAACTACCCTGCCAATATAATCAACCCCAATAAAAACTAATACTTTATGAAAGTACTTTACAGTTATTTTAAGACAACATTAAACTTTACTGAGTGCATGATTTATGGCTGTGTATGAGGATTTTTGGTTTGAAAACTCTGGAAATTCGGAGCAAAACCATTTCAGTGTAAATCAGAGGAGATGATCACAATACATCATGCAAAGGGATACCAACAAGTTTTGCAAACTTCTGCTAATTTTAATTCACAAACATGGTGAAATCTTAAATCTTGTTCAAAATATACCCATCTAGAATCAAGAGCATTTCAGAGCTCAGTCTCAGGGTTGTCTCTCCTATGGGAAGTTTCACTGTAGTCTCATCGCTCATTTATTCCTTTAATAGCAATTTTTACTTTGCTTGGGCTAGCTGTTGAAAATGATGTGATATTGAAAACCATTATTTGTAAGCAGTTGTATCATAACTTTCATTTTTGTTTGGTTAATCTTTTTTCTTTACATTAGCACCATTATGCACCTTGATAAACAGTATTTATTATTGGATCTCATGATAAAAATCAGATGACAAATATATTTTTAATATTTTTGCTTCTAATGCAGAATTTCAGTGAGAACATCATATGTGCACATAAGTAGGCATATTTATGTAAAATATTTTATATTCACTATTTACTCCATGTGCTGGGGGAGTGGACAATATGAGCATTGTTAACCTTTTTTTAAAAAAGCGAAAACCAAATGCAAGTTGTTTATCTTTATTTCTCTCTTTCTTTACAGCACAGACTGGTGATAACAGCCACTGTTCTGTTTCTCCTGCTTCTGCATTTGCTATTGCTACAGCCGCAGCAGGGCACGGGAGTCCACCAGGTGAGAACAATTTAGTGCAAGAAAAATATTGATAGGTGTCACCAGGTAAAGCTAGCCCTCAGACATATTCCCTCTGCCTTTAAGGAGTCACTGTTTTTTTCCTTTAAACTCCTGGGTATTTGATTCACTGGAATAATCAGGCTTTCATTCTGAATAGACATTGCATAGGGATCTGTAGATGACCAGGGCATGTTAGATATGCTTGATGGTAGTGAAGATGGTGAATTGAACAGGTCTAGTTTTCCATCTTTTTGTAAAGGATTTATGTGTCTTAATTGACTGACTGAAAGTAGATCTATTAATTCTGCCAAAAGTGCTCTGTGATCTAGTGATTAGATGAAAAACACCAATTCAGGACTCCTAGGTTCTGTTCCTGAATTCACTGTTTCGCCTTACTCTGTGCCCTTGGGGACATCACTTAACTTAAGTGAACTAAATTTTACACTTCATACTGTTAGCATAAATTCAGAGTAGCTGCGCTGAAATCAATGCATTTACTCTGGATATATGCTGGTGTAACCAAGAGTGACTTTTTCTCACCACTATAGTTTATCCATCTGCAAAAGTAATGCCATCTTCTTTTGCAGAGTGGTGATGTATACGGTTTGTAAACTACTTTGAAATCCTGGGTTTAAAAGCAATAGTATGAAGCCCATTGAAATCTGATATTATTTCTACTGACTGCAGTAAACTTTTGATCAAGTACTAATCTGTAACATTTTGATGGTGTGTTTGCTCAGAGTTATTTGTCCAAAGTCCTGACACGCCGAAGAGAGTACACTTCATGTTAAATTATTTTCTGTTATGAACATTTATTGGCTTTTTTAAATTATCTGTGATTTTGGAAGACCATAAACTGATCTTTGGAATCCTGACATAGAGAGATGGTGGATATCAGTATATTCTTTGGAAATACAAGTGTTCTTTGCCTCTTAGAACCAGATCTCAGATAAATTTTAACTAGAAGCGTAGTTAAAGTCTGGAATGGGCTACTGAGGGAGAGAGGGGGGGTTGCACACAAATGTAAATTGCCGAGAAGTTGTTTCTCAACCTCTTATGCAAGCACGACCCCCACAACAGCCTTTTTGCCATGTAGTGCAGCGGGGCAGTGGCTGGCACTAGGCAGCACAGAAAAAAACAACAGTGTGGAGACAGAACCACCAATTCCCTGCAGGGGCTATTTGTAATGGGTAGATGCTCTCACAGCGCTACTAGCAAAGAAAGAAAAGACATTTCTCAGGCTCTCATACAAACATGAGCCCACAGCCACAGGCTTGCGGCTCCAGATTTGAAATTCACCATCTTCCTGTTACCTAATTCCTGTGCACCTGGAGAGCAGCAGCCAAAGCAGAGCGCTGAAGGGCATTGTGGGCTACATACGGGACACCGCTGGAGGCTAATACACTTGATTTTAAGATGTGGCACTTCCACATTGGCCTTTAATCGAACTTTTGAATTCGAGCTTGACGCTCTACCTGTCAGGTAATGGCGGTATTGTAATCCCAATATTAGTGCTCCCTAAATCGAGCTAATGGTTTTTACAGTGAAGACAGTCATGGCAATATTGAGCTAACTGCCTTAAATTTGAATTTATCCTGTAGTGTAGATGCAGCCTGAGTCAATCCTAGCACCCTGTCGTAATCATGCCATAGCCTGTGTTAAGAAAAGTCTCTAGAAGACTCTTCCCTACAAATCTATATTGTACAAAGAAGCAAAATGCAGAACCTTTTATTTTTACTCCTGTGTATTGTTTGTTTGGTAACTGCGTTATGAATCTGAATTACCCTGGATTTTGATTTTGCAAAACAAAAGCCCATCAGCTCACCTCTTCTTCACTGCAGAGTGTCTTGCCTTCCTCTACTTTTCTGCTGCTTACATGAACTTCATGTAAAAACAGTCATGTCATCTTTAGCGGGTATGAAAAATTTTCCTCAGGGGAAATACAAAAGCCGTGCTGTTGGTCAGCTGTCTGAGGCTGGTAGGAGCTAAGTGCAGTCAACTCCCTTTGAAAAGGAATATGGTACTGTTGAATGTATGATGAAAGATCTACCTGAAGGCCACTCTGAGATAAAGCTAATGAAAACCTGGAGTCTGCCCAGTTTTCATGTTTATCAGCATACTGAATAGAGCCTACATGTTCTATATCTTATTGTCCAGTGGTGTCCTATGTGTCTGTAGATGGGGCCTAATTCTATTTTGAATATGGTCTTTTACCCTGGTGTACAAAGTTGGGGCAGTATGCTCCCCTCCTCCCGTAGTACATTTCCCACTTATTACAAAGTATGAAGCTAAACTGTTGCCCTTACAAATCAGAATATGTAATAACTAAGCTTTTAGTCAGTAGAGCTGATTTCATACCCGAATCACTCAGTGGGATCAAAATGTAATGCCAAACTTTTTTTTAGGACGATCTCTGTTTCTGTTCTTTGTTAATTTGGTTCATTTGTATACTAAACTGTACACATAATTATGGCAATTGCATAATGTTGTCATGCTGCTGGGCATCATTTGAACTTCTGGCTTCTTAAGTGTCAGCATTAATCTTAAAACTCATTGAACCATTGAGATGAGTGGGGGAGGTTCATGTCTTCGAGAGGTCCTGTTTCAGGTGGCTGGAAGCATATCAAAACAACATGGGTTTTGGTTTCACATCAGCTCTTTTTGCAACTTTTTTCTCCCCCTGTAATAAAGCCTAGACATTTACTTTTAAAAATTAAATCTGATGTCTGTAAAAATGATGAAGATGTCTCTCTCAGAGTAAATACTTCAGTTGGGTTATATCCATTCTTTGAGCTGGGTGTTTGATACTGCTGTTGTAATTAGTCCTGCTTACATTACAGTTGTTGGCAAACTCTTACTTGTCTAAAAGTAATGATTCACAACTCAGTTGATTTACTTATTATTCCTTTGGATAGCATTCAGGTCTCTTCACTCAGGTAAATCAAGAGTTAGGTAACTCAGGTAAATCATCTAGAGATGTGTATACAGACAAATGAAGATGCATATTTTCCAATAGACTGCATTGATTTCTCAGTTGTAGATCCTGTATTGCATCACATTTCATATTTTATTTGATCACTTGCTGTAGTTCACAAATTCTGAGTATACTTCGTTGCATGCCAACAAGGTACTTTTTTCTCTTTCAGCTATACCTGCTGTAGACAGATGAAAAATACAATTTCCCTACAGGCTGAAAGGGACATTGGGGGAAGTTTCATGAAGTAAAATATTTTGCTGCCACCATGTGCAATTGTGTCAGTGTGACATAACACCATCATTATTTTTAAATTGTGAGAGAATAGACAGCAAATGATTTGCAAACTCTTCTGACTGTTGTGAGGAAATGATTATACTGCGTGGTTGGGGCTCTGTATGGGTGGGCCACAGCGATCAGATGCATATAGGAGACATGGAATTTAAGTGTTATAGTGAATAAATTAGTGTTTCTTATGTTGATGTTTACATGAAAATCTTTGGTTACAGAGACGAAGAGAATTTTTGTTCATATAAGCAAGTGGGGTTTTATTTTTCTAGTACTGTGCAAAATATTTATAGCCAAACTGACACACAAAAACATTGGCTTTTTAACTTTGGTGTACTGGCATTGAAACGTAAATGTTGCCACTATATGAGAGAAGATATTTTTGCATGCAAAAATTGCTTCTTCTGAACTCTAACAGTTCTTTTTGCTTTGCAGAAGACTTATGTGAAACCTGTTTCTTTTGTAAGTCCTGGCCTCAAAAAACAAAAACCCACAATAACCAGATCCTGTGTTGCCTGCATGTATGTCATGGAATTGCTAATCCGGATTAAAGTGTCACAACTGAATTTGTGTCATGTAGACCATTTGTAAGCAGAGGGAAGGAGGTCTTAACCTTAACTTTATTTTGTTCAACTTGTAACTTCCTAATGGGGGATTGCCAAACAAGTTCATTTAATTTACTTAGTTGTCTTCCCCTGAGCCTTCATCCATTAACAAAATCAAGCTCACACCAAATACCTTTGGGGATTCTGAATTGTAGAAGTGTTGTCTTTTTTGTTGCTGTTTTTCTTTTTACTACTGGTTATAGCCAGAAACCAGCAGTGTGAGTGCTGGTAATCTCAGGGGATTTTCAGTCCACTTGTTCAGATGCAGCTGGTTTGGATAAGCATCCAGACAAGATCTCTGAATCTTTGAGAATTCACGATCTTGAGAATTGACTATCTTGATTCACAACTTCCTAGTGGAGCTGGGTGAAAAATATTTATTGAATAATTTAACAGCTTACATTTTATTCTATTAAAGATATTATATGACAAATGATCATATATTATTATTATTATTATTATTTATTATTCAGCCAACTCTGCTTCCTGGTGAGCTTCTGGGATGGAGAGGGTAAGGGTTGTCCATTGACAATTTTAAAAAGTCAGGGAATGCAAATGTTAAGATTCTAATAGCAATAACCAGTAAGCTTCAGTGAATATTTTGTGTGTTTTTATGGTATTATAGATACCTGGTAGTGATGCCACTGTTAAAGTTAGAACTTCCCTTCCATTATAAATGGGATTTTGACACACCATCCTCAGTCTTTTTCCCTCTGAAATATGCATGTTATCTCTTGTCAAAGGATAATTTTATTGAAAAATCAGGAGTGAAATGAACATGTAGATAATAATTTATTTGTTTGATTCTGTCTTCTAATCTAGCATCCATAAACATTATTCCTTTCCCCTTGACATTCACCTACTGTGTGATGAATTTGAATAGGCTTCTATTTTTTGTTCCTGAATTAGGAACTGTTGTAATTTAACAAAACTGTTGCTTAGCAATTCTAGCTGTCTGAATGGCTAAATGATCCTCCCTGTGCAGCTTTTGTAAAGAACTAACTTTGAATTAAAAATTATAATTATAATTGGAAGAGAAAATTGAAGTTCACCTTTGTAACAGATAACACATTCTGCTGTCATACCAGTAGTCCAACTACATATGAATCCTGCTTTGAACTCGAAAACATCACACCATTATGCAGCACATCAGTCAGTTTCATAAATTAAGGGCCCAGCTCTTGTATAGCTGACGAAAATATGCCTGAAAACTCTTTGGAGCATTAAAAAAGCAGTGGATAGGTGTACGTATAATCTCCATGAGTGGTACCAGTGATTAAAGAGTTGCAGTTCCTGGCAAGGTCCCAATGCTGCCCTCATGTATGCGTTTGGCTTTCCCTGAGAATGACCTGTATATATAAGGGAAAAGGTAAGTGCTTCTGAGTCTCTTTAGTGGTTTCCTCACACATGGCAGTGAAGGGGAAGAATAGGTCAGTGGTTTAAGAATTGGTCTGTTAAACCTAGAGTTGTGAGCTCAGTGCTTGAGGGGGCCATTTAGTGGTCTGGGGTAAATAGATTTAAAAAAAAAAAAAAAGGGGGATGGTGCTTGGTCCTGCCAAGAGGGCAGGGGCAGGACTCAATGACCTCCAAAGGTCTCTTCCAGGTTTATGAAACGTGTATCTCCATATATATTTTTGCTAGAGGTAAGCCATGATGAATGAGCTTTGTGAAACAGGAGAAAAGAGGATTTTCCTGTTCTTGAGATAAAACGTTGTCATATAATTCATATTTATTTATATTACCCCAATGCTGCTTGTTTTAGGGGCTGATAATAAAGCCATTTAAAACCTGACTTTTTTATAACAGAGATTTTTCTGACTGATATGCAGCCAGCCTTTTTTTTTTTTTTAATACTTTGCTTGATAGTCAACCATCCAGTCACAGATGGTACGAATATGATATATTTCACTCGGTAATATTCCTCTCCTCCTTTTTTTTTTTAAACTGTACTCCATAGTTAGCAGCATATATATGTATAGGCTGGAGAACTGGGCAAAACAGTTCCTTTAGCTAATGTTTGAAGTGTGTCACCCTAAAGGAAAAGATTAGGTTTTTCCCTGAGAAAATATTTCTTGCAGCGTACCAGTTGATCCACTCCCTCAGCTACTTGTACCTACAGAATATGCCTTAACCCTTGTTTTGTAGACAGATATACTTTATTTTAGTGGACTAACCGGTTATTTTAAATAGCTACAGAAAAGAGGAACTTGGTATGGTAGGAGGAACTTAACAACATTTATAATATAAGGACATGTCTACACCACAGAGTTATTCTGGAAGAGCTTATTCCTAAATAAACTATTCCAGAATAAAACTTTCACACCTACAGGAAAGCCCCAAAATAAGCAACACTTATACTCAAATAGCATGTCCACACACAATGGAGCCTATTTTGGATGAGAGCCCTCAGAAACACTCTACAGCTACATCTCCACATGCTGTTTCTTCTGGAAGCGGCATGCTAATAAGCTAACTGGAAGATGCTAATGAGGCGTGGATGCAAATTTTCCATGCCTCATTAGCCTATTGGTTTGGAGTCCAGAAGAAGTACATGTGGAGACGCGTGGCCCATGGGGATCTTCTGGAGGGAAACCCTCCTTCCTGGAAGCCCACCCTCCTTCCTGGAAGCCCCTTCTTCCCCAAAATTTAGTGAGAATTCAGTTTATTCTCTAACAATTTCCCAAACACATTAGGGGTCAGGTATCTTAAAAATGAAGACATAGTAAAAAAAGCAGTCGAAGAAGTAAAATAACATGTGATGTGTGGATTAAGACAATTCAAACCAAATCTGTCTTTCATGGATCTGGCGGTGATCTTCATAACCAAACTCACCTCTATAATCATGCAGATTAATTTCAGTTTTGTGATGAAATAAATAGAAGAGCTTTTTGAAAGACTTGACAATCATGGAATTCTCATCAAATTAAATATGTCCAGGACTGCTGAATCCTTTTTTTCCATACAGAGCACAAAAATTCTTTGCGACCATTTAATAGATCTGTAAAAAGAATTACGTCAGTACATGTTTATATTTAGGGCAGACCTCAAATCAAGGTGTTCAGCACTTCTGAAATGCAGGACACTTGTATTTTAATGCCTACATATGGATTAAGGAAACGAACTTAAGACACCAGGTTCAAAACTTTTGATCTGAATCTTTATTGAAAAAGGTATAGTGGAATAAATTCCTGATTCAATGTTCTCTTCTGGAGAAGAGAGATTTTCTTCATCAATGGCTGCAGATTTCAGGGAATTTACATGGATTAAAAGCCACACCAGTTAAATTGGCTGGATTAGGTCCTTAGCAGCAGTTTAGATATTGGTGGGAACGGTGGACAGCCATTGGTCACATTTTTAATACCGGTGGTTAGTTGCACCTTAATATAATTCAGTCTTGGAAACTAGATAATTATATCGGTAAACACACATTTAGAGAGCATATCTCATTTTCTGTAAACAAATCTGGGTTTTGAAATGTATGTGCATGTACCCAACAATTAGTATGCAATTTAGGCAATCACATTTGAATATTTGGCCTGAAATGCTTTTTTTTTCAACAGCTAACATCAGTTGTGAGTGTACCCCAGTACATCATATAGATTAAAACGCAAACATTCTATTCTGCTATGTGTTCCTTGATACATTAAAGAAGCGAGCAATATTATTTACTTTCTCTGAACCAACATTGTTGTGACCGATATGTTAAAAATAAAACACAATCAATATTATTGTTCACCTTTAGTACAAAAATGAGAGTTAGTGTCTTGTTTTCTTACTTCCTGCAGTGTGTTGAATATTTTTAACAACAAACTTCAGATGCACTTTACAGCTGTTGGCACATTTTCACATTGTTTAGTAATTTTTTAACAATACATTGTTTCCTTGGACACATTTCTTTTTGTGAACTATGCCTTATGAAAAAAAAAGTCTCATATAAAAATCATGTTCAGCTTCTCTTGTTGTAACAATCCTCTTTTTAAGATTATAAGGGCCACATTTTCAAATCTGACAAGTATTATAATGTTATCTTTGGATCCTAGATTTTTTTTTTCAAGAATGGTGGCTTCTGTATTGTAACCCAATAATTCTATGGGTAATCATACTTCTCAGTACAGTCAAATATTACAATTAAAAGTAGTCTTTACACATTACTTTTTTCAGTGCATTTGACTGAAGAAATGTTTCATTGGGCAGATATGATTTTTATTCTTATGGATTTAGTTTTAGGGCTAAAGGAACTTAGGCATAACTGCCTCTTCAGGTGCCACTGACATGCCTTGTTCAGTTGTTGCCTCACTTTGTAGGCGTCTGAATGCCTATAGTTGCCGAAGTTTCTTCTGGTGGACACGTCAAAGACACCTAAATCTGGATGGTGCCCTTCAGGTAATGAGCTCCTGATAGGCATTTCTCAGTCATACCTAAACTTTAGCTGGATTTTTCAAATGGGAACTCCCTGCAGGCCCTGAATAATAGAGGTTCTCTGAGCATGTCTGCACTTCAGAAAAGCTGTGGCAAGCATGTGGGAATTTTAGGGTTTGGCTGGCTGGTGTGTATGGCTACGTCTACACGTGAAGCCAACATCGAAATATCGATGAATAACGTCTACACGTCCTCCAGGGCTGGCAACGTTGATGTTCAACTTCGACGTTGCGCGGCACCACATCGAAATAGGCGCTGCGAGGGAACATCTACACGCCAAAGTAGCACACATCGAAATAAGGGTGCCAGGCACAGCTGCAGACAGGGTCACAGGGCGGACTCAACAGCAAGCCGCTCCCTTAAAGGGCCCCTCCCAGACACAGTTGCACTAAACAACACAAGATACACAGAGCTGACAACTGGTTGCAGACCCTGTGCCTGCAGCATGGATCCCCAGCTGCCGCAGCAGCAGCCAGAAGCCCTGGGCTAAGGGCTGCTGCCCACGGTGACCATAGAGCCCCACAGGGGCTGGAGAGAGAGCATCTCTCAACCCCCCAGCTGATGGCCGCCATGGAGGACCCGGCAATTTCGACGTTGTGGGACGCGGATCGTCTACACGGTCCCTACTTCGACGTTGAACGTCGAAGTAGGGCGCTATTCCGATCCCCTCATGAGGTTAGCGACTTCGACGTCTCGCCACCTAACGTCGAAGTTAACTTCGAAATAGCGCCCGACGCTTGTAGCTGCGACGGGCGCTATTTCGAAGTTAGTGCCGCTACTTCGAAGTAGCGTGCACGTGTAGACACAGCTATCGTGTCCTAAGATATGTAATAGGCAGGGGGTGGGGCACTCCTATGGGAAACCTATGTTCAAGTCCCTGCTGTGCCTGATTTAGAGGGTGGACTTGTGCATGAGTTCTACATATGAGTGCCCTGACCACCAGTCTGTTGAGTATTCTGGAGGATGTGTCTCAGTTTCTCCTGTTGAAGTTCTTCCATGTTGCATAAATACTTCAATATTCCCAGGGAGGGTGAAGAAATGTGAGTAATTGACTCAGCAGTGTAGTTGTTCTGGCACTTACGTGGCGTGTGGGAGCAGTAAATTCAAATCCCAGCTCCAATAAATATTTATCTGTACAAAATTGAACAGCTTCAACAGGAGAGACTGAGAGGGCCCTAGGGCAGAATAGCCTGTAGCCCAGTGATTAGAGCACCCAGCTGCAAAGTGAATGACCTATCTTCAATTCCCTGCTACAAATCATGCAGACTGGGGATTTTAGAACTGGGAAGTGCCTTAATCCACTAGGCTATTGACTATCGTGGGAAAGCAGTCCCGGTTTTCAGTGAGAAAGGGCAGATCTGCCTTAGAAGTTCAGCTCCAGGATGGAATCCCATGGAGATACGTTCCTCCCTCCAGCCTGTCACTCTGGTGCCTATGGCCCCGATCAATAGGAGTTAGGTAGCCAAGTTCCTTTGTGGATCTGGGGCCTCGGTTCTACCCCTTTCCTTCTGTATTTCATTCCTGACTAGCTTCAGTGACCTCTCACAAAGCATAGTGGCTTCTGTAAATCTCTTTAGTGGGTGCCAGGCTCTCTCCATGCAATGTACGCAGAGCTTGGGTACTTAACGCAGAGTGGTGAGCTTCAGAGTGCAGCAGGGTGTGGAGGGTTTAGCATGAGTTCAGTGCATCCACAGAGGTCACTCCACAGCAGCTCACATGGGTGGGCCTGGCTTCCCACTCCTGGCATTGCAATTCAGAGCATGGTGTCCTAGCATCTCTCATGTTTGGTCCAGCTGCTCCTCCATTAGCAGTTTACTAAAATGCACCTATTGAATTGACTGTGCCTGGAGACAGATGCCACAATGCCTAAGCCCCCTTTTTGGCTTTAGCTCTTAGTTTACAAACATATTGGTTTCAAAACAATCCAGACTGCTTAGGCTTTCCATCATAATCCTTACAGAATCACTTTCCTAACTGTAGAGACGGAAAGCAAGGGGCTTCCAGAGTAGTAATTTAAAAGTTGATTGCCTTATAGTTTTAAAATATTTTCCAAAAAGTAAATAGAGTTACAGTGACAATGTGTGAATTACTACTGTGCATCAGCTGGCTTGTGTGAACCCCGTGGGATTTACCTTACTAATACTATAATCCCTTGACTTGATTTGCTAATCCTTTGTATTTGCATGGAGGCTTTTAGTAAGAGAGTCCAGTGCCACCTTGAAATTATTTCTGACATGGGAAGTTAAACATGAAAGTTTTAACAATACAGTTTTCATACCCCAAGGATTCCATGTTTCTTGAGGACCTATGATAGTAAAATTAAAAGACAGAAAGGCACAGAGTTCTCTTGATTTTTTTTTCCTGCTTTTTGACTGTCACTCATCACAATTTTATTATTGAATCTATCAGCAATTATGTGCTCAACAGATAAACAAAAAGGCAGGTGTGATGGATGTTAAAAGTGTGTCATTCTTAAACTGTTGTAGCCCCAAGCTCAGGGCTCAGAATTGATTCTCTCTACTTCCATGCCCCACAAAGCTTGAATGAACTGTCACAGTATAATCCAGGATACAATGTATTTGACAATTACTAAAGAGGAACGATTCTATTATAGATTAGAAACAGTAGTCCATGTTCCCTAAATTAAGTTATTCATCTTTGTACTCTTTCTTTCTTAGCTAATATGAATAGTTCTCTTTTTCAGCTCTGGAATATTTCAGGCAGCCAGCTTGTAGTACCCCTGATAGTGTAGTCAAACAAATGAAAGAAGGAGAAATCCTTAGAAATTCAGATTTGTTACAAGTGGCAATTAGCGGCTGCTCTCCGACAGTCTCCTCTGGAAACATGCTAAGGCCAATTATTTCTGTAAGATTATATAACAGATATAAATGTAAATATTTAACTTGTCAAATAAATGTGCTCTTCAATGTGCACTGAGGCAAACTATTCATAATTATACTTTTAGAGATGAAGATAAGTAAAAACTGGGCACCCACCAGCTCCCAGCTCTCCCCTCTCTTTGGTGAGGACCTACACCTCATGCCTACTGACTGGGGTTTTAAGGCTGCATATTTCCCTGCCTTTTACTGCAATATTCACAGCAAGCCAGACTGTCTAAATAGGCCAGCCACGACACTTTGCATTCTCTCTGAAGGTCATGGCCAGTGTATTACAGTTATAAATTACCATACTGCTCCTTTTAAGCAAGCACATCTATTCTTAAATGCTGTTCCTAGATTACAGGAGCGTTCTTGTAGGCACAGCAAATCAACTCTTTGTTCTCCCCAGAATACTCTGCTGCATGAGGTCCTCATGTCCCTTGATGCTTAAGGACTTTAAGACATACCTGGATCCCCTTGAGACGTAAGTCTGCTAGCTTGGGTAATATACACAAGCTGCTGAATATTCTCTAACCAGCTGATCCAGGGAGAGTAGCCCTCCCAACTAATAATGCCCTGTTGGAACTAGGATAGGTCCCTGGGAATATTTCAGCTTTGTTGCCTCCCATGGTGAAGCATATGGAGAAGCAATTCCTCATATCTATGCACGGGTTTGAGGGCTTATAATCCCACCTGTCCCCAACTTCTTTTATGGTCACTGTGGCAAATGATGGGGCATCTCAGGGAAGACATTAGCCCAACTCTAAGTACAAAAAGTCCAAGAAGATGGACTTGATGGAAAGAGAGATTTATATCTCTCCTTCCCTGCAGATGTGTGTAGCAAACCAACAGGCATTGATCTCTACGTACGATTTTGTTAACTGGGCAGCCGTGTCTATATTTGCGGACAAGTTGTGAGAAGTCACCAGGAAGGAGTTCAAGACATTTGTTCCTGTTTGGTAGTGAAGATGTTGCTGCAGTAGTTCTGGATATGCCAGATGACTCAGCCAGACATACAGCTTCGGGTGTAATGATGAGGAATGCCTTCTAGCTGCAGAATTCAGATATTGCACCCAAATGTACAGTGGACTATTGAGGGCTTACTTTTTGATAATTGGGCTTTGTTCTCAGACAAAACTGACTAGACCCTTCACGCTTTTAATGATTCCAAGGCCACTTTGAAAGCTTGTCTGGTGTTACTGAGACATCACTATAATGGTCAATAGCAGCGACCCAGGAGGCAGCAGGGTTACCCAAGGAAAGGTCATATGTTTCTCTGGCTCCAGGTTAAGCCAACCTGTCCACTTCCCTTGTCATCTGGCCAATACCAGAAGCATTCTGGTGCCTGTGAAGACCTCGCCATATGTATCATAGAATCATAGAGCAATAGAGCTAGAAGAGACCTAAAAAAGCTATCAAGTCCAGTCCCCTGCTCTAAACAGGACCAAACCCATCAGATCAGCCCAGCCAGGGCTTTGTCAAGGCAAGACTTAAAAACCTCCAGGGATGGAGACTCCACTACTTCCCTGGGTAGACCACTCCAGTGCTTCACTACCCTCCTAGTAAAAAAGGCTTTTCCTAATGTTCAACCTGGACCTTCCCAATCGCAACTTGAGACCATTGTTCCATGTTCTGCCATCCATGACCACTGTGAAGAGCCTCTCTCCAGCCTCTTTGCGACCTCCCTTCAGTAAGTTGAACACTGTTAGCAAGTCCCTCCTCAGTCTTCTCTTCTGCAGACTAAACAGTCCCAATTCCATCAACCTTTCTTCATAGGTCATATGCTCCAGCCCTCTAATTATTTTGGTCGCCCTCTGCTGGACCCTCTCCAGCGTGTCACATCCTTCCTATAATTGGGGGCCCAGAACTGGACACAGTGCTCCAGATGTGGCCTCACCAAAGCCTAATAAAGAGGAATAATCACTTCTCTGGATCTACTGGCAATGCTCCTCTTGATGCAACATAATATGCCATTAGCCTTCTTGGCTACAACAGCACACTGTTGACTCGTGTCCAGCTTCTCGTCCACTACAACTCCCAGGTCCTTTTCTGCAGAACTACTACTGAGCCAGTCGGAATGACGAATGAATGACGAGAGACGAAACGAATGATGCAAGAAACTACTAGAGTTTGCTATGGAGCATGAGATGGTGATCTGCAATATGAAATTCCAACAAAAGGACTGTAGGAAGTGGGTATGGTGATCAAATGACAGGAAGTTCAAGAACATAAGAAGATGGGTAACATCAGTACAGCAGTGCTGAACTTTCCAAGGAATGGATATATAGCCTTGGGCCACAGTTCGGTGATCACAAACATCAAGCTAAAACTCAAGAAAAAGTGTAAGACACAGTTTAAGAAAAGAAGAGACATGGCGAGGCTAGGCGAGGAAGAAATAGGGAATGTGTACAGAGCAGTGCTCCAAGAGAAGATTATGAATGCAGCCACAGAAGAAGACCAGATAAGAAAGCCGAAGGAATAGCCACGGTGAGAGAAGAGGCAATTAAGCAGACTGTTTGGAAGAAGAAAAGATCAGAAAAATGTGGATTATGCAGGAGATACTGAAGATGGTCCAACAGAAGAGAGTGTTGAAGATCAGAAGGGATGTTTCCAAGAGGGTGGAACAGCAATATAGGGTGAAATGCAACGAGATAAGGAAAGCAGCCGGAAAGGATAAGGTGAAATGGTTAGAGGAGCAGTGTGAAGATACAGAGAGGTATTACTTTGAACATAAGAGGAGGGAAGTGTATAAAATGATTAGGAATATTAACGGGAAGTGGCAGCTGAAGCAGATGGTGATCAGAGATGAGAATGAAGAGGTGCTCATGAACAAGGAGAAGATTGTGCAGCGATGGATGAGATATTGCACCGATCTATACAAAGCACAGTTGGACCCAAATGTCTCAGAGAGACTGATTGAACAACTGAAAGAGAAATCTCTGAGCATTAAGAACAAGACCAATATTTTGAAGAGGAAAGTAGAAAGAGCAGTGAAACCACTAAAGAACAGGAGCCCTGGAAATAAGATCATGGGAGAGATGATTAAATATGGTGGAGAAAGTATCATCCAGGAAAGACACTGACTACATAATACAGCATGTGAAGAAGTGAAGGCACCTAAGGAATGGACAAGATCCTTGCTAGTGGCAATACACAAGAAGGAAAATGCACTGCAGTGCAAGAATTACAGAACGATTGCCTTAATGAGTCATCTAGGCAAGGTGCTGAGATCTCAGATTGATGAACATCTAGCAGACAAGCAAGCGGGGTTCCGGAAAGATAGAAGTACCATACAGCAGATACTGGCACTAAGATTGATAGTGGAGAAAGCTTGACAATAGAACAAGACCATCTACACTTGTACGGAATGGATAGAAGACTGATACAGTTGTTGAAGGATATCAGTGACAATGCAGTGGCAGCGGTGAGAATGTGTGGAGAGCTGGGAAGTTAGTTTAGAACAAATAGAGGTATGAAAAAAAGAGCTCCAATATCACTGAATATCTTCATCGTGCATCTAGAGAGAGCAATGGACAAGATCAAGGACGAGGTAGAAGGAATTTCTATGCATGGGATAAGAATTAACAACTTGAGGCTCGCAAATTTATATAGTTGTCATTCAGGAAGATGAGGATAAGCTAGCAAAAATGGTGCAGGTGCTAAATGAGGAAGGGAAGCAGTACAGTCTGATTATGAACATAGATAAAACAAAAACAGTGGTATTTGGAGATAAGGAAAGAGGAAGGAAGATCAGTGTAGATAGGACTGAACTAGAGAACCTGGAGAAGTTCACATATATGGGAAGCAACATAACATGGTCTGGACTGGAAATGGCAACTAGAATAGCAAAAGCAAGAGCAAGTTTGAAGGTGATGGATAAGATCTGGAAAAGCAAAACTATTAGCTTAGGAATGAAGCTGAGCATCATGAAAATGTGTATTTAGCAGCATGTTGTACAGATGTGAGCCATGGGTGATAAAGAAAGATTTGAAGAGAAGAATATTGGCATTTCAGAGGAGTTGTTATAGAAAGATCCTGAGAATTGGATGGATGCAGAAGGTCACCAATGAGGAATTATATAGGAAGATACAAAAGAGAACCTACTGCAGAAGGTTATACAACAGAAATTACAGCTGTTCGGGCATATTTGCAGAATGAACGATGAACAAAAAATCAAGACTGTGGTATCTGGCATAATGGACGGCTCGAACAGGAGAGGCAGACTCCACAGAGAATGGGTAGATGATATAGCAGCTTGGTGCAGAGCTAGTTGGCAGAAACTAAGCCACTCTGCATTGGACAAAGAAAGATGGAAGGAATAGTGAGAGAGATGTCAAACGCCAGTGGCCGCTGAGCCCATGGTGGTTGGTGATGATGATAATGATGTCCGTGACAGGACACAGAGTGTCTCCTACTATGCCACTTCTCCTTTCCAGCCTCCCCTGCTCCTCAAGGTACAAGTTCATTCTATGAGAATGCAGGCAACGTGAATTGTTTTCCTAAGTGATGGTCCCATTTTGGAGATTTTCAGGCCTGCCACTTGGTCCTCTGTATGTATGTTGGCAAACCACTGAGTCATTACTGTTGTATCCCACTCTCATGCAGATTTTGGGAGGGCAATCTGGCAGTTCTTGTTTAAACAGGTTGTGAGCTCCACCTCCTGTGGGTACTGCTCCGGAGTTACTTGTATGGAATAAATGGCTGCATCTATGTGAAAAATAAATCACGGTTACTTATTCTGAGGCGTAGTTGTGTTAGTCTGTCACTTCAATACAAACACAACAACAACAATAACACTAGCAGTCCTGTAGCACCTTAAAGACTAACGATGTTATTTATTTCATAAGACCCCCACAAAACTCATTACTGAATAAACAAATAAAGTTGCTAGTCTTTGAGGTGCTATAGGACTGCTTGGTTCTTATGGCTGCTTACTGTAACTGTTCTTCTGCCTGTAATGCAGGTAAGCATTACGTGACGTACCCTTTTGTCTCCTCTGCACTGGTGTGTCTGCTTCTGACAGTCAGTGCAACAGAACTGAGTGGTGTTGGGGGTGGTGCCACCTTTATGCAGTCAGTAAATGCAAATGCAACCCCTACAGATACAGTTAGGCAAAGTTCTCTGGCTGTGGAGCACTGGGTACATGCACACCTACATGGAATACATATCTGCCTCACGTCTCAGAGAACAACTGTTACAGTAAGTAATTGTGTTTTTTTTCCCGTGTAATGCATGTAAGAAAACTGCCTGAAAGTTAAACTAGATGGTGTTATACAATGCGAAGGGAAGTGCGTGCCAAAGTATACCCAGCAATTAAATCATAGTGAAAGAATTAATACAATAGAACTGGCCGTGTTTGTATTCACTTTGAGAAGCTGTGATAGGATTCCTGAAGCAGTCACCATTCTATTAAGAGGCCGTATTTGTAGGAATTGTGTATGTTCATGTCAGGCACTGGGAAAAATTGTCCTTAGAAGTAAATCTCACTGAGCGGCATACAAGGCCACTGCTAGTTAGAAATACTACTTCTGGAGCTCCTCTAGATGGTGGTGTATGGTGACCTTGCAGCTGAGCCCCAGTGGAGGTGGGGCTGTTCAGCATGAGCACCGGGATAAGGTGAGATAAAGAAACAAGTAAATAGCATAGGGAAATATTCGGCTGGGCGTGGAGGGCAGTAAAAGAATGGAAACATGGACCAAATAAGGCTGAAAAGAGACTGGAATAAGAGGGAAGGCTGCGCTGTTTGCTATATGCACCTCCTCCCCAAACAGGTGATAGCCATCACCTGGTGGGGAAGTGGTGTGTGACGGGCTGCAGAGGAACAAAGATAGGAAGCAGCTGCTCCCTTGGAAAAACAAAGCATTATTTTCTGCTGCCGAAAGCAATATAAGACTCAGTGTTGAATCTTCTTCCTTTGTCAGGGCGAAGTCACAGTATGGGGGAATTGATGGAAACATGGCCACATGGTTGCTTTCTGTTGATTATCTGAATTCCATCAGGCAGTGGCTGTAGTTTCCCATCGATTCTGTAAGGCCCCTGACAGCAAAGAGAGAATAGAGAAGCTTCTCTGGTAGATGGAGCTCATAGACCTTGATACCCTTCCACTGGCTCATGAGTGGAATAGAGATAGAGATGTAGTTTGTACCCCTTGCACCTGCTTATCTTGTGTACTGTGCCAGCCATCTCCAGGCCTCTGACCCCTGGAGACATAGGACTTAAAAGAAGCCCATGCTTCAGAATTCCTTCTTCTGAAAGGCTTTCTGCTGAACAAGCCCACAGCCTCAGTTCTGTTCCTGCACATGAGTAAAATCAGCATTTTGTGGGAATAAAAACGTGTGCTCATAATTAAAAGTTGTATCACAATGCATATGCACATGACAGCAGAATTAGAGTTTCACAGGCCACGCCAAATTTGCTTCATTTTGCACACTTAGTTTTTAAATCTGTTTTATTTAACACACAGAATCGTAGAACACTAGAACTAGCAGGGACATCAAGAGGTCATCAAGTCCAGTTCCCTTCCCTCACGGCAGGACCAAGCACTGTCTAGATCATCCCTGTGAGATGAAATGCTAAAGGCTAAAATAAAATGTCTGTTACCCACCCCCGCCAGTAAATGTTGGTATTTGTTGCTCTGTTGTTTGGCAAATAATATCACACTTTTACTTTTATTGCATTTAACTGTAGAAATTTTTGGATATGGCAGCAACCAGCATTCCCTGTAATCTGTGATCTTGGACAGCCATCCAGGAGAGATTTAAATGCCACACAGCTGATTAGCAGAGTGCTCGCAGCTGGCAGCATGGTTTCTATTGGTGGTGTAGATAAGAAGTTATTCTGCATGTGGAGGGAAAAAAATAGAGGGAACCTTAACAGTAACCAAAAATAATCAATCATCTATTAAGCAGCAAAGTTTCTATATTTAAGTTGTGCGTTAGCCTTACAGGTTAAAATTTGACAGGTGTATTTTCTTTTAAGATAGTACTTCCAGTCTGCTTATCAGAACTAATTTTTCATGGGGTTTTGTAACTTTGCTGCTGTTGATGGTAGGATCTCGCCTTGTGGTCTACCTGAGTCCCTTCTGTGAGGTGCTGTACATCTGCAACTCCCACTGAAGCCACTGGCAACCAAAAGCCTTCAGCACCCACAGATGGTTGACTTGGTCTAAAGCAGTGGGGCTCAATTACTTCTTCCCATGTATAAACATGATGAGATAACCAGAAGGAAGAAATTAATTTTATATAGCTCAGGTAGTATGTATGTAGATACTACCATACCTTGATGGTATGAAAATGCTGGCAAATTAATGAATAGCTCTCAGGAAAATAATGGCCATTTTGAAGAGGCTAGATGGTATATTAAAAAGATATTCATAGATTGAGAGCAGTAACATTAAGAGAGTTCAGATTGAGTCTAAGCTATTCATCTATGTTTGTGTGACGTTCAGTCTGCATTTTAGGGTTCTAATAATCATAACGTTTTGATATATGCAGATGGTAGCCAATCTACAAAATGCAAAAGCATGAAGAAACATTCCTGTGAGTTTGTTAAGCATTGCTGATGTGTTTTACAACTGGGGGAAATGCAATTAAATTATTTAGCTGGTCACCAAGGGTCTGGACAATGCAAAATGAGCTCCTGAGTACTCTAGTGCATTCTAACAGCATTCACTCCCCACAAGCCCAAAAACGCACACCTTGAATTCTGCTGCTGCCAGATTCTGCTCATCAACAAAGGCAAGCATCTCTCTGATTTGCAAATCCAGGAGGGGAACGACTTGCCTACCACCAGGCAAGATGTCTGCCAGTGAAGGCAAAGATATCTCTAGACACCCTTCCAATTAAAGCCATAGTCACCTCCTTCCAGACAGAAGTGGCAGCTGTCGAATCTTCCTTGCAGTTGCTGTCAGGCCAACTTATTAGGAAATTCTGAGAAACTTCTAAAAATGAGTTTAGAATCTGCTCTTCTGCCACCAGCAGGACAGCAGTCAGTGGCAAGCGCCCTCTCTGAGTCTTGGGTGAGGAGGGCGAATTAATACAGTAAAAATGACTTGCCTGGTTTTTTGTAAATTTTGAGTATGATACCTGTCACCATCTCTCGTGGAGTCTCACTCACCTCTCACAAGCACCCCTGGCCAAGTGTGTGTACCTGCTCTCTTTCTGTTTGTGGTGGCTCTTCAATGATTCATGCCTCTAGCTGAGTCACATGCAGTTTGCTAAAATAAAGCAAACCCCTTCTGGGGCTGAAGTCCAACAGGGGCCTCTCTCAGTGCCCCATGTAATCTCTCTCTCTGGCTGTGCTTTGGAACACAGAGGTACCCCAAGGCTCCTTCCATTGCGAGTGTCTGCTCTTTTAGGGCTTTTCTGGCCCCAGCCATTCAGCTGAGTCACCTGTAGTTCAGTTCCCTGCTCTGGTGTGCTTCACTGTCTAGTCCACTTCTTCAGTGTCTAATGGAGTACTGGGGAGGACATGGCCCTGCTTATTACTCAGGTCCCGGCCCAGCCCCAGGGACCTTATAGATAGCAGCTGTCTGCAATAGCTCTTAAATGAGTTGCTGCTGTAATTCCCTGGGTTACTTCCCCAAAGCTCCAGCACCTTCTTTAAACCTGCCTTAGGGTCTTGTCCTGGCAGAGTCCCTAAAGTCAACCCAAAGCACTATTTGCTGTCCTTCAGCTCCTGCAAGGAGCTCCTCTTGCTCTGGTCCTGCAGCTCTTATACTGTCCTTCTGTCCCCTGGTTGGCTGTTTCCCACACAACCATTCTAAGCAGCTTGAATGACCTCTCTACTGCCCTTTTCTGCGGTGAAGTGTGGCAGGACCAGAACCTCAGGGCCTAGTCTACCCCATCATACCATCTTATTTTAAAAGGTTCAATAAGATTGCTAAGCCATTAACTTGGGGCATTGACCTGAGCCCCATATAATCAAGAGCATTTCATCTCACCATTGGTGGGGATGGTTTCAGAAACCCAGACCCCAAACTTTTTATTTTACCTCTGCCATGCTCACATCCTGAGGCTAGCATCAGTCCCAGCACATAACAACAACAAGCACTTATGAAGCAGGGGGAATGGAAAGGCAATTAATGCAACTGATCACCTGGTGGTGTAGCCACCAGGGGCCGCCTCTATATCTCCTGCAGAAAGGCTCACAAGGTTAGATGTTACCACCAGTGCTAACAGGAGACACTAGAGAGTGAGAACCCTGAGGTGATTGCTCCACCCCCTTTTATAGGCCCTTGTCTCCAGGCAGATTCTGGTCAGGAGACCTAACCCTTTCCCACCTTTAGTTTCCTGCCCTTTTCTGAGGGAAGATGACTACTCATCTCTGGCAACCATCTTTCAAAATGTAGCCTAGTATGGACTCCATGTTGAATATGGAAAGCAAGATGGAGTCCCCTTTCCACCAGAATCTATGTGGGAGATTTAACAGTAGTAGTAGTAGTAGTAGTAGTAGTAGTAGTAGTAGTAGGCATCCTTCAGTCTACGTAGACTATGGATCGCACCCTTCATAGTTCCACTTGGGATCATCATTTGCAGTGTCGACTGTGACTGTGAAGGCCCACACGAGAGTGACAGTCCTTGCTGCATCTGTTGCATGTGTAATGGGTGTCTGGCAGGTCCTTACTGTGCTTTCTGTGGGCTCACTTCTCCTCTGCTAGCTATCTGATCCTCATCTCACCCTTCTGAAGGCCCTTGTGTAGTTCCTGCCTCCATCTGCTGCGATTGTCTGCCAGCTCCTCCCAGCTGTCCGGCTCGATGTCTACCTCCCTAAGGTCCCTTTTGCAAACATCTTTGTAGTGCAACTGGGGGCATCTGGGAGGTCTTTTGCCAGAGGCTAGCTCGCCAGACAGGATGTCTTTTGGGATCCTTCCATCATTCATCCTGTGGATGTGGCCAAGCCAGCGGAGCCGCTGCTGCCTGAGGAGGGTGTACATGGTTGGGATTCCAGCTTGCTCAAGGACAGCGGTGTTGGACACTCTGTCCCTCCATGATATTCCAAGGATGTGCCTGAGGCATCACAAGTGGAAGATGTTCAGCCTCTTTTCCTGGCAGGTGTACAGGGTCCAAGACTCGCTGCCATACCGGAGGGTGCTGAGGATACAGGCTCTGTAGACTTGCATTTTGGTGTGGGTGTACAACTTGATGTTATTCCACACTCTCTCGCTGAGTCTGGACAGAGTTGTGGCTGCTTTTCTGATCCTCCTATTTAGCTCAGACTCCAATGACAGGGTGTCAGTGATGGTGGACCTGAGGTAAACGAACTCATGGATGACCTCTAACATATAGTTGTCAGTGCTGATTGATGGAGGTTCAGCAACGTCCTGAGCAAGTACATTTAACAAATTTAACAAATATCCATTTAATAACATGTTAAATTCGCCCCAACAGGGGCCAGCCCCATGAAACGTGAAGCAGAGAAAAGACATTTCTTGTACAGAAGAAGTCCTTCACCCTGCACAGGACAGGGCATGCTGCTGTCTTCAGGCATGGTTCACACAGCCTGGCAGCCATGTGGGTGGGTGTGGGAGCTTGATTTTCAGCCAGCACAGCTGAGCATCCCTGATGTTTATTCAGCACAGATTCATCCACCCATACAAAAATGAGATCCTGGCTCTCCTGATGGGGTTCTTTTGCAACCTTGAGAAGTCATGGCTTGATGCAGTCGTCACACTGGCCAGAAAGAAAATTGAATTCACGTTGCCAAGCTTCCTGTTTCCTACTTTCTGCACATCGGGAGAGCAGCAAAGTTGCTAGGGAAAGTGAAGTTGACAGCAGCCAGAATGGAGGCATTCGAGGCATTGTGGGATACCTCTGGAGGCTGATAGAATTGATTTAAAGTAATACTGTTTCCACACTAGCATTGTCGATTTTGAAATTCGAACTTGATGTTACACCATGTTGGCGAGGTAGGGTAAGAAAATTGACCTTAGCACCTCTTAAAATTGACCTAATGGCATTTGCAGTGAAGACAATCACATTGTAAAATTGAGCTGAGTTCCTTAAAAGCAATTTTATGCTCTAGTGTATACATAGCCAAAGAGAGCATCAAGCCTTTTAAAGGCTCCACAATTGTAATCTGTATTACGCGATATAAAATAACCTCTAGAGACTTACGTTTGATTCAACAAAAATAATTAATTAAGAATGTATTGGACACCACAAAGACTGCATAAGATTAAAGCTCTCCCTGTATACACATGCGGATACGTGTGTGAGCTATGGTAAATATAAAGGTATTTGGCTGCACAAATAGTGTGTACGTCTATGGATTTAAGATCTGCCCAAATAAGTTGATTATAGAATGAAATTGATCTGAAGATATAGCAGCAGTTCAATATGGTGGAGGGATAGCTTGGTGGTTTCAGTGCTAGCCTGCTAAATGCAGGGTTGTGAGATCAATCTTTAAGGAGACGTTTAGTACTTGGGGTAATTAAAAAAAAAAATTCAAGAAGGGTGGTTGGTTCTCCTGTGAGTACAGGGGAGTGGATTCAGTGATGTCTCAAGGTCCCCTCCAGTTTTATGAGATAGGGTAGGAATTGTACTCTTGGTCTGTGCAATAAACTAACTATCTTTAAATTGCTGAAAACATTGAGATGAGGAAGGAGAGGGCAGTGGTGGTTGCACAAGAGTAGAGCTTTGGATGTTTTTCAATGTTTCTTTTATTTTTTCCTAGTCTTTTGCAGAAAAGTGGAAGTAGTCTCTGTGGGTTTCTTCTTGTTTTCCTTTCCAGCTCCCCTGAAATACGATTAGTGTCTCCCTTAGCATTACTTTTGAAGTAGTCACTATAGACTTCATATATAATTTTCATTGTGAGTTTTAGTGCTGCAGTAGTGGCTAATTGAACAATTTATAATACATATGCCTAATTGCTGCTTCAAGAGGTTAACTGTGAAAGGATTAGATATTTAGCGGAGAAATGTTACCTAGGTTACCCTTTATTGGCTAAAACCACTGAGATTTTGTTCGTTGTGCAGTTTATGGCAATTAAATCCTTTTAATATGAAATTTCCTTTGATGTTCCATCTTAAATGTCAGCCGCAGTATAATATGCCCAAGTACAAACGGCCTTCCTGAAATGCATATCCCCAGTAAAACAAATTCAGGTTTGAAGTCTAATCTTTAATATAAAATTCAGGACTTAGTTGAACTTCTGTGTCTTTTTCAGTATGCCTTTCTAGAACTATAACATAAGTTTAGCTTGGTTTTGCTTTGTCTTTAAAAGAAAACAAAAGCAGACCAAACAGAAGCATTTCCCCAAGATACATTCACTGCTTTTAACAAAGTATATAGATGTTTTAATCTCTTGTTTCTTTTTGTAACAGTTTAAGGGGCCTTAGAAACAGTTTTTAAAAAAATAATAAATCTGTTCAAAAAGCTAGTTATACAGGAGAGAGCATCCAGGTGGTCATAGGGATCTGTTGTGTGAGAGACATCAAAAGCAGACTCAGTTTTTGATTGTACTGTACTAACAAGCAACCTTCAGTTACTGTAACTTCCTTAAATATACCTCCAAAATCATTGAATACTTTCTAATTCAAGCACTTGACATATAAAAAGGTTATATTTATTAGCATATATAGTATATTATAATCAGGCCTACTAGAGAACTGCGGAAAGAAATTGTGAAGGAAGTCTAGGCAGTCATTTTCTTGTATGCTTCTAAAAATATGTGCTCTTAAATATAGTAGAGAGGGAAACAAACATATATTCACAAAAGCTGTGGGGTTATGACTTAGTTGACAAGCTAACTTTGAAATCTAGGAAGTCAAAATTAATGTGAAAGCATGTCTCCTCTTACTCCACTTTCCACTCAGTAACTACACCAATTTTTAAAGAATGCTATAGGTGGCTTTCTTTCTTGGCTGATATAGCCTGAGCAGTAGTGTACTGTTTTTATGAAGGGACATTTCTTCTGCAGGCTTTTTTCCTCCTTTACTTTTCTTCTTCAGCTTCCATTTTCCAAGTCACATTCATCTTTCTTTCACAATCTTTCTGTCTGAGTTTTCTGTCTCTCACCTCCCCCTGCCCTGCCATATCTTGTCTTTATTTAAAGCAATTAAGACAGACAGCTGTCCCTCAGCATATTGCTGAGAGCTAAGCACAGTAAACTATTTAGCTAAAGTAAGGAGGAATTACCTTGTGTGAATCCCACAATGTTTCTGTAGCCCAAATGATATTTTCTGTATTCTGCATCTGCCCATTTTCTTCCATTAAATAGAAATGTCTTGGGTACTTTCTCTTTACCAGAACTATTTATAATGTATTTCAAGGGCTTGTTTTAGCTACCTGTACATTTGGTGTAATTATGATAATTTTTCCCTACAGGATTTAACAACTCTGAAAGAATGTGTGACAAAGAGTTCATAATACGCAGAGCAGCCACTAATCGTGTCCTGAATGTCCTGCGTCACTGGGTCTCCAAACATGCTCAGGTACTGTTCAGTTCCATTTTTACAGGTGAATTCCACCATGTACTCTCTTTCTGTGATATGCAGATGGAAAGGATCTTGATCATTTCTTCAGCCCACTCAGAATTCTTTTCACTTCTGCTTCAGCTATACAATGTTTCAGAGCCGTGGTGCTGTACAGCAGCAGTAGTCATACTGACAAGGGAGAAGCACTAAAAGTAATCAAGGTAACAGCTATAATAATGATAACTACCGGGCATCTTAACAACATAGACCTTACCATATCCATTATATTACTTAATCTGGTGTCTTTCCTGTCAGTGGGTAGCTTTACACAGTACCTGATGCTTCAGAGGAAGACAGATAGATAAATCCCAATAATATTCTAATCCAGTCATACATTGTTGTATGAATAAATACCGTTTATTGTTTCCTGATCCCCACATCCTGAAGTTTGTTTGTTTTATTTATTGCAGACAGGCTGCATCTACACTGAGCCATGCTGCCGACAGCATGATGCAAATGAGCAGTCTCGAAAATGCAAATAGTCATTCACTGCATATTCGTGCATCTAATTTGCATATTCATGAAAATTTGCCCCGCTGGCAGAAAACAAGCAGTTTAGAGGTGGTTCTGCTGGCAAAAAGCCCTTTGTAAGCAGCCCCCTGTGCCTGGAGAAATGGACATCATTTTATTCTTTTATTATCTGTATTGTGGCAGAATCTAGACATGTTTACAAAGTTCAGAGCACCATTGTGCTAGATGCTGTACATAAATATAGAAAGAGTCTCTGTACTGAAGAGTAACCGAGAGGGAGCCATGCCAGTCTATATACTATCAAAACAAAAAAGCAGTCAAGTAGCACTTTAAAGACTAACAGAATAATTTATTAGGTTGAAGAACTTACAGTGTGGGCGGGTCAGAAAAAAGGTGATTGAAAGAAAATACTGTTACTTTCACTTTACATATGAGGAATTGAGCACAGATGAGAGTGTTTGCATAGTGCCTGGCACAGTGGGTTCCTGGCTGTAGAACTTGAGATATATTGCCCTGCAAATAAATGTTGATAGACTTACCCAGGGACACACAAGGAGTCTGTAACAAAGCCAGGAATTGAATCCAGATTTCCTGAGTTCCAGTCCAATACTTTAACTGCCAGACAAGCCTTCTTTTTAAAAGTATAATAGAGAATAGCACCTACCCAGGCAGCATTAAAAAAGTCCCTATCAACTACTTTCCATTGAAATTCTGTCTGCAATGTTATCAGACATTTCTTTTATACTAATTGCCACTAACCATCAATGAAACTAACTCGTAGAGCCCCAGGCTTTGGCAGAGAGGAAATGACCACAGAACCAAATGTTGTTGTGATGCATATATTTAAGTTTAATGGATTTTTTTCCTCAATATATATTTATAAAAATCTTAATCTGTTATATTTTGTGTGTTATTCTCTCAAGCCTTTGGAACATCAAAGAATTTTTCCAGGCCAGGGAGGGCGTGAGAGGGTTGTAAGTGGGGTGCTTATCTGACACGCCGTTCTCAGGGACGCACCTGGCTCCATGTCCCCTGTTACTTCCAGACACCATCCCTGTCACAATGGAGTGTCAGGGAAAGTCTCCAGTGGAGTGTGTTGCTGTGCTACCGTTGTTCCTCCCCCGCCACAGTCTGTGCCACAGGTGTTCCCGTAAAAGGGACACAATGAGTTTGGAGGTTACAGGGTACTATATTTATTGTCCAACATACAGGAAGTCGAGGCAAACAATGGCCTTTGGTAAAACCACAGTGCCAACTTGGCCTCTATGAGAAGAAAAAAATTCCTTCCTGGCCTCAAAACAGCTCTGATTTTACCAATACAGCGTAGGAAGTAGGACTGCTGAAACAGAGTGAGAGGCATCTCCACATAACCCAGTCTAGGGTTTCACTCAGTGGCAGAGGAGGGCAAGGGACCAGTGAACTTCCTCCCCACATATGAGAGATTCTGGAGGAATGGGCTGCTTCAGTAACCCTGCACTATATGCTGTCCTCCCCTGTTCAACAAGGGCTGTCCCAGTCACTGGCCCCATCACGTTTCCCATCCATTGAGATGGGTGGTGTCATTTGAAGACAGAAATAACCAACTTTGTTTCTCTTTACCTGTTGCCTTCTTCTCACTCCGTAGGAGAACTAGTTTGTTTAGTTTATAGGTAAGTGTGTGTGTAAGTACATGTATGATCTAATCTCCCTGTCACACAGAGAGAGAGAGAAAGGAATGGAATTGGGATAACCCCTTTTAAAGACAAACAATAAAAGGGTGAACTTTCACAACTGATTTTCACAGTCGTCAGAGCAATTGACTGGAGAACCATCTTATATGTCCTAGTCAGACCCCACCTAAGACTGAAATATTAAAGTCCTCTGTGTTTCAGCCATGGCAGGGGAGACAATTTTCCTCCTGTTTAACGTGAGTCCCTTTTGCTAGAGGTCTGTGAGCCCCATTTTGAATTAAGCATAAGTAACCTGAAAAATATATTATTTATGTGTATAAGGCTAAGCAAGAAAATACTTGTTTTAGACTTTCTTTTTTTAGTAGATGGAAGAACACCACTCCAGGAGTGCGCACTGTTGCAGTGTATAAATAGCTGTAACTGAGTGCATAACAATAGGTCTGCCTCTGTGCTGTGAGTGAGGTGCCAGTAACTCTTACTTCTGTATACATGAATGGCTCCCTAAAATTATAATAATTATAATGATTTATATTGCTGTAATGCCCAAAATATGCTAGGGGCTGTACAAATAGAAGAGTATAAAGTTCCTGCCCAGAAGGTTTATAATTTAAATAAACAATACAGACAGACAACCACAGAGAAAAGTACAAATAAAATGTCTGAGGTGATGTTAGATACACATCCGGGTCATTAACATTTTTCTCCCTAACCTTGACCATCCTGTACTCCCTTTACTCCTTTCTCTAAATCCTCCTCTGTCCAAGAACTTGTTCCCAATGTGGCCACCTTCCACCCACAACATAGATCCAGTATCAACAGGAGCCTGAGAAGAGAAAGCAGCTAGGGGTACCCAGCGAAAGGGCCTAGCATGTCCTTCCCTGGCATCAGCTACTGGATGGCATTGTATAGTATTTCTTCTGCTGGGTTATGATATGATTTAGTTTACCCTTGTAAACAACTAAACTGTATGAAAACTAATGTCATGAGTATTTTTTTTTAAAAAGACTTTTTACTCGACCTAAACACAGACGTCATTAAATCTAAAATGTGATCTTGTCTTTAGAATTACTGAAAGCGGAAGAACTGCAAAGTAAGTAACTAGGGTTGTTCATTGAGAATGCATTAATAAGCCAGTAGTGTTATTCTGAAACTGAAGGAGTAAATGATGAGCAGGAGAAGATTCTTTATTATTTTTTAACACTCTAGTGGTATGCTGCATTTTAAGTTTCAAAGAATAGTATATTGGTAACACTATAATTTCTGCACTTTTTTAGAAGGGGGAAAATATCTCAAGATTCAGATAAAAAATTGGCAAAAACATTCAGGCAAATAATTTGATGTTTTACTTATGCAAAACTGTGTGAGAGAATCATAGCTTTAAAGGCCATGAATTTATTAATTAATTAATGATGTAAGTTTTTCACTCTTTTTTTAAAATTATATAATATTCTTTTCATTCTCTCTCCCTCACACCTTCATCATTTTCCTTCTATCTGTCCTGAACCATTTTCTGTAAGTAAATGAAGCTCTTCTGCCAGAAAAACTGCAGTATGTGTATGTCTATACTTTGTCTCCAAATTGACCTGAGAGAAACAGCATAGGATTTCATCATCTTAAATAATTAAAACACAAATGCTAGGGCCATTTCTGTGGGGATGAGAGCCTTGCTCGTTTGTGGGGAAGGAAGAAGACTTGTGAAAACAAACTGCCACTGAGGGACAGCAAATGAAGCTAAGAGGATGAAGTCTGTAGATGTTTTTAGTACTCAAATAAACAGTACCATAGGCTCGTTTTCTTTGCTTTGTGGTACTGTCGTCTTCTTTCGTCTAAACATGGTAAGCTGTAAATTGGAGTTTTTTTCTGCCTCTGCTGAAGGGAGAGAGGAGCTGAAGCAGTGTTGCTGGCAATATTTGGAAAAACGCTTGAGTCAGTGAGAAGTGAAGAATTGTATTAGTGTATTAGATCAGTATTTGCCTGTATTGAGATTTAGCCATGGAGGCTGGCCTTCTTGAAAGAGCCAAATACAGTTTGGTTCCCTATTTCTATTAACTTCAAATTAGGAGTTTTGTGCCTGTTCTCATCACTTCCTTTGAAAATCCCAATTACAATGGTTTTGAATGTTCTGGTCCTCTGGCTGAAGATGGTTGTCTGCAAATTACATACAGCTGTGGCATTGCCAGCAGCCCTGAGCAGGAGCTGAGTTGGTCTCTGGTTCTGCCCTGGTTCCAGAGGAGAAATTATGTGCACCAGACCTTTATCTGGTGCAATTTACTTCACTCTTTGTGCTAGCTCAGTTCTAGTGAGTATCCAGTGTAGAGATTTATATGCTGATGTAAGCAGGGTCTAAATGAGCCCTCCCCTGACAGCTGGGAGGGAGAGAGATTTCAGGAGCAAACTGTTTTTACATGAAGACACCATAATCAGCCAAGATATCCAGCCGACAGAGTGGTGTTGCTCAAAGTGATCAACTTTGGCAGGTGTTGTGTTACAAATCGCTTTAATACTGGATACAGGGGCAGAGAAATGTTATCCATGTTATTGTCTTTGTTGTACGATAAAGGAGATCAGAACTGCTTAACCTATCCCAAATGAAAGGTCCTTGTTAAGTCAGGGGCTCGAATGCCAGACAACTGTGAAAGTAAGAGGAGTGGGGTAGGGTTCCACCCAGGAGGTATGGTCTCTACCAAAGGGTTCCTGGTCTGATTTAACCTGTTCCTTGCCACTGTTCAAAGATGTAGTTGAACAGGCACCATTAGCATCATTAGGCCTTAGTTATTTTAAACGCTTAAATGAGAGCTGAAATTGCTTGTGTACTGGACCAGCATTTCTGCCCAGCTTGTTCTAAGCTGAAAATCACTAAGAGACTGACTTGCAGAGGTCACAGCAGAGAAACAGGTGGCTGCAGAAGACAACTGACAGTCAGCTGACAGAAGCATCAAGCAGTCTAGTCAGTGGGAGCGGTGAACAAGCAGACAGCAGGGTGGCTAGTAGAGAGAAACCACTGCTGTCCGGGCAACCAACCAGAGCAAGTGCTCAGAGGGTGGAACAAGCAAGGTGCCTTCTTGCCTGCATGGGAGGTGAGTTCACACAGGTGCACTTCTGAGCCATGAGTCCCAATGACCAAGGACAACCATTGTGAGTGGGGTATGGTGAATGAGCAGAGAGGGGCACAGAAAAAGAACTTTTGGTTGTAGAACTGAAGAACATGAGGCAGAAGGCAGTTTTATGATTATGAATCCTACTTGTGGCGTTTTCCCTAATTAATGCCAGGTGACTTCCTTCCTCTCATAAAATGTTTCTTTTCTACACTCAGACTGTGTGGTTGCAAGTGGGGAAATACTGCCTCTCACAGGCACCTGGGGTGGTGCGTGATTTTTCCCAGGTTACTGGGTGAGGGCTTTGTATTGTTGAAAAGGAACCTAGATATTGAACCTCCTCAGCAGAAGGATTATGCAGTAGTCTTTGATTACACTTAGAGGTGAGTATGAAATTCAGACACTTGCGCCTAAGGCTAAGGATTTGAATAATTGAGGAACTTTATATAGGAATGTATCTCAGACAATTCAATTTTAGTGATGTACAAGGTATAATATCAGTAAGTATCTTCAACCTGTTGTTAATGTTTCAAAACAAAGTGAGATCTACTAAGATCTGACAGAATCATAGAGACATGAGCTGGTTGAGATAATATCTTCTATTGGACCAACTTCTGCTGAGGAGAGAGTCAAGCTTTCAAGCTGCTTGGAGCTCTTCTTCAGCACCTTTGGCCCCCAACAATGTAAAAATTTTTCAGGTTGCATGGTTCTCTCTTCCCGCCCTGCTTCCCTATCTTACACTCAGCCACTCCCCACGATGGAAATTGCAACATAAAAAGAGAAGTCCACAGAACTTTTTGTTAAAACAGAAGAACCATAAATAAACGTTCCAATGAATTATTGGTCACGTGAGAGAATTAGAAGTGTTTGGGTAATTATGTACTGTATGTAGCATATGCATTTGTATAAAATATTAATGTACTGGATTGTTACTTCAGTCGAGCAAAAAATTGCAGAAGTGTAAGGGTAGATCTTCCATGACCCTTCAGGGAATGAGAATTACCCTCAAAATTCTAGCCAAGCATACAGTCAGTCAAATTAATTAGATGTATATTACTGTTACCTCTGCTGGAGTCTGACAGGTCCTTCTTCAGTGAGTTCTTTTTGTGGTACTCTTAAACATTCACAGAACTCAGAGGCAGAAATGTCACATTTCTCATGTGTGCTGAAAACTTTCTGACAATAACTGGAATCTCCTTTCCAGATTTCAGTGTACTGTGAAGCTATAGAGTCCCTAGACATTAAAAAGTTTGTTTGATGTGCCATGAGAATTATTTAGTCATTTTATTTTCACAGCTTTTACTTTTAAACTAATTATAGTCCATTAAGGATGAAAGAGTAAAATTTCCCCCCTAAAAATGGTGCTTTGCCCTTGAAATTAGAGAGAAGACAAAGTGATTCTCTCTCTCTCTCTCTCTTTTTTTTTTTTTTTTAAGCCTGGAATAAGTACATTTCTGTCTGTAGCTTATTATTATTTCTGTTACTTCTCCCTTCTCCATCTATAATTGTTTTGTTCAAGTTAATTTATACAAGATTTGTCCTGTCAGAGGAATTAGGATCGAAATATGCTTTTAAAGTTTGCTTTTACATTGAACAATGAAATTTTATTTTAGAACATCACAAATGCCAAAACTGTCCAGTGGAAAATTTGCCTACTTTACTTGAAAATATTGGTGGGTCCCTGTAGATAGCATGATTCTGCTCTTTGATATTTCATGTAACTGACTGTGACCGAGATTTTCAGAGTTGCAGTTCCCTCAAGCATGACCAGCCTTAGCCTCACTCTGGTAGCACAAGTCTGTCTTGCGCCTGTGCTCTTCTACTATTTTAAGGTGTCTTCTGCACAGGGGCCTCAGGGAGGGAAGTATCTTCATGTATTTTCTTCACTCCTCTGTATGCACCCACACAGAGCCACCACAGACTGTCTGAAGTTTAAGCTGCAAGATCCTCTTTTAATCTGTTATTTTTAATCCTTTACTTTGCTTTTCTTCTCCCTACTCTTAAAACTTTCTCCATACCCCTCCCAGTTGCTCTCCCTGTTTCTCTGAAAGTATTTTTCTCCATTTTACCTTCCTGCCTATCAATCCCTAACCCCAAGGGTGCCATCTGGGGAGAGCAGGGAGGCAGCAGCCTGCATACCAGAATGCTGCTCGCTCTTTTTCCCATTCTCCTATTAGAGAGACAGGGTAAGGGACACAGACTGTGACTTACTCCTCTGCCCTATCCCCTCCCCCTCCCGAGCCTGGAATGAGAGGCGTGCTAACTGTGTACTCTACCTTGCTCCCTGACAGTCAGGGGAATGGGCAGAAGAGCAAGCACAAGCCCAGTACATGCAGCTGCTGCTTCCTCCCTGCCTAAAAAACTGGCCTTTTCCTTGCCCTCCCGTCACTCCACCATTATTATAACACTTCCACCACTATATCAATCTTTCCCTCACCTTTATTCCTACCCAATGTATCTCTCTTTCAGGGATGATGCAGGGGGCACAAAAGGCTGTGTGCATTCCCAAATGCTGGGAGAGGGGGGCAAAAGGTCAGCAGTGGGGAAGAGGTTGACCGGGGCTGTGAAGAAGGTGGAGCAGCGGCTACTTGGGAGGAGAGAGTTTGGGGGAGCAGCAGTTGCTTGAGGGAGGAAGTTTGGGAGAAGAGGTGAAAACCTGCCCCCTGCACTCATCCATGGTGGGAGGCTGAGTGATGCAACTGGGAGCTGGGGGAGCAGAGGGAGCTGGGTCAGAATTGCTCTGCTTCTGCTGTTGCTAGTGAGTGCGCAAGGGGCCCAACTCCTGCTGCCGACATCAGTGCCTGGCTAGTCCCCCAGGCCACAGCTCTTGGGGGAGGGAGTTTGGGAAATAGGTGGAACAGGGTTGGAATGGGGAGAGGGAGTGGGAGCTTTTGGAAAGGGGTGGAGTCGGGTAGGAGGGAGGGGTGTGGCCTGGGGCAGGACAGTTTTCTTCCCAGACCCGCATCCTCCTAGGGATGGCCTTCTCCTGGGCTAGGGATGGCACAGGGAGGAGTCACAGGGCTGGTGCCCCCCTTGTGTCCTTCACCAGTAGTTTCCTCTGCTCCCCTTGTTTTCCCCTTTCTCCTTTCACATCTCTCTCTGCTTTTTCTTTCCCTGTTCACTCTCTCCTCCATCTCCACCCAGATTGGTGTCCTGTTCCCCTCTCCTGTGGTGTCTACACTATAGGCTCCTTGCTGTAAACCCTCGCACCTGCTCACAAGGTGAGGTGAAATGGAAGATTGAATACAATGTGTCTTTATGCTCATAGCCAGTTTTGGTATTGGCTGAATCAGGAAACGTTCGAGGGTGTCATGTGGCAACACTGCAGCATCTCTGGAGACAGCTGAAAGGGGGGACCTTTGGGACAGTTAACCTCCTTTCTTCCCTCGCTAAAAATGAGATCCTAACTGTGGGGTTTCCTGAGCACAACTGACTAGGACCGCTCCTAGGTGTGAACTGAGCGCAACCCCCCCCGCACCACTTCCCAAATACAGGGCCCTATCTCAGATATGTAACAGTTTCTTAGGGGCCAGCCGTGCTTGCCAAAGCCCTTCCGGAGATACCTTCCATTCCTCTGCCTCTTCAAAGCCTAATACTATGTAATGAACAATAAAATGGAAGAAGAGAGAAATGAAATAAGTTCACATGTATTCAGCAAAGGCTGTAATGGGAGAGTTCTGTTATATTTATCCTGACAACCCCTCCCACTTCTGTTCCTCATCACATGGCAACTGCAACCCTGCTGCTAACCTTCCAGCTGACCTCTTTGCAGTTGGGAGGTTATTTGTACATAAAGCGTTAGAGTTATGCTGAAGTCAGATAATCTGACTCTGTGAATGACTTCCTGCTAGAGATTATTCAAGACTTTTCCATGTACAGCAAACGCTCGAGTTATGTGGGGGTTGCAGGAATGGCATCCAGACATGGGGCTGCAGGTCTCCCCACCCCACAGCTGGAGACCCCGTGGTTGGCTTTGCCAGCCAGGCGCTCCCAAACTGGCTTCCAGTTGCAGGCTTGGGAGCGCCCCCCCCAGCACTGTCCCCCCTACGCCTCCCTGCCCCCCCAGCACTGCCTGCTCCAGCACTGCCTCCCCCCTGTGCCTCTCATGTAAACGCAAGATATGCACATTTTGAATGTGCGTCTCTTGTGGGATTACTGTACAGTGCCTGTGTTACCTACCTCCTGTCCCCCTCATCACTGTAGTGTTCAAATGCATCCCCGGTCAGTTAGGTTTCCATGTGATGTCACTGGAGGATTTTGTGGAGTCTTTTGCTCCCTCTGTTCCCTGTTTATTGCTTGCTCTCCTTGGAGTATTTAAAAGAAGACTGAACATAAGAACGGCCATACTGGGTCAGACCAAACGTCCATCTAGCCCAGTATCCTGTCTGCTGACGGTAGCCAATGCCTGATGCCCCAGAGGAGGTGAACGGAAGACAATGATCAAGTGATTTGTTTCCTGCCATCCATCTCCCGCCTTTGACCAAAGGCTAGTTACCATACCTTACCCCTTGCTAATAGCCGTCTATGGACCTAACCTCCAAATATTTATCGAGCTCTTTTTTAAACTCTGTTAGAGTCCTGGCCTTCACAGCGTCCTCTGGTAAGGAGTTCCACAGGTTGACTGTGCGCTGTGTGATATGTTTTGAACCTGCTACCTGTTAATTTCATTTGATGTCCTCTAGTTCTTATATTATGGGAACAAGTAAATAATGAGCACATGGAGGTTACATAAAAGAGAAATTACTCTATAAGGGTGCCTACATTCTTGCATCCTGGTCAGAGTAAGATCATTTATTTTGTATCTTTGCTATATGATCAGATCTATGTCCTTCTAATGCACACATCACTGTAATATCTAAGCAGTATTGTCCTTGCTTTGCTCCTTCTACTCATTCAGGCTACATCTACACTACCAGATAAATTTGATTTTGTAATGCTGGGTTTTACAAGTTTGATTTTGAGTATCCTCACTTCCCACAAAGCCCACACAAAGTCAAGTTAATGCTGCCACACTAGAGTGGCCAAACATCGACTGTTGCAGCAGTGCATTGTGGGAATCTATCCACAGTTCCCTCAGCCCTACATTCTGTGCCATCCCACCCAGCCTCTGCTGCACCCCCACCACTGGAGCTTGGTTCCAGGGTTCCCACAGCTTGGGGGAGCTGGGAAACTAGCCAGAGCTGCTGTGCTGGTCAGTCTCCCGTCTCCCGCAAGTGACAGGCAGCCAGGAGCCAGGTGCAGCAGCGCTGTTAGTTTCCCAGCTCCTGCCCATTTGCAGGAGCTGGGAAACGGACCAGGGCTGCTGCACTAGTCACTTTTCTGGCTCCTGCGAGTGGCAGGCAGCTGGGAGCCAGGTGCAACAGCACCAGTCAGCCTCTGGAGGCTAATGAACTTGATTCAGAGACATGGCGCTGCCACACTAGCCTTCATTCAAAGTGTTGAATTCAAACTTGACGCTACACCCAACCGGTTCTGATGATACTATGCTATGAATATTAGTGCTCCCTACATCCAGCTAATGATATTTATAAGTGAAGACTGTCACTTGGTAAAACCAAGCTAACTGCTTTGAATTCAAATTTATCTCATCGCGTTGACGTAGCCTCAGTCTCCAAGCTGTTATAAACTCCTGTTCTCATGGATCACTGATGGATTACTTATGTGACATGAGGCCTTTCCTCTCCTATCAAGACTAAGTGCACTCCATGCACAGTGTTCCCGACTCCTGCTGGTGGGGACCGGGGGCAGCAATCGTCCAGCTTCTAGAATTGAGCTGATTCCATAGGAAAGAGCACAGCTAATAGGCTGCCTCTGTCTCTCTTTTTTTAAAATCTTACTAGGTTTTTTGCTGTGCTCAGCCCAGTAAGCATTTTACCCTATGCAACCTGTGCATGTAATGTGACAGCAAAATGGGTACTCTCCTCACTGCACTCTGGAAATACCTACTCTGTCTCTTTTACATTTGGAAATGTGTTAATGTTTGTGATCTGTGAACCCTGCTCATGACTGCTTAGAACTGCACACATCCTATTATTTGTTGCCCTGTCTCCTGGACGCCAGCATCTCTCCAACTTGATTGTCTCATCCAAGCGCATATCTTTTAAATTACACGGCTAGGAACTGGCATTCTCTGTGTGTCTGTACAGTGTCTAGGAAAATGAGGACCCAGCCTTGTTGGCTTCTTGGTGCTACTGCAATCTAAATTTTAAATAAATAAGGAGATTTTTTTCCAGCAATTCTTGAAGTTGGGCCATGAAAAATTATGTTGAAATGTTGGTCCTGACTTGGAGTTAGTTACTGTCTGTGCTTGAACTACATGAAAATTTGTGTTAAAAGCACATAGATACTTTGGGACAGGTTTCAGCTTCAGAATAGGTTCAAGCTGTGTGTCCTGTCGTGAAAAGTTAACATTTTTAATTTGCCTTTGGAAAATTTAATGAGAAATTAATTTTTGTTTAACAGATTCTTTCTCTGATAATAAAGTGGAAGCGAAAAGCCTGAGTTCATGCTGTACAGTAATGTATTCTGGTTTATGACATGTATAGCCATTTAAATGAAGTCCATATACCAGCAAATCCCTGTCATACAAATGAATCTTGTATCAACAGAAAATAGAAAATACTAGGTAAAATCCTTGTTCTGATATACCACATAAACACTCATTCTGTTAACAGGTTACACAGTAAGTAAAAATTGAGAGGATTAGTAGGAAAAAAAAACCTTCTAAAATGATAAAGTTAGCGATTAGTGGCTAATGCTTCACAGTGAATGTTATTGGCACTTCTACAATTCACCACTCTCAATACAATTCAAATGTATCAAATTATCTACCTAGACTTTATACTGAGTTCATCACCATGGCACCTGAGTGTCTAATTAGATCATTTATTTACAAAATTAGCAACATAGGAATAGACAAGCCCTTAATTTCCATTTTGAATTGTACCTTTGTTTTACTGCTTCAGATTTTTAAAGTGTGTTTGCTATGCTATCAGAGGACAAATATTGGAAAAACCAGCACATGGGGGATATGTAATGTAAAAGCTCATGAAATCCATATATATGGAAAAGACGACTGCTGTACATAAATGACATCAAATGCTTGTAGTACAAAAATGGTTGTTTTCAGAATAACAACAATATTCCTGCTTCTTAGATTTAAACAGTTTCTTTAATTAAACAACAGAACTTCTTGTCAGTCATTTCTGAGATACCTGCATAAATGACTTAGTTCATGACAGTTGGAGTAGGCAGGGGCAAATAAAATCCTTGAGGCAGAGATGGGGAAGATGGAGCCAACGCTTCACAGAGCAGGCATATAATTGTTTTTATTTAGTGCTAGCAGATGTACCCAGCGTTGCTTGGCTTTTTAACTGAAGTAATTTTCTGAAAATAAATGAAAAATTTATGTTTTTTTTTCAGTAATAGTATTTTTCAAAAAAGAAGAAAAATTAAGGCTGGAGTGTGGGTGAGGAACGGAAGGGGGTGAATGGCTCACTGCAGAGGGTTGGGGGGCTCAAGGTAGGGTTGGGGGTGCAGAAGTCATGGCAGATGATTGGTGCAGAAGTAGGGTAGGAGTCTCAGGACAATGAGCTGGGAGGTGGGGTTACCAGGGTCACCTGTGATGGTGAGGTTGATGCTGCTACAGTGGCAGCTCCTCCCAGGGGGGCCAGGGCAGGACTCTCTGGCATTTCCCACTTTCCAGGCACAACCAAACCCTGACCATCTTTTAAATAAGGGTAAAAGGAAGCTTCATACCAAATTTTGTAGTTGTAGACTGTATGGTTTAAAAGGAGTTCTTGAACAAACATAGCGTTGACAGATATGTTCTAATATCTATAGCTATATATTTATATCTCAAGATTTTAACACTAACAGTAAGTCTAGAGCTATAAAAATTATAGAGCTGCAGGCTTGACCCAGAATCCATAAAACTTAGTGAAACTTTTTTTTACATTGACTACAACAAATCTGGACATAAAGGTTGTCTATGCCTCAAAGAGTTTATGGTTTAAAACGGTGGTGTCCAAGAGAAATTTAACCAAGTGTCACAGGCCCACCTCTAGCCAGGCACTGCCTCCCCTGGAGTCAAGCACAGCCCCCTCCAGCTAGGCGCCACCCAAGCCAGGCATCCTTCCCTCCTCAAGATTACTCATTTGGAGTCACACAAGCCGTCCTTGTCTGAAGCCATTGCCGTGTGAGTTGCACTGGGGCTGGAGGAGCTGCCACTGCCATGCGTTTGTCCCACCATGAGGTAGGGTATGCACGTGAAGCGGCCAGAGGAGTGCCCCACATTTGCGGCTCTCCTGAGCCACATTTCACCGCACTACGCTGCCCTATTTGCCACATGTGGCGAACAGGGAGTGTATGGGACACCACGGGTTTAAAAAGATAGGCTTGGGCAATTAGCTCCAGGTAAGGCAAACTTCCACCGACCTTTAGGGATTCTGCAGCAGATGGCAACTTTAAATGTGGAAGGTGATGCAGTTCTGCCAACAATTTCTGCTCCAAGGATGATAATGTCATCCCCTGGCCACTCTGACTTCTCCCTAGTCAGTGTCACTTTCTTTAGTGGTGGTGTTGGCTGGCTGGCTGGGATTTGTAGTTACCTTGCAGTTTCAGAAACTCCTTTCAGGTGAACATGCCTCTCTTCAGGTCCCTGCAGAAGCCAGAGAAATCTAGGAGGAAAGGATGGATGCTCATTATGTACTACTTCATCAATAGATCTGTTTTTTCCAGATATAGTTTGAGCATTGGCCTGCAAAACCCAGTTCAATCCTTGAGGAGGCCATTTAGGGATCAGGGGCAAATAGATGTCAGGGATGGTTCTTGGTCCTGCCAAGAGGTTAGGGAACTGGATGAGATGACCTCCTGAGGTCCCTTCCATTCTATGAGATGTGTATCTCGAAATCTCAGGAGTGCCATCTTGTGGAAATTTGTAATTATCCATATAAGAGTGAGCTTGTCAGCTATAATGTAATTAGGAACTTAAAGAGTGATTAAATCAGTAATGCCTGTTCCACACTTTACCTGATATACAATGATTTTCTGTCCTGATTCATAAAATAAAATAAATCTGTATTTTTAATAAAAATATATTAATACTATACATAAAATAAAACAAATTTAATGACTATAGGAAAAAGTTACTTTTATAATGAAAATAATTGATTCATTGTGATTTTAAAAATACATAATTTTGGATAGCAAATATTTGACCAACTCTGCCTAGCTGAGATCCACATAGCAGGTGAAAATTTTAGCTTTATTGAAGTAAATGGAAAACCTCTCTACTGACTTCCATAGGTCAGGCTTTCACCTAGCACGTTAAAGAAGGTTATCGGGTCTTGGTCATCCATTTTGTGTAATGCTGATTCCACAGGTGAATGACTGCCAAAGGTACTGCACATATCCAGCTTCTGTCATAGAATAGCCAACCTCAGATGCAGAACAAATTTGATATGTTAATGATAAAAGTTGTTACTGTAATCTTAAACCTTTGCAAAATCTTTTAAGGCCCTTCTTTTAGTTAATCTTCCATGGTCTTAAAATCATGTAAATCCATGGTGGTGTTCTTTAGAGGCTTTCAGAAGAAAAATACTAACATTCAGCAGCTCTATTCCACATACTGTCATCTTAGCACTTTCTTCCATCTTACTCCTTGCACTCAAAATTCTCACAGTTTGCCTGATTTCCTATTCAAAATCTACAAGATATGTCTTAAGACCCAACCACCAGGAACAGAAAATATTCTGTTAAAACAAGAAAGTACCACCAGGACTTTGTGGCCCTTAACTCTGTGTATCATCTATATCTGAACTATATGTTCTTTTACAGCCTGATCCTGCATCACTTTTTCTTTCTAGTAGCCTATAACTATCGGGGCAATACAGGGAAAAAACACTTGGAAACATTGGTCAGTGTAAAATTTATGAATTAGCTTTGACTATGGTCAAAGGAAAAATATGAGAGAACTGTGACAGAAAGAAGATGCCTGATGGCAGGTGGATGTCCTCCACCTAGGTGACAGGAGGGTGTGCACATGAGCAAAAGGGCTCTCAGAAAAGCCATCTTTGGCTATGTGTACATTTACCCACAAGGTCTTTGGCTGCTACACAACTTTTGGTATGGCAATTGCATCCCAGAAATCAACTTTGCAGCTGTCGACTTCCACGCTGTCTTCAGGGCAGAAGGTCAATGGGAAAGCTCCTCCCGTCAACCTTCCTTAATCCTTGCAACTCATGAGGCATTACAGGGTTGATGTTGACAAAACGTGCCCCTTTGCGCATTGGCAAAATGGTGTCCAGGAAGGTCGAATCTAAGTGCCCAACCTTCTTTCATTAGTACAGATGTAGCCTAAGTCTCTTAACCAGCAGCACCAAATAAAATGTGCAAGAGTTTCAGCAACTTTCCTGCAGTTGGCAGTGCTTCTATTTCTGTTCCCGTGGAAACAGGAGTTGAATTGCCACAAACATGATAAGAATATTTCTGTTAATACCATATAATGTACATAACATATGTAAATGAAGCTTTTGGGTATAGTTTCCACTTCCAAATGTTTGCATTTAGCTCAAATGCAAATATTTGAAAGAGCTCCTCTCCTCTGTTGGACACCTGCAAATCCTGTTAAAATTCATTAATCTTTCCAACACTCAGTGTCCACAGAGAGTGTTCCTATTTATGCTTGGGCTTAAACTCCATCACCGACAACTTTTAAATACAGAAAAGAAGTTTGACTAAAAGATATGGTCTAGGAATTAATTTGGGACAGTTCTGTGGCCATCCTGTGTTATGACCATAGTAAGGCCTAGTATTTATCATTAAAGATCTCAAAGCACTTCACAAAGGTAAATGTTCTTATTCACATTTTACAAATGGGAAAACTGTGGAATAGAGAGCTTAATAGTAATTGGCCCAATGTCACACAATAAATAAATGTCAGAAAATGGGTTATTCAGGGCCATATCCATCATGTAACTCTGTTCTGTAAATTTTCTTAAGTGTAAGGAAAAAGCAAAACAAAAATAACAGATAACATATTTTGAGTTATTCATTTTAAATCTTTAAAACAATATGATCATCTTATTTCATAGGATTTTGAGTTAAACCACGAGATGAAAATGAACGTTCTAAATTTGCTGGAAGAAGTTTTGAGAGACCCAGACCTTCTACCACAAGAAAGAAAAGCTACTGCAAACATACTGAGGTAAAGATGTTTAAATAGTATGAGGAGGAAAAAAACCCAAAAACCAACAGTAACGTGCTGTAAGACATGATGAATAGTAATAGAGAGGAAACCATGCTGGTCTATACACTATCAAAACAAAAAGCAGTCAAGTAGCACTTTAAAGACTAGCAAAATAGTTTATTAGGTGAGCTTTCGTGGGACAGACCCACTTCTTCAGACCATAGCCAGACCAGAACAGACTCAATATTTTGGTCCTCTGTGCCTTAAATATTGAGTCTGTTCTGGTCTGGCTATGGTCTGAAGAAGTGGGGCTGTCCCACGAAAGCTCACCCAATAAACCATTTTGCTAGTCTTTAAAGTGCTCCTTGACTGCTTTTTGTTTTGCTGTAAGACAGTGACTATTTTTGAAAGATCACAAAGTGCTTAACAAATGAAGTAAAAGCCATATACAGGGATGTAGTGATGCAGCTGTCCTACTCTGGCAGGAAAGGGGTTAAAGCAAGCTGGAGGGAGCCTGCACAGCACTCCAGCCAATTAGGAAAGGGCTCCTAGATAAGCCAATCAGAGGGCAGCTTGCTGGAGCAGCCCTCTGTATAAGCCACTCAGCAGTACATAGGTGGTTGAGTTCCTGACCAGGGGAGAAGCACCTGGAGAGACCAGTGCTGAGCAGGTTCAGGGGAGGTACAGAGAGAGAGGCTCTGGCCTGACACCTGCCAGGCTGCAGGCCTTGACACAAGGGCCAAGGGAAGCGGCCAGGGAGCAAGAGGCCGTGAAGGAAGAGAGAAGGAAGGAGAAAAAGGCTGCTGCCAGAAGGTCCCTCATCTAGAACCCAGAGCAGTGGTCAGGCCTCTACCACCTTGCACCACATCTTGCTACTAAGGAGGGTGGGCGATACGGACGGCAATGTGTCCCTGAGACAGAGGCTACAGACCAATGGTGTCCAAAAGGAAATCCACCAGTTGCTACATGCCCCCAGCCAGCCAGGTGCTGCCCCCACAGCCAGGCACACACACACACACATCCCATAGCCAGGCACCATACTCCCTGAGCCCCTGGTGACTCACCGGATCTGCCGCTGGAGCCATGCAGCCCTAGGAGCCGCTGGGAAGGAGCTATGCTTGGGCAGCATTGGCTGCAGGAGGTGCATGGCTCCTGTCTAGAGCCACAGGAGCTGCTTGTGGTGGGGCGTCTGAGCAGAGCAGGTGGAGGGGCACCCCACTCGTGTGGCTCTACAGAGTGGCATACTCGAGTGGCATTTCACCACGTTGCACTGACCTGTTCGCCGGGAAGCGTATTGGACAAGACAGGCATAGACTTTGGCTGCAGTTGGCAACAGTGGCAGGTGGGGCTGAAGAACAAAGTGCAGAGCGAGCAGAATGATGATGGGTGCTGGAGAGGGTCTTCTGGTCAGGATTGAGCTAACTCCCCAGTGTGACCAGCAGAAGGCGCCATGTCAGTGTATCACACAAACTGCGTTCAACCTACTGATGAGGTACAGTCGCCTCTGGGATAAAACATGGCAATTGTTAAGTGTATAGAAACAATGCACAGGAATCAAAGAATATTTCAACAAGTAGAAGGGTTGCTCCCTCCTGTAAATAATCAATGCCTCTTCTTACATTATTTAGATATTCCTTTGGGAATCTCCCATTTAAATGGTGAGCAGTGCAACCTACTTAAATTTTGAGAACCAACAGCCTAATAAGATATGAAAGATGAAATAAAAAAGTTATTACTTATACTATATGGCACGCTGATAGACATTAAAGTTACATATTTGGTTCTAGGAGTAAATGATTGGTTAATGAATTGCCATAAAATAAAAGACATAAGAGTTTATGCAGAACTAGAGCTACTTAGGGATAAAAATGTGTGAAATTACAAAGGTGGAATGTGTTGTAAGGTTAAAAGAAAGACAACTGGCTTTGCATATGTATTAATGTGTTAATTTAAGTCAATCAGTGTGGTGTGAGTTATATTATACATTTTAAAATAAAGTAGCTGATATATCTGTACATTTAGTTAAATTACTAAGGAAGAATTAAGGGTAGAAGATGGGGAAAGAAGATATGAGAACAGAACAATCAAGGACACGCCTCTTATAGTTCTTGAAAATATACGGCCAGAAAGTCAGAGGTACAATAAATATTTGCCTCAACATAGGACAAATATCCACATGAGATATTTATGTGAAAAAGAACAAGTCAGAAAGTGAGTTACAAGTTTACTTGGTGGTTAAAAAATGATTGTAATGTAAAAATAGGGTCTTAAATAGACCTTTTAAGATGAGAATTTGTTACTGCAAGTTATTGAAGCCTCAGTTCATTTCTTCACGTAAGTAAAAATCTGTAAACCCTTGTATAATATATTGTATAAGTAGTAACGTATCATTACTGATATAGGAGTTGCACAAGTGTTAATTATTCTTACTTAGGTTTCGATTGCTTGATGTTTCTTCTAAAGCCTAGGCAAGAAGGACGTACCCAATTGTAGGACAACAGGTTTTCATAATGCTTCTGTGAGCAAAGAATACACAGGATGCTGAGAGAGAGATCTGAACTTACTCTGAAATTATTAAAAGACCTCAGCCAAATGTAAGCCTGAGGGAGAATAGAGTGAAGTGCTGTTGATACAGAGATGGGACAAGCTCTGCACTGAAAACACATACATCTATTGAGTTGATGCATAAAACAATAGCTGTTTCTTCCAAAAAGTACAATGGCAAAGGCTGTATTTAAGCTGTTGGTGAGTGAAATCCTCCGTTTCCAAAGCTATTCTTTAGACTGTATTTGTTTACCTTTTCTGAGATGCTCAGTAATGCAGTTTCTGTGTGAGCATCTCACATAAATTAATAAAGAGAAAAGAGAAGGCTGCGAGGGGGACATGATCACAGCTTTCAAGTTACTCAAGTGTTACAAGGAGGAGGGGAAAATTTTTTCTTCTTAGCCTCTGATGATAGGACAAGAAGCAAGGGGCTTAAATTGCAGCAAGAGAGGTTTAGGTTGGACATTAGGAAAAAATTCCTAACTGTCAGGGTATTTAAGCACTGGTATAAATTGCCTAGGTTGGCCGTAAAATCTCCATCATGGGAGATATTTAAGAACAGGTTAGATAAATATCTAACAGGAATGACAGATGGTACTTGTTCCTACCATGAGGGCAGGGGATTGGATTTGATGACCTCTCAAGGTCTCTCCCAGTTCTAGAATTCTATGATTCTGTTACTCATTCACAAGCCTAGATACGGAGATACACAAATTTAAAATCAAGCTATTTTGCCAAAGATACTCCCAAAGCCGAGCAAGTTTCCAGCCCTTAAGTGTGCACATGTAAAAGCTGAGGTGCTCTGCTTCTGACTGTAAGATGGTGGACATGCACTTTTCGGATTTACTTTCATTCTTCACTGGCCAGAATCTGTGAGTTTGAGTATCATCATTATTATACCTGCCTCAGGAAATAGCCTGTGCAATGAACTAAAGCCCAAAACCTCTAAAACTCTTTGTCTGTGAGAAGTTACAGTGACTCTTCTGGTGAGAAAAGTGATAGAGTGTTTCTTGTGAGGTCACCTACAGCACTTTAGCCCCATGTGCACCCTCAGCTTCTGGAATACCAAGATGGAGCTCCCTCTGGTCCTTCAGCTTGCCAGCATGCTGGCTGATACAGAGTTTAACTGATTCCAGGTCTTTTTTTTATAAGCTCAACCTTGGGATGCCCTGAAATCAGTAATCAAGAAAACAATAGTGTCATGAGGGTTCCATGTGAAGGGGTAGACTTCTGACTGAATACTGCCACGATTTTCATTGGGATCAAGAAACCAACAGAAGAAAAGAGAGGCGCACACCAACACTACCTGGACTTCCATTCTTCCTCTGAGAAATACAGAGGTAAGAGCCAGACAAACTCAATATTCTGTAGTTGCAGAGTGCAAAGTTCCGCTTGCCTTAGTGCTGACGGATTGATTCAAGCATTCCCTCTGCTAAAAGTAACATCTTTGCTTGTGCTGTGACAGAAGGTCCAGTGCTGTGTGAGTGCCTGCTGCCCGGAGCCCTGGGCTAAGAGTGGGCTGCAAAAAGATCTCTGGGGTGTCAAAAGTCCAGATATTTTTGTGAGGTCCCCTTAGCCCAGGATCATTGGCTTCGGGCAGTAAAGAACCTGTGCTTTATCTGGCCCTACCTGGCCAAAGTGAAGAGAGGCAGCTGCACATGCTGCCATTCTCCTTGCTTGGCTGGAGCCACATCACCATAAGTACCAGGAGAAGCTCTGTCCCACACTGCCCTTGCTTGCAGGCTCTGCCCACCCCCAGCTCCCATAGGCTGGGAATCACAATCAATGGAAGTTGCTGCTGGGGGAGGCGTGCCTTCAGGCAAGCACATGACAGCACATACCACACTGAGGCCGTGTCTACACGTGCACGCTACTTCGAAGTAGCGGCGCCAACTTCGAAATAGCGCCCGTCACGGCTACACATGTTGGGCGCTATTTCGAAGTTGAAATCGACGTTAGGTGGCGAGACGTCGAAGTCGCTAACCGCATGAGGGATGGGAATAGCGCCCTACCTCGAAGTTGAACGTCGAAGTAGGGCACGTGTAGACGATCTGCGTCCCGCAACATCGAAATAGTGGGGTCCACCATGGTGGCCATCAGCTGAGGGGATGAGAGACGCTCTCTCTCTCCAGCCCCTGCGGGGCTCTATGGTCATCGTGTGCAGCAGCCCTTAGCCCAGGGCTTCTGGCTGCTGCTGCCGCAGCTGGGGATCCATGCTGCATGCACAGGGTCTGCAACCAGTTGTCGGCTCTGTGGATCTTGTGTTGTGTAGTGCAACTGTGTCTGGGAGGGGCCCTTTAGGGGAGCGGCTTGCTGTTGAGTCCACCCTGTGACCCTGTCTGCAGCTGTTCCTGGCACCCTTATTTCGATGTGTGCTACTTTGGCGTGTAGACGTTCCCTCGCAGCGCCTATTTCGATGTGGTGCTGCCCAACGTCGATGTTGAACATCGACGTTGCCAGCCCTGGAGGACGTGTAGACATTATTCATCGAAATAGACTATTTCGATGTCGCTACATTGAAATAAGCTATTTCGATGTAGCGTGCACGTGTAGACGTAGCCTGAGCCACCTGCTTCCTCCCCACTCACACCAAAGGGGAACTGCCCTGGGTAAGTGCTGAGTGCCCCGGCCCTGAGCCCCTTTGTGCACCCTGAGTCCCTGAATTCCTCTCAGACTCTGCACCACCACCCCAACTCCTGTCCTAAGTTCTCTCCTGCATTTCAGACCCCTTGGCTCTAGCCTACAGCCCCATTCTGCATCCCAAATGCATCATCCCCTGCCCAGCAGCTGCACTCCCAGTCGTAGCCCTCACCGACTCCCATGCCCACGTTTTTGTCTCAACCCACAGCTCCCTCTGACACTCTGGACTGCTTATTTTTGGCCCTACCCCCCAGCAGAGAGGGTCCCACAAAATCTAATAGCCCCAGGCCCCCAGAAGAGTTAATTTGATCCTGCCGAAGACACTCAAATGTATGCTGAAACAAAGAAGTTCTTCATTTTCTTGAAGCTAGTCTGTGGACCTTCATAGGTGGGCACAAATTCACTCCTGCTGGCAGGACAGTTATCAAAGACAAACATGGCGAGGAACAGAGATGGGTTGAACACTTCAGCCAACTACCAAACAGACCATCCTCAACTGAAGCAAGTGTTATTAACCAGCTGTGTCAAAGTACTATTCAGCAGCACCTTGTCTCATTACCCTTGCTTGAAGAAACAGAAAAGTCAATGAATATGATGAGCTCAGGAAAGCACTTCAGCATAGATGGAATACCAGCAGAAATATATAAATCTGCTGGTCCAAAGATGACAACAACACTTGAGAAGATGACAGCTGGGAGAACAAAGAAATGCCACAAGATTTCAAAGATGCCACAATTATTCCTTTATTTAAAAATAAATGCAGCATGTAACTGTGGTATCTCTCTCCTGTATGTGGCTGGAAAAATCTTTGCATGTGTCCTCGTGAACTGACTGATTTTACCTGTCCCAGAAGGCAATCCACCTGAGCTCAGTATGGATTCAGACCTAGTGATAGCACCATAGACATGATTTTCAGTATCAGGCAAATACAAAAAAAAAAGAAAAAAAACTGAACAAAACAAAGAATGTGTTCAGTGTCTTCATTGAGCTGACAAAAGCATTTGATATGGTCAATAGGGAGGGATTATGGATAGTCCCAGCAAACTTGGTTGCCCAACATAATTGGTTATTCCAGGGGAGACGCAGAATCTCGTATTTTTAAAGGTGATTTCACTGACTCCTTTCCTATTTCAAATGGAGTCCAACAAGGCTGCATCCTGGCTCCTGAAACCAGTCAACCTCTTCTTTTCCCAGTTTCTCAACCATTCTACAAATTGGTTCATCAGAGACCTATATGTCAGACACAGACACAGTGACTCAGCCTTCAGTCGTATAAGACTTACCGCAAAATCATAAGTCACAAACGTATGAATAAGAGAAGCACTTTTGGTGGATGATAATGGCCTCCTAGCACATGCAGAGGGAGTCTCCAGTGCATTAAAATTGTTCAGCTTCACATAATCACCCTGGAGAAAATTGTGGTGTTCCATCTATCATCTCCATTACCCCATGCTATAATCTCTGGCACATCCGTAAGTGGAACTCAACTAAAACAATTTGAGAATTTTATTTATCTTGGCAGCAACATCTCCAGTGGTGCATCTCTTGATCAAAGAGATCACAAAAAGGATGCACAAAGCTTCTCAGTCACTCAGAAGGGTATGTAATTAAGACCTGAAATTCCACAAAATAACCCTCTCAATAAATATAAAAGTTTACCATACTTTTGTGCTTAAATCTTTCCTCTATGGCTGTGAGACTCAGACACCATGCAAATAGGTATATCAAATAGCTAGAGGCACCATTGTGGGAATGAATCCGCTACCAAGACAAAATCACCACCCTCGAGGTTCTCCAAAAGTCAAATGTCACAACCATTGAGGCAACTCTGATAAAAGTCAAATCATACTGAGTTGGACACATCATTAGAATGCATGAACATTGAATCAGAAGATTCAAATCAGAAGAATTGACACAAGGACACTGGAAGCAAGGTTAACCTAGAAAGCACTACAAGGGCAGTGTCAAGAACAGCATATGCTTTAGTGCAATACAACCAGATGATCTTGAGAAGGTTCTGTCTTATAGATCAGTGTGATGTTAAACATCACTCAGATGTTTTCAAGCCTCAGACGGTACAGAAATAATTCAGTATTAGCAGCCAGGGAAGAGAGTCATACCACCTGTATAGCTACCAAAACACTCACCCATGACTTTTTCTGCCCAATCTGCTCAAGATCATGCATATTATGCTTTGAAATTCAGAGTCACTCCAGAATCCACAAAAAAGAGAGAGCATGAAAACATCGATACTTCGTGCGAGATACCACTATTTGAAAATCTGGCCCTAATAGTTAATCTTACTGCCACCCCTTTGGAAATGGGAAAGCGGGGATTTGTATTTTATAAACAGATTTTTTGGTTAACACTAGAAATGTTATGGTCAGCTCCAGGAAGGACAAAATAAAAGAATCTAGCTGGTAAAGGAGTTCTTTATATTTGCTTCTAAACTGCTCCATGTAAACTCAAGTGTTCAAGCACAATGTCTTGTATTTCTTGAATGCTTAATCCTTGATTAAGCAGACTGACAGGATATCTCTGCAAGGCAAAGAAGCTTTTTTTAAAAAAAATATTATTCTTGAAAGCCAGATAGTCCCTGTTGAAATATGTGCTGCTGTAATATGGCTTGAGGTTTGATCTGGCTTAGCAAACCTGGAGTTTGGACAAAACTCCATTGACACTTAGGCATGTATAGTTTGCAGACACTGGACTGGGAGGCTGTGAACTGTGGGCTGGATCTTTATTACAGTGTTAGCTGATACACATCCCCATCTGGAGAAAAAATCATGGTTTTAAAATAACATTTCCTTCCTCTCATAAAAGCAAAAATATATTAAGACCTGGGAAAATAGAGAATTACAGTTTTGACTGGATGACCAGTGCTCTTTCACCATGTAATCTCATCAAACAATAAATCTCAAGCCACCTACGTAATGCTACCCTTTTTAAGTTACATGTTTTAAAATTTTATTTATAGCTAAGAGTATAAAAAGTTAGGCAACATGTGACAACATAGGCTTTTAACAAAAGTCACATCCAGATGTCTATAACTAGTAGTTGAAGTGTTTGGGCAAGAAGTTAAGAATTGTTTAAATATTAGAGACATATCTAAATTAAGTAGATGAATCTGGGAAGGAGAAAACTCATTCTTTTTCATCCAAGACTTTCATTTCCTAAGGATAGATGTCAATGGGGCATTTCATTTACTGCTCAGTACGAGATGAGATGTCTGTCAGGCATATTTTTGATTCAGGAATTATCTTTCTCTTTCATATCTGTGCTTGCCTCAACCTAGGCTTCCTCCTCAGCTGGGAGGAAGTGATCAGGAAGCAGAAATGTATTAAAGGAAACAGGTCAATCATCATCATTCAGCTTTTTAGGTAGGTTGTGGATTGGAGGGCAAAAATTTGTCTTCCATTTAAATTTCCCAGGTGAAAGAAGCCTTCTGCTATGACAAGAAAGGCACAGCACATTAGCAGTATTCCACCTATTTATGCAATATGCACTAACACCAGTGCTGGTTTGTTGAAAGTGCTGGTGTGAAACTAATAGAAGCTTCTATTGTGCCATCAGGACAAACGGTCTTAATCAAACCTATACAGAAAAGGGCACTGTACTGCTAGGACTGGAGCACAAATAAAAGAAGAGGCCTTTTTTCTAGGACCAAGAGGTTGGACAAAGTGCACCAGAATCTCTCAAAAATGAGGGTTAGAGGAATATTTGCATAAAATCTAAATTCTGTAATGTGTGAGAGCATCAGGAGCAGAAGTGGTGGTATAAGAATAAATATGTAGAGCCATTTAATGGCATGAATGCCCCGAGCATGTTTGGTTGAATTAAACAAATTTTGAGTGATTTTTGTCTGTATCCAAGACTCAAAGTAATTCCCCTTTGAAACCATTAAGCATACTGTGATGGGCAGGACCTTGCTCGTCGAGATGAGGCACCTCCATGAGTCCCATACTGGGGTGATCTGCTCCATCACTCTGTCATCGGGCTTCCGCATCAAGTGGGCTATTCTGTCAAGTGTGGCCTGGCTCCTGAAGGGGGGTCATTTACATGGGTAAAGAGTCTGTGTCTCACAGCCTCCTACACCAGGCAGGTGATAATAGCCACAATCAAGCTAGGGCACTGAGTGGATCAGAATAAGCATTTAGGCCGTAGTCTTTCAGCCTTCTGATTGGGGTGCAAAACATTCAGGTACTCTGGGGAACCAGCCACCTGGTCAGGGTGTAGCAGCAAGAAGGCTGCAACCATAGGTGTGGCAAAGTAAACAATTAGGCTGGGGCAGGAAAATTTAGCAAACACTCAGGAATTTGTCCCTTGGCCAGGGCAAAGCAGCAAACAGCCCCGCGCGGGGCAAGGTATTTACCATATATACTTGTTCATTAGCCTGTTTGTTTGTAAGCCAACCCCCACCACCCCTGCTGCAAGATGGATAGGTAAAAATAGCAAAACCATATGACCCTTTCATAAGCCACACCTATATTTCAGGATTGGCAAACTTCTGTTCCCAGCCTATCAGGATAAGATGCTGGTGCAAGAGGACGCTTTGTTTAGCTGGAGTGGCTGCAGACATGGAGCCCTGTAGCTTCCAGTGGCTTTGATTCATTGTTCCCAGACTATGGGAGCGGTGGGAAGTGGTGGCCAGCACGTCTCAGCCCACTCTGCTTCCTGCAGCTCCCATTGGCCTGGAATGGTGAATTACAGCATCAAAAAACAGAGAAAATAATTTAGGCAATGCAGAGCAACAGAAGTGATCAAATGCACATCCTCTATATCAACGAGCTGAGTATTTTATTCAGGAATGTGCTGTATATAAAAGCCTGATCCTCCAAAAGGCAGTAAATACCTTCTGAGAGGTGGTGTTAGTTAAGGATGGACTGCAGTACTCAGTACCATACAGCATCAAGCACTGAGTTAGCTGCTTAGCAATTAATAGGCCCATCAAACTACAAGACACACCTAGACCCCCATATTGGTGTTCTCTGAGGAAGGTACTGAGAACTCTCTTAAAGAACAGAATAAGATTTTAAGATTTTGGATGGCATACCAATTAGACATGGGAGTGTTTCACTTCCCCCAAAGAAAAGGGCATTTTGTGAAGCTCTGATGGGCCCAAAATGCAGGTTATGATTCAGGCAAGGAGCATTCTTGAGTGTTAGAGCATGTTTTATTTTCATCATGTGTCTGCATTCAGTTTTAACCTAGTCCACCTCCAATTTGGCAAACTAAAAGGAAACAACAACAGCTTACCACAGAAGAACCTAGTGTACTAAGCACTAGCACTTCCTCCCCACCCACACAGTACGCATTCCAGCTCTCATAAGCATATCTAAAATCCCCAAACATTATCATTCTTTTAACTCTTTCCCCATTTGGTGAATGAAAATGCTGTTCCTATGACACTTCTGTTATGGCCACCTGCTGATATATTTATTATATTAAGTGCCAGTTAAATTCCAATCTGTTTACATTTTAATGACATATCACATTTGCATTGTAAATGGAGGAAGGGTTGTTGTTATTTGTATTACAATAATTCATAGACCCAGTAACCAAGATGGAGATCCCATTGATCTAGATGCAGTACATAGCAAGCGAGAGCCCTGACATCAAAAAGCCAACAAAGTCGGAATGACAAATAGTGAGAAGGTAGAATTATTCACTATATTTTTCAGTGGTGGAAGCATTACTCTTAATAATAGCGGTAATAATAAAAATAAAAGAGAATTCTGCGGATTCAGATTATTGGCAGTGAGCTGTAGTTTTTCACCTTTATGCATTTCTAGTTCCCAGCCAAAGAGGTTAGCAATCAAATATTTTCATCATAAAATGGTAGGTTAGTTGTTGGATGTAAAACTGCTTTTGTGGACATAATCCAGTTTCCAGTAAAGAGATTTTGCAATTGGCCTCCTCTTTGGCATTCCTCAGCACAGAAGTCAGGGACCAAATGGACATGGAAACAGAAAAATATTATCCCAACTGCAGATGGGCCTTGAACTAAGATATAACTTAGATATATTAGTGGGAAAGTATGGTGGTAATTGTATTGCTGCCATCCATGCTGTAACTGTTCTTGGGTGAGAGAGGATTACATTCTCCCAGGGTAAGCAATGTAGCATTTTCACATGCACTGTTGGCCTGACAGTATTCCACAGCTGTTTTCTAAAACCAAAAATAAATGGTTAGGTACAAGATTTTTTAAAATGGGACAATCCCACAATTGTAGCTTTTGCGTTTATTTTCGATTGTGGTCAATGAACTGTGCTAAAATATTCCCATAACCATAGATAATTTTCTTTATATAGGATGTTCTGCCACTTAATTTTTCAGGGCTCTTTCTCAGGATGATCAAGATGATACCCACTTAAAAATAGAGGATATCGTTCAAATGGTGAGTTCATCCTAAAATGTATGCATCAAATAATTCATAGGGTTATGTAGTCTGTGTACATGTCTAAAACTAATCTCTACTGCAATCTTAGTGCCATAATTCTGCCAAATTACTCTACACTTGGGATCTATTGCATAAATTTGAAGATTTAAATCTGAAGAGAAAATAAGTATTTAAAACACATAGCAAAGGAGAGCTTGTCAGTGCTTCAAGACTTGCTTGTATCTAATGTATGAATACTAGTGCTAACATTCCTGGAGTCAGGTTTTGTACTGGCCCAAAATGGGGGCAATGTGCACATATATGAGGCAATGAGAAACCTGAGCAAGAGGCAGACATAAGGGTGCCCTCTCATTACAGGCTGCCTTGTGTGTATGTTATCACTAGGATCTCTGTTTCAGGGATGTATCACCTCTCTACATAAAATGGGTGCTCAACTTCCACTTCTAACCTTCAGGAAGGAGCCCCACCCCTGCCCCACATCCTCAACCACAGACATTATCTGCCTACAGAATGTTTTCATTTACCCTGTATGTGCTCTGGCGCTAACCTGAGGCTCATGGGAAATAGAGTAGATGCAGACTCCATAGATTGGAATCCTTGTTGTTAGTGTTTTCTCTACCCTATCCCACTTCTTTGGTAGCCTAGAAGTTGTGCGGGTACTTTTGGTTTGCAATGCATATGAAGCGAGATAATATCTTATCTTTGAAAACAAATTGTCTCTAGACCAAAATGGTTGACTGTTCATGTGCTTTTTATTTTTGCAGTCAGAATGTCCAAAACCAGAATGCTTTGAAACATTGTCAGCCATGGAACTTGCAGAGCAAATAACCCTCTTAGATCACATAGTTTTCAGAAGCATACCTTATGAGTAAGTGTTCTCCCAGGACTGATCAAAGTGAATACTCTATAATTGTCTTTCTGGCTACGATTTTTAGGCATTACACTGATTCATGCTGTGGATAAAAAAGGTTTGCATATGTAATTGATTAGCATCCTTAGGCTGTGTGTGTCATCGCTTGGGATCTCTGATTGTCCATTTATGTTAGGAGAGACCGAGTTCATATCTCCGTGGCTGCGATGCGTATGTTGTTTGAGAGCCATTTGATACATGTCCTATAAAGTTACAGATTCCTACTCCATCTTTCTTTGAGGCTTTAGTCCTACATTATTTTGTCACTGCTCACTGCCATTTGAAAGCCCATGAAGAATTAAGAACAGACCTACAGTCTCAGTATTCAGGCTAGTGAAGGCTGAACACAAAGGGAATATGTGGGGTCTCTGAGGAGATGAGTGTCAACTTGGCCTCCTCCGTGAAGCAGTTTGATCTTGTCAGCTCCTGGTGCTGCGGCAGCAGCAGTTTCAAATAGGGTCATGTTGTTGAAAATTGGGACTACAGGGAACGGAGGAAACTGAAAGCATACTAAATGTCCTGTACAATGTTTACAGCCTTACAGTGCATTAGCAACGGCACGTTGAAATGCTACCATTACATTGGAAAATTATATTGTGTCCAGTAAAACTAGAGGTAGTTCAAATTCATTTGGGATGCAGTTGACTAGGTTTTTGTACTAAATTTATAGATGACTTGTTTTCAATTTTTTTTAATCCGGATGTCCAGAGAATTTCTTGGGCAAGGCTGGATGAAATTGGATAAAAATGAAAGAACTCCATACATTATGAAAACCAGCCAACATTTTAATGATGTAAGTAACAATAAAAATGAGAATGTCTTTGTCTTTTAGGAGCCCCATAGGTGTGGTATATGAAATCAGAAATAAGAACATCCATCTTTACATTGTGATATAATTTGTGATATTGTAGTGACTGAATGTTACAGCTTTTTTGTGATTAATCTTCTAAACCATGAAAGCAAGTAAAAAATTGCCAGTCAGCAGTTCAGTTTTAATTTAATGGATTAGAACCTTTGAACTGTGCTGAAAATCTTTTACTGTTTACAGAAGAAATCAAGTTCTCTTTTTAGAGGATGAAACAATCAACTGTTATTCTGTTTTGTTGCTTGGGTCTCCTCTTGTACTCTTATTCTTGGCTTATTTTTTTATACACATTGCTAAGAGCTATCACCAGTAGCAACAGTGCTGCTGGCTCTGAGACATTATTCACTGATTGTTTTGCTGCTTTTGTTGCCCTACCCAGAGTTCCCCGCTCTTCTCCCTGTTCTCTCTGGCAGTGGTTTCAACATACATGTTCTCAGCCTTACTAATTTGGAGTCACAATCTCTGCCACGCCATTTAATTTTCTCCCCTAATTGTTAAATAATGTGGTTTGCAAATGCTTATATTTAAATATCTTAGGACTTTTTGGCTTTTTAATTTGATCAGATGAGTAACCTTGTTGCCTCGCAAATTATGAACTATGCTGACGTTGGTTCCCGTGCTAACTCAATCGAGAAGTGGGTAGCAGTGGCAGATATTTGTAGATGTATGCACAACTACAATGGTGTGTTAGAAATTACATCAGCCTTGAACAGAAGTGCAATCTACAGACTGAAGAAAACGTGGGCTAAAGTTTCTAAACAGGTGAGCAAGACATTTGTACAAATTTGGTTGTGGCATTAATTTATGGATGCAAAACCTGGATAATAAGGAGGTCTAGATAACTACATTCTAACCAGATTTAAGTTTAAAGAACAATCTAATTGTTATAAGTTCATTAAAAGTTGCACGTGCATTTATCAGAAAGCAAAATTTGACCCTACAACATTGAATTAAAATATTTAACCAAACTGAATGGTGTATTTATTAGACTGAATTAATGTAGCTATGAACATTTAGTTATACATTAAATGGGAATAAGGATAGCATTGTGGTGGGATCAGAAATGCTGTTCAGTATCATAAAATAATTTTTGTTTTTCTTCTGAGCTTCTCAGATGTAGCCCCAATTCCATGTGCTGTGTCCTTGGCAAATAGTTTTCTCTGGTTTATTTTGTAAAATGATTTTTGGAACCTACTTTAACAATTCATGAAAGTTTCTCCTGCGGACTGAAAATGAGGAAATAAGTCTCTCTTTGGTCTACAGTGTGATAAAAGCTGGTCTGGGTCAGCTGACTCAAATTTGTGAGGCTCAGGCTGCAGGAATATAAAATTGCAGTATAGATGTTTGGACTTGGGCTGGAACCTAGGCCCTGGGACACTTCTGCTTTTCCTACCTGGGCCCAAATATCTGGACTGCAATTTTATGGCTTCTTGGCTTGAGCCCTGCAAACCCAAGTCAGCTGCCCCAGGCCAGCTCCAGGTCTTTTATTATAATGTAGATATATCTTCTTTGCACATTCAGCCCTTGCCCACTCTCCTGACGCTTCCAATAGCTACACTGCAGTACAATCCCAGGGATCAAACTCAGGCCTTATCCTCTGTGCATCTACACACAAATTATACTAACCCAGATCTCAGACCCAGGTCCCAGGACCCTACATTGTGGAAGGTCCAAGTCTCAATCAAGCTGGGACCCAGAGTTCAAATCCTACTACTTTGTCTTGTAGATACAGCCCAGTAGACTCATGCTCTGGGACTCTGCCAAAAGTATCTCACAACCAAATTTCTTTGTCCCCTGGACAGCCAAGTTTTCCCATGCTGCACCATATACAAAAGGCTACAGCAGGCACATTTTGAAAAAGTCTGGAATATGAGTGGTTGGACTTGGATCTGTGAAATTCTGTGTAGATCCTAGGTCCCATATCTGGTTTTAGCAATTCCTAACCTATGGTTACAAATGAGTGAAGATAGGTTAACAGGCCTCTTATATGCTGACTCATGTTTCACTAACCTTGAACTTACATTGCCATGTAGACATACCCGCAAGAAAATAATGGCATAAGAAAGAAACTGGCCTGGACAAATAGAAACAATTTCAGACTAGCCCATGTTACATGTTCTATATTGAACTAAGTCTAAAATAGCATTATATTTACAGCAGAGCATTGTTTCTTCATTTTAAAATAGTCTGCAAGAAATCAGTTCAGCCCTCCTCAGTGTGCAGTGAAATCTTCTCAGATAGTAGTCCTCTGTTGCTGCAAGTGACAATTTTTGTGCACAAGAGCTACTGACTCAGTGAAGCCAGAAATACAGAATCTTTCCATTTTTCACTTCAGGAATGTTAGAGTAACACTGACAGGACAAACTTCACCCCTGCCAATGTTACTGCTGATGGGTGGAACTGAACCTGGGACCTCTGGAGTTTAGTGCAGGATCTTCAGCTTGAGCTAAAGACCAGCTGCCACCCAGCTGAGGTTGTAGGTGATACTCATTCTCTGTCCCTGGAGGTCATCTAAATGTCACTACATGAGACAGTGATCACACTCAGCAAGCATGTGGTTACACGAACTCAAGGGGATGCAAAATGTCCCTGCCTGCACTGTCTGACCTGATTCAGGTGCAAGAAGGTAGGGATATACCATTGCATATCCTCTTCCAGCTTCTTCCATTCAGGAAAAGGAGGTTTAATCTCTGTGAAGGGCCCGAAAGCAGCCCTTCCATTGGAGATTGTGTAGGGGATAAGCTGAACCAGTGCTTCTGCTAGTGACCTTAATTTGGACTGTTTCCCCTTGGGGGACATCATCTTTTCTTTAAAAGCAAATAAAAAAGCCCACCTAGGCCAGTACTTTAATAAAAGCTTAAGAGTAGCAAAATGTTTCTGTGTTTTTTTTTTAAACTCTAGTGTTAATTTTTAAAAAATAAATACACATTCCCCTGTACCTCAGAAATGTTGACAACCTGAACATTGTGGGACTATCATGTTTATGCGAGAGAACAAGGAAATGAAGTTGGCAGTGACTGCCTAGGGCAGGGGTCAGCAACCTGTGGCTCTGGAGCCGCATGCGTCTCTTTAAGGAGTCAGTTGTGGCTCTGGCTGCAGCTGCTGACTCTTCTTGCAGCTCTCTGGCCTGCCACCGCTGAAATAATGGAACTAAATGTAATTGGTTTAATGGATGGCAGGGTGGTGGGAGGGATCCAACCAGTAACCAATTACATTTATTTCCATTATTTCATTGGCAGCAGGGCAGGGAGTCGCCTGCACTGCAGGTGGGGGAAGAGCTAAGCCCGCAGGAGGGCTGGGGACAGGGACGGCTGAGTCTGCCCCTGCTGGAGCTGCGCAGCCCCACTGAGGGACGAGGTGGCAGCCACAGAGGAGCAGCAGCAGTGTGCGCAGCTGGAGGAGCTCGTCAGCTGAGGCGGGTTAATCTTGGGGATGGGGGAAGGGTTGGGGCTGAAAGCAGTTAAGCCTGGGAATGGCGGGGGTGGGTTTGCGGGATGGGGGTATAAAGTGTAGGGGGACAGATTTGGGGGCTGAGGCAGGTGAAAGCTGGAGATGGGGGTGGGTTTTGGGGGCTGAGGGGGTAGAGACAGGGAATGGGGGTGTGTGGAGGATTGACATGAATATTCCTCATTCCTGTTTAAGAGCCTGTTCCCAGGTGCAGCATTTTCCTTGTCCTCATTTGCTCTACAGTCCAGGGGGTGAAAGTAACTTAAACTTTTGCATCATCATCATTGTCCTTTACACCTACTGGCGTGCAGGTCACTGTCTGTCCACTTCTGTCTGTCACTGGCCAGCCTCTCAGTAGTGCCACAAGTGTGATTCATGCTCTTCATTTCTACTTCAGCAGTCCAGCACCATATTGTCTTGGATCATCCTCATTTCCACTTCTCTTCAGGGGTCCAGTGCACAGCAGTCTTTGCGATGGAGCTTCCATCTTTCCTGAGGATATACCCAACTCATCTCTAGTGTCTTTACATAATGATGGTGGCCCTGTCATCTTGCTTGCACTGTGCAACCAGGTCCTAATTTGAAATTATTCTTGGCCAAAAAATATGAAGGATCCTCTGAAAGCTTCTGGTGTGAAAAGATGACAGTTTACTGAGGTCCTACTCTGTCATCTGTCCTCATTCTGATCCATATAATAATCTTGATAAGATAAATCTCTGATGCAACTTCAGTTTGATGAGGATGCTGTCCTGCGATGACTTCCATACAGCATTCAGACTCATGAGCACGTTTGCTGAGTCTGCTCTGAATATCGCTTTTGAGGCCTCCGTCTTGTCTGATACTACTCAAGTATGTAAAGCTCTCTGTGGCAGGTAGGTCATGGCCATTGATCTTAACTGATGTTGGTACCTCAGTCTTTAGGGTCATGCCTTCTATCTTCTTCTGGCTAACTCTTACTTGGACATGTTTTCCCAAGGTGCACAGCTGATTTGTCTTCTCTTGCATATGATGATGCATATGGGAGAGCAACATGAGGTTATCAGCAAAATCAGCGTCCTCTACTGTGGAGAAGATGGACCATCTGATGCCTTCTGGCTCATCTTCTGTGATACATTGCATAACCCAGTCTATGACTAAACTAAAGAGCATTGGAGACATGATGCCTTATTCCAGTTTTAATTTTGAAGAGTAGATCGTTTCCCACACTGCATATAAAATCTCTTGATGAGCTTAGCACTTGCTGTTGTATTCCGTATGCTCTCAAAATACACCAAAGACTATCTCTATGAATGCTGTCGTAGGTTTTTTCAAAATCAGTAAAGTTGATGAATAACGGTCTCTACCATTCAATTCACTGCTCAGTGATGTTACACAGTACAAAAATTTGATCTATACACCCCTTTCCTTTGTGAAAGCCAACGTGTTCATTCTCAGTGATTTGTAAATAGCATCTGAGATCTGCTGAATCTTAGTGAGGATCTTGCTTGGCACTGAGAGGGGAGTAATGCTGCACCAGTTTCTTGAGAATCTCAGCAGTAATTTCACTCTTCCATTTCTCTGGCACCTGCTTCCCTTCCCATATTGCTGTAAAGAGCATTTGGAGAATAATGACTGCAAGTTCTGGGTCTGCCTTGTACAATTCAGTGTAGAGGTTGGTGTGTCCTGGAGCTATACCCTTTTTTAAGGATTTTATCGCATTGCTAATTCCTTCCCTTTTTGGTGGAGCAGTATTTATGTCAAGGTCTGTTTCCGCTTATAGAATATCAGCTTCTTCTTTTGGTGGTGGCCTCTTTAATATTTCCTGAAAGTATTCTGCCCAACGAGCCTCTTGTCCCCTGTCTGTTGTAAGTAGATTTCCTTGTTTTTCCATGATAGGGATGCTTGTACTGGCATGATACTTACTGCAAACAAGCCTGGTGGTTTTTGAAATCTTTCCATGATCTCTTCAGTAGCTGCTTCTTCAGCTTGGGCTCCAAGTTCTTCTATGTGAGCTATCTTACCAGCTCCCACCAGTTTCTTGACATACTGGTCTGCTTCTTCGTATTGTTGCTGGTATCATTCTTTCAGTCTTCCTAAACTTTCTAACTGGTACAAATCATTGTGTGCACACTGCTCTTAAAATACGGGTTACAAAGAGTATGGTTTAATGTTATTTATCAAGGACTATCTCATATTCACATGCATTGTGGGTCTTGAAGTATTGATTTTTGTAACTGAATTTGAAAAAAAATGGCTCTTCTTGCTATTTTGGTTGTAAACCCCTGGCCTAGGGTTTTCAACTGATTAGAAATTCTGAGTTTGTAGCAAATGCAACTACCATCTCTTCCTTTTCCAATCTATAGCAAGGCTCTAGAGAATGATCAATAATGAAAAATAAATTTTTAATAAACTAGACTAGGGTGCTATAAATAATAGGTAATGCACATTTCTAAATATAATTTTAACATTAAACAATACTAACATCTCAACTGAATGTGAGTTCAGCTTCTGTCAGGGAGTTGGAGGCAAACATGCTGCTAGAGTTAATAACTTTTTGAAAAATCATTCCTCTTTGTTTTCCCCAAACATATTTTCCAGTGTTTTTTGGGGGGAAGCATAATTTGGGCATACCCTTAGAAAACCACCCACCCACATCACAATACAAGCTTTAAGTTAGCACCCACAAGGAAATATGAAAAGAGGGCACTCAAGAAACACCTGGTGTAGAGACCTGAAGGCAGACACTAAAAAGACGGGGTATACCTGGTCAAAACTGGAAAAGATTGTCCATGAGAGCGGACACTGGTGAATGGTCATCAGTGGCCTATGCTCCAAGATGTAGGAGTGGAAGAGGCTTACTATTACTACTATAATATGATGATCACTAATCAGCTTGTATTCCAGTTCTGCAAAGATTTGTGCATGTGCTTAATTTTAAGCTTATGAATAGTCCCAAACTCAGTTTGCCTCTTTGTTGCATTGCCTCCTTGTTTTTCTCCTTTCTGACTTCAACTTTCTTAGGCCAGTAGGGGATAAATCAATGTAAGATGCATAACTCCTGCTACAAGAATTGTGTAGCTGGAGTTGACATATCAAAAACTGATTTTTGCCACTGTCCCCACAGCAGGAGGTCCCATCCACTTCCCTTACTCCTCATGACTACAGGGAGTACCAGGATTGACGGCAGTGCCCAGATACTCAATTTAGCATGGCCCCACTAGGCATGCTAAATCAAACCCCCAGAAACTTGACTGCCAGGCTACGTCTACACTAAGACAAAACTCCGAAATGGCCACGCAAATCGCCATTTTGAAGATTACTAATGAGGCACTGAAATGCGTATTCAGCACCTCATTAGCATGCTGCTGGCCGTGGCTCTTCAAAATTGCCTATCTGCTGATAGGAATAAGGGGATTTTAAAGTTGGCAGGGTCCTTTCGAAAAGAACCCCCATCTGGGCGAGCCGCATAGGAGCGAAATGTGGCAATTTCGAAGAGCTGCGGCTGGCGGCATGTTAATGAGGCAATGAATATGCATTGCCTCTGGCTGGGGCTGGTAGAGCTGATCTGGCTCCTTTGTCGGGGCTGTCCTCCTCCCCACTCCCACCCCAATCAGAGTCAGCTGAGCAGGGAACTAACCAAAAAATTTGATTATCTGGCAAATCCTGTTCCCCAGGGATGCTGGATAATCAGGCTTCTGCTGTATAGATGTACCCTGATTTGTCCACATACCAGCTACTGGCTGTCCTTCATAGTTCTGAGTGCTGCCTCAGAGGCACTGAACATCTTCAGTTCACAGTGACTTCGATGAAAATTGAGGACAAGCAGCATCTCATAGGATTTGGCCTCAGACACCTCTTGTGCAGTGCAGCTGAGGTTGTTCTGCTGATTATTTTCATGCTCCTATTCTGTTCAAACTTGCTGGGCAAAAATCCTTTGACTATTTGGTGCGTTTCTCAAGCCACTGTGGGTAACATTTTCAAGCCCCTCCCCAAGTCCATTTAGTCACTCAGGAGCCTAATTTTATTGAAGTAAATGGGAGTTTTCTCTTCATGGTTTAAGTCCTGTTTTCAGATACACTATTTTCATAAGTGCTTTTGCAAATTTTACCCCTCTGCTATAGTCAGTTTTTACACAGGGTGACACTTGTAATTTGTTCCCTTTCTAGACAAAAGCTCTCATGGACAAACTTCAGAAGACCGTATCGTCTGAGGGAAGATTTAAAAACCTTAGAGAAACACTCAAAAAGTATGTTTTTTTAAGCAATACATTAGCAATATAATTGTATTTTGTTAAGAATATTGGATAGCACTTACTGAAGATCAGAGCTGATTTTGACTTTAGCTTTTATAACGAAACTTGCACTGGGTAATACTTTTGCTGAATAAGCTCTCTGAAGCTGGCTTTATTCTGTTGGAGCACCATTGATTTGCTGAATAAAATGTAATTCAGTACCTCTTCTAGAGTAATATGGTACTTCTGGGGAATTACCAAAGCAAATTAAACTAGTATTTTGTAAGAAATGCTCACTGTTGGAGATGTTTCTTACACTTATTGAAAAAGTTTATCAGTATAAGACCAGCTTTATAAAAATAGGTTCTTTAATCAAAAACATTTTACTTTTCTGATAGTGCCTGTTTGACATTAATAGTCTCAGAATTCAGCATATGTGACTCCAAAGAGTTCTCGTTCCAGATTTGTTATCTCCTAGGGTGTGCACATGCAACAACTCATTCCAAGAGCTCTATCTGGAAAAGGGATCTCCCAGGCTGATTTTCAGTAACTGTGTTGAATCCTCCGAAGAGAGCATTCAGGAAGTAAACTACTGTTCATATAATGTACATTTTAAAAAACAGATAAGATTTAGGACATGGTGCCTATGTGTGGCCTGTAGAAGACCATTGTCAGGGAATCTGACTTTGTTTTAAAAGAGAAAAGGATGTTTTGAGTTATACGGATAACTGTCCCGTGTACACTTGTCAGTTAATCTAGCTCCAAACTTTATTTTTTTCTTTTATAACTGTAGATCATATAATAAAGACTTTATCCTCCAGAAGTCAGGAGGAAGTTGAACTAAGGTGAAAACATAACTAGGAAGGTTCCACAGCTGCATTGTCCTCTCTACAGAACAAATCACCCCTTCTCCCCTCCCTGCCTCCCACGTCCCAAGGACGAATTTAAAAAGTCATCAGTTCCTTAGAAGAATTTCCAAAGTCAGGAAATTGGACTGTTTTCAACTACATAACATATTCAGTATTTACAACAACAGCATTGTAAAGATTCTAAAATATTACTGAACATGAGCTACAGAGCACATACAATATGTTGCAAAGGCTAAAATACATACTATACCTCAGAACAATAGAGAGGACTTGTAGGCATGCTTCAGTGCATTTTCAGATGTGCATTGGCTTCATTTCTGAGATTTTCTGTTAAACTGATTTGAAATATGTTTGAGGGCATGTTCCAATCCTTTCCCCCTTTCTCCACAGGGTTGCCACTGGCTTTTACTAAATGTTACCCTTTTTTTGTGGTATTTTACACACCCGGCCAAATTTGCCTCTGGGAGTAGTGTGCACAATTCATGTGAAGTCAGAGCATCTACCCCATGTATATTAACCTGTGAATTTGTTTGGCCCAATTTGTAAAAGTATTTTTAGAAATAAAAGAACTTAGATAGGCGTGTGATATATAAAAAGAATGGGTTGTAAATTAAATCTTAGTAAAATACAGTTTAATTTCTCATCCTGCAGTTGTAATCCCCCTGCAGTTCCTTATCTTGGAATGTACTTGACAGACCTAGCATTTATTGAAGAAGGAACACCAAACTTCACTGAAGAAGGCCTTGTCAATTTTTCGAAAATGAGAATGGTAATTTTTATTTTCTTACATGTTTCCATGACAGATTTTGAAGTCGATAAGTTTAACATTGCTTTACATAGGACTTCTTTGAATTCAGATAGCAAGATTACACAATCTAGTTGCATAATATGAGATGGCTAGAACGCAGTTTTTTGCATATGAGCGGAGAGACAGTCTTTTCTCACCACCTACTGGCAAGCCAAGGGGTATTGCAATTTTGCTTTCAGTTTGGTCAGCAGAAAGTTGCAGGAAGAAAAAGCATTTGATCTTAGGATTGCAGGGACTAATAAATGGTCTAAAAAAATCAGCAACCTGGTACCACCATCAGGCACAGCCACTCAGAAGGGGGCTCTTTAGAGTGTGCTTAGGACTACTGCTTCCCAAGGATGTGAAAGGGCATTTAAAGGTCAATTCTCTCTCCCTTCTGATCTGTGGTGGTGTTCAGAGCTCCTCAGAGGCCAGCACTGGAGAAATATTGACACCAGCTGCTCTCCTGACTGTAGTTTAATGCCATGTTTGTGACTGCACATTGCAGAGGTCACTTGAGGGAAATGGGAGGTTATCAGGGTAAAGAAAGAAGGGACAAGATGGTCTGTCTGAGACAGTGTAATAGTTTGGCTGATTTGGGAAGGTGAAAGCCCCTCTCGAAACCACAAGCACAAAGCCCTTACCCACAGGATAAATTGTATCATTTTGGACCCAGTTCACTTCTGGTGTAGCTTCACTGAAGCCAATACGTTCAAGTTAAAGCACAGACCATATATGCAAAACATTTTCTTACATAAATGTGTTCCTTTGCTAGATATCGCATATTATCCGGGAGATACGCCAGTTCCAGCAGACCTCCTACCGTATAGAACATCAACCAAAGGTACAGTAATATGTGATGCTACGCACAGGTAAGCTTATACCGATGTCCGAGGGGCCACAGAAGTAATGAAATCCATGACTTCCACTGACTACTGTGACATTTTCTGTCCCTGGGCTGGAGCTTCCATACAGTCTGCCTCTGTAGCTACCAGTCCCCATGTGGTGGAGGAACCCGCAGCTGCCCAGCCCTGGTGGGCCATGGCAGGAACTCTCTGCAGCTGGCCAGCTGCAGCAGGCGTTCAGCAGACCCCACAGTTGCCCAGCCAGGGTGGGTCATTATGAAACCCCACAGCAGCCCAATCCCATGGTTGGTGGGCCCCAGCAGCAGCGGGTGCTGAATCCACCTGCCCCTCTTGTCAGGGATATTTTTTTGTGAGAGTCAAGGACAGGTCATGGTTTTTCATGAATATTTTTTCTTTTCTGTGAACTGTCCATGACTTTTACTAAAGTTATCCATGATAAAAAATTGACATGCATCTGATGAGGTGGGTCTTTGCCCCTGAAAGCTTATGCTCCAAAAAATCTGTTAGTCTCTCAGGTGCCACCGGGCTTCTTGTTGTTTTTGTGGATACAGACTAAACACGGCTACCCCTCTGATCCATGATAAAAACTTAGCCTTAAGCATATGCACTATGATGAAGGCTTTGCCTGCTATTGACAATTGGTTACACAGATGGGGCCCAAAGCTACATCTTTTGTTCCGTTATAGGAGTCAAACAATGGAATTTATCCTGATAGTGTGGGTTGTGATAAGCTGGTACAGCTCCATTCTCTTCTCAGACTTTGCACATAAGAGCAATTCTTGCCTCCACCTCTTCAGGAAGTAGCTCCTCCTGGCAGAGGAGTCAGTACGCTTTTAGTGTGTCCCTGAGTTCCATACCCCAGTGCATTGTGGAACTCAGCTCCACAGAGGAAGCCCGCACACAGGAAGGAGGTGGCAGGATACAGCTTGATCAGCTGCTGCTGCTTAGACCTCTGTGGTCCTACAGGACAAGTTGTCCCCACACTTCCATATTTTGCTAGTTTTCATAGTAGCCACATGGCTGAGACACTAGACTGAAGATTTGCCTCTTACTCAGAGGTTTTTTTAAACATCTTGAATACTTTGTACCACCTATAAATAACTATTCTGCTTCACCAAGTAAACAGAACATAAAAGGTGATTCCAACATTTGGCTGAAATGGACTGAAGCTGGTAACTGGCTGTTACGGTGATGTGGAGAATAGAAACGTTCAATTAAAAATATACAGTCTCCTCCATTTTAAAATATACATTGCAATTGTTTTCTGTATTCCAGGTCACTCATTACTTACTTGACAAGAATCTCATCATAGATGAGGATACTCTGTATGAGTTATCCCTAAAGATTGAACCCAGACTCCCTGCCTGAAGAATGAGCTTCATACCAGAGTTGACAGAATTGTAGTGTAATGAACAAAATTATGCATGCCATGCCCTACAGATCACAAGGGGAAAGATTGAGAAGATTGCAAACTCGTTTTTTCAGTAAAGGAGACAGAGCCTCACAGAATTTCCCTCTCAGACAAGGAAACCAGATCCTGGAGGTGAAAGACAAAATGCTTCAGACTTGAGGGTTATACGATTGTTACTTTGCAAAGATAATGTTTTGCCAAATGGACTATAAATCTAACAGAAAACAGAAGCCTTTTGTGAGAATAGCTACTTACTGCAGCCATCCTAACGGGGAAGAGAAGGATTTAAACATAGGTACTGAATTCTGTTAGACCAAGACAAATGGGCAAGTGCAGATGGCATTGATCTGGGATAGGTAGCTTATCAAATGTGTACGTATTGAGGCGTTCATGGGATTAATCCAGGCTCATTATACTGTATTCATTGCAAAAAATAGAAGCTTGAGAGTCATTTACTAACCTTCAGTGTTAGGATAATATTCAAGATCTTAGCTACAGCACATGCTCTTCAATTTTTTGTTATAAATTAGATGTTTTCATTTATAGAATATTAAGGTCTTAAAATGTCTTATCTGACTTTTCTAATGTGGAAGGTTTTACATGCTACAAATTAACTAATTTAACTTTGTAAATATTGTTTTCACCAATACATAATGAAGGAGTTCTACAATGTGAAAAGCAATGAAATATGTTAATGGTTATAGGCCATGGGTGCATCAGTTGGAATAGCTGAGTTTAGGAGCTGTGTTTGGGATTACTTCGCCCGCATTTGTGAACATATCATGAGTGAGATACTTGGTCATTTTGCACATTGTCTCCTGAGAAAGACACTCGGATATTCTGTACCTATGGCATTCTTGACAGTTCAGTGACTGTAAAGCACTGTCTGCACACACTTGCCAACAGATAATGTTCAGCAATGAAGAGAGCGGAATTAACTATTTTATTTTACATGATATGAATTGTTTAAAAAACACTATTTTTCTCCTCAGCTGATCAATTCTAATATGTTTTTTTTCCTACAGTGAAGCTTGACTGTCATCAAATATGAAATATAGTTTCATTTGGGGAAGATAGCATTTATCTATGATTATCTGCTAGAGAAAATAAGCTGTTTGTAACTGTTTTTCAAACCCATGCTAGCTACCGTGTGATTCTGGGTAGAATCCATTTCTGCAAATATATGGTTCTGCATACAGTTTCCAGTTAAAGACTGACCTATTGTAGTTGCATGGAGGACAAGCTCAAAATGCATGCTATACAGTAGGTCTTAAAACCAAATGCAGATCTTAGCACTGTTAAATAACTAGGCTGGAGCAGTGTTCTTGTTTTTCCAGTGATTATCAGCCAGTTGATGAAATAGGGCAATATTATTTGTATACCTCCCAAATATCCTCTCAGGGAGAGAGATTGTGACCTGAGCCTATTTAATCTGACATTTCTTACCACAAGTGTGAAGTTTCTGAATGTTAACAATGAAAATGGATCTGCCTGGCTTGTGGCTTTTGTCTTTATTTGCACTTTAATTACACTGTTAGCCCAGCCAGGAGCCACACAATAAATTCCATTTATTATAAATATAAACACTAGTATTTATAAAAATACCTTAGTAAATGTAAATATCATTATGCGTCTTGCACCAAAAGGCCATCTTTGTAAATAACTGCATGGTTAAACATCAAAGAAATGCTGGTAAATTCCTCATTTAAAGAAAAGAAAGAAAGAGAGGAAAATTCTAGAAGCATTTTTAAAGCGTTCTGGTTAATGAATGCTGTAGAAGTTAACATGGAAAGTGTTAATTATAAGTGCTTTATATTTTTTTTTCAAAAAGTTGCTTGTTCTTTTCAGAAGTGACTGATAAGAAGCTGATTGCATCCTGATGCATGATAAATAAGAAGCATGGGTTATTTGGATCATAAAGCCAACCTGCTATGTGTTTTGTGTGTGTTCATAATACAAAAAGAATTACCATAAGTCAATTACATAAAATACTTGAAAGTCACTCAGTGGAAAACAGAAGCAAACTGGTGTTAAAAGCAAGTCCACTGCTCAACATTTTTTTATCCTTATTCACATAACAAATGAAAGTGTCCTCCTAACAGAACTGTGGCACAACTTGTTGGCTGCTACTTCATCTTCCTGAATACCAGTTTGCTAAATCTGCTTTGTAGGTCTGGAGAGCCCTTTCCAGTCATACTCTAAGGGTGCAGATTTCTGCATGTTTTCCTCATTATCCTAATTTTATCACACTTTTCACACAGACCATATGTATCTAGACTAAGTGTATCACTATGTTACTACATGTATTGGAATAAATTATATGACACCAATATATACCACTTTACAGTTTCAAAATATTCAACAATTATTTAATCCTCACAATACCACTTCAAAGGCAGGACATAAGTGGGTGTCTTCCTAATTTACCCATGGAAAAATTAAGATAAAGAGGTTAATAATGCTGAGTACCGCAACTCCTCTAGAAAGCAATCGATGGTGCGGTTGCTCAGGACCTCTGAAATTCCACATCCTAAGTGATTTGTCCAAAGTTAGTAGGTTAGTGACAGAGCTGGGATGAGAATCTCAGAAGTAATTGGATCCTGGTGGTGTCTTTAAACCACCAAAAATGATGTTTCCTCATATAAATCTATCTCACTTGTTAATGGCGAACATAACTTAACTAGAGCTGGAGACTACATTCTTCTCCCCAGGCAAAGCTCAAGCATGTGAGTTTTGTGCAGGGGTCCTGCACAGGGGCTGTGGGGTATTATGCTTTCCATAACACGAACCAAATCAGTAGTGGGCAGTCTGTGGGTTGCATGCAGCCCATTGTGGTTCAGTGTGTGGCCAATGAGATATTTTGTTTACTGCTGCCCAAGCCCAGGTTTGCCAGATTCTTCTGGCTTCTGTCCACACAGTGTATTTTGCTACCGATTAAACCTCTCTCATCTGGCATCCTCAGGACCTGACTGGTGCTGGACAAGAGAATTAGCTGGATAATGGGAGGTCATTATTTTCTATCGCATTACCAACACTTCTACCATTTAGTGTGCTCTTAGAAGACATTTAGGGGTAAATTACAGCTAAATAACAGCAGAGAACACTGAAAGCTAGGACTGGTGGCTGTAAACAAATTTTATGGGACCATGGGAAACTTGGCCACACCCATGACAAGTGGTCATACGGCTAACTAAAATCATGCTGGATTACAGAGTCTGCCCAACGAGAGAGTTCTGGATTAGAGAGGTTCAACCTGTACTTGTATTACTGAAGTGACATGCACATAAAGCCAGGGGATGTGAAGTGAGGTCTGTGTGGATTGCACACAACATAGACTGTGAGAGCCATGTGCTCCTTCTGCATCCAAGCAAAGTGTCGCTATGGTTCAGTCAGCACACCCCGCAAATTCTACGCACACAAACACACTTAGTAAAACTACTCTATCCCAGGAGACCGTCTTGGTTATGAAAATCTTGCAGCCAGCTGAAATGGGGCGGGGGGCAAGACAGACTTGCCAGTCCCCTGGGCAAGATAGGGAGGTTGCTCCATGCCCCCAGAAGGGCTGGGGGGCAAGCAACCTTCATCACTGGCCAGAGTGAGTCTCACACCCTCCCCCAGGCGAACTTCAGAGCCTCCTCTGGCATGCTACATGGCGCTGCAGCAGTGATTTAAAGAGCCCAGTGCTCTGGCTGCTGCCTCTCCTGCAGCAGCAGCAGTGACAAAGGCGCCCAGATACTTTTGAATAGCTGGGCCACAGGGCAACTGCCCTCTTTGCCCCAACGTTCCCTCCCTGCCTGCCAGCCCCAGGCAGTATGCATGGGTGGAGGGTTGTTCATGAGGCCTATTCTCTAGCCTAGGTTATCTGTCGCAGAACGAATGCATAGAGCAACTGTGAGCCACTCTAGTGTTGCTTCAGTCTCTAGATACAAAGACGGGCTGAAGCCCCCGTGTGCTTCCACCATGGGAAGTGTATTTGTCTAATTTACAGCTTCACTGGCCTTGCAGTCAACTTTGCTGTAAATCCTCCCACTGCAGTGCCCCCAGTGCACAAGGAACATAGGGCTGCCCGGTGTGACTTCTCTGAGCCTCCACCCTGAATGCTGAAGGACGTAGACCTTCATCTGCAGCTTTGGGTTTGCACCACAGGGGAGGACTAGCAGGCCTGCCTTTCGCCTGCATTTATTTGCAAGCCTCATGGCTCAGTCCTGCTCACCTTGTCCACAAATAATTCTCCTGACTTCAGAGGTGCTGCCTGCACTGAGGGCAGATTTAGCCCTTCATTTGCAACTATGAAAAATTTACCTCTCTCTCCCCCAGCTTTATTCTGGTGAATCAGACATAAAATCTTACTCTGCTCCAATGTGAAATGACATATTCTGTACAGCCTTGGCCATGGACATGTAACTCATTTCTCTGGGAACAGGGATATAAATAGTAACTGTGAAAGACCAAATATTTGCTACTGGTGTGTTATGGCCTCTCACATAGTGTAGCTGCATTCCTCTGGCACTAAGCCAGAGTGTGTCTAGCTGCTCCAGGGGTATACAAGGGAGAGAGTCCAGACCGTTCTCTTCTCCTCCAGATGCCCTGTACAATGGCCCTGTCAGGTGCATGGGCTGCTCCTTTCTATTAGCCCCTGCCTACGAGATATATCCCACAAGTGAAGGGAAGGAGGCAGAGCTGATTGGAGACCCAGAGAACAATCTACTTAAAGGTCTGAAGGAATACACTCCCCATAAAGGTCTGGGTGAATTCTGCCTCAACTTTCCCTGTCCTGGTGCACTCTTATGTGGGACAGGGCCTGTATGAATAACTGAGACCATGACTGACTATGAAGTAGAAGTAAATGGACCTGTTTAGCTTGCAGCCAACTTGTATATTAATTATGTAATTTTCTTTTAGCAATTCCAAAAACATATTACATGTGTAAGCTTGTGATGACTGATACTCATGGGACTGATGAAAATGTTATTGTTATTGGAAAAACAAAACAACACTCCATCTTCTAGCTTTATTTCTGTAGTCCTTAAAAGCTTTAGTTATTTTATAGGTTTAAATGAAACGCTTTAATTGTTTATTTAAAATATTAACTTTATTGTATCAGTTTTGATTTCAGTAGCTATTCATGATCTTGGATTTTCCTAACTAAGTGTATTTATTTGAAATGGCTTGTCTTCAGTTTTATTTGAATGAAGCATTAATGTTTCCATCGCTTATTCTCCTTTGTTGGAGGGTAGCTCAGGGGTTAGCATGTTGTCTTTGTAAGCTCAGGGTTGTGAGCTCAACCCTTGAGGGAGACCTTTCAAGGCTTTGTGGTGGGCTAGATTTAAAAACATGTGCCAGGGATGGTGATAGGTCCTGCTGTGAGTGCAGGGGGCTGGGCTTGATGACCTCTTTAGGTCCCTTCCAGCTCTATGAGATATGTGTAAGTAAATAAGCGGTTTAAAATTGATTAATAGAGACATTTCTAACTAATCATAATTTCTGCGAACTAATGCCAAAATCCTGCAGTCCTTATTCAGTCAACAATCCCATGGACTTCAATAATACTTATTTGAAAGTAAAAACTTCAGGATTTAGGCCCTTAACTGGCTATCTGCCACTCTGGGGTTTTTTTTGGTTCCAGAAGTTTTCATGTCTCCATGCAACATGTTTTACAGTTTTTGTGCTCACTTTTGGTTGCTTCATTGTACCTTTCATTTTGCAATAGTCTCTGGAGTTTTGTTCTGTAGGTGAACAGACCTGTATTTATTTGACAGATGTATTAATAACTATCTCATCACATTAATGCACACCCAGATGTTCTCGCATGTACTGTAACTGCTCTTTTGACACACAGTTATTGCTTTGAATTGTTAGTAAAGCATACCAGGCAGGGCATTATGCAAATATTCAAATTAAACATTTTCTTTTTCTAAATTCCAAACATTATTGTTTGCTGCCGTTTTATTTTTATCTTCTATTTTTATTTTATTTTACAAGCTCTTGCTTGGCTCCTTATCTCAAATAATTTTAGTTTTTCTTCATTTAAATCATTGTTCTAGGATGAGGCTGGCCATGCAGGGTTCAGTATGCAGGCTGCCCCAGGGAAAGAGGAAAACCCCAGCAGCAGCTCTCACTGCAGCAGCGTGGGGGACAGGTGAGACCTGCATGTCTATGGCCACTGCAGCTGCAGTAGGCATAGCTGGGAGAGGGATGCATGTCCCTCCACTTAGGGGACAGACACAGACAAACTCTCTGAAATATATAGTAGACAGCTGCCCCTTTCTCTACCCCTGCCCACGGCTTCCCTAATGGGCTTATAGCTGTCCCAGTCGCCATCTCGGGCCCCTTGCTATCCCCTTGTGATAATTATAAAGTACAGCTGCCCTTGCTAGAAGAACCTTCCCTTTCTGTTTTATGACAAGCATATGTGCATTCCAGACACATCCCTTTGTCCTGGCAGAACCAGGCCCTGAACTTGCTTCAAGTTATGATAAGAAGGAGCTGTGTAGGTGGTCCTGGCTCTTACCATTTAGGGGGCATTTGTGAACAGACAGACAGACAAATGGACAGATTAACATGTTCACAGACAGATGAATGCTCTCAATTATATAGCAGATTATGGGAAAGTGAATTACATCTTACTTCTCCTACACTTATGAAGTCATTTTTACAAACACAGGGGAGGTAGGAAGAGGACATAGAAATCCAGGCCACAATCAGGCAAATTTTCTTCCAATGTTGTTCATCATCGTCATCAATAACCGTGGGCTCAGCGCCCGTTGGTGTCTGATGCCTCTCTCACTATTTCCTTCCATCTTTCCCTGTCCAGTGCAGAGTGGCTTAGTTTCTGTAGACTAGCTCTGCACCAATCTATTACATCATCTATCCAGTTTCTGTGGGGTCTGCCTCTCCTATTTGAACCATCCGTTATGCCGAATACTAGGGTCTTGATTTTTCGTTCGTCGTTCATTCTGCATCCAGTGTTATTGCTGGAGAGTAATACGATTTATAATCCCATGCATTGTTCATTTATGTATGTTTGAAACACATATTTATTTCATTGGCATTAGAACTGATTTAGACTTGGGTCAGTCTGATTGAGCCCGTTTCCTAGATAACTATAGGCATGGGCAGTAGTTGAAGCTTTCCCTTGGGGAGCTTCCATCCACAGGTTCCTCCCCTCTGCCCAGGCCCTGCCCACTACCTCCCTCCTCTCTTTCCTCCCACATGTCCCAATTCACTGCATGCTTCTCCCCTTCCAGCCAAAACCCTGACCCCAAGCAAATTATTGTTGGGGAAAAAAAAAACCAAAACCTTCCCCTTTTCTGCAATTTCATTGCTGACAAAATGGAGCAGGTTTTGTACCATGTGCCAGATATGCAGCAGGCACCAAATTAAAAGCACTATATTTGGGAATAAGAAATGTCAGTCACAGTTTTTTTGTTTTTTTTTTTAACATACTCTGATAACTGACGTGCAGGAAACTTGCAAATGCCCCAAACCCCTCTCATTGATCCAGGAGAACACACAATGGCAAGCGCCAATTAAAGCTAATTGAGAAAGTTCTGTCCTTTCTTCGCAAGCCAAAACATACTATCAGGCCTCACCATCAACTGGCATTTGCCTCCTGACAGGAAGAAAATGACTGGAACCAGACTGCAAAAGTTGCTACTTCATACAGAGAAGCTTAAGCCCTTCCTATATTTATTATTTCAACAGCAGTAAGCGCCTCAGACTAGGAATAAGAATCTCTGAGGGCCATCGATCTTGTCAGTAAAATATAGGCTGGCTGCTGCTTTAACAACACCACCCGTTCAGCCCAGAACCAAGGTGGCAAAATATCTCCTTGAGGGCAGATTTATGGAACAGACCAGCAGACCCACTAACCCCAGGAGAGGAGGAACAAAACCCCCAGGCCTGTTCTCACCAGACAAATGTCATCTCCCATCCACTGAAAAGCACTGAGACTGAAGAGCACCGAGATCTTTCCTACCAGTACCTGCCAGCACTTTCTCTCCTCTCCTCCATGCCACCACATCCCGCCTCTCTCTGCTCCCACTTCCTTCTCTCCACAGCTTCACCCCCCCTCTCAAGCTCACTGCCCTTCCCAGCCAAGCCCTCCCCTCCCCCACCCGTCTGACCTGCCCATTACAGAATATAACAGGTAAAAACTAATTGCCCCAGCCCAGGCTACTGCTTGCCTGTGGTAATGTTCTAATGAGCCCTGGGCCGGGGGAGGGAAAATCCATTCCTCCTGGCCATTGATGCTCTGCCTAGTCCTACGTAGCTAGCCGTGAGGCCACAAATGATGCAGCCTTCCCTGCTGTGCGCGCACATACAGAGAGAGCAAGAGTGACTGCACACGTGCGCACACACACACACAGGAGACAGAGCATAAGACTGTCTGGCCTACCTGTGTCTTTGTCTAGCTCTCTGAAAAATGAATACAAGTAGGGCCCTGCACTCACTACCCGTCTCTTCCAGCAAATTGTTCCAGCATCACACAGTGGCAGGAGATGTCATCCCAGAAAGTCACAAACTGAAGTTCTGCTGTTAGCCAAGGCAGTGTCTACTGCATGAATGAAGCAGAGCAGTTTTGGAATTATAAAAAATACTGCAAAATTGCACTTCTCAGCACTTTACATATGCCGACCTCAAAGCACCTAACCAAAAACCAATGGATTTACACAAACTCCTGTGAGGCAGGCAAGTATTATTTGCCCTTTTTCAGATCAAGAAGCTGAGGCACAAAATAATTAAGTGCCTTATGCACCTTTTTTTTAAACTTAGTGGAAAGTTCTCTTTGAGATCACACTTTAAATGCGGGGTGGGGGGGCGTTCAATGTCATACTGGGAATCTGTGACATGAGAGCCATTAAAAAAAAAAAAGATCTTCACATGTATAGTAGTGGGGAGCACAGGCCACTGGCTACTTTGAGGTGGGGAGCTCAGTCCAGTACAGGACCTCAAAAGTGAGACTGCACCTGACCATACCACAGGTGGCCTCCTGTGATAGTGGTAAAGCATCAGAGCCTCTTTTTTGCTGAACAACTTATTTTAGTCGAGTACGAAAAATATGATTACCCTCCCACACTTACATTGAGAGGGTTTTCTCTGGTCACTGCCCAACATTCCACAGCCTGGCTTTAAAAATTTGAAGGTTAAAAAAAAATATATATAAGCATCTTCCCTGTGCTGTTTTTCCTATGTAATCATTATTAAAATTAACAGTTAATAAATTATAACACCAGCAACAGTCCATCATCTTTCTCCCTCCAGGCCCGGCTATCCTCTGTCTTTGAGGGGGGCTTCAACCCAGAAATTTGCTTGAATTATCATCTCCAAACGAGTGTAGAGTACTCCTCAACAGGGTTCTTTCTCATAAATGAAGTTGTGACGTGACAGTCTGACTAGTAGGATCTGATGGTTGGCAAGTATTGTAGCATCTGGGTTTTACAGACAGGAAAAACAGTCTCAGATGAAACATGACCTGCCCACAGAAGTGCAATACATCTATGATTAAGCCAGGCTTTAAACCCAGAGCTTCTGATTTAGTTAGGTAAGATAACCACAAAGGTTTCCCTTCACATTGTTCTTTAGCAGGTTATAAATGTCTCTAGTATCTACATTTAAAGAGTCAGCATGTTCACAAACAGATTCAGAAAAGATTGTGTGATTATCTAGTCTAACCTTCTGTACAATACATGACATAGAATATCCCCGAAATCATTGCCAGAGACATTCTTTTTAGGAAAAATTATCCTATATTGATTTAGATATTGTCAGTGATGAATACTCTTAAATAAGATCTATATTTTTACTATTTTATATTTTAATTTCCTTTTCCAAGGGATCAGCTTTCTGAGAAAGATCATTGGCCTTGTCTGTTGCTGCCAAGGAGGCCTGGCCTGATCATACAAACTGATTCTCTGTGCCTGTGCAGACCGCTTTCTTTGCAACAAAGAGCACACGTACAGGGAGCCACCTGATTGTGTAATCTGGGCCTTACTATCTGTGAACCTTGCATGTGTGTAGGCCACTGCCCTTCCCTAGTTCCTCACACTTGCAGTCTGAAAGCTGATTAAATTTTTTTGCAATATTTACAATTCTAAACAAGACTCACGTTATTGTTACAATATTGTTCTACAAAAGAACCCTCTTGCGAAAAACCATCTATTAGAGAAATGTCTGTCCAAGGGTGCATAGCTCAGCCAAGAGCAGTGGCCTTGTGGAGTGCTGGCTTCTAGCAAAATGCCAGGCCCTTAGGCTGGGTCTGCATGGAGATGTCCTGCTGGCAGCCTCATGCTAAAGAACAGTCTCACAATTGCAAATGGCTGCTTATTAGCATATTCCCATGGCTTATTAGCATAGCTGCACAAGATCTCGCTGCTGGCAGAGGGTGCTACTGGCAGTAAACAGGCTGCGTGGCTGTGTCTGAAAAAAATGCAGACATAAGGGGCTGGTGACAGAGATTGTCTTTGCTGGCAGAAGCACATCTACGTGGCCTGTTTTTCTGCTGGTAGCACCCTCTGCCAGCAGTGAGATCTTGCATGGCTATGATAATGAAACACAGGACTATGCTAATGAGCAGCCATTTGCAATTGTGAGACTGCTCATTAGTATGAAGCTGACTTCTCTGTTTAGACTCAACCTCAGTGCATAAGGAAAAGCACTGTAATCCTCAAGATTGTGGCATTGTATTTTCTCTAGCAAAGTGGTAATCTTTATTTGGAAAGATCCACGCTCAGTGCACTTGTTCTTCAGAGAAAAAAAAAGCCAATACACTGACCCATTAACATTCACATTTTTCACCTGTTTTTATTTTTTTAAATGTGACAATAATTTCAACAATGTTTCAAGAGCAAAATATCAGGGGAAGGAAGCAAAAATACAAAAAATTGTCATCAAGGACTTATGCTGACACCAGTCTACTTGCACTTCTGTACCTTGCTGCCCTCGTTTAAAAATTCATACTACACACATGGAATTCAGGTCAACGCCATTTTTAGGAAAAGGCCATTCTCCCACCAGCTTTTCGTTGTTTGTCCAATGTCTAAGAGACTGGGGGCTCCAGTCAGTACTGCAATACTAATGATGTCCTATTTACTGGTCTTGCAATAGCATTACAATTCCTTTCATTACTAATAAAGTCTCTCGTGTATGTGGAAGCTTGAGTTTATAGAGCTTTTCTTCCAAGCAAAACACGCCAATTAGAAAGGCCTTTCCATAAAAAAAAATGAATAACCCAAGTCACTGGCCATACGGGTACCTTTTCTGTTCAGCAGGGTGCACAGCATTGCTTTTAGGCTGCACATGTTATTGCTGAATTGTGACTGAACTCCCTATGCAGAGACAGATGGCATTTAGCTGAACAGCAGCTGAATTAGCATCACTCAGCTATAGCTACTGGCTCATCACAAGCTGCCGAGGCAGAGCATTTTAACTGGTAAATTGACGCACAAATATTTAGGCTAAGTCGATATGAAATTGTAGCACTGTTTGTGGATTGACGGTCACAGTTTAATGTTTCCATGGTTTACTTAGGAATGTGCTCAAAGAACTGTAGTAATGTCAATGGTGTTTATGAACTATTATTTTTAACATTTGGAAATCGGAGGTGCCAGGGGAACCTCTCAATGGCTACAGTTACACTAGCAAGTTTTTTCACAAAAAACTTGAAACTTGATGAAGGGAGCTCTTGGGGTTAAAGGTAAAGGGCTAAGGCTTCTGCACAGTACTTGAGCTTTTGCTGGCTATGGAAGCAAGGCGTGTTGCAACAAGTATAGCCTGTTTTGTCATCTAAATTAATGCACTAGGAGCCATCTGCTCCTGTCTTGCGCTAGTTTCTGTGAAAGCAGATATGGGCTCAGTGGCCACCCTGTATAGGTCCACTCACCTGGCCAAATAGCTTGGCTCAGTCATGCCCTCTGCTCTTTTGGCCCTAGCCCCTCCCTCTGGAGTTGTGAGGAAAGGGTGATATGGTGTCGCTACACTGTTTCCCTTTCATCCATCTCCACTGTAGCTGGGGATTCCCCAGTGCTTATCTCTGCACTGGTGGAGGAGCACAAAGGACCCTAATCATAATTAATCATCAGGTCTCTTATTTTCTTACAATAATACAACCTCTGGTTGTTCAGCCAATGAAAGAGAACATCAGTTTCATAGATGTAAGAAATGAGCTGCATTGTCGCCTTTTTCTTATGTCTTCAAGGGCACAGTTGTGTGAACAAATGTTCGCAGTACCACTAAATGGAGTAGGATTGGCCAGTGGAGTAATTATTTTCCCCTTCCCCCATCATCCCTTCCTCCTCCTCATATGACCTGGAATCCTGGCAGCACACAGACTCGCTTTCTGCTGCTAGGCTCGCTGTGGGTAGCAAGACGTGTTTAACTTCAGCTTCAAGGTCAGTTTAACTAACTCCTCTTGCTTTTTATTCACCACAAACAGTGGCATTTCAAATGGGAGGCTTATTAAAAATGAATTCAATGTGCCATGGATGGTAGTGTAATTTGAACATAATTTACTGATTTGCATAACTACTCAGATGGCAATGACAGCAAACTGTGTCAGCTCACTGTGGGCTGCTTCAAATGGTGACACTTAAGTAGCATTTTACATGCATAAAAAAAGCACCCGGGTAGAATCATCATAACTTTTCTACAGCCACCCTGTAGAGAAACCACCTGACGTTGTCTGTGTTTTCTGTAAATGTCTGGAGTTAAAGATTACATTTTACATAGAATCACTGATCAAAGGATGTATGAAAATGGAGCAAAAAGATCCTGGCCCCTTTATTTGTGATAGTGCATGTTAAAGTTAAAGGCAAAATTAGAAAGATGGTTATTGATTTCTGGAGACTTTTAAACCAGTTCAATCTAAAAGGCTAACTAGTCCATTAACGTGACTAAGAAGTCCCAGTGACGGCAGTTGGCTTTGGATCAGGTTTTATATGATGCAACTGAAGTATTATCAGATAATAAATAACTTCATTTTTTCTGAACCCAATTTTTAATCAGTGACTGCAATAATATCATTATCAAGAGCACCTAGTTAACCATTTGACTTACGTCTTTGTAGCTACATCCTGATTAAGTTATTGACACAAGAATAGCTTAACTAATGCCACATTTCACTTTTCTATACACTGAAAGGTCAAGCATGGCCACAAACTGACGTTTTACTCATCTGTTCTATTGTTCAATAGATAAATACATACATTATCTGTGTGAACTTTAGCTATGGTTCTGTGATGCCTTTCAAATGTCAGTCAGGATCATGTGGTGTGGTACTTAATACCAGCAGTGACTGGGATCCATATTTAATCTAGTTCTATTTCTAGAAATGCCACTTTTCCTTTCTGCAGCCCATCTGTTCCACACCCACCTACCCACCCCCACCTTTGGAAAAAGCACATGTGCTTCCTAATATGAATTATAAATATAAATAATTATGAATTTGTCCTCAGCTACACTAATACCTACCTTAGAAACTTGGTTTCATGATGATTTCTGCAGAACTTACCTTTCTATCTTCTTTAGTGCTCTGAAGAGAACATTTCCTGTCCCACTTCTTCCCCCTCCCCACCCAAATAAACTGTTAGTAGTGACTGCAAGGTACTGCTCCTTAAAGGATCAAGTGGTTTGTACTTTTGGCATTGCATTTCAAATCTCCTCGGAAATTTTCAGGGACATAAATATGATCGTTTCACCTCCAGAGCACAAACTCACTGTCCATAATTTGACACTGTTAGAGAAGTCTGGCAGACCCTGTTGCCAAAAAAAGTCAACTCTCCTGTAAGACCCTGCCAAAAAAGAAGGTGATCACTGTAGGTCAGATGAAACCCGATGGAGAAAATAACATGAGAGATTTTTGCATGTGTAGATTCCCACAGACTTTGTATCAATTTTTTAAAAGATCTGCTTTACACTTTTGAAATATTAACATTAGAGATAGATCCAAACTATAAGTCTTTGGATCCATCTCTAATGTTAATATCACATCTTTGAGCTTTAACAGAATGGCACCCGATTTATTGGTATAAATGAAAGCAAGGTTTGTTTTAAGGCCTATTAAGTAGGCCCTTTTCCACACTAGAGCCCTAATGTAGCTAATCACATCAGGTCAGTCTTAAATGTAATTCAGAATCCTTTGGTATGATTCCTAGCGGGTACTACCAGAATTGTTTCAATGGCTTCAGTAACTTGTCACAATGGGATCTGATCATTTTACACGGTGTTCTGAAAAGCTGATTTTTTCTAGTAGTCACAACTTTGTTTTTAAAAAGAACTGATCTCAGAAAACTGGATGCAAGCAGCTAAATAACTGCATCAGGAGAGACCGCAGAAAAGTAGTCCCCTCAAAGCTGTAGCCTTCTAGGTAGCAGCTTCCACTTCCTTGGCAGTTTAGCTTATCCATCAGAAATCACTGCTTTAGAAAAGGGTAGTTCCAAACTGGCTCTAAGGTTTGATTGCCCTTGGCTAGTGGTACTTTAATGGCAAAATAGCGACAACCACATTTCATTCTGAAGAAAGCTGTGAAATCTCTCTGCCATGTTTAAGCAGAATTGCTTCATGTCTCCGTTACACTTACTCCCACACACAATTAACTGATTTGTGGTGGAAACAGTTCTATGTATGGTTGATCCATAATAAACAATGAATTGTAGCATATTGGTCAAAGGTTGAAGAACCCTCATGGAAGAAATGTACCTAGCAACCGTTGCTCTGCTGGGAGCCCTGTAATTTTTCTCTATTGTGGAAGAGTACTTTTGTCTCCTTCAAGCATTGCTGTAAATGAAAATGACCTTGGGAATTATGTCCAGGCTTGAAGATGTTTTTTTGCCAGTGGCAAATCCCACTCTCTCGACTTAGTATATTTGTGATGGTCAATGGCCCAGAAGCTTGGGTAAGTCACTGCCTTTCACCATCTCGTAGTGATATAAAAGGTTTATTAAACTAGTTAGAGAGGCGCTATTTAGTTCCCATATAACAAAGCTGAGTCAGCTCTGTAAGATCATATGCCCAAAACATCCTTCATAAAAGCCTTGAAGTAGTTTCCTCTTCTTCCCCTTGCTCGCTCTGTTCCGCAGTTGTCTGGCTGGCTTATGGGCTTCAGCTTCCCGTTCCTTCAGCCCCATGGCTCTCCTGCGCATGATTTCTTCTGCCTCCCATGCAGCAGCAACATCTCTGTCTCATTTTTGCCTGCCATGTCTGATATCTGTGTTTGTGCTTTTTTTGTTCTGCCTCCAGTCTGGCCAGATCTAACTTTGCAGATGTGCTAGAGCTCCTTATTTTTGTGCTTTACCGTTTCTATTTCCCTCACCTGAAATAAGCAACCAGAAAGCAACAAACTGTAATCCTCCTTTGACTGACAGCCACCACCTTTGAAACTCACTTAAAATCACTGTACCAGCACTTAAAGTGTAAACTTCACATAACATAACAAGCTGTGTACATCTATACAGTTCGCTGCACCACTGTGACCATATGCAGAGTACAATCTAAACTGTTGAACAGCTGTGTCCCTTCAATTCTCCAACTGGGGAATGCCTTTTATACTGCTTCACTATGAGAGCAACCTGGTCTGCTCTCACACAGCCTACAGCATGCAAATGACTCCCAGTGACACCGCGTAAGTGCAAGGACCAACCACTCTTGAGTTATATGGCAGAGCAATGCCAGCAATTCCCAGTCCCACGTTCCCCTAGAATATGCATCTTGTACTGCTCAGCCCTCTCCTGGGGAACACAAGTTCATATAAAATCTCATTTTATTAACAGAATTTGTGTGTATAATTTGCTATTCTCTCAAATGGAATTGCCCACACACTCCATTCTAGGTTTAAATAAATAATAAATAAATAATAAATTGCACTGGTTTAAATAAAACAAATTTATTAACTACACCAAGCTGGATTTAAGAGATTACAAATAATGAGGCTTAGAATCAGTAACAATAAAAGCGAAAGATAGGAATAACATGGGCATATGTTCCCATTCTTGTATTTATTCCTCATCCTCAAAGGAGTTTTATAACTTTACATATATTAACACATATTTTACCAGGATAATAATACTCAGCAAATTATGTGGTTTTTTTGAATGCTACATTTCATACAAAGCATGCCAAATCAACAACAGAGAATGTAAACAGAAAACAATTTAATAAGAAATTGGGACTGTTTATGAACATTTTATTAAATGCCCAAAAAGCAAGAAGGAAGATGTCACTTGCTTCTTGGTTTTGGGCTGTTTTCTTTTTTTTAATGGTTTTTTTTAACAGCCTGGCTTGGAGGGGAAATGAAAGCATCTCTGTTTTTAAAAAAATAAATGTTAAAAAAGGAAATTTATATCACTGATTAAAAATTAGGAGCTAGGAATTGTAGGAAATTTATAAGGAAAGCAAGAGGACTCAAGGAAACATTCATGGCCAGCACAGTTAAAGGCAACAAAAAGAAATTTCTTAAGTACATTAGCAACAAGAGGACCCAAATAATTTAATCAGTCCCTTATCGGATGGAAACGGTAGAACTGTCAATGATAATGAAGAAAAGGCAGACAGGTTCAATAAATATTTTTCCCTGTATTTGGCCCAGATGTATTTAAGTTTTGGGCTTTAACACTGGGCAGTTTCCAGAAGAATTGACTAGAGGACAAAAGTGTAACACAATCCCAATGGATAAACATTGCAGATATATAAATTCAATCTACAAATAGGGTTAAAATATTTAGCAGTGAGGATAATTAACCATAGGAACAACTCACTGGGGTCAAAGCAGATTCTTCTGCACTGGAAATACGTATATTGATTGTATTTTTTTTTCTGAAAGTTACGCTTAATTCAACTGCAGCTATTGAACTTGAAGCAGGAATTAATTCAAGGAAGTCCTATTGACTGGGTTATGCAGAAGGTCAGCCAAATGATCACAATTGTCCCTTCTGGCAATAAACTCTGTGAAAAACATATGCTTCTTCTCTTTAGTTACAGTCCTCCAAACTCAAAAAAAAAAAAAAAAAAGGCTCCTTTATCACTGTGAATATGGGGAAAGGACATACTGTTGAAAAAGGTTCTGCACCTACTCAGTTTCCTGATAACCTAATGAACACAAGTGTATTGCACCAGTATGACCCTCTGATGGAATAGCCTGCCTGACCAGCTGAGGAAGCTAGTAGGCTTGCTCTTAAACCCTGAAGCAGCTGTTCAGTGGTTTAGATGTAAAGTTATACAACCAACTGATAGTATAGTGGAAAAAATTACAAACTCTTAAAAATGATAATGTGTTGACTTTGAGGGGCCATATTTACAATATTAAAGATGAGTGCAAAGGTTGAATTAATTTATCTGAAAGCATTTCAGGAACATCCTGGGAACTGGATAAGAAAATGCAGGTAATGCTGTACAGAGTGTTCATTAGACCAATTATTGAGTATAAATGCCATGTGTTTAGACTAGCAGTGAATGCAAAACTGAGAAAAATTGATTATAGCCAAGCATAGATGGTAGTATATTGCATGTGGCACCTTCAATGATATGCCTCTGTGTGTACAACTAATAGCAGCAGGTGAAATGCCTATCATTCTTGGAACGATGCTTTTCGACCTAATTTTGGGTCAAAGTATGAGGTAATTGTGAAGATGGCAATATGAAGCTACTATATAATGATTTTGGGGAATTAAGTGGAATCCAGCTAGGACAGAAGAAAGCAAATTTGTCTATGTAAGTAGGGTACAGAAAAGGCTAAAGGATCTTAACAAAAAGAAAGGTTTGAAAGAGACCAAAATCTATAGCTATGGGAAAATAGTCTATCAACAGAAACCATCCCCTTTGAACTATACATGGAATTGTAAAATCAAATAAGTTAAAAGGAGAAGACAGATAAATGTATTAAATATAGCAATTAAATATCTTTTTTGAGATGTGAGAAAACTACTGCCAAGTATATGCATATGGCGCCAAGGAGAGAGGGACATGAAGGGTGGAAACAGCTTTCTACTTGCCGTCACTTGGACTCTTGAAAGCAATAAAGCCAGAATTAACTTTGTAGCCATCGTTCGGCTGAGCTAACAGGGTTTACACTAGCACTAAACTGGGATTTTGATCCATCCTGTGTGGCACCTCAACCAGGCTGCTCCTACCTTGCTCCAGTCCTGCTCCCCTGTTCTTGCCTTGTCTTGCTCTAGGTAACAGGATTCTGACCTTAACTCCTGTGCCTCATTTCTCCCTCCACTCTTACACTTGGACTCTTGCTTCTGACCTCGAGCTCAGGTGCTTCTTCTCATCTCTGGCATCTGACTCTGTCAGTGAGCCTGGTGTCTGATGCCTCATCCAACCAGCAGGCCTGATTATCCACATCTTAGCCCCTGACATTTTTTCTTGAAAACGCTGCACTTTTTAGATTTCAGTGAAACTAGAGATTTTGGTGAGGTGCAAACAAATGTACAAAAATGTACAGTGGGTTCTGCAGGCCAATGCACTTTGCAGAATGGGGTTTCTGATTAAGTGAATTCTCAGAGAAGAAGGGACACTTCCAGCTATTTTGCCAAATATAATAATTACCACTTCAACTACGTCTGTCAGCTGTGATGCAAATAATACTGATTTATAATTAACCTATGAATTGTATAGCTGATCCACATGCACACTATTGCAGATACAGTTTGTGTTGCAGCATCATAAACATTTATATGTTGAAACAACCCTGCCTAGACATCAGAGAGCCTCATTTTTTTTTATTAATTAAGATGCCATCCATTATTGACAGAAATGTAAATAAGCCTCTTTTTTCCAAGGCAATCCAACTGTGACTTTTTTTATTCTTCTCTTATGTCTGTCATACTCTGTTTGACCCTTGCACTTGGCCTTAGGTTGCCGCGTGGCGCTGACATCAGAAGTTCGCCTTGTTCCCACTTAAACTGCAAAAACCACAGCGAACTGAATCCTTTAAATTACTGTTGGCAACAAAGGCTTGCTGCTGTGATTGACACTGGTCAGATGACCTTGTCAGCTGAGAAGTCTATGCTAGCAACTACAAGTGGTGGTTTAAAAAGCACAGGCACGTTATACATGAATAAAGCAATACAGTGGACTCCTGTTCACAGCAATATAAAGAGAGGGGAAGAAAAGAAAAGATTCAGTAAGACGGTGTCAACGGGCAGTATACAGATAGAGAAATGGGGTTCACAAGAACACAATACCCATCCAGGATCCAGTGTGTTTGATCTGACTGGAGGCTTGATGTGCCTTGTGTGAGTTCAAGCCTTGAGGGGGCCATTTAGGCAGCTGGGGCAAATAGATTTAAAAAAAAACTGCGAGGGATGCTTGGTCCTGCAGGGGACTGGACTCAATGACCTTTCGCAGTCCCTTCCAGTTCTCTGAGGTATGTGATTATGTTTAGAGAGCAGAAGGAGACACAATGATATTTTATTCTGTCATGATTAAGCAGTACATTGTCTCTGCTGGCTTCAGCCTATTCCACCAGCAAGCTGTCCTGCTAATGACATTAGCCAGGGCGTCATATTTATCTATCTTACATGATTTATGCTGGCAAGGATGCACTATGTTGATAAGTGTTTTCACATTCCATTAATTCCTTATATTAATAGGATGTGACACGAAAGTCCTATGCTTTGTTCCAGCAGCGACTGGCTGACTGCATATTTTTTCACCTTGAAGTCCTTTCCAGAGCTGTAGTGTGCACATTAAACAAGAGCAGCACTCCATGAAGAAGGTCACTATTCGCAGAGATATCCCATTGACAACATTTTGTAGTTTGTATCTGCAAATCAGTCACAATGGGCTTGTCTACACTAGCCCCCTCCTTCGAAGGGAGCATGTAAATGAGCCCGAGTGGTGAATAGCAATGAGGTGCTGCACTGCATATGCGCACCTCATTAGCCTAATTCTCACTGCAGGAAGTGCCAGCAAGCCATGTAGCCATGGGCACCTGGAAGTACCTAACGTCTGGGAGTAAGGGCAATTCATAGTTGCGCGGATACTTTGAAGTGCCCGCGGCTACGTGGCATGCTGGTGCTTTGAAATGATCAACTTTGAAGTTCGCGCAGCGAGAATTAGCCTAAGGAGGTGCTGAATATGCATTGCAGCACCTCATTGCTATTCCCTGCTTGGGCTGATTACCATGCCCCCTTTGGAAAGGGGACTAGTGTAGACAAGCCCTAAGAGAGGCTCAAATTAAACTTATACCCAGGCCTGACAGTGGGGGGTGGACTGGGGGGTAAAGGGAGCAGTTGTAAAAGGACCCCGTGCGACTGTTTTATAAATTACCTGGAAAACGGGGTGTATTGGGATGTAGCAACATGTGTAGATAATAGCAAATTACTCAAGACTGATCAGTTGGAAGCAGATTGCAAAGCATTATGAAGGGGTTGCAAAGTGACAGAGCAACAAAATGGCAGTGGACTAGTTTGCTCTTGTGCTCTTAATAATATCGCCTTGAAAAAATGCCAGCTCTTCAATTTTTTTCTTCTTGGTCTTGCTTCCCATGGGATCTTACCAAGTCCCTGACTTTGCTCAAGTCTACTTTCTTGAAAGCCATTGTCTTTATTTTTCTGTTTTCTCTCCTACCATTCCTTAGAATCATGAATTCTATTATTTTATGATCACTTTACCCCAAACTGCCTTTGATTTTCAAATTTTCAAGCAGTTCCTATTTGGTAAAAATCAAATCTAGGACCATCTCCCCCCAGTAGCTTTTTCCATCTTCTGGAATAAAAAAAAAAAGGGTTTTCAAAATGTATGTAGCTGTGGTGGGGCACTTGCCCGGCAGGGGTTAATGTTGGCTGAAGGGACCCTGCACAGCACCTCCAGCCAATGAATGAAGGGCTCCTGAAGGGAGCCAATAAGAATGCAGCTTGCTGACTCAGACCTGCATATAAGGAGCTGCTCCAGTGGAGCTGGGTCAGTGAGGTCCTGGCTAGGGAAGGTGCAGGACCAGCTTCCAGTGAGAGCCAGCACTTCAGCTAGAGTGGTACTGGGCAGGCTAAGGGGAGCAAAGCAGAGGTTCCAGCCTGATGCCTGTCTGGCTGCTGCCCCCAACAGAGAGGCCCGGAAGGTGCAAGGGGGTCACAGGGCTAGTGGCCCAGGGAGTAAGGGAGCAAAAGGAAGATGAGGAGGACAAGACAAGGCTGCTTCCAGAGGGTCCCTGGGCGAGGCCTCAGAGTAGTGGGTGGGCCTGAGTCCCTTCCCTCCTGCCTTGCACTGCACCTAGGCACACTAACTGTGGCCAATATGGGCAATGGCTTGGCACGGAAGTAGGGGGGCTAGACAGAGGCTACAGCTGGCCACACAGGTGGGTTCCCTGAACAAGGGCTGTTGAGCTCCCCGAAAGGAAGGAAGAAAGACTGTAGTGGGCACTCCTGGAGGGCAGCGTCCCAGAGAGGGCCCAGCCATCCTGGGAGCGATGCGGGTCCTGAGAAGAGCACAAGGTATCGCAGGGGGTGGCGGCGGACAACACACCAGGCAGAGGGAGGTGCCACACTGGGAAATGCACTAATTCCTTTGCTGACTAACGAGGCGCCATGGTGGTGAGTTTGCCCCATGACAGTATCCCTTGGTGAAGTGACAACACAACATACAGAACTTGTTAAGTGACGACTGCAGTGGGCTTTAAATGTCTAATCCAACTCCATTTGGACTCAACAGAAATACTCCCATTGCTTTCAGTGTGTGTTGAAGCTACAATTTAGTTTCTAGGCATTTGCCTGATCACCAGTGAGCAGGCGCTGACAATATCTGTAACACAGGGATATTAATAGTGCCTTTGCTTGCGAGGCTGTTGTTCAATAAATTCATTGTTTGTGAGGCATTTACATGCAATAGTCATGAGTTCTACAGAAAAGCCTATGAGGAAATTAATATTTCCATATTCAGTGGAGCGTTTGGATGGTAGTCTGTAACTAAGGCATACAGCCACATGCTGAATAATGAGGATAGAATGGCGCAGGGAAAAAAAACCACTGTATCATGATCTGTACATTTAATTATAATTTATGGTAAAACATTCCACACCACTGACAAGATTTTCCTTTCCAGGTGCATTAAGGACCAGTCCTACAAAGCTTACTTATGCAAATTACCTCTTTGACTTTAATGGGACCACTGAAAGATTGCTCATGTGATTAAGAGTTACAATATTAAGCCATATAAGGGAAAGTTCTGACTCATAGGCATGTACTGAATTAATATATACATATTGAATAATGCATGTTCTGTAACATTTTCTGTAGCACCATTGGCAGGTAATCTAAGATTGTTTGAATCAGTTCCTTATGGTTCATCATCTCAAAATGATGTTCTTTCAATGTGGTCTCTTCCCAGTATTTAATTTTTGGAGAAATTTTTACCTTTTGAGCAATGACAAAAATATTGACTCTTCTTTCAGTCACTATATAGAGTTGATTTCCTTCCTAGTGACAAAACCCTATTTTATATCAACACAGAGATAGCTGTGCTAGTCTATATACTATCAAAACAAAAAAAGCAGTCCAGTAGCACTTTAAAAACTAACTAAATATTTTGTTAGTCTTTAAAGTGCTCCTGGACTGCTTTTTTACTTTTATAGCAAGCGTACCCAGCAAGTAGAGGAGACAGCTAATACTTCTATTAGTTTTTAAATGTCCTTTGGTCTGCTAAGTGTGCATCAATATACAATACTTGCAAGCTGGTAGCAAACAATTTGGACTAGACACAGGAGATAAGATAAATTTGCTTTCAAATATGTAAAGAAGTATGCAAGAATCATGCAAGCTCAAAAACAAAAACAAAAAAAATGAGGCATGGAAATCTACTAGAAAGATTAAAATCCAGCAAAAAGGCAGATAATTAAAGGGATAGACAGTGGGTAATAAAAGCTATGAAGAAGCAATGCCCTGCCTGGGGCTTCATGCTCTTACTCTCCCCTCCCCCTCCCTGATTAAATTACTTCATTTTGTTTTTGCTGTATATGTTGATGTTTGCTTTGTTTTTTGGTCTGACGACAATTTTTTGAAGAAAATTGTCATAGGTGTCCCACATAAAGATATTATTGTTTGGTGTTCTGTGGTCTCAAAAAGTTTAAGAAACACTGCCCTAGCACATGCCATGTTCTCGCTCTGCCTTGTAGATTTCCAGCTTTCTCATACTACTGTTGTCTCTTGTACAGCTCTGAGCACTTGCATGAGCCACAATTAATAATAATAGACCTCTGTGTGAGCTCCTAAAAGGTATATATTGAAATTTTAAATCCTCCCAGGCCTGATTCTCATGCATACAAACACATTCCTACTGTGCAAGGGAACCTTGAAGTGGGAACAAATTATTCCTGCACTCACTTTAAACAGTGGTGCTGTGGAACAGTATTAATAGTGAAGACGCTGAAAGCCATCCTCCTTACCCCTGTTCACGCCCCTTCTAGAGCTGAGGCCAGGAGCAGGGCTGTGTCTCTGGTACATGGGCGGACCTGGACAGGGTAATGGCTGCAGTGGAGCCTTGGGGGCTGGGACAGCAGTGATGCTTCATGTAAAACATGGAGATGCTGCAGCACTCTTTGCACCATCAGTTCTGTGCTTATGACCTTAAGGCTTCTTTGTGCAGTCAGATCAGTGAAAATGCAAAGAAGAATCAGGTGGCTTCTTTTTTTTATGATGTAAAAGACTTTACTTCTTGAGAGGCAGCAGATTCTGGAGCAACTAGACCACATCTGACACTCCGGAACTCCTGGGCTACGTCTACACGTGCAGCCAACATCGAAATAGTCTATTTCGATGAATAACGTCTACACGTCCTCCAGGGCTGGCAACGTCGACGTTCAACTTCGACGTTGCTCAGCCCAACATCGAAATAGGCGCAGCGAGGGAACGTCTACACGTCAAAGTAGCACACATCGAAATAGGGATGCCAGGCACATCTGCAGACAGGGTCACAGGGCGGACTCAACAGCAAGCCGCTCCCTTAAAGGGCCCCTCCCAGACACAGTTGCACTAAACAACACAAGATACACAGAGCCGACAACTGGTTGCAGACCCTGTGCCTGCAGCATAGATCCCCAGCTGCCGCAGAAGCAGCCAGAAGCCGTGGGCTAAGGGCTGCTGCCCACGGTGACCATAGAGCCCCGCAGGGGCTGGAGAGAGAGCATCTCTCAACCCCCCAGCTGATGGCCGCCATGGAGGACCCGGCAATTTCGACGTTGCGGGACGCGGATCGTCTACACGGTCCCTACTTCGACGTTGAACGTCGAAGTAGGGCGCTATTCCTATCTCCTCATGAGGTTAGCGACTTCGACGTCTCGCCGCCTAACGTCGAAGTTAACTTTGAAATAGCACCCGATGCGTGTAGACGCGACGGGCGCTATTTCGAAGTTGGTGCCGCTACTTCGAAGTAGCGTGCACGTGTAGACGCAGCTCTGGGGTCCCATGTGGGTTCTACTGTGAATGCTCTGTGTGGCATAAGCCAGTCACTCTACCTTTTCCCATTGGTAAAGTGGAGCTAATGGTCCCTGCATATCTACCTCCAATGTGTCCTGTGACTTCAGATCTTTGCAGCACTTTGGAAAACACACAAACTAAATACTATCAAAACAAAAAAGCAGTCAAGTAGCACTTTAAAGACTAACAAAATAATTTATTAGGTGATGAGCTTTCGTGGGACTGACCCACTTCTTCAGACCATAGCCATACCAGAACAAACTCAATACTTAAGGCATAGAGAACCAAAACCAGTAATCAAGGTTGACAAATCAGAAAAAAATTATCAAGGTGAGCAAATCAGAGAGCAGAGGGGCAGGGGGTGGAGGGGGAGTCAAGAATTAGATTAAACCAAGTGTGCAAAAGAGCCCCTATAATGTCCCAGAAAATTTGCATCCCTGCTCAAACCATGTGTTAATGTGTCGAATTTGAATATGAAAGTGCTGAACGCTCTTTCGTGGTTTGAACCGGAATGCAAATTTTCTGGGACATTATAGAGGCTCTTTTGCGTACTTGGCTTAATCTAATTCTTGACTCCCTCCTCCCCACCGCCCCTCTGCTCTCTGATTTGTTCACCTTGATAAATTTTTTTCTGATTTGTCGCCCTTGATTACTGTTTTTGGTTCTCTGTGCCTGAAGTATTGAGTTTGTGCTGGTATGACTATGGTCTGAAGAAGTGGGTCTGTCCCACAAAAGCTCACCTAATAAATTATTTTGTTAGTCTTTAAAGTGCTACTTGACTGCTTTTTTGTTTTGATAGTATATAGACTAGCACGGCTCCCTCTCTGTTTCTATTCAAACTAAATACTATTATTGATGATGACCCAATATGTTAAAAATGTCTCAGCCTTAGGCCCAATATTGCATTAATTTATATTAATGGCAAAATATCCCTTGACTTTGGTGAACAATTTATGTAGCGGAAATCATTTGTTTTTGCCAGTAGACATTAAATTCCTGCCTCTTAAGAATTCTGTGATAGTTATTCCCAAGTGCATTTCAAGCAGGTGGGGGAAAAGCACAATTTTTACTGCACTGTTTAAAAAATATCCTAAGGCAGAAGTGAGACTTTGTTATCTATTAAATACAGAAACCTTCTGAGGTATCTGAAGGAGGTTGGTAGGAAAGATGTGAGCTGTGAACCAGCTAAGTAAATGAGATTCATTTTATCCTAGTTTATCCACGAATATTTTAGCAAAACTCAAAACCACTGGATGAAAAAAAAAGTTAAGCATCGCTTACAAGGCTACTTTATTTCTTACAATTCCCTTTGTATGCTATGAATAAATAATCACTGGAAATCTCTTTGGAGATCTAATAAGAGAGAGGTAAGGGCGAGAAAAATTTCCGCTTGTACCCTTCATAGGATAAAAGACTTCTCAGATCATAGGTCACTGGTTAGTACAGATTAATTTATGTAATAATTATTTATACAGTGAATCTAAGTGTGCTAGGCACTTATTGTCCTTGGTCTTTTCAGAGAATATGGGTGTTCTGTGGACTTATTTGCTATATGTCTTTAATTCAGTTTTCATAAACGTATAGTGCATAAGTCTATCAAAATTTTCTTGCACATCTATCACTAACAGTAATGACAGAAGCTCCAGTCCTTGGATCTGGCTCAGCTGTGCTTGATTTAGTGTATATGGGGGTAGGAAGATTTTGGTCATCTATAATATCCTTGGATCCCCATTTCAGCTAGAACAGCCTCAAGTGACTTTCCAGCCGGCCAGGTAAGCTAGGTTTAAGGTTACTTTATGCCACCAATGCAGTGCAAAGCTGCCCTAGTGGGGCAAAGGAGCCAGGCAGGAGATTTGGATGATTTATTTGGCAGTGTTTAAATAAAAATACAAAGGAAATTTGGATTTTTTTCAGTCCTCATCAAAAAACAGCTGATATACTGTAAATGATTTTTGGAGAATTGATATTAACTTCTGGTATCCTGGGAATGTCAGCATTCTAGAGTTAATGTCAGGCATTTATGATACTTATTTGGGAAATTCTTATTTCCCCGAGTAGTACTACTGATTTCTGGGGACTATTTACCCAAATAAGGGATTGCAGGTGGAGGCTTTAACTTCTCTTCTTCTAAAAGCAGGTACTTGTTTTTGGTACATCATTAAGGTACAGCTTACAGGCAGTGCCTGTCATTTTACACTGTATCATTCATCTGTCTCAAGCTACTATAAAGCTCCTCTCATGCAATATTACATAGAATCATAGAATACTAGGACTGGAAGGGACCTCAAGGGGCCATCGAGTCCAGCCCCCTGCCCCAATGGCAGGACCAAGTACTGTCTAAACCATCCCTGATAGATGTCTATCTAACCTGGTCTTAAATATCTCCAGTGATGGAGATTCCACAACCTCCCTTGGCAATTTATTCCACTGTTTGACCGCCCTGACAGTTAGGAACTTTTTCCTAATGTCCAGCCTAAACCTCCCTTGCTGCAGTTCAAATCCATTGCTTCTTGTTCTATCCTCAGAGGCTACGAAGAACAAGTTTTCTCCCTCCTCCTTATGACACCCTTTTAGATACCTGAAAACTGCTATCATATCACCCCTCAATCTTCTCTTTTCCAAACTAAACAAGCCCAATTCTTTCAGCCTTTCTTCATAGGTCACATTCTCTAGACCTTTAATCATTCTTGTCACTCTTTTCTGGCCCCTCTCTAATTTCTCCACGTCTTTCTTGAACTGCGGTGCCCAGAACTGGACACAATACTCCAGCTGAGGCCTAACCAGCGCAGAGTACAGCAGAAGAATGACTTCTTGTGTCTTGTTCACAACATAGCTGTTACTGCATCCCAGAATCATGTTTGCTTTTTTTGCAGCAGCATCACACTCTTGACTCATATTTAGCTTTTGCTCCACTATAACCGCTAGATCCCTTTCTGCTGTAGTCATTCCTAGACAGTCTCTCCCCATTCTGTGTGTGTGAAACTGATTGTTCCTTCCCAAGTGGAGCACTTTGCATTTGTCCTTATTAAACTTCATCCTGTTTACCTCAGACCATTTCTCCAATTTATCCAGATCATTTTGAATTATGACCCTATCCTCCAAAGCAGTTGCAGCCCCTTCCAGCTTGGTATCATCTGCAAACATAACTCACGTACTTTCTATGCCAATATCTAAATTGTTGAAGATATTGAACAGAACTGGTCCTAAAACAGACTCCTGCAGAACTCCAGCAGGATTGAGAACCATTAAGAACTACTCTCTGAGTACGGCTATCCAGCCAGTTATGCACCCACCTTATAGTAGCCTCATCTCAATTGTATTTGCCTAATTTATTGATAAGAATATCATGTGAGACTGTATCAAATGCTTTACTAAAGTCTAGGTATGCCACATCTACCGCTTCTCCCCTATCCACAAGGCTCATTATCCTAGCAAAGAAAGCTATCAGATTGCTTTGACATGATTTGTTCTTTACAAATCCATGCTGGCTGTTCCCTATCACCTTACCACCTTCCAAGTGCTTGCAGATGATTTCTTTAACTACCTGCTCCATTATCTTTCCTGGCACAGAAGTTAAGCTGACTGGCCTGTAGTTTCCTGGGTTATTCTTATTCCCCTTTTTATAGATAGGCACTATATTTGCCCTTTTCCAGTCTTCTGGAATCTCTCCTGTCTCCCATGATTTTCCAAAGATGATAGATAAAGGCTCAGATACCTCTTCTATCAGCTCCTTGAGTATTCTACATAAATGATAATAATTAATAATGTTCCAAATAGTATCTAAACCTCCTTAATATTTCAATCTCATTTTCAGTTACATATTATTTGGGGCGTTTTGTTTGCTATGTCTGTCTTCAAGGTTTTTATCTTCCCATGTGTCATGAACAAATATCTCCATGTATCTGTTTTACTGGTATGAAGCAAGCTAAAAAGTGTATTTTGACTCTAAAAGCTTCAAAACAGTTAACACAGAGGAGCGAGGGTGTGGTTTAGAATGTTGTGTTTGATATTGCACTGAACAGATCCAATTGTTTTTCAAGTCTAGCGAAGGTTCATATACAGCACTAGAGTAAATGCTCCCAATCCTTCCTACAGGCACTACTGCAATACACACAAAGAATAATAATAATAAACTGCCTTTTTATTGAGTTACTGTAGGTTTCTGTTGTGAAAGTGAGGATTTATTTGGCATGTTCAGCATAAAATCATGGAATACTAGAACTGGAAGGGACCTCAAGAGGTCATCAAGTCCAGTCCCCTACCCTCATGGCAGGACCAAGGACCAGCTAGATAATCCCCATTGGGTATTTATCTAACCAGTTCTTAAATATCTCCAATGATGGAAATTCTACAACCACACTAGATTCTACAACCACACTAGACAATTTATTGCAGTGCTTAACCGCCCTGACAGTTAGGAATTGTTTCCTAATGTCCAATCTAAACTGCCCTTGCTGCAATTTAGGCCCACTGCTCCTTATCCTATTTTCCAAAGCTAAGGAGAATAATTTATCTCCCTCTTCTTTGTAATACTCTTTGAGGCATATAGGACTTTAAGTTCAAACAGCCACCAAGTATGACTTCTCATATGGAGCATTTTACCTTCTAGAATCATTAACACAGAAGAAGAATGACAAGCACATTTTCTCGTCTCCTGGCTGGCCGCAAAACTGCTGTGCTCTTTGCGACAGTTAGCACAGGAGCCTTAACCACTGGATACTTATTGAATAATCAGAATGTGAGAGCAGGATCTCATGAAAGACGAAAACTTTTTCCTCCGAGGTAAGCCCTTTGGATCAAACCTTCAGCTAAGCAGTGCCCAGCTTCTGTAGCTGCTGAAGTTATCATAAGCAAACTATGACACTGATGCATGTGGAAAATGAGACACTCAGGATGGGAGGCTCCTTGTAAGCTGAAAATCCAGGTGCTCTAGTAACTCTGGTTTTAGAGAAATTCAAAATAGCATGAACAATAGCCTTCAAAACCAGGAAGTGCAGATGGCTGAAAATATAAAACAAACAAACAAACAAAAAACAGAACTCCTATCTGCCCGCCACAAAGGTTGTGAAACTTCAAAGAAAGTTCAGTTTTGGTTTGCATTTCAGGCAAAGGTTCAGGTTTGTTCGAATTAACTTCTGTCATTTAATTCCTAGCAATAACTTTTGGCTAACATTGTAGACACTGCCAAAGGGAAGCTCCTTATTTACAAATGATAAGGTGCTGGTATAGTGGTTTTCTTCTCCCTCTTGGGTCTGCTGGAATCCAGTCTGCCTCACTACATTTCAGGGCATCACCTGTCATGGTGACTTAGTGATGCAGCGAGAGTAAGCAACTCAGGATTATAGTCAGGGACTGAGAAACAAACACAGTTCAGTAGTGATGAGACTATAGCTTGAGCCTGGGTTCCAGGCCAAGGAGCAAATGCAGGTATCTGGGCCCTCAGGCAGAGCATGGTAATGAGTCTGTGTTCAAGACCAAACAGCAAGGCAGTTAAATAACCCAGGGCCTCAAACAGGTTTCAGAACCGATCTACCACAACTGGAAGGGACTTGGAGAGGTCATCAAGTCCAGCCCCCTGCACTTACAGCAGGACCTATCACCATCCCTGACATTTTTTTTAATTTTAAAAATCCATTTGCCCCAGATCCCTAAATGGCCCCCCTCAAAGAGGGAGCTCACAACACTGGGTTTAGCAGGCAAATGCTCACAACACTAAGCCATCTCCCTCCTCAGCTGAGCAAGCCCTCCCCTACGGTCTATGGCTCGGCCCATGTTCAGTGCCAAGCTGCAAAGGGTTCAAGCATACTGGCTTTGGCAGGTGGCTGACAAGCACTGGCTCTTTGGTCTGGGGTGGGGAGACAGACATCCCTGGGTTCGGGTGGAAAGGAGCTCAGGCCCACGCACTCCATTCTATTCCAGCTAAGGGCCTTAACGGTGGCAGTGGGATTTGCCACTAGGTCAGCAGGGACCTCAACACACTGATCTAAACTCAGGCAATGCTCCACCCAGACTGCAGTTAGCTGCCCACAAGCCACTTCCCGTCTCCCCGTGGGTTGTACCTGGTTTTGTAGAGGGTCGTCCAGGTAGAAGGCCTGAGAAGGCTGGTGACTCCTTTGACAGCAGGTCAGCATAAAGCTTTGGCCAATCTTTAGCTTCACAGGGGCCAGCAGCAGTCTCTCAGCTCTGGAACATGCAGGAGGCATCTCACTCCTTCAGCCACTACCACCCCACCCAGCTGTCACACCCTCCTTTCATATCTCCTGTCCTGCCCACTGACTTCTGTGGGGAGGGGTGCTTCTGGCCTGGCTCCATCCACCAGAGATCAGTGAGGGGTTCCTTCCTCCTTTAGGATGTGTGAGAGTTCACTCCGCCTCACAAAAGTTGGAGACAGTAAATATATGTGTAACACCAACAGACCTGGGTCGCTGGCACTAGGAATAGAACCTGCAAGTCTAGGGTCTAAAGCCCTGTACTTTACCACATGAGCTAAAGGCCAGGGGGCTTACAGCTGAGGCTGCAGAGGAGAGACTTCACTCACTCCAGATGAGGTCTCAGCACCTCTGGGTACTACATATGGAAGCAGGGGCAACTGGTGAACGGGACACTGGGGGCCACTGGCCAGACAACTTCTCCCCCAGCCCCAGAAAGGGCCAGGACAACCCCTACTCCACCACAGACCCCGCCTCTTCCTGCCTCTGCTCTGCCCCCACCTCACCACTCCCCACCTTCCCTGGGCGATGCAATCCAAGTTGACTAGCAGGGCAGTGGAGGTCCAGCCTCCTCACACTCAGCAGCAGCTCCAGCTGGCTCTGCTCCCCTGGCCATATGGCTCCACTTCTGAACAGTGAGTGCAGGGCTGGTCCTGCCACCCCTCCCGCTCCCCTTGGAGCAACATGTCTGGGAGAAAAGAGCGAGCTAGGGCTGCATTGTTCCACTCCTCTGCCACTGCTGGTGAGTGCGGCAGGGCCAGATCCTGCTGTGGGTGCCAGGCCCCCTCGCTAGTTCTCCTGGTCACCAGTAACTGTGCCCCTGCCAGCTGCTGACCAGCCCCCCTGCCCTAGGGCACTTGGAGGGCATGTGCCTCTTGATCTCCCACAAGTCACCTATGCATGGCAGGGACACAGCTGCTTTCCCTCAAATACTCCCACGGCAGCTTTAAACCGAGCGACTGAGCACAGAAGCACTGAGATGAATAGGCTGAAGCCACGGGACTTGTACGCGCTTGCATTTGGCCTATTTGTGAAAAACGACAATATGGGCCAGTTTCCAATCCCTTATTCATGCTGCATTGTACCGCCTTTCACAAAGAGGCCCATTGGTGTTGCAGGGATTCCTACTGGAGCAAGGTGCTACTAAAGCAGGGTACGACTCACTGAAAAGCACCCTTACCAGTGCGTTATCAAACAACTTAGCAATGTCATCACAAATGGCACTTAGCAATTTAGCCCTTGGAGCAAGCAATCATATTTGCACCCTGCCCCCCCCCACATTTTTTTCCTTTAATTTCTCTACCCACAAGGCTATGTGCCATGGATAGCTGCCCATTCACAGGGCCCTGGTTGCGAACCTGCTGCTTCCTGTGCTACAAGCTGAAAATTTTTTTTTAACTTATGGATTATAGTACAGGTTGTACCACCCTGGTCCAGCACGCTTGGGACCTAAGTGATCCCAGATGAGGGAATTTGTTGGCTCAAGGGTAGGCAGGCCTCAGCAGGCCACTGCCCTGCTCCCTGCCCTCAGGCTGCCATGCGGGCGGCTCTGGTCCTGGTTGGGCCTCCCTGATGTGAGGCTGCTGGGGGGGGCGCTCCTCTCCTGTCCTGACAGCTGGGCTCCCCACAATGCGGTTGCCAGCAGATGGCCACTCCATGTCCCCAGCTTGTCTCTCCACAGAAGGGCTGTCGGTTGAGCTTCCTGATCTTTGCCCTGTGGGCTACAGATATTGCTAGCCCAGAGAATGCCAACCCAGAGAGGTTCAACTTCTACCATACAGCTTTCTTTAAATAATGAGATAATGAAAACACCTCAGAACTACTATGAAAGGGCTGCTTTCTTTTCTGCTGGTGTAAATCAGAGCAGCCAAACACAACTCTCCAAAGTGACACTGACTTAGTGACACTAGCTGAGGATCTGGCCCAATAACTCATACCTCAAATTTTATCAAAAGTCCAACCAAATTAATTCAGAACATTCCTCCTATCTGTGTTAGTGCTTCCACTTCCATTTAACATATCTTTATATATTGCCAACGTAATTGGCAGCCAGTGCAGACCTAGGAGGGAAAAAGTTAAGCACTTGTATGAGCCAAGAACCTGGCAGCCTTTTAAACTATCTGCTGTTTAACCTCAGACTTCTTGATACGCTGTAGAGACTGTGTGGTTGGATGACACAATTTTAGTTCATGAGCGGGAAACAAGTAGACCAAGTAATCACTTTTTGTCCCCATTCCCTCTGATATGTTTGTAACCTGGCCAAAAGAACCAAGACGTACAGTTTAAGGTGACCTTGTTAATGTGTTTGTCTTTTTCACCCCTCAGTGCAGACTATCCTGATCTCCGCAAACATAACAACTGCATGGCTGACTGTCTCACACCAGCAATATATGCTAAATTAAGGGACAAGATGACTCCAAACGGTTATACCTTGGACCAGTGTATCCAAACTGGTGTTGACAATCCCGGCCATCCTTTCATTAAAACTGTGGGCATGGTCGCTGGTGATGAAGAGTCTTACGAGGTGAAATATTTTTATTACACTGCAGTGTTTAACATGCATTATACCTCATGAGAACTTGTTAGGATAGCATAGGTCTTTCATGAGAAGTTCACATTTAAGGTAAATAGCACACCAGAGTGTGTATAACTCACAGACCATATGGGTAATACTGGTGTTTTCACAGCAGGAGGTACAATGAACAGAAAACATCATTAAAAGAGCCATCTATAATGTTATCAAGGGTAATGAAGCGTGGGCTCACAGGAACAATATTTTATTTGCTTGCAATAGCTGCAGTCCCTCCTGCTGTTAAATTCAGTTTGTGGCAGGACTGTGGAAACAAGTCACCAAACTGAAATGATGTGGAAATTCTATTGTGAAAAACAAACATGATAGAAGTGAGAAGAAATTTGCTTCTGAAATATATGGGATGCCTGACAGCTGGGTGTTAAGGCCTTAGGGGCAAGACAAAGACCCAAAATAGAAAACTAGATTAAGTTAGATAAGCTTTTTAAAATTCTGAAAGAAATAGAAAGAACTGGTCTATGTTAAAACACCTTTCCAGATATTTGAAGCTACAGCCAATGGGCCCCTGCCTATATTACACTAAATTTTTTATTATTCATTCTTTGTATCATAACAACCAAAATCAAATGCTGGGCTACTAATGGCAGTGTTATGATACAAGTGATTCTGCTCCACTGGGGTGGGAGCTGTGACTGAGGCCTGAGGTTACGTGTTTAGGTCATAGTTAGCTGTTAGGTCAATTTTATAATGAATGAGTCACTACTACCAAGTCCCATTGGGTGACTTTAAGGGCATTTGAAGTCGATTTCTGTACCTTTTCTTGACAAAAGGAGACGTGCTAAATTCAACCTTACATGGTCAATGTTGAGATAGTGCAGCTGCAGCGCTGATAAAGTCAACATTCTTGGCTTCTGGGAGGTGTCCCATAGTGATCCAGTATGCCTGCTCTGGCCAGGACCGTCAGCACTGCTGCAGTCCCTGTTTGGCCAGTGTAGAAAGCCCAGCAGCTCACTTCAGCAGCACATCTGATCATGAATGTCCCTGGTCGCAAACAAGCTTCAGCTTGCAGTGTGCAGGAGATCCTGGAGCTCATTGCTGTGGGGGGAGAAGAATCTGTGGAGGCAGAACTCAAGCTGCAGACGAAATGTTGATATCTATGCCAAAATTGCACAGGCCACAGTTGAAAAAGGACACAGCAGGGGCATCCAGCAGAGCTGCATGAACATAAAGGATCTCAGGCAAGCATACTAGAAGACAAAGGAATCAGGTGGTTGGTTCAGGTCAGAGCCTCAGACATGCCATGTCTATGAGCAGCTGGATGGGGTTCTAGGTAGGAACCAAACCACTGTCCCAAAACTGTCTGTGGATACTTCTCAAGTGACCCTTTAGGCAGCCATGGCTGGCTTATTTTGGTGTTGGTAAACCTCATTGTGGCTGCGTCTACATTAGCCCTCTCCTTTCAGAAGGGGCATGACAATGAGGGTTTTCAAAAGATGCTAATGAGGCACTGCTATGAATATGCAGTGCCTCATTAGCATAATGGCTGCTGCATGCAATTCAAAAGTGCTGCTTTTGAAACGCATGCTGTCCGTGTAGCCGGGAGACTTTCAAAAGGACCCCCTGACTTCGAAAGACCCATCTTCCCATTTGGTTTTTGGGACGGAGGGGCTTTTGAAATTGGGGGGGGTCCTTTTGAAAGGCCCACATCCCAAAACCAAATGGGAAGAAGGTGCTTTTGAAGTCAGAGGGTCCTTTTGAAAAGCTCCCAGCTACATGGGCAGTATGTGTTTCAAAAGTGGCACTTTTGAATTGTGCACAGCCATCTTTATGCTAATGAGGCACTGAATATTCATGGGAGGCCTCATTAACTTCTTCCAAAACCCTCATTAACATGCCCCCTCCAAAAGGGTAGTGGGGGGGCTAGTGTAGACATGACCTCTGTGAGGAATAGGGCCTACTTTGAAATAGCAATTTCAAAATCTGTGCTGTACAGGGAATAGAGCCTATTTTGAAGTGTCATAGTGCATCAAATGGCTCCATTGGAAATAGGCTATATAGCTACATCTATACTTGCATTCCTCTTTCAAAAGAGGAATGCACATAAGGGCAATTGAAAATGCAAATGAGGCACTGATTTACATACCTCATGCTTCATTTGCATAATCTCTTTTCAGATGAGATTCTTTTGAAAGAAAGAAAGCAGTGTAGACAGGGCTCTTTCAAAAACAAACCTCATCCTAGTTTGTTTCAGGAAAAAGGGTTCTTTTAAAGATGGGGTTTATTTTTGAAAGAGCCCCATCCACACTGCTTTTTTCTTAAAGACTCTTTTCCGAAAAGAGATTATGCAAATGAAGCACAAGGTATGTAAATCAGTGCCTCATTTGCATTCTTTTGAAAGAGGAATGCAAGTGTAGATGTAACCTACGTGTGTAGATGTTGTATTTGGAAATAGCTATTTCAAAGTGCATTTTTGTGTGTAGCAGCGTTATTTTGAAATCAGCTATTCTGTACTAGCTCTTCCCAAACAACTTATTTCAAAATAAGGCTGCTGTGTAGACATACCCCACGACACACTCCTAGAAGGCTTAGCACCACAGGGGACTGAACCCAGGACTTACTGATCAAAAACCATGAGCATTTCCTGACTGAGCTAAAAGACTGTTTTTTGTGTGCATGCTGACTGCAGTGGACTCAGCAGCTTGTCTGTGGTCTAGCCATACTGCATAAGCATTACAAGCACTAAGGAAAAGTATGCTAACACTATCCAATGCTGCATTAGTACTCCTTTTCCCCCATAGGTATTTGCTGAGATTTTTGACCCTGTTATTAAAGTAAGACACAATGGCTATGACCCACATGTAATGAGGCATCACACTGAACTGGATGCATCCAAGGTAGGGTCAACTTTTGAATCCTTTATCCTTCATATTCCTAGCATGAAATTATATTGTATTTCATAGTTCAAAAATGTTCCCATCACCAAAGAAAATAAGTTTAGGGGGTAACAGAACTGTAATTTTACAATGGTGAAATGTATCAGTACTCTATTCCCTCTTCCCAAGCAACTGTTTATGTACTATGTGGCACAATGCAAAAAGGATAACAAGGTTAAGTAACATCTGATTCTGTCCTGTCTCTTTTATGCAAGCCCCTATGTCCTAGGTGGCACATTAGATTTAAATCATGTGATCCTTCCCTTCTATAGTATCTGGGCAAAATGGTATCTGTTCTTTTTTTTTAATTTAAATCTTAAATTCCGTTTCTTTTTAGTCTGACCCCCAATTTTATAATGTCAACAAGGTAAAGCTTTTCGTACTGGCCAGAGTAAATGACTTGTGGAAACAGAGGTATGGATGACTGGGTAGGACACAGTTGTAGCTTTTGACATCCAACGCGTCCTGGGTAGTGCTTTGATAATGATGAGTCAGTTTTAAGGATTTTGTTCAGGATCGGTTTTTTAGTCCTCTTCCCCTCCCCCACCGACTGGGCATGGGCAGAGATGACTTCAGATGGCTTCCTGGAAGCACAGTTGCTGTCATTATTGCTCATTCATAAATTGCCGGAGGACCCCATTGAACTGAACTCTGGCGTTCTTTTCTGGTGTTCCAGTAGTTGGTTTGGGACCACTTTAATTTTTCTCCCTCTGTGCATACACTTGTGAATCCCACCTTGACGACACATGCAAGCAGGAAGCATTCCTGCCCTGCTGCTGACAGAAGGCTAAATTATGCTGAGCACTTCCATTCAGTTCTGTATAGATCTTTATACTGGCTTTAGCACCATAGGGCCTAACTGCCACTTTGACCCCACTCTAGCAAAGTGCTATGGGGCTATTCATGTACTTAAAGTTAAGCATGTGGTTAGATGTTTTGCTGGCTCCGGCTGAGACCACTGTAGGGCAGAGCCCAAAGCATGCTTACACACCAAGTTCTAAATGTATTCACTTCCCTGGGATTTTCTTTATTGTTATCTTAGTCAACAACAAATATAAGCATCATCATGGGCTTGACTGTTTCTAAGCAACTTCTGCTCTTGTTCCTAGTTCTCTCTCTTTCTGGGAGCTATTGAAATTAATGCAATAGATTTGGCTGGAGTTAAGAGGACCCACCTGGTCTATTTGCTATGTAGGTTCAGCAAAAAAGCCATCGTTCTCAAAGGAAAGTGCTAGAACCTTATACCTTGAGGCACCAATTGGTTGTATGTCAGACTACCCAAGATTAGTTGTGATCATTTGGCTGAAAAAGGATTATGAAGAGGCATCCGTTATGCAAAAAGGCACGTTTTAAAATTACTCCATGCAAAATGGAGCACTATTTTTTTAATATTTCTTTCATTAGATTACTCAAGGTCAGTTTGATGAGCAGTATGTCCTATCATCACGAGTACGTACTGGTCGCAGTATCCGGGGTCTCAGCCTTCCTCCTGCCTGCTCCAGGGCAGAGAGAAGAGAAGTGGAAAATGTTGTGGTCACTGCTTTGGCTGGGCTGAAAGGAGACCTTGCTGGAAAGTACTATAGCCTTACCAATATGTCTGAGAAGGATCAACAGCAGCTTATTGATGTAAGTACAGACTACAGTCTAGAAACTTGGAAGGTTTTCATTAACGTGTATCATTTGATCACATTTATTTTTACTCCTGTCTTTCTCTCACACACATACTTTCCTGCTTAGGTAATGAAGATACTTAGTTATAACAGTATTCCTATAGCTAATGGTCAGTTCAAATTGCTATTATAAATTCTGATAGTTTTGGCTAAAATATTGGGTTGGACTACAACTTTACGCACTAGGGCTGTATTCCAGGAGACGATTTTTGCACCCAATTAAAAATACATAAATATGACTACAGTCACTACCTTGGTTAATTGGTACCTGACATCTGGGACCTTGTGGGTCTGTTTCCTATCTGATGCAGAAATCAGTCACACAGAATCAGTATTTTTAGTGTAATGTATTTATTTACAAAATATCCACCAGCCCTGTTTTCCTGAACTGTGATAGGAACAAAGATACCAGGCAGGCAACATAAGCCCAGTCCTGCAATCACTAAAAGGAGTGACACAAGGATTTGCAAGGCGACATCATAAAGATTTTGGTCTTGGATTTTTGCTGCATTCAGATTATTTGAGATAAAGAGGTTTGCAAGTGCATTATTGGCATAACAGATAAAACCAATGGATTGAGTAAAAAGGTCTTAAAAATTCACAAGACAATCAATAATATTCTGAAGTCCTATAATATGCATTTTTACAAGCTGAAAAAAATGATTATATCTCATCAGTTGTACTTAAAGTGAATCAATCCATAATAATAACCAAAATTATGTAAAAGTAATGTAACTACTATTAATGCTACTATTTACCTAGTATCACATTCAGATTTGGTCCAAAGAGTTGCTAAATAAGCATATAGGTCACATTAGGAGAGAGAAGGGGTAAACACAATAGGAGCAGAAGTGTAGTAGTGGTCTGGTCTAATGCAGTTTCATCATTCATGTGAGATGTATAATCAAGAGATGACTATGTTAAGACCATGAACAAGGCCCTGCTCCCACAATATAATGTGACCACATGATTCCCTGCACCTTCCTGGGTTCCCTCTTCGTTTACTGGGGCTCCCTCTGAGCACCAATAGAGGCCTGACAGGTACAGGAGCCTAAAATACAAAATGGAGGAAACAGTAAAGCTTACTGACCTGTCTACCTCTTCATATTTATCCTGGACATCTTTCCTCCACACCTGGCACCACTCCCTAGATAAGTCATTGAAAAATAAAAAATGGACACAAATACCCCCCACTGTTAACAGCTTTCTAGGTTGGCTGGAGACAAATGTGAAAAGTAATATGTTTGTTGCTTGTAAAAGAGAGGAAAAAACAGTTCTGGGAGAAAAATCATTTGAATGAAATTAGGTCTTTCGGCCTGATACATCACAAGCTGTCTAACACTACAGGTGTTCAAACAGACTAGAATCTCCCTTTGAGAAAAAGAATGAATAGGTGGAACCAAAAGGTACCTAGCCACACACTGTTTTGATTTCTCCCATGATGTCCTACTCAAAAGAAATTGCTAAAGCATAGGCGTACCTTGTTTGCAGCATTGGTGCTAGACTTTTTGCTAGCTGTAAATGCCAACAAGCAGAACCGAACATGGACCTCCGTCACGTAGAACTTGAGCCTCTACCATCTGAGTCAAAAGCCAGCTTCCTATTAGCTAAAGCTGTAGAAAAAATGTCTCTCTGCAAGTGGTTTTAATGCCTAGCTGAGACCCTATACCACACCCTGAGTTACCCATTCTTCAGCCCCCCAATCTGAAAACTCTGGATATTGGAGTTTGCATTATTTACACTGACGGCTTGTTAGGCCTCAGCTGGAATACTGTGCCCAGTTTTGGTCACCAATGCATAGTAAGAATGTGGAGAAACTGGGAAGGATCCAGAGGCAAGTAACAAAGATGATCAAAGTCTGAAGGAACTGGGTATATTTAGTTTAGGAAAGCGGCATTGGGGAGAAGACATGATAGCAGTCTTCAGAGACATGAAAGGCTACCACAAAAAATAGATGGTAAAAAGTTGTTCACTCTTGATGGAGGGCAGGACAAGAAGCAACGGGCTCATACTCCAGCACAGCAGACTGAGATTAAATCTCAGGAAAAAACTTCCTAACTATAGGACAATGGACCAGTCTGCCTTAGGAAGTGGTGGAAACTCCTTCACTGATGGTTTTCAGAAGGAAGCTGGATAGCCATCTGTCTTGGATGTTTAGACCAGCATTTCTCATATGCATCTTCTAACCATTTTTTAACTTTTTTATGGCCAGGATAGCTGGCAAAGCATGGATGGAAATTGGCAGTGGGCAGAAAAAGTATCAGAACCTTCTTTTAGCACCCCAATCTTGCAGTGCCCCATGTTGGTGTTTGGTATGGTGGGGGCACCATCAATAATTGCACTGTGCAGCCTCCTTGGGGGGCTCTGACCAAAGCCTTGGAAGACACACAGGGCTGGTACCATAAGTGGCTCTTCTCAGTGGAGGCAGCTGCAGTGTTTGATTGCTGCCCTCTATCTTGGTAGGAGGTTACACTAGATGACCCTTGCAGGCCTATGATTCTAACTTCCTGTGGGATGTCTTTTCTATATTTTGTGGTGGTACCCACCCTATATTCTGGGGAGACTGACTTCATGTACACAATTGGGACTATTGACTGGCAGTTGGAAAAGGTGTGTGCTCTTTTAAGGACTAGATAGCCAAGGAGTGACGTTCTACTGCAGACTAGATCAACATGCAGATGCTGATCCATGCCCCTGCCACTCCAAATGCACACACAAGGGACTGCAAGAGAGGAGGGGACATTGCAGGTCCATTTTGGTGGAGCAAAAGCTCTTTTACCTGAACCAGGCAGAGCAGCACCAACCATGCTCCCCATGAAAGTGGGAAATACTAGGTTTTCTCAGGATCCACTATAGGCACTGGGCTAGTCGCTCCTTTCTCAGGGCTCTGGGGAGGAATTTTCTCCTCATGGTGAGATTGGTCATGGCAAAGTGTTCTTGTTTTTTTTTTTTCAATCTTCCCTGGAATGGATTTAGGGGTATTTAGTTGGATGAACATGAAACAGGAGTCAGGCTGTGATGTTACAACTTATCATGCAAACGTGGGGCAGGTACTTTGTAAGTGAGAGATACAGTGATTGGATAAAATGAATTGATAAGGATTTAATGATGGTATTCTTTAAAGGAGTAGCAACCAGGTTTGGGGGCTCCTGTGACTGGTATAGCAGAAAGCCAACCTGCCTCTGTGTTTTATAGCCCACCTTAAATCTTAATTGATGTGTCCCCAGCAGCAGGTTGGCTGGGAACTAGGATGGATAGAGGGGAGAGCTGACAGGAGCCCCCATGGGTATATATTGAAATCATTATGGAAATATCTTCACTGTGCAATTTTATTTGCCAGGTACTCACAGACATTTAAGAATATATGTTGCAGCTTAATTAAACCATATCCATTCTCTTCTGTCCTCCTTTCAGCATAGCTAGACAATTCTCCTTTATCACATCCAGCCAAAAATTAGCAGCTGTGAGAACTGGTATCAACCAAGCCTCCATCCCTAGAAACACACCTGAGTAAAACGCTTTCAATCTGCATCCAAGGAGCTTCAGCTTAATGCAATTTATTTGTGTATCAGTGACTTTCCTGGCAGTGTGAAATGTGCAGAAACCCATTACTTCCCTGAATTCAGTTGTGCCTCTCTCTCTCTCTCTCTCTCTCTCTCTCCCTCTCTCACGTTTTGGCTTTCAGGACCATTTTCTCTTTGACAAGCCAGTGTCCCCTTTGCTAACGTGTGCTGGGATGGCACGTGACTGGCCTGATGCTAGAGGAATCTGGTATGGCATGTGAAGTGTGGAAGTTTGTATCATGTGCAAGTGATTTTATTACAGCACTCTTCTTGCTTGTGCTAATTCTGCAGCTGCCTTTCCCTGATACTGACTGCATTCTTAGCTAATTTTAAAATTTATTCATTTTTCACAAAATATAGAAAGTGATAAACAATATAATGCATAAAAATTCCACTAATGCAATGATCATTATTATCAGCAGTAACACAAGGAAATGTCAATAAGACTATTGTTTTAACATTTTAGCTTCTGCTTCATAAATAAAAATTTAGCATAAGAAAGAGCAAATGACCATAACATCAGTGGATCCAATTTTGTTGCTGATGTAATGTTAGGGTTTTATTAGACCCGTGACGAGGAATTCTTTCACACATTCAGAATAAATTGAAGTGGCATTAGATTTCAGGTTTTTATCATTATGTGTTTTGCTACTTAATGAGCACATCCATATCCAGGATTTCTTGAGATTTGTCGGAAGATGTAATTCATAGACTTCTAAAGTGAGGCAGATCTTTGTGAGGAAAAAATTTGCATATGTTGCTTCACTGCAAAAGTTTCTGTAAATTGTGTCAAGAAAAAATTGAACAGAAGATGTTTGACAGCGACTCTAGAATATACTGTGAATAGCCAACCCAACTTTAAGTAGAACCCGTGGAACCTTGTCCAAACCCCACCTTCATTACTTGAGAGTCTTTGATTTCAGTGGACACTGGACTAGGCTTCTGGTGCCCAGAACAAAATCTTAAACAGATTTTGCTAGAAGAAACCTAAAAGTAAAGAAAGGGTGCATGGATTATTGTGAACTGAACAGATCACACTCAAATAATGCATGGTTCTCCAATGCATCGCCTAAATAAACCAGTTCTGTGTTTGCAGATGTTGCATGTGAAATATAATTTATACCGCATGGGTGTGTCTACACTAGGAACTAACTTCAAAGTTAACTTTGAAGTTAGGTGCTACTTCAAAGTAGTCTGCAGAGAGTCTACACTTGCTTTCCCTTACTTCAAAGTTAACTTTTTCCCCAACTTCAAAGTCCTTATTCCATTCCTGGGAATGGAGTAGTGCCCAACTTCAAAGTTTAACTTCAAAGTAGGGTGTGTGTAGACGCTTAACTTTGAAGTCTGTTACTTCAAAGCTGTACTTTGAAGTAAACAACTTTGAAGTTATTTTTGTAGTCACGGCCCATGTGAAGTATACCTTGCTGTAACTGGAAAGTGACACTGTGAGCCACAATTATGAAACTTGGTCTCTTCTTGCATCACAATTTATAGATACAAATAATTGTAGGCAAAGTTATCTGTAAGGACAATTTAGCCAAAGGATGAAATCCTGGCCCCAGTGAAGTCATTGGCAAAACTCCAGTGACTTCAATAGGGTTGGGATTTCACCAGGGTGGGATTTTCAAAAGCACTCAACAGTGGCTTCCCTACTCTCCTTGCAGTCAGCGATACAACTCCCTTTCTAATCAATGGGAGCTAAGCTAGGCCAGCACTAATCCCTTGTGAAAATCACATCCTAAATAACGGATTGCAATGGGAAAGCAGTTACTTGGACATTTAAGTCTAATTTCACCTATAAATAATGGCCAGGGCACATTTTCACCTGCAATTATTTGTATCTGCAAATTTCAAGTACAGAAAAAAGAGGCCCATCAAAAGCCAGGCTGAAAGTCAAGCCTCTATATATTATTCTTACTTTTGGTATGAACAAACTTCAATATATTGGTCACGATTTATCTGATTCAGAGAGACTAATCCCAAGGCAGAGAAAATGGAGAAAAGCACACAAAAGTGATCCCAATTCCTCTTGTCACTTTAAAAGCATGGCCATGACTGATCAATTTGAAGAAAAAGTGGATACCTTGTCTCCAGGCACTTTATCTTGAAAGACAAGTCAGCATCTTTAATTAATGTACTGTCTTGAAGCAACACTTAGCTGCCTTCTCCCAACGCATAATTTAATTTATATGCCCGTCCTGTGTTACCAAGTAATATAAATGGAACTGGGATTTGATTAGATGAGAATACAGTAAAATAGGGTCACATTGTCAGGCCCCAGGCAGCCTGTAAACGTAAGATTTTTCTCACCTGCTCTAAAATCAGCAAATAACTTTCCCAATGATTAAAGGTGAAGAACTTTGCTTCTCCAGTTCCTGCTTCCGCAGTGGTGTGTTCCTCCTGACATGTTCTTGTTAGAAGACAGAGTGTACTTTCTAGTGCAGCATCAATACTATGGCAATGTAATCAACAAAAAGCACCATTGTCATTATGAACCAAGGGGCCAGAAAACTTGTTACTTTGATTAGGGGAGTGAACTAGACAAAGACCTCAATATGTCTTATTCTTAACCCCAGGAAAAGAAGGATCTGAAATTAAACTGAGAATGATGAGAATTATTTCTGAAGGCTTATCCCATTTTTTTCCCCTCTCAAATAGGCATAATCATGACAAAACATTTCTGATCTGGATCAATGAAGAAGACCATACCAGAGTGATTTCTATGGAGAAAGGTGGTAATATGAAAAGGGTATTTGAAAGATTTTGCCGTGGTTTAAAAGAGGTAACAGTTCAGCCAGTTTGTTTAACTGTTAGCAAGTGGTGTGACTCCTTGATATGGGTTATACTGAATTCCCTTTCATGATTTTTAGCAAAAAAATGAAAAACACCTCAAAGCAAATTATGCCCCACTTGATAAGAAAGTAAAGACACACATTGCCATATTGGTAGCTAAAATGTACAGCCCATCAAACCCAACTGTGCTATAAGTTTTATAAAGTCTAAAAATCAACTGAAAAAGTCAGCCTTGTTTTCTAATTTCACTGGCAATAATTATTTGTAAACAAATATGAACCATCTCAAAGTGTTTGTCACCAAATGCATAGAACTAAGAATGTGAAAATGAAATTTACAGTTAGAAAAGAGAAACTGATTTCATTCATTTAATGAGAGACACACATAAAGGAGAACAAACAGTGAAAAACTGATTGGATTCTTAAAAATTCTTTGAAATTGTAACATAGGGAAATGGGATTATGTTGGTTTAAAACTGCAAATTGAAATCTGTGATTTTTAGTTTAGCAAAGTCTTTTTAAATACAGAAGTTACAACTATAGATGCTGGACTTAGGAGTTACCTATCTATTTAGGCTTTTTATTTCAAGTTTATCAGACACATAAATATGAAGAAAAAATCTACATTAAAATGCTGTGTGAAAGATATCACATATAGTACATCCAATGAGCTAGACAATCCAGCTAAGACCGGTCATCAAATCTGTCTTAACAGAGCAGGTGAGGATTCCACCCCTTTCCTTGATGCAAGGGCATAAAGAGCATGCCAGGAGTTGGACAAGAGAATAGGATATTCCACAACACTGATGCACCCCAAGTAATCGGTGGATGATGCATCGCTTTTTTGGGGGCTATTACCAATTGATATACTTGTGACTGTCTTGGTACATAGAGGTGACAGGATCAAGCCAACACAAAAAGTGACTTACAGAGGCCTTTATACCCCTCCTCTTCTATAGACCTGTTCTATCCCCAGTGTCTAGTCCATGTCCGCTTCATAGGCAGTCAGGCCACCATACAGTGTTGTACAAGCAGTTAATGCAATTCAGTGCTTAGGCATCATGGCATCATTCCTGGTTTTTATTCCCCAGCTCTACTATTGACGCTAAATCCTGCCGTCAGTGAATTTTAATGCCTGTCATTTGACACAGGCATGAAACTTTTGTTACCCTGGCACATGGCAAATAACTGAAGCCAGAAAATCAAGATATCTCTTACCAGAAGTGAGCGTGGTATTATAGACTTCTTATGTGACCTTTTGGGGAAGTCCTTTTTTGTGTCTGCATGTCAGTAAACTTATCTGCAAAACAGGGATACCACCCCTTCTGAGGGGTGGTGAGCCTTGAATAATTTATAGGCCTGATTCTTGTCTCACATCAGAGTTACACTGAAACTGCATTGAATTTGATGGACTTACTCATGAGCTGCACTAGTGTTTATCAGTGCTTTCAAATTCAAAGATTAAAAATGTAAGTATCAAGACTTGAAAAACCATAATTTTTTAAAAAAATAAATGTGGGGTCCTTTTATTTGCTCGCTGGTATTTGACCCTTTAAGGTTCATGATTTACAGCTCTTCACCACAGTCACAAAAGCTAGAAAGTTAATTGGATTTCACATGAAAGCTGAGATACCTGTTTCCAAAATTTAGGCTTTAAAAAAAATATCAAATATCAGACGATTTGCAATAAAACTCACATGAGATGACAACACTGTGCATGTGATAGGAGAATGTTTATAAAGTTCACTGAAAATATTAGATGAAAGCTGCTGGACAAATGCAAAGATTTATACCTCAACCGCAGGGTCATATACACCCTTGTTTGTTTTATATCCTTAACGGACCAAGTTCTGCCTTCACTTAGCACCTGTGCAGCTCCACTGGAGAAGAATCTGTAAATGGATTTTTGTGGATATAACTGAGGGGAGAAATTGGCATTATGTGGTTTAATATTAGAATCCAAGAAAAGCTGCAAGCATTTCAGCAATACTGTCACAAGATGAGACACTTGTACGCGGCAATTTTCTGGGTTTTTTTTTTCAACCTGCAGGTGGAAAGGTTAATTAAAGAGCGGGGCTGGGAATTCATGTGGAATGAACGCTTAGGATATATTCTGACCTGTCCTTCCAACCTGGGAACAGGATTACGTGCTGGGGTCCATGTTAAACTTCCAAAACTCGGCAAGGTATGTAAGCCATTAAAAGGGCTGTGACATGAATCAGCTCTTCATCTGATTCAAAAAGGAACAAATGGAAAAGGACAATTCATAGTATTAATGTACTTAATCTTATGTGTAACTGTGAGGCCCCCAGAGATAAACTTTGACAAATTGTGCATATTTTATCCATTAAATTACTGTATTTGTTACATGAATGAATCTTTTCACCCAACAGCCATTCAGGCAGCCTCTATGCCTATGGCATAGGAAAGTATCCATCCCTGCCAGCCTTTCTGGAGAACCTGTTGAAGTAACTGATAAAAGTATTACCGGGAGTCAATGCAATATATAATGCTAGAGTATCCAAAAAATGTGGAAGTACAAAAATCAGAGCTGTCAAGCAAATAAAAATATTAATACTATTTACTAACTTATTTGAATGCTTTCTGAAATGTATGCATTTCTATTGCAACACAGAATACAAAGTGTGTAAGCATGCACCTTGTTTTACTTATTTTGCTGTAAAAATGAAATAGTGTTTCTTTTCAATTCCCACATTACAATGCAATCTCTTTATCGTGAAAGTTGAACTTACAAATGTAGCCTTGTGTACAAAAACTGCATTTAAAATAAAACAATGTAAAATGTTAGAGCAGTGCTCTCCAAACCTTTTTACCCATGATCACTTTCTGAATTTTAGGGCAAGGCAAGATTTACCTTTCCCTGATCCCTGTCCTGTCCCTGAAGCCCTGCTCACTCACTCCGTGCCCTCTCTCTCTCTGTCTATGGCTTGCTCTCCCTGACCCTCACTTTTACCAAGTTAGGGCAGGGTGCAGTGTCTAGGAGGGGGTACGGATGCTGGCTTCAGGAGGGGGATTAGGGCTGGGATGTGGGGAGCAGGGAGGGGTATGGGGTGCTGCTGTGGAAGGGCGCTGGGAGTTGCAGTGTAGTCTCCCATTGGGCAGCACTTAATGCTGGCAACTTCAGGTCCCCAGAAGGGGCCAATGTGCCTTTGTGGTTCCAAGGTGGGGAGGCATGCTGCTCCCTCTGCTGGCACTGCCTCCTCCCATTGGACACAGGTCTCAGCCAGTGGGGGTGGTCAGTGGTTGCTGGCAGGTGCAGGGCACCCAGACTTCTGCCCTCACCCCAACAGACACAGGCCGTGCTGACTGCTTCCACGCACGAGGTCAGGGTGGGCACGGAGCCTGCTGAGTGTTGATTACAATGGATAGGTAGATGCCCCAGGATTGCTGAGTTGATTGCAATTGACTGGTTCGTGACCATGGCTTTAGAGTCTTCGAGTCCACTCAATCCTATTTCTTGTTCATCCAATTGATCAAACAAATTTGTTTACATTTGCAGGAGATAACACTGCCTGCTTCTTGTTTACCTGCCAGTTGAAAGTGAGAGCAGGGGTTCACATAACACTATTGTAGCCAGCGTTGCAAGATATTTACATGCAGATATGCTAAAGATTCAGACCTCCCCTCCTGCTTCAACCACCATTTCAGAGAACATGCACTGATGCTGCTGATAGTTTCTACTTAATAACAATCCAAACCAGGGTGGACTGATGAATGTTTATTTTTATCATCTGAGTCAGATGCCACCATCAAAACATTGATTTTCTTTTTTGGTGGTTCAGCTTCTGTAGATTTCACATGGGAGTGGTGCTCTTTTAAGACTTCTGGAAATATGTTCCACACCTCATTGCGCTCAGATTTTGGAAGACACTTCAAGTTTTTAAACATTGGGTTGAGCACTCTATCTTTAGGACTCTCACATTGGTACCTTCTTTCTATTTTGTCAAATATGCAATGATAGAGTTCTTAAAATGCATAACATGTGCTTGGTCATCTGAGACTGCAATAACATGAAGTACTTGGAAGAATGCAAGCAAAACAAAGCAAGAGGCATACAATTCTCCGCTCAGAAGCTCAGTCACAAATGTAATGCATTGTTTTTTAAGCAGCATGGAAGCTTGTCCTCTGGTTGCTGAAGCATGAAGGGGCATGCAAATATTAGCGTATCTGGCAGGTAAATACCTTGCAATGCCAGCTACAAAAGCCACGTATGAACACCTGTTCTCATTTTGGATTATGCTGTAAATCAGAAGCGGGCAGCATTATATCCTGCAAACATAAACAAACTTGGTTGTCCTAGTGAATGGCTGAACATGAACTAGGACTTAGTGGACTGAGAGGTGCTAAAGTTTTCCATGGTTTTGTTTTTGAGAGCTGATATGTAACAACAAAAAATCTACATGTATAACTTGCACTTTCAAAATAAAGAGATTATATTACAGTACGTGTATGAGAATTGAAATATACTATTACTTTTATTTTTTACAGTGCAAATAGTTGTAATAAAAATATAAAGTGAGCATTGTATATTTGTTTTGTTTTGTAATTGAAGTAAACATATTTGAAAATGTAGAAAAAAATCCGAAATATTTAATACATTTTAATTTGGATTCTATTGTTTAAGTGTAGTTAAAATGGTGATTAATTTTTTTTAAGTTAATCACGTACGTTAACTTCAGTTAATCAACAGCCCTGATCTTGTGCTAGGATCCCAGGTTTTCAAAGATTCTGGAGAACCTGAGGCTGCAGAAACGTGGCACTGGTGGCGTGGACACAGCAGCTGTGGCAGATGTGTATGATATCTCCAACTTAGACCGCATGGGCCGATCAGAGGTAATACGTTTTTCTAGTTTTAAATTTAATGAGGCAGATACTCACCTTGTGCAAATGGCCATAGTCTCAGTGGAGTCATTGACTTCAGTGGAGCTATGACCTTTTATACCAGCTTGGATTCACAGAAAGCAAAGTTACTCACATGTGTAAATGTTTGCATCACTGACCCCCCGCCAAGTCAATCAAAACACACAAGGTCATGAGAAAGGTCTAAGTATAGAAGAATGAAAAATATATTACAAAATGCTACACATATACATCAGGAATGGACAATAATCGGCTGTGGGGGGGGCATTCCAAGGTTTTGAAAAGTGGTCAAGGGATGCACTTTTCTGTGAAAGGGGTGTAGGGTCTGTGGGGTCTGGAACAGAGTTTGGGTGCAAAAGGGAGCTTGGGGTAGGGCACTGGGGAGTAGGAGAGGGTGTGGGGTCTGAGAGGGCGTTTGAGTGAAGGAGACTGTGGCCTGGAGCAGGAGATTGGGATATGGAGTCTTGGAGGGGGTATAGGAGCAGAAGAGGAGTCTGACCTGGAGTGGGAGTTTAGAAAGGGGTGTAGACAATTTGGATTGTGACGTGGGGCAAGGAAATGTGATGCAGGGTTGGGGAGTGGGTATGAGCAGGAAAGGATTCTAGCTGGGGGAGAGAGACAGGAGGGAGGACAGGGTCTGGGAGGGAATTGTGACAGAGGGGAAATGCAGAGGATTTGGGTAGTGACTTGGGGCAGAAGAAGGTGATGACCTGGTGCAGAGAGTTGAGCTCCAGAAGGAGTAGGTTGCAGATGCAGGCTTTTGCCAGGAAGCACTTACTTAGGCAGCTCCTGGTCAGCAGTCCAGTGGGACCCTCAAGCAGGCTTCCTGCCTGCCACAGCCCCAGGCCACTCAAAGTGGCCAGCTGCCGGGGCGATGTGCCTCTCAATGCCAGGCACACCCAGCTGGAAGCAGTGCACGAGATCTCCTCATTCATCCCTTGCAAGTGGCACTTGGTCCCTAGAGGCACAGGGCACCAGCAGTTGAAAACTTTGAGGTTAGATCTACGCTAGGCCAGAAAGTCGATTTCTGATTCGCAGTTCTAGCTATGCCATTAGCGTAGCTAGATTCAACATATCAGAATCTACTTTCTTACCTAGTGTAGTCATGGACTTTTCAGGCTTGCACTAATGTTCCTTACTCCACACAATAGCACGGCATACAGGAGTTGATGGCTGAGTCCAGAGAGATCGATTTTGCCGTGTCTTTACATGCATGGCAAAATTGAATCCTAGAAGATCAACCTCACCGTGGTCGATCATCTGGTAAGTATAGATTAGACCGCCAGTGACCTGGAGTTGCAGCAGGCAGGGAGCCTGACTGAGGTCCCAGTATGTAGGATGGATGCAACCCATGGGCCATACCTTTTATGCCCTGGCTATACATGTAAAGAAGTAGAAAATGTGTAACATAGATTGTATTATTTGAGTAACAGCAATTCATCATGAACTCTGTAACATTTTGAAATAATTGATTTGTGCTTTTTGCTCTAAATAAAAATCTTTACATTGCATTGTTGATTTACATAGATTTAAAAGCACATAGCTTTAAGCCTATAATTCCTTATTGGTGTGAACAGTTCAGCCAACAAGTTTGTATGGAGGGTCCAGTGAAAACCTGTAATACGTAACAGAGAATAATAGCCATCCCCTAGATTTTCTGATTCATTTCTATCCTGAAGAGCTTTCGATCTAAATAATACAAGACAAACACACACAAGAGAATAAAAATGTTTTATTATAGAATATATATTTTTCATTACATAATAAAATAGATTTCATTATGTGATAAACCTGTTTGCAGAACTGAATTATGTCCCCAGCGGCGCAACATAAAGCTGTTTGGGTTTTGTTTGGTTCAGTTAGTGGTCAATGCAAACTTAATACAAAATTATTTTCATCCTTGCAGCTGCAAAATCAGATCTCTGATTTTCCAGCACAGCTGGTCTGTAAAAACAATAAACAAACTGTAAGGCCACTGAAATGCTTTATAGTAAAGAACAAATCCCTTCAAAATCCATTATTGTTCCAATAAAGAGGCATTGGGATTTAGTCTGGGTAATCATTTTTAATGAACCAGTTGTTAAAGGTTGCTAATGAATCATTTCATGCAGATTTTTTTAAAAAATCAGTTATGTGGTTTGTTATCTGCTGTAAGGTTAATAACGCCGGGGGACCTAGAACACAGGATTTGGTAAAACTCCCCTCTCTCAGCAGCACTATGTCTATTCTTTTTCATTCTTCAATAGTTTTTAAAGAGATCACACCAATGTATTTGTTGTTTTCTGTATGGAATGGGCATTTCTGCTGCTGATTTTGGGATAAGACACTGGGTCTGATTTTGATTCCACTTACATCAGTGTTACTCAGGAGTAACCCAACTGAATTCAGTGGAGTTACACCTGGTGTAAAATCAAGATGGCTACATCTACACAACAGCGATCTTTTGCAAGAATATTTTTGGGAAGATCTCTTCTGAAAAAACTTCTTTTGAAAGAGTGTGTCCACACACAAAAAAGTGGATCAAAAAAGCAATCCACGCTTTCAATAGAGAGTATCCATATAGCCCTTCTCTGACAAAAGAACGGGCCAGGGATCAAAAAATCTGCCACTATAGGGACTGCTCTTTCAAAAAAAGGGCCCATGGAGCATCTACATGTGCTTTTTTTTTTTTTTTTGAAAGAAGCTTTTGAAAGGAGGGACTCTTCCTGATCTGGGAGCAGAAGACAGCTTCCGGCAGAAGAGCTGTGCTCTTTCAAAAGAGTGCTTTTTGTGTGTGGAAGCTCTGATTTTCTAAAAGAACTTGCAAGTGTAGATGAGGCCAATGAATTTAGAATCAGGCCTATTAGTAAAGATATGTGGATTAAGGGCTTGATATCACAGTTGTTATAAAGGTAGAACTCTTGTTAGACTCAGTGGAAGCTTTTTTTTTTTCTGCCAAGGGGCAGTTGGTCACCTGATGAGGTAGCATCAGACTACCTCATTGGCAACTGCAGAAGGACTCCATTCTGAAATCATGGTGTAAAAGAATGACTGTAAAGTAGACTGAGTGGTCCTATCCTGACAACTGATATGAGGAAGTGGGAAACACTCCTCATTCAGAACTTGAAAGATGTTTCATTACTATTCCCAAAACAACCCAGCAGTAGCTACTTTGCTCACTTTAATATCTTATTACATTGAAACAACAGTCCCAGGACTTTATAAAACCATGAGCTCGAAAGTCTAGCTTGGATTTAGTTTAATTTTATGAGGTAGAGCAGAGGTGCAGAAGACTCCAACAAAAAATCCTATAGAACTTGATAGGGATGAAACCAACAAATTTGTATGAAGGGTCCCTAAACCTGCAATCTGTAACAGAGAATAATAGCCATCCCCTAAATTTTCTGATTCATCTTGTACCATACTATAGAAGGGATGTAACTTTTTATTACATTCTACAGGCTGGTTCAAAGTCTATAGATGGGCTATAATTTTTCAATTGAATTCTACAGAAATTTTCCATAAAAACAGTCCAGCACCCTAGTAAAGTGTATGATGGAGGCCTTAAAACTTTCAAAGATATGTCTTCTAGGTAGTGGTCCATGTATGCTGGGAATTACGTAGCCAATTCTCCTCCAGCACAGACATCCTGACATATAGAAGCCGTGGGTCTACTTAGATATGCCCTGTTTGGAGCTACTAGCTCTCTTGGCAGGACTGTCCTCACTTAACAGTATATTTCCTATCTAAGGTGGAGCTTGTCCAAATTGTCATTGATGGGGTCAGTTATCTGATTGACTGTGAGAAGAAGCTGGAAAAAGGTCAAGATATTAAGGTGCCTCCACCTTTGCCTCAGTTTGGAAGGAAGTGAGACTGTTACAGATGATTAACAACTGATGTGAAACATGTCTGTTGTGCTGACAGAAAATTATGTCTGTATACGTCAGTGTATAAATAAGATCCTGACAACTTGTGAAATAAAACATTACGTAATGCCTTATGAATTATATGGACTGTCTGTTTTTAATAGATGGTTGGGTTGGCAAGAATTAGCATTCAGAAAATGACACTGTAAGAAAGACAGCCACGACCAATAAGTGGATTTTAATGAAAGATATGAACACACTCAAGTTATTTTCTAACATTATTGTCCAAGTATCGTATGATTATGTATCATCTAGTATGTGAAATATCTTTTCTACTAGTTCTACTTGGCATTATACACTAACAGGGAAAGTCAGGGAACTCCTGCAGCATAAAATAAATAGCCTAAAAAGTTTACCACAGATGAAAGAGATTTTATATGGATTATGGATGCTCTCATACTGTTTTCCATTACTGTGAAATTCTCATTCCTTTGCTCACTCTTATATAAATAGAGCTTCCATTAATTTGATTCCATAATACTTACTTTATACTGGAGACAGATAAATACCTGTTTTCCCTCCTTCCTGCAAAAAAAAAAAAAAAAAAAAATCTGCTTTTCTCTTTGTTTGGTCACAGGCTGTAAAGCATATTATTGAGAGTACTCATATTTCTCAAATAGCAGTAAAACTTACATTTCAGAATATTACTCACCAAGGTGACAAGCGTTCACAAAAGGTCTTAGACACACATTTATAAAACAGTAATATTATACAATTATTATACAGTTGGTCGATTCTGTGACTTCCTATTTGTGGTACAGATTCTTCAAGAGGCTGCTCCCTCACTTGTTATTTTGATGGCTTTGTTTACCTTTTAATATAAATATATTTTAATAATCTTACTGGCAACTATGCTTATCAAACAACTATATATTCCTGTGCTTGAGGCATACTGCATTTATGCAGTGCGTGCCCAGCACATTTTAAGAACACAACTCTAGCAGCCACATCTTTTTGTATATATCCCATATATACATTATGAAAGAATACTAATGGTCAATGAGTTATTTATTTTCCAGTGTGATGTTACGTGACACTTTTTAGATACAGGTTATGACAGTAACCTGGTCTTGAAAACCTCCAACGGTGAGGCTTCCACAACCTCCCTTTGAAGTCTATTTCAGTGTTTAGTTACTTTTAGCTAAAGATTTTCCTAATATTTGACAGAAAGCTCCCTTGCTGCACATTAAAAACCTTCAGTGGACATGGAAAACAACGAGGAACCTCCTCTTTATAAGCGCTCTTAACTTATTTGAAAATTCCTCCCCCCAGGCCTTTTCTCAAAACTAAATATGCTCCGTTTTTTTAACCTTTCCTCATAAATCAGATTTTTTTATCCTAATCATTTTTGTTTTCTTTGGGACACTTTCCAATTTGTCCATCTTTCTTAAAATGTGGGCTGCAGAACTGGCCACAATACAATAGCTAAGGCTTCACAACTAGGACAACTGTCCTAAGCATAGAGAACAACAAGAAGTCTTGTGGCACCTTATAGACTAACAGATATTTTGGAGCATAAGCTTTCGTGGGCAAAGACCCACTTCATCAAACCTGCATCTGATGAAGCGGGTCTTTGCCCACAAAAGCTTATGCTCCAAAATATCTCTTAGTCTATAAGGTGCCACAAGACTTCTTGTTGTTCTTGAAGCTACCGACTAACACGGCTACCTCTCTGATACTTATTCTAAGCATAGTGGGACTCTTACCTAATGTGTCTTACTAGTCAGAAGAGGGAGCAGGTGCCTCTTTAAGGACAATTTCTTTGAATCAAACTTATTAATCAAGACAGTCAGGTGAGGCTATGTGCACAGAGCAGCTGTATCTTCTAAATACTGAGTTGTAGTTACACATTAAAATGCAAACACACTGATTCCACTTATCATATGTTATATCCAGAATAATTCACTGATCTAACTGGTACTGGCTTAACAGACACCATAAAACACTCTTTAAACTCTATTTTACTTGACTAAAGTATGTCTGAATAAGACGAATTTTCTATGGAAATACTACCAAAAAGTAGCAAATAAGAGGGGAGCTGAATTACTTCTAATATTATTGTAATTAAATTTACCAGTTTGTTGGAATTCAATATACAAATTCAAAATACTTAATACTTGTTTTCTCACTATACTGCTTCTCAGAGCTTACTTGCTGCTTGAGACTTAATTGGAAAATTTCAATCTTTAAATAGCATTTTTTCCCTCCAAAGATACTTGATGACATGACAGCAACTAAAGTGCATTAGGTATAGAATAAAAAAATCTATTATTTCATATGTTCTAACAGGGCACAACTATGTAGTTGTATATTGTACATGCATATTGCAGCTGTGTGTCACTTCATTTTAATCTTCTTACAAGACTTTTTGTAAGACTTCTTACAAGGAAACAAGGTAACATATAAAAGATTGGATAATGCACACTAAGAGCTAAACAAGTTGTTCTGACAATGCTATCAGAGAAGTAGGTTATGTGTAAATTTTAATCACTTAAGTTTTTCCAGAAATTTCCATGTTTCAGAGTGACAAGAGTCAAAAAAGTTGTAATTTTCTTATGAATCACAGTGCATAAATTAGTATTGTTTTATGAAATAATACAATTGTTTATAAGACTATCTCACTGGTTTTTTAAAAAATTGCTTCTTAAACAAGATATTCTTCTTGACTACATGAGAGCACGTCAGCTGACTTCAGTGGGGTTGCACATGCGTAAAAAAGGAGAAAATCTGGTCCTTGGTATGTTGTAATCATCAATAGATTAATTTTTAATAAAGTGTTTCGGAAATGCTAAAGATGACCCGTATGTTCCTGGTATATTGTTTAAAAAAGCCAGTCTTCCACCTTATTACTGGACTTCTATTGCAGGGACTTGCAAACTCTAATGAAGCCAATGAAGCGTACTGATTTCAAAGCACTAAGAAAAGATGAGTGTTATGCCATCTACCTGGAATTTGGTAATGATATGCAGAAACTATTGGCATATTGACTCAATTTAAGAGAATGCTTGAAGGTGTCTTTTCTTAACGAACAGCAGCTGGGGACAAGGATGATGCAGATAAGCTTTTGTTTTTATCAGTGAATTCTATCCTTTATGTGCAGCTCTTCATTAGTGCTTAGAATGCTTAAGGCAGTAGTATCCAAGGATCACCACACTTGTGGTTGTCATCCTTCTGTATTTGCCATAGCCCTCTTCTACCTCCCCCAGAAACAGGCACCCCCAGCCCACCTGCTCTAAAAATGCCCTCCCCTTCCCCTCCTCCAGAGACAGACACCACCAAGCCCCCTCACTGCACAAACTGAATGTGGCAACTGACCTGAGCTGACGCCTCAGGAAACACACAGGTCATGCCAGGCCCTGAACTTTGGCCTCAGGAGCCATTCTGTGGACCAGCTGTGGCCACAGGAGCCAATCCGCACCCTAAGCTGCAGCTGCAGGAGCCGCTGCCACCACGCATTTGTCCCACCAAGCAGTGAATTGTGTGCGTGGAGGTCTACTCCATGTGCGCGGCCCTGAGGAGCCGCATTTAAAGGCTCCAAGAACTGCACATGGTTCCAGGACTGGAATCTTCACACCATGGTGTCCTGTTTGCCACAAGTGGTGAGAGGTGAACGTATTGGACATTGTGGTCTTAAGGAGTCTGTACCCACAGGTTTTGTTATTTCTGCTTGACACCTCAGACATTTGTTTTCTCTTCATTCTTTGAAACAGAGCAAACATATTCTAAACATTGCTGGTACTATTTTATTGCAGTATCAACATACCCCCCAATATCCAATCGTTACAGGCCTCAGTTCAGCGAAGATATGTGTACCTAAATTTAAGCCTATGGGTAGTGCCAGTAAGATATTTAAGTATGTACATAGTCCCACCAAAAATCAAAATTAAAATTAAGCACCCTCTTAAGCAACTTCGTGAATCAAGAGCCATGGGCAGCATAGCCTAACAGGCCAAGGGTCAATCCAAAGGGAACAGCTGACTTCTGTTCCTGACGCTGTCAGTCTTTTATTTGTGCAGCCTTGGGCAGCATAATCTAAAAATATTTATATTTAGAAATGAATTCCTGATTATGTAAGTGTTTGCCACAGACAGATATAGCAGATAGATAGCAACAAACCAATGTATCTTTCAAATATGGAAATAAATAACTTTGTAGAGAAGCCCTCAAAACACCACAAGAGTATGTGTAACTTTAAATGATTTTTGGTATTACTTATTCCTTTCTCTCCCCAGACTTAGATAAAAATTATAGCTACCAGACAAACATCATCCTGACACAGGGGCATGTATGATTAACTACCCAAGGAGCATAAGCCCAAAAATGAACAAAGATTCCATCAGTCACACTCAAGAACAAATGAACCCTCTACTTTGTCTTCCTCTTCAGCAGACAAGTCTTTTTATAGTGTTTTCTGATTATATATATATTATTTAGCCTGATCACAAACAAGATCACTTGTCAGCCTCTCTACATCTCAGTTTTTCCAACAGCAATAGGAGGATACTACTTCCCTGCCATTCACAGGTTCTTGTAAAGATTAGTAAGTTTTCATTTGCAGAGCATTTCGAAAAATTAAAAACACTTAACCAATGCTGTATTCTTCTGATGTGTCAGAGTGGGTCTTTGACAGAACCACAGCAACGTAAGCAACCGTGCGTGGACACAATTCTAGGGGCCTCATGGTCCAGCATTGCTTTTCAGTGAACAAGCCAGTCTCACCTACCATTCTGGTTCTGCTAGCAAAGGGAGAGCAATCTTCATGCCCCATAAAAGCTGCATCTACACTAGCCTGCTACGTTGAAGTATCAGACACAACGTTGAAGTAGCACGCATCGTGTCTAAACACACTGAGCGCTACTTCGACATTGCACATTGATTGTGCCAGCCCCGGTGCTTGTGTAGACGCTACGCATCGAAGTAGCATCTTTCGATGTCTACTTTGAAAGAGGCTACTTTGAAGTAGGACTTTAGTGTAAACTTAGACAAATTGCTCTCTGTTAGCAAGACTGGAGGGATGTTCTGCTACCATTATGCACTTACTCAGACTGTAGTTGAACTGCAGCTTACAGCAGTCCAAGCTGCTTGTGTATGGCTTCATGAGCCAAGGGAGCGAGGCATAAGCTAGATCTCCCAGGATCACTATTGGCGTCTCCACGTCTCCAATGGTTATTTGGTCTGGAAAGAAAGTTCCATTCTGCAGTTTTCTGAACAGACCAAAGTTCCTAAAGATGCATGTCATGCACCTTTCCTGACCATCCCACGTTGATATCAGTGAAGTGGTCCTTGTGATCCACCAATGTCTGCAACACCATCAAATACCTGTTGCAGTTTATGTGCTCTGTGGCAAGGTGGTCTGGTGCCAAGATAGGGATGTGTGTTCCATCTATCGCCCTGCAACAGTTAGGGAATCCCATCGCGGCAAAGCCATTCACTCTTGCTATGTCTACATTAGGGATTTTGGCGACAAAACCCGTGTAGCATCCACATTTCCAAGGCATTCTTTTGACAGTAACTCAACAGAATGCGGCACTTCTGTCGACAGTGTTCTGCTGCTCCCCCATGAGGCAGAACATTGACAGAAAGCCGGTCTGGACATTCCAGGGGGCCTTCTGTTGACAGAAAGGGTTTCCAGGACACTGGGCAGCCCTGTCTGCTGTGCTTCCAGTTGGTTGTTCTGTTGAGAGAGTGGCCAGGCAGTCCAGCCACTCTCTTGCAACTGAGCAGATTGCTCTTCTGATCTGCTTGGCTGTCTGGCCACAATCTGTCGACAGAAATTTTGTTGGAAGATATCTTCTGATGGAAACTTCTGTCAACAGATCGCTCTAGTGTAGACAGAGCCTATGACTTGCACATTTCCCAGAGTCACTGTCCTTCATAGCAGAAGATGATTGCATTGGCTATCTGAATCACAGCAGCCCCGACTGTAGATTTGCCTACTCTGACCTGTTTACCCACTGACTGGTAGCTGTCTAGCATTGCAAACTCCCACAGAGCTATTGCCACTTGCTTCTGAACTGTCAGGGCCAGTCTCTTTTAATATTGCTGCACTTCAGGTCAGGGGAAAGCAATTCGTAAAGTTCCATGAAAGTGGCCTTATGAAGGAAGAAGTTTTGTAGCCACTGCTGTTCACCCCAGACCTGAAGAACAGCGTAGTCCCACCAGTCTGAGCCTGTTTCGTGGCAACAGAACTGGCACTTCACTGTGTACAAAGCATCAAATGCAGCCAGTATCTCCATGGTCCTCCTCTCTGATGTTTCATATTTTTGTATGCCTGTGTCCTCCTCAGAGTCTTCATTGCCCTGAAGGCTGCTTAGGTTCTGCATGTACTGCAGTACAAAGTGTGAGGTGCTCACAGTATTTGCCACAAGTTTGAAGTTGGATGGGGGCCATGACAGCCTTGCAATGGCGTCTGCACAAGGACCCAGTGGAAAAAAAAAAGGTGTGAAAGCATTGTTAGCCATTACTTTCTAAAGGGAGGGAGAGGAGATAAGTACACTATGGGAGGCTGTTTTGTTCTGTCACACACTGGGAATTTAACCCAGAATAAAAGGGGGCAGCAGGAACTGTGGGATAAGTACGCACACAGCATTGCTAGCAAAATCAAAACTTCCCACCCTAATGGGGATGTACTTCACCAACTTCTCATGCCAGTGGGGACATGCACCCTTAACTTTACAAAAGTGGGTGCTTAAAAAAAATCAACCTTATCAACCTAATCTCCTAGTGTAGATTTGCCTTTAGGAAGTTAGCTATTTTACCAATGACAAGATATAGGTAGAAGTAAGCCTGAAGTATCTCTGAGACAAGGATTACCTTTCCCTCTTCCCCAGTTCTATGTCCCTTGTTGTCTTCTCCCCTGATGTAAAGAATTCATTCCTTCTGAAGCATCTGCCAACAGCCATTGTCAGAAGGTAGGACGCTGGGCTAGATAGCCCGGTGGACTGACCCAGTATGGCTAATTTTATATTCAGGAAACAAGTCAAGGAATCCATCCTTTTCATTAGAAGATGGCCTTTTTTATATATATCTACACACACATGAGAATATATATAAACATTTACTTTTATGGGAGGTATTCTTCCTGTTCCTTTTGTAGGTGCACATTCACTGGGAATATCCTGAAGAAAGGCCTATAAATTATGAAGAAGTACTTCTATTTTAAGGAAGAGTCAATGAAAAAATATACCCAGTCAAATATAACCTTTCATTTAAAATTGTAAAAAGCCCACATTTATTCCAGCAGTTCACTTTGCTTTCAAAGGAGGTTCATACTCCCTCTGCTGGTACATTTGCTTCAATAGCATAACATAATTGTTCAGTAACTTATACAGAAAATGTAAAGGGTGCAATACATCTGACAAGAAGTGAAGATGAAATTGAAACAAGTTGAGACACACAGAACAAACATAAGGGGCTTGTCTACACTTGCCTCCAACTTGGAAGGGGGCATGGTAATCAGGGTGATGGAAGATTACTAATAAAGTGCTGTGGTGAATATGCAGCACTTCATTATGCTAATTCTCCCCCACAGCAACTTCGAAGTGTCAAACTTTGAAGTGCTGGCATAAATGTAGCTGCTCTGCTTCTAAGTGCCTTCACTCCCTTTGGAGTATTCACTGCAGCACTTCATTAGTAATCTCCCATCACCCTGATTCACTTGCCCCCTTTGAAGTTGGGGGCAAGTGTAGACAAGCCCAAGATGTTTTGTAGAATTTTTAAGAAGCACAAGATTTCTAAGTATCCATGATACATTTGGATTTTATTTATTTATTTATTTTTGTAGTTTACTATAATCTGAGGAAGGAAAACCCTGAATAACATGAATTACTTCAAATTGCTGTGTTTGGAATATTTTAAATAGGAATATAGAGTGTCAAAGTAATAAATAGACAACACAACCAAAGCAAAAAATACATTTTCTGAGCAAATGCCTTTTTGCCAAATAAAAAGTCTGAAGTGCTGAGAATCATGGAAATATGGGGAACTCGTGGAGAACTTCTGTGTGTGTGCTTTTTTCTTGAGATCATTGGTTGGTGGGGTAAAGCAACCCCAAACAGGAAAAAAGATCAGGAGAGAATATTTGTAAGACAGTAACACAGCTAGATTTTTTCTCCAAGGTCATACATTAGACTGGTGAGGACTTCTCTTCTATGCTATTCTAGTTCTTACAGCACACCCATCACAGTATGTAACTGAATGGCATGTCATGAGAGCCTTCAAGGAGCATTTAGATGCCAGGGTTGCTGGAGGGACTTCTCTTACAGCAGCTCAGGGGTCAGCAATCCTTGGCACGCGTACGAAGAGCGGCACATAAGCTGATATTCATCTGCATGTGAGATAAGAGCTCAGCCCTGCCCCTCCTCTCCCCATGCAGCTTGGATGCAAAGATCCACGGGCACCAGTCTGTTCCCGCAAGTGCACACCATGGCAAGCAGAAATGCCATGGGAAGGGAGGGATGTGTGAGCCCCACACATGAGCAGCCAGTGAGAGCAGGGTGGGCTGCAAGTGCAGGACCGTGTGGAGCTACTGGGAGCGTGGATCTGGGCACTTCCCTGGGGCAAGGATGGAATTGCTCCCCCTGCTGCAAGTGCCACCCTCTACTCCCACCATCTGCCCTCCTCTGGGGAAGGGGACTGTGGTCCTCTGACCCCCAGCCAGCTCTGCCATCTGCCCCTACCTTCCTCAGAGACAGGGACTGAGCCTTTCTGCTCCCTACACCTTCCATATGGCCCCCTAGGGACAGGATTGAGCTCCTCTGGCCCCCCCCTTGCCATCTGCCCTGTGGCAGGGATTTTTTAGTCCATCTGCCCACTGTCTGGGATGGAGGCCAACCCTGCCAGCTTTCCATCTTTGCCCTGTCTTGCCACCTCACCAATCACTGCTACCATCCTTTGGGTAGGGGCTTAATTCTAGTGAGGTATTTGGAGGTCTTGCTCCCCCAAGGCTGCCCACCTCCTCCCCCTGAGCTCACTTGCCCCCAGCACATCAGCCCTGCTTCCACGTGCAACGGATCTCCCTCCTGCCACCAGCCACAGGGGAAAGCTCTGCATCTCGGTTTATGTATTAATGAAGCTGCGGTAAGTAGGACTATCCGTAACTCTGAAAGGTATCACCTGCATTCCCATACATAGGGGTCAAAAGGTCACCCCCCCCGGGAAAGAGGGGCTGACCCCTACGTTAGCAGCGCACTGCACTGCACTGCACAGCAGTGGTTGGCAGACGCTTTGTACGAAACGGAAAGGGCGTAGGGAGGAATCTGGCCCACGGGGGCTGATTTGTTGCCTGTACCCACAGGACGATTCAGAACCTTCCCAGGGTCACTACCTCGCGCAGCCCCCACCCACGGTGGGCGGAGACGCGCGCCTGCTCTGCTCTGCGCTCTCACACGGAGGCGAGGCTCAACGGCCACACGCCAATGTTTCTACAAGATCCTCCAAGGAAGCCAAGAAATGCGTCCCTGGGCGCAGCGCTACCCCACACAGAGCGCCTGCACAGCCCGGCTCCGGCCCCGGACTACTTTCAGCTCGCGGCCTGGCGCAGGCTTGCAGGAAGGCGTCGCAACGCACCGCCGCCAGAGCCGCAGGGGGAGGTGTCAGGCAGATCGCGGATCGCTCCGCGGATCTGCACACATGAGGCTCGTCCGCCAGCAGCAGCGGCTCCGCCCCCTTTCTGCCTCTTCCCCCTCAAGCCCCGCCCCCCGACCAGCCGGAAATCGGACCCAGCTGGGAACCTTGAGGTGAGCGTGTTCTGTCCCCTACTTCCCCCCCACCGCGTGCAGCGGGCTCAGCTGCTCTGCGCCCCCTCGCTCCGCCGCCGCGCGTGCTGAGCCCAACCGCTGCGTACCCCCCCTCTCCTGCCGCCGCGCGTGTTCAGCCCAACCGCTGCGTACGCCATTCCCCTCCCGCGCGGAGCCGGGCCCGGCCGCTCTGCGCACCCTGCACTCGGCGCGAGATGAGCCCAGCCGCTGTGCGCCCCGCTCCCCCGCCAGCTGAGCCCCTTGGCAGATGCGGAGAAGGGATGAAAGTGCTTCCAGGAGCCTTCATGATGCGGGGGGGAGGTGTTCAGGTGTACAGCGGTAATTGAGGGCAAAGAGCAGTTGGATGTGGTTATTTTCCTTTAACATTATTGACAAAAGTGCCGTCTCTTCCGAAGGGCTTTGGGCGGCCTTTCGGGTAACTGTCAATAGCGCTGTCTGCGGAGGTTAGTAAACAGGCAGGATCGCTCTCTCCCCTGTTCAGTCGTTCTCCCCGGGGGGTAACTCAGAGCTCTCACAGAGGGTAGATTAAAAGTGTTTCTCATCCTTTATTTATGAATTAAAATTATTTTATGTTCATCTAGTTTTTTACTTATCTTTTTTGCACAATCATAAGTATGATGGTAAGTTTGTTGTCTAGAGACAATTTCTTCCAACTAACCAGTTATGGTTAAGTTGTGTAAGCAAATGTTTTGCAGTGGTAGGAAAAAAAAACCTGTGGGTGTCTGAAAATTGTAGGTACTGGGTGTAAATGCTTGTTTTTTTATATAGTACCCCCTTTCAAAAAAAATAAAATGTTGAGAAACACTGATCTAGTTAATGATTAAAACTATGCATAGACTGAGCTGTGAGTCCTCATTGGAGGCATGCATTGCATGTAGAGGAGGGACACTAACAAGAAGGTCCAACAGGGCTGGTGCTTTACTGCTCACCATGAGAGGTGCCCAAGGTGGCCTGCAGCCATACTGCTCAACACACCCTGTACCCCTTGTCCAAATAGGTCAAGCTCAGACCCACTGAGTGCAGGACAAGGGGATTCTACACTGAGGCCTTGGGGTGCACTGCCAGCTGTTGGTGAACCTGGCCTGCTTGGGGTGTGGACAGGTGACTGTAGGCCTCTGGTCTGGTAGTGCTAAAAATGGTTTGTGGGGGCTTTGCTAATCAGTTGGGCAGTATCTGAATCTCTCCTAGCCAAGTGCTGTGCTTATAGGCAGCACTGGTTGGACCTAACCTCTCTCTACTTGCGTCTGGATCTCCACTGCACTGGAGGCCTGTCTAGTATGTGCTGTGCTGTTTGCCCGATCCCTGACTGCTCCCCTAAACGGAGAGGGCCTCAGGCCAGTGCCAATGGTCAGCCTTTTGCCAGGGGCCTTCAGGCTAGTCTTGCACACTGTCCTGTTTTCCCTTTGAGAAGTATGCTCACCCTACTCCAGGGACTCTGTGCTATGCTCGTGATGAGTGGTTCTTGTGGTCTCTGGCCGCTTACACCTGTTTCTCATATGGTCAAATCTCTGCATAGCTGTGGGGTGTGAGTTTGTTCCTCAATGAGGGTGAGTTTTAGTGGGGTGCTGGGTCTGTGGCAGCTGAAGGTTGCCTCCACCCTCCCTACCCTTCTGAAGGGAGGCCAGGGATTCACTGAACTCAGCTGCTGAAACTTGGGCAGGATCAGGCCTTGAGCACTGGGCCCCATGACTGCCTCAGACCTGCTGGTCTCTGCATCCATCCGGTGGTATGTGAGCGGGTGGGAGGCAGAGAGGAGTGAGTGGTAGGTGAGGCCTTGGGGAGAAAAGGCTGACAAAAGGGGCAGGGTGGTAAATCATCAGTATAGTGGAGAGCAGGGCTGTGGTGCTGGGGCCTCTTTTGAATGTGGACCTAGTGCTCTTAAACCTGGTACTGTAGATCAGGATTATGCAATATCAGCCCAACCATAGTCCTGGAGCCTTGCTGCACTAACCTAGACAACTCCTGTGTCAGAGAGAGGTTCTCCTGCTACTGTAGTTAATCCGCCTCTGCCACAGACTGGTTGTAAGTGCTTGGAAGAGCCAAGCTATTGACTCATTTTATTTACAGAGGAGATTAGGCCAACCTATCTGCGCCACAAAATGTGCAACAATGTTCATAGCCCTCAACAATATAGTCAAGAGCTTTGTAATGAACTGGAACCACTACCAATTCCGAGTTCTCCTGTTTGGCCTGTTGGCAGCTCCCCATGTGTTTACCAAATGCATGGCAGTGGACGCAGCTCTTCTTTGTAGGTATCACATGTAGGTGTTCCCCCACCTAAATGACTGGCTAATCATGCCCAACTCCAGTGATCTGCTGTCCCAGTTTGCTTTGATTAGGACTATCGTCAACAATCTAGGTCTCCTCATAAATGAGGAGACATCCATTCTGTTCCCAGCTCAGAGAATAGAGTTTATTGGAAAAACAAAGAGAAGTCCAGTGGCACCTTATAGACTAATAGATATTTTGGAGCATAAGCTTCTGTGGACAAAGGCTTACATTGTCAGTGCCTCTGACAAAGCAGGCCTTTGTCCATGACAGCTTAAGCTCCAAAATATCTTTTAGTTTGTCAAGTAACACAGGACTTCTCGGAGTTTATTGGAACTGTCCTGGACTCCATCCAAGCCAGGGCTCTCCTATCATCCACGAGGTTCAAAACCTTGTCAGATACTATTCTCAAGTTGCATCAGTTTGTGACTACCGCTGTGAGAAACTGTCTGAAACTGCTCAGCCACATGTTCACCTGTGCATACATGGTGCGTCATGCAAGGCTTCAACTCAGACTATTGCAGTTGTGGTTAGAGACAATCTATCACAAGCCACAGAGGTGTTTATACAAGCTGTTGACTCTCTCCACCCAGTTCTCAACTTGCTGACCTGGAGGTTAGACCACCCAGAGGTATGCGCAGGCATCCCCTTCATGACAACACAACCATTGCTATGGCTGGTAAGAGATACCTCAGATGGGGTGCTCATATAGAAGACATCATGACTTATTGGGGGTCTCTGGTTTGCAGCCAATATGATTCTCCATATCAATGTCAGAAAATTGAAAGCAGTTTGCTTAGATTGCTGGGTGTTCCAGCTGGCTGTCAATACTGACATATGCCAACATGACAGGTACAACGTGACAGCAATGTTCTGTATCAACCTTTAGGGGTACACGCTCCTCTACCCTGTGCAGGAAGGCTTCCTGCTCTGGGACTTTTGTGTAGAGCATTCAGTCCTCCAGCAGTCCTCTTCTGGATGTGCAGAATGAGTGGCAGACCTTTTCAACAGGTTGTTCAGGGTCATGAGTGTTTAGTTTGCCCTCATGTGGCCAACTTACTTTTTCAGCACTGGAGCTTCACCACAAGGCTCAACAAGAAATGCCAACAGTTCTGCTACCTCCAGATCCACAGACCCGAGTCAATGTTGGATGTGTTCCTGATGTCATGAGCATATTGTCTACTGCACGTTTTCCACCCCATTCCACTGGTCCATAGAGTCTTTCTCAAAAGCGGGAGAGATTGAGCTCATGTCGTATTGAGTGCTCCTGCTTGGCCTTGCCAGCATTGGTTTATACCGCTCCTGGACATGTTGGTGGAGGCTCCAGTAACCCTACTTTCTACCCAGAGCTTCTGACACAGAGCCACAGGCATCTTCACCATCCAAATGTTACGGTGTGGAAGCTCTGTGACTGAACCCATTTAAGCTCTTCTGTTCAGATCATATAGACAGGTCCTCCTTAGTTGTAGAAACCCCTCAACGAGAGTGACGTATTTCACTGAGTGGAAGAGAGTCTCCATCTGGGGGGCATAGCATGGGGCCTCCCTGACTCTCACTTCCCTAAATCTATATTGGATTTTGTCTGCAACACTTTAATCAGCAAGGGTTGTCGGTGTCTTCTGAAAGGGTCCATCTAGCCGCCATTTTGGTGTTTCATCCTGGGGTACAAGGTCAATCATTTTTCAACAACCCAATCATTAGACACTTTCTAAAGGCCTTTGGATAGGTTCTATCCTTGTGTTCGCCAGCCAGTGCCCCCTAGGACTTTAACTTGGTTCTGTGCTGGCTGAAGGGGGGTGGGGCCCGTTTGAACCTTTGGCCACGTGTTCACTGTTCCTGCATCTGAGAGTGTTATAGTCTTTAGGCTATACCTCTGCCTCTGCTTATGACACACTCTGGCTACGTCTACACGTGCCCCAAACTTCGAAATGGCCATGCAAATGGCCATTTCGAAGTTTACTAATGAAGCGCTGAAATGCATATTCAGTGCTTCATTAGCACGCGGGCGGCAGCGGCGCTTCGAAATTGATGCGCCTTGCTGCCGCGCGGCGCGTCCAGACGGGGCTCCTTTTTGAAAGGGCCCCGCCTACTTCGAAGTCCCCTTATTCCCTTCAGCTCATGGGAATAAGGGGACTTCGAAGAAGGTGGCGTCCTTTCGAAAAGGAGCCCCGTCTGGACGCGCCGCGCGGCAGCAAGGCGCATCAATTTCGAAGCGCCGCTGCCGCCCGCGTGCTAATGAAGCGCTGAATATGCATTTCAGCGCTTCATTAGTAAACTTCGAAATGGCCATTTGCATGGCCATTTTGAAGTTTGGGGCACGTGTAGACACGGCCTCTGCCAGAGCTCAGGCTTTCTCTACAGCATTCCTTGCCCAGCTTCCTATCCAGGAAATTTGTAGGACCACAACACAGTCATCCATTCATATGTTTTCTACACAGCAGTTTTTGGATGAGACAGCGTTCCAATCAGTGAGGAACTCTGACCCCATCTCCTAGACTTGGGCTTGTGAATCCTCTGATTGGAATGCACGTGAAGAAACACTTGAAGAAGAAAAAACGTTGTCTTTGGTAGCTGTTGTTCTTCGAGATGTGATGTTCATGTCCATTCTAACACCCACTCTCCTTCCCTTTTGTCAGAATTGTAGGCAAGAAAGAACTGGGAGGTGGGGGGATTGGGTTGGCAGGGCTCTATATTTGGCACCATATCTACACCACTTTGGGGAGACCCAGGCCAACCCTATGGCTGGCTGCTTGGTGAAGTATCTTCTGAGTGCTATGCGCTTGCATGCGTGAACACACCTGTTTGGAATGGACATGAACAATACATCTTGGAGAATAACAGTTACAAAAGATGAGTAATGTTTTTTATCGTTTGGTTGGTGCCTTATGGGGTGGTTTTACATGATTTTATTTTTAAATGATGTTTTGTAGAGCAGTGCTGCTTGGTAGCCCCATCCCAAATTTAAATTTAGTCCTGTTGTGCTAAATTTTGTGCAAAATGATTAAAAATAACAGTGTGACCTTAGTATTTGTTTTAAAGGCTTGTAAGCTATTCCAGAAGAAATCATGACAAGGTGGGCCCGTATAAGTACCACACATAACAAAAAGCCTCTGGATGCTACGCCATGGGAAGATATGAAAAATGGATCTACCAATGGAACAGCAAGGAATAAACAGCAAAATTATTCAAATAATCTTGCTTTAAAGAATGCTCAAGTGAAGAAGAAGAATAAAAAGAAAAAAGACTATTTGAATGAAGATGTTAATGGATTCATGGAATACTTAAAACAGAACTCACAGGCTATACATGATGGAAAGGTGAGCGCAGCTGACAGCCGTGAGGTGAGGGGAGAAGTAGCAACGGCCTTGAAGAAAGACAAGCGTCGGGAAGGAAGAAGATTAAAGAGACAGGAGATGAAGAAAAACACCATGGTAAGATCTCTGTGCTGTTTTTTGCCTTTCTCTTCTTGGTTCTCTGTTAAGTTTCCTACTTACTAGCCATGTATAAGTCACTTGCATAATCTTATCTTAAATTTGACCTAAGAACTTGGTAAAGACTCATTTTTCCATTACCAATCTTTCTGAACACTTCAAGGTTTTGTTCAAAAGTGTGTTCTAAGATTAAAGTGAAAGTAAACTGAGAAAAAAAACACTTTTTTTTTTTTTTAAACAAGATGCAAACATTTGTAGGAAAGTCATATAGCCTGCAGAATTCCAGTGTACCAACAGTAAACCCTGGAGTTACATGGGGATTGCCTTTTGCAACCCTTGTTTAACTTGAATTTTTGTGCAAGTCGAGGGGAGATGGGAGCTAGGCTGCCAGAGTGGCTGGGAGCCAGAAACCCAGGGGCAGCCTGTTCCCATCTCCCTGTTGCTTGCAGGACCCAGAAAACTGACCAGCTGGTTATTTTCCTGGCTACAAGGAGCGGAGAGGAGCCGGGAGCCAGGCTGCTCCTGGTTCCTGGCTCCCCTCCGCTGGCTGGAGCCAGGAAACTGACCAAGGCTACTGGCCTGCTCCTTTCCAGCTGGTCAGTTTCCTGGGTCCCACGGTAGCCTTGGTCGGTTTCCTGGCTCCAGCCAGCGGAGGGGAGTCAGGAACCAGGGCAAGCTGGTTCCCAGCTCTTCTCTACTCCTTGGAGCCAGAAGACTAACCAGGGCTGCTGTCATGCTCAGTTTCCCAGCTCTGCAAGTGGAAGCGACCCAGGAGCCAGGCTGCTGCCTGGTTCTCAGCTCCCTGCCACTCCAGGGACCAGGCAACCGCTCTTGTTGTGGGTGGCAGTCACGTTAACCTGTGACACGTTCAACTTGCTTGTGTGTATCTCGAAGATTTACTGTAATGTGAAATTGTTCCCCTGTTTGGAATCCACAGAATGTACCAAACTTACTTTTTGAAGGAAGAATCACTCCTTCTGGAATGATTGAATATTGATCAGTAAATGCCAAATATGAAATTCCTACATATATCTTTTCCTAATCTTGTAGATCGGTGAATAGTGCTTATAATATTGGAGATCGATCATCTAATCGGTTGTGGATGCAGGCTTGTGATAACTATGTTGTGGTTTACTAGACAAATTGGATTTATCCCTATTATAATCCAGGAATTTTCCTCTTGGGTCCGCCCATGTAAAATTCATAAAGTACTTTATTAGATTGGGATTTTGTGGTCTTGCTTTCGGTGCCAGTTATTGAATCTTAGACCTTTGAAATCATTATAGCTATCGTTGGGTGTTGGTGTGACCTTATTTTAAAGTTGTAAGTGCAAAAACTTGATGCCAAAATCTAAAACTGAACCTTGACTGTGTTCTCTCCTTGCCTAAATGTGGGTATATGACACACACAGTTTTCAGGTAACCTTAATTTTAATAGGAAAAACATGTAGTGAATTTCCCTGGTCAATTTAGTAACTCACGTTTTATTTTCCAAGGTATGTTTCCACTGCAGGAAGCCTGGCCATGGACTTGCTGACTGTCCAGCTGCACTTGAAACTCAGGATATGGGTACTGGAATCTGTTACCGATGTGGATCTACAGAGCATGAAATCACCAAGTGTAGAGCAAAAGTTGATCCAGCTCTTGGTATGTTTTTAACATGTGCATTTCACTTTTTAAGAAAGTGGAAGTTTTGGAAGTGTTTGCTGATCATGGAGAAAATTAACAGTTTTGAGACCTGTTTAAGTGGTTCCCTATTATTTTAATATTGATTTTCTCTTCTGTAAAAACACTGTGTGATTATCTATAACTTTGGTGTGATGCTTAAACATGCATCTTAATAGAAGAAAATTGGTGTCTTACAGGGGAATTTCCATATGCAAAATGTTTTATTTGTGGTGAGATGGGGCATCTGTCAAGATCATGTCCAGATAATCCTAAAGGCCTATATGCTGAAGGTAAGTATAATTATTGCAGTAAGTTAAACATTTGCCCTCTTTATAATGGTGGTTGAAGTGTCAAAGGACAAGATAATAGCTGCTGGGTACTAGACAGCATAGTGAATAGATCTCTTTAGAAGAGGTGGACTGTGTACTTTGTGTAGATAAAGTATGGGGCAACTCTTAGAGGGTCTGATGTAAGCGTTCATTAGCTAATGGTTAATCCAAGTAACTGAGCATCAGTAGGATAGGTAGAAAAGTGTGGGAAACGCTCCCCCCCCCAGTGGTTCTATGAGGGGAAAAGACCCATTGTATTTATGTATGTAACCAGTGAAATATACACATGGAGAAATCTGATGAAGTGTTTCTTACCTGTGAGAGCTAATAAATAAAATTATTAGTCTATAAGGTGCTACAGTACTGCTTGTTTTATTTTGTGAGGCCAGAGAAGCGCATTTAAGACTATTTACCATGGAGAAAGGGAGACACTTTAAACCTGTGGGGAGGCAGTGAATAGTCTCTTTTGGCTAAAGAGACAGACACGTTAACAGCTAAACAAGTTTTTCAGTACACCCTCCCCTCCCCCACCATTATATATTGGATACATGGGTCTTTTCAGGTATTCTGTGGGTGTTAGCCAAACAAAATTTATTGTTGCACTAAAATTCCGTGTTTCACTATGTGATGACACTGCAAAAGAACAAGGAAATCAGAATAAAGGCTGACACTCTGACTTTGACTTGTGCTTAGGAATTGTAATTCACGTAGCCTGTGATCATATGTAGCTCAGAAACATGCAGTCCCTAGGTATCCTGGGACTTGTAACATTTGTTAATGAAGCCTCTATTCTGGAAAAGGGACAACCTCATTTAAATCATGCTTCTGTCTGAAAATGTTTAATGTAAGAAAGGGATTAAAATAGTCTTTTGAAATCTGATAATCCCTTTTTTGTATAACTCTCTTTCATATCCCAGTGTAATCAGCCACTTTGTGGATCTTTCACGCAACTTGGAAAATATAGAAAAGTGATTGTAAAATCTGGGATTATTAGGGCAACTCAGATGTATTTAAAATTACTTTTAATCTTTTTTGAATTGACTAGCTCTCAAATAGATGTTACTGCTTTAAAGGCTGGATTTTGTTGTCGGACATTCCCATGCAACTCCTGTTAACTTGAGAAGTAATTCTTGTATGCTAGTATCTTACAACTTGTTACTAAGTAAACAGAGTGTGAGAATTTCAAATAGCTACTCAATATTTCCAGGAAAATATCCATTCAAATTAGTCTTTACAGTAACATTTAATACAGGTTGAACCTCTGTAACCCAGAACTCTCTCATCCAGCAAACTGTGTAATCTGGCATGCTTTCAGTTAGGCTGAGGACCACTTATCATGGGTGTGGCCAAGTTTTCTGTGGTCCCATAAAGTTTGTTTACGGACACCAATCCTGGCTCTCAGTGTTCTCTGCTGTTGTTTAGCTGTAATTTACCCTTAAATGTCTTCTAAGAGCCCATTGAGTAGTGGAAGGGTTGGTAATGTGATAGACAATACTGACCCCATCGTCCAGCAGATTCTCTCATCCAGCACTGGTCAGGTCCCAAGGGTGCCAGGAAAGAGAGGTTCAACCTGTACTGCATGTGCATACATCCTTTGGCATCCATAGATATGAGTGCTTTACAAATAAGGGTACATATAAGATCCCTATTTTGTAGAGGGAGAACTGAGGCACACAAGTCAAATTATTAGTCCATGCTCACAAATCTTACTCTATGAAAGTCCTGTGAATTAGTTTCTAGAGGGAATTTATATCGTAATTGGTGCTGTATCTTTGGAGCAGTATATATTTTGAATTAGTTTTTGTAATATTTAAATTTGCTTGTTTCAAGTGAAGGTTAGTCTTTATAACATGTTGACAGGTGATTACAATATGCATTATGCTAAAGCAAATGTTATTTCCAGCTGTTTAAAAATAGTGTTGGTTGTTTGTTTCTTTCTTTAATAGGAGGTTGCTGCAGGCTTTGTGGATCTGTGGAACACTTTAAAAAAGATTGTCCAGAAAACCAGAACTCAGGTGAGATCCAAGTGAATACAGCTTACGTGTCAGTTTTAATATAAAGACAGATTATTCTAGTCCAATGATTAGAGCTATAAAGAAGGCGTGGAAAATGCACTCTTCTGGTAGCAAATATTAAACTGTTTGGGAGGAATAGGGAGTACAGGTGAGTTAAGTAAACTGCGGAAATTGGCTGCTTTCATTACAAATGGGATCTAGCCCTTAAACTTTTGGCTGTGTTCAGGGGGTGCTTGTCTTAGGTGGCTGATGCTCTGTGGGCGGCACTATGGGCTGTATTTTGCCTGCCTTTGATCTAGAGCAGGGATGAACAAAGTGGGGAGGAGGCAGGGGTGAAATTTTGGACGGGGGGCACAGCATAATTGGCTGCTAGGTCTCAGGTTCATCCATCTCATCCAAAAAGGTTGAAATATGTTACTGTTTTATGTTTGTATATGTACATTTATATGCCAGTTAAAGTTGTTACATACTTATTTCCTTACACGTGCTAAAGGGGTTCTTTTTTTATATGAACAAAACCAAATTCCCATTGGTTTGAATTACACTAGATAGGTTGGGGGGCCCTGCTAATTGCAGGGATGAAAAGTGGGGCCCAGCGTAAAAAGTTTGCTCTCCGCGCTCTAGGGACTACAGCCTGGTATGAATCCAACAGCTGAGGCTGGAGGAATGAACAGTTTGCTCCTTGAGTGCCAGTGCTGGTGGCTGGGGGAAGACACTTTTTATTAGTTTCTGGTTAACTGTTTTAGTCTGTGCTAAAGGTTGTTGGTTAGTTCTTTTAAGCCCTGCCAAAATTAGTGTTTGTTCAACTATCTGGAAAAATTAGCTGAAAAATATCACTGTTGTCTACTAATAACTCTGAAAAGTCATGATTTAGATTTTTATATTCATTTATTTTTATTTCCCCCCTTCCTACCCGTGTTCTTTATTATAAAATTATTTGCATTTGGCAGAAGTGGCTTAATGATCATGCAGAGAATGGAGTACAGGTATTACCAGTTTTTAATAGTTGTTAAACTACTGCTTTGTTTTCTGGATATCTATAATAGAGAGAATAGGAAGTGAAATCACAGTAGAGAGATTATATGTTGGCATAGTGAAATGAGTCATTTTGAGTTGTACACATTCGTGATTTTTCACCTTCCTCTCAGTCTCTAGTGTCACTGGCTGGAAGATACTGTCAGATTTCCATTATCAAATTCAGTTTGCTTCTCTAGAAACTCACATTCTTCATTCATCACTACTAAATGTATATATCTGTATCATATAAATATTAACACTGTTATTCTCCATGTGCAGGGAGTCTCTGAGGGTGCTTGACATTAGGTGTACATGAAAGGTTGAAACAAAAAAGCAGTCCAATAGCACTTTAAAGATTAACAGAATAATTTATTAGGTGATGAGCTTTCATGGGATGTCTTCTGATCAATGGTTGAAGTGTTAGTTTGTTGAAGCATTTTGTCAAGTTGGATTTGTATGGGACTGTTTATCTGGTTTATGGTTGCCAGAGATTTGTGGTATAGAAGGCCACTGGTGAGAAAAGATTAGCAGGTAGTTTTGTTTGATGTAGGTTAGACAAAAGTAATTTCTGGTAATGTTGGGGGAGATCTGAGATGATTCATTCTGAGGCTCAAACCTTACTGATATAATAGATTCCCTTGGAGCAGAGTTATTTTTTCAGGGATCTGCCCAACCTGCTGAAAATTAAAGCCGTGAAATTGCCCAGCTCCAAGTGGCCCAACCTGAACTGGCTTGGGGCAGTCCTGGCTTTTGCCAGAAAGAATGACACAGACAGAAACAGGATATGGAAGCACAGGTAAGAGTGAAAAATTGTAGGGCAAACAGAATCTAGTGAGTGCTAGTGAAAGCTTGCCTGCCTGGATCCTCCACTGTGAGTGATGCACATGACTTGGGAGAGCAGCTTGAAACTTCTGAATAGTTGTGTATATTGGGGCTGCATATCATCCATGTCCTTGTATGCTTCTTTACCCCACCTCCAGGTCTGTTAGATTGCTGCTGTTATTGTTGTGACTTTGGTTCTGGAACTCTGATGTCAGACTCATGCTGTCCAGTAACTCAGCAGCAAGTTCTTTTATGCAATTTTTCTTTCTAGATCCTCTAGGACTCTTCAGGAGGGAGTCCTGAGGACATAGGTGGCATACGTGTGCAGCCCTAATGGCTGGGTACTGTTTAGACATTCTGACATTCCAAGGTGATCATATCCCCTACAGCTTGGACTCCTGCAAGCAATAATCTTGGCTTACTGAGTTTAAGTAACGGTTTTGAGTACTGTGCTTGCTCCATGCAATTCCTGTACTTCAGAACGTATGACAAGTATGAGAGTCAAAAGTTTAGTGATCAGAACTATAAATATCTTCTGTGAGGTCTGTAATGGCAACTGACAAATGCCACGTTGCTTGCAGACACACACAGTACAGTCCCATCTAGAAAAATAAGGATCTCTCTTAGGATTGTACTGAAACTAAATGGTATATATGTTGCTGAACTGGAATTCTACATGGCTGGGAAAACTCCCAGATCTTTAGTGAAGATTGATAGTGTAGATGGTATGGAATTTTATAGGCGAGCTATTAGAACAAACATGGATATTTAAAAATAACCATTGCCACTTACGAAACTGTTAGAATTCATTGACTCTATAATGATACACTGTGGATCAGAATGAGAAGAGGAAATTTTGTAAGCGATTTGCATCATGCAAAGTGCTCTTTGTTAGTGGGCTAGATTATGATAAGTGATACTCCAAAAGTCAGCTACCAAAACACACACCATTTTCACAGTGCCTCTCTTTATTCAGCTGCATTTTGGTTTGCCAAAGCTATTTGTTACTTGTTTTAGAACAGGAGTAGGCAAAATTATGCCCAGGGACTGGATCCAGCCCACCAAGCATTTCTCTCTAGTTCGCCCAGCTAATTAGCAGAGCACATGTATTTACAGCCAGCAGCATGTGTTCATTTGCCCCACCCCCCATCTTTTTCCATCTGCAACTCCTAAGATTCTCCTGCTAGCTTTGCAGAGGGGAAAGGAGTTGAGTGGAAAGGATAGTGCTGAAGTCAATGTGTTCCCCTGCCCTGTAACTCATCTCTACAGAGCAGGGTTTGGCGAGAGAGAGACACAGCAGAGCTGCTTCAGTCAGAAACATGGATGGTAAGTGACTCAGGAGTGCAGAGGAGAGGAGGGAGGGAGACGACAGAGCAGGACATTGCTCCTAAAGAGATGAAGGGTGATGCCTTTCGTAAACTTACCCAGCAGCAGCCAGCACACACACTGTCACTGTGACACTCACTCACACTCTCTGTCACTCTGTCTCCCATGTAGTGTTTCTCTTTCGCACTCGCACTCTTTGTCTCTCTCTCTGTAGTCCTCTCCCCTTCCGGGGGCCCGAGAGCTGGCCCACAACCATTACCAAAATTTGTTGCGTGATCCTTCTGTGAAAATTATTGCCCACCCGTTTTAGATTGTGGAACTGTCACATACGTACTAAAATTAGTATAGGTTACTGATAACCATGCAATATTTTCAGCACATTGTGACCAGTTGGCCTCTAAACATTGAACTGCTGTACAGAAAAGAAACAGCATGCCAGTGCGCTGTGTGTTTAGGAGGAATATATTACCTGGTATTGAATGGAATAAAGGGTGGAAAGATATTCTTGTGATTAAAGCAAGGGAGTCAAGAGATCAGCTGTGCCACAAACTTCTTGTATGACCTTTGGCAAATCATTTCTGCCTTAAAATCACAATCTTATGGGGATGATATTTACCTACCCTCTAGGCATGCTAAGGCTTAATTAATGTTAGTTAATTACAGCGAGGGCTTTGTGGAAGGTGTTAGAGGGGAAAGAGAGTATTATTGTTAACCCACTTCAGTTATAATAGCAGAGGGCCTTGGTGAGCTCCCTGCTGAGAAAATATACCCTTATAAAGTGTGTTCCATGTTTTGGGTTTTGTTTAAAGCTACAGTATTTATGGAACCCTAAATATGTTGTGGGGGAGAGCTGAATTCACAGAATAGATGTTGAACAACTTGGCTAACATGATGTGAGTTTGTCAGAGCTAGAATTAAAATTCAAGACATCCTGATCGATAAGATGTGGGCCAATGGTTTAGCCATAAAACTAGTCAAAATGAAAATCTGGGATACAACAGATAGGAGTTTTACATGACGTTTTTTGTTTCTCTTGCTCAACAGATCAAGCAGTAACAGTTGGTCGATGGTCCTATGGAATGAGTGCAGATTATGAAGAAATCCTAGAGAGTCCTAAACCACAAAAGCCTAAAGTAAAAGTCCCAAAAATTGTTAATTTTTGATAAATGCTCTTGATTATCAAACAAATTAAACATCACTTGTCTTCCAAGTAGCGATTGGCTTGTACAACTGGAGGGTAAAGCTGAGTTCCTTAGGACAAATTAAATCATATCCTACTGGGCATGACTCCACTGACACTTGTACCGTTGCGTACACTTAGATTGGGTCTGGCTATCATTAGCTTCAGTAAACTAGCTGGATTGCAGTTTCTGTATCACTTCCTATGAATTCACAATTTTCTACACCTCCTCCCACCCTAACCTTAAATGGTGATCGCTTAAAAACCTAGGTGATGCTTACATGAAGGTGTCCTGAAGAGAGAGGGTAAACAAATATTGTTTAAAAATGCTAGTAGATTGTTGTCAAGGTTTGGGACTAACAGCACCTCTGGTCGTCTTAAATACGCTCATTTGGTTTGAAACTTCATGCTGTCCACTCTCTCAGGGTGGAATCAGATGGTTTTCCCACTCTGAGACTGGTTACTGTAGTATTCAGTGTACCAGCTAATTTTACTCCTACAAATTGGCTTGTATTGAGGTATCTCTGGTTTTTGTTTTAAGAGGTTGTGCTGATCTGAAACAGTGTTTATGAACCTTGACTATAGAAGATTAAAAAGGCCAAACACACACACAATCTGGTATGCATATTCTCTATGACATTTGGATAGTTACTTGCCTAGTGTAAAACTTCTAGAAGCCGCCCTGATTTTATTAATGTGTTACACAACAATGGGGCCAAACCTCAAAATGTATCTGAATGGAAATATCTGGCTTTTCAGTGGTGTACTATGGTGCCAAGACCAATTTGATGTATTCAGTGTTAAATCTGAATTGCTAAAGCATTTACAGACCAAGTACTTCTGTGTACACTAGAATATGCTTAAAGGCATGAAGGATCCCTGTCTCATCACAGTCTCACTTTGGCTCAAAACTCTATTTGTGAGACAATGTATTAAACTTAGTTGTCTTGTCTGTTAGCTAATCTTAGAAGGAAAATTATGTAGTGATTAAGATGTTCTATTTGAATAATGGCCTCGCAGATTAGGCCCAAGGCTCTCTTTTGGGCTTAGTCATGGCTTATTGCTGCCTTAGAATATATGTTTCTTGTGGTAAATCCAAATGCGCATATATATACACACATATATATAGTTTAAATGCTTCCTTATTTATAAATTTTGTTTAAAAATTGACTTGTTTTTATAAAATATATTAAAAGTTTGAATTTTCTATCATGGAGTTGCATTTTTCTAAGGAATTCCCTGGTTCTGGTCTTATTCTGCTATAGACTAGCTTTCCTTTTGGTGTATCTTCAGCTAATGCTTCTGGCTCATAAGCCACCATAAAGTAAATTAAATATAGTGTATAAAAGATAAAGAAATGCAAAGTGGAAGTAAATACCACTAGCCACCTGACTGACTAATACTTTATTGCAATTAACCATAGAAGGATAGCTGAGAGGGAGATCATAGAATAAATGTTAGTCTTTTAAAGGCAAGAAAGAGTTTTGACTGAGATTTTAACAAGTATATGTATATTTGGTTTACTGTACTGAGGGGGCCCATTCCTGCATCATTGATATCTGGGTGGTGATGGGTATCACAGAGCTGACTTTTCACCTAGCAGCGGACCATGCTGGGAGAATTCACTGGAGTGGGGCCAAGCAAACCCTCTGCAGAAGCAGCTCTTGTGTAACCTACGTGTAGCACAAAACAGCATGCTCATCCCCTCTCCCTTTTGGTAACTCAGCATTCCTGCTGACTTTGATAATGACAAGATTGACACAACTGTTATTCAGAATCAAGAGGGTAATGCTGTCCTACAGCTGTTGAATTTCATCATCTTGTACTCCAAAAGTACAAGCCAAGCTCCAACAGCAACTACTGAGCCATGTTGGAGTAAGACTAGGAAGCCCATTTTGCTGCTTTTGTGTCATTTTTTGTTGCAGCTTTCAGGTAGGGCCAATGCATAATTTTGTATAACACTGCCAAATGCATGATGTTATACACAGTCTCTCATTTTCCCATAGTCTGCATTTAAGTACTGAGATGTCTTAGCAGATGTCTTATATGTTTGTAAAGTGGCAGAGAAGAGCTAGGTGTGTTATGACACAATATAAAACAAACAGCATGTATAATAATCTTCCAGCAATTTATTCACAAGATTGATTACAAAATTTACATCTCTAAAAACACATCCTTCACATGAGTCCAGAAATCCAGCTATGTTAACGTACCAGCAAAGTAGGGCTAGGCAGAGGCAGTTGAAAGTCTCAGGATAGCATGCGGTCCTTGGAATGTTTTATACTAGGAAAATGCAAAATTAGAGTATGTAACCAGTGTTACTTTTCAATCAGTATTTCAGCCTTCCAAGAGCATTTGTGTGTGGCTGTTTTAAAGTAGGAAACTGGATAGTATAACTGTAACCTACAGGAAGCACTGCTGGATGCTAATGGAGCATAATTCTTCTGTGGTCTGTAGCGTTATTTCTTAAGGCAGTAGTGTCTGGTGTGAAGTCTCCAGATGCTTAGGCAGTTGTGCAGCAACCAGACAGCATCAAAGGGAAAAGTCTACAAAAGAGCTAGAGAACACGTACAACTATGGGATTTTTGCAGATGCTCTGCCTGAGACTTGGGGTTGCTGTACTGGACTGTGTGTGTAAAAATATAAGTTGCTGAGGCCCTTTCGTGTTTTGCATAGTTGTTCTTGGGACGTTGCTCAGCCTCAACACGCACAACCAAATTTTGCCAATAAAGAAGGCTCTCGTTGTGGCTTGTTTGGTGGTTTTTTTTTTTGGGGGGGGGTGTGTGTGCAAATCCCTTCCTTTTTCCTGTAAGTTTCCTCCAGTTCTCTGAACTTTCCCAGCCATGTTTTTGCTAGCTGTGGGCAGTTGTCCTTTTTAGACAAGTGCCCACAACTAGAGGCTACAGTGGTACCTTGTTGCCTGCACTCAGGTAGACTCATACATCCTCTGTGCATAGGAGGCTAAATTACTCTAACAGGTTGTGGGGTTGGGTGTAACAGGCACTTGAGTGATTCCTTGAGCCTAAGGGTAACAATTTCAAGAGCACTTTAGTCTGATTTTTCAGAAGTCACAGGCAGTGTTCCCTGTAAGCTGTGTGCTTGGGCAACTGCCAGGGAGAGATTCAAATGCTGCCCAGCAAATTAGCAAAGCATCTGTGGCCAGCAGCTTGTTTCTCTACTAGTGGTGCACACCCACATATACTTCAGTGCACACACAGTTTATTCTGTACCTTTCTGGAAACATTTGTCACCTGAGCCCATCTTCTCAAGGTTATTGAGTTAGGTGCTTTAAATATGTTTGAGGAACTGGGCCTAAGTGACTTTAGAAAAGGTGACTCTCATGGGTTAGTGAACTGATCCTAAAGGAGTCTACATGAATGAAAAGCAGCCTGAATTAGTGCAACTAAGGATGGAAACTGCATTTTTAAAGATGGGGATTGTCCTGTCAGGGAGAAGATTCCATCAAGTGCGGAGTTGCTTCCCATGGCATGTTGTCCTACAGCTGTTATCGTAGGGACCAGAAAGGGGTGTGCGGCGCAAGTATTGTATGTTTGGGTTATCCATCTTGCTGGACGCCTCCTGAGGAGATATTTACCAGCCAGCCTACTATGAACCTGCCCTAGACCAATGGTTCTTAACCAGGGGTTGGTGGGGGGGAAGGGGGGTGGTTTCTCCAAGATGGGCCAGTGGTAGACTTGCTGGGGCTCTGGCAGAAAGCCACAGCTTCAGTGCCTGAGTTCTGCCACATGAGGCAGAATAAAAAGCTGGAGTCATTGCCATGCTTGCCTAATTCTAGCCCTGGCTTTTATATGTGGAAAACCAATTGTTGAGGCCCAGGAGGATTGTGGAGATTTTACAGCAAGGTGGGATGGACAGGGGCTGTTCCCAAGGGAAAAAAGGTTGAGAACTGTTGCTCTAAACTGCTCAGGATATAAAGCTGGGATGTAGATCAGGGAGCAGTAACCAGCTCCCTCCTAGTTCTTCCCCACCCTGCCCAACCATCTCTGCTACCTGAAGCAGAGGATAGGGGCTAGAGGTACCAGTAACACTACCATATCCATTCTAGTTGAAATCAATGGGAGTCTTTCCCTTGAGTTTAGGCGAGCTGGATAGAGTTTTAACTGCACGGGAGGGCTGACTGCATCAAACCACAAGGCTCTAATGCAATCCTAAGTTGCCTCAACATGATCCCTGAGCTTCTATTTTTTAAATACATGCAAAGATATTTTTCACATTAAAGTGTAACTCCCAGCAGTAGAGCATTTTTAAATCAAAGTTCAGTACAAAAACGCCTCTGAAACCACCATTTAACATGGCCCAAATAGTTTGTTATTTATTGTTCTATATGTCTTCAAAGCTGTCATAATATTAATAACTTGCACTTCCATGGCACTTTTTTCAGGCATAGAGCTCACATTATGATTGCTTCATTATGATTGTGGAAGACGAGAGCAGATTTTTATATCTGAATTGAGAGGCCCTTCCAAAGTGGTATTTGCAGTAGAAATTATGTCCTCAGTTATACCTGGGCACTGCCTCCAAATTCAAGTGAGAGGTATAAATAAGAACTTATTCCCATTCTATTTAAAAATATGAATCAATTCCTAAATCAGTGGCAGTTGTGAGTGCTCAAATGCTCTCAGCAATGGGGCTGAAATGAGCTGTGTGGCTCAAATATCTGTTAGATTATGTAGATATTGAGAATCCTAATGTCTGCATGCAGCACTTAATCTTAAATACTAATTATTTAAATTTATTAATTAAATATTAATTTAACAACTTATTTATTTTATTATATATTTATATAAATTATATATATATGACTAATTAATAATTAAATTAATAATTTATATAAATATTAAAGTGAATGGCTGGCTAAATACAGCTTCCCTTGGTGTTCACACCGCCAGATCAACTGTTGGTAGTAAGCCTCACCCTTGCTGACTGAGCTAACCTTGTTATCCCCACCCTTGCTTATTTATACCTGGCCCTGCAGATTTCCAAAACCAGCATCTGATGAAGCGAGTCTGTGCTCACGAATTTATGCTCAAAACTTTTCTGTTAGTCTATAAGGTGCCACAGGACCCTTCGTTGCTGCTACTTAAATACTGTGAACCTTGCTAGTTTCCATCTCCAGGAATCTGATGCATGCAGAAGCGGTGTCCTCAATGGATTTTGATGAGCCAGTGAGATTTGCAGCAAGGTAAGGAAGAACACCAGAGGTGACTTGGTTAAAGTAAGACACCTGGGTAACAAAATAAAAATGAATAACTCAAAACCTGAAGAGCATCATTTTCTCGGAAGCTGTATCAGCATCACTCTCTCAGAGGTTTAATACTAAAAATAAAAGCACTGTGAGGGTAAAATTAACTGAACAATAATTACCCTTTAAGCTACAGGCTAAAACTCCCAAATCTGGGATTCTCTCATCGAGCAACATCACCACGGATCCTCCCAGGCTAGAGAGTCCTGCCAAGGGGAGGAGGAACCGCCAGCTAGACCGGCATCAGGAGCCCAAGGCAGGGCAGCTACAGGTGGCCTGACAGCAAGGAAGGGCCAGCAGCAGCAAGAGACCCTCACCTTCTGGAGCAGTGGCCTGATCTGAGAAGCTTACTGCCCAGACCAGGGAGCAGTGGCTCGTGACAGCTCATTGCTGGGGGCCAGGCAGGAAGCTGTGGCCAGGAGAAGCCATGGCTGGGGCTGGGTGGAAAGCTGTGGCCCCAGGAAGCTGGGGCTGCACAGGAAGCCTCAGGCCGGAGAAGCTGAGGGTGGATAAGAATTGGCCTCCCTGGTCTGGCAAAATCCCTGGTCTTGGGAGCACTCAGGTCACGAGGGAGCCAGACCAGGGAGGTTGAACCTCGAATATTAGTGATCCTAATGCCTCCCTCATTAGCTAACTCCTCAAGCACATGCCTAAATGTACACACCAGCGTAGCAGAGAGCAGAATTTAGTCTACCATGTCTAACTTGTTAAATACATTTGTTATAGTAACACAAGTGTTGGTAGAAGAATGACCTAGGCAAGGTACACAAACATTTTCCAAAGTATATGTTCTTATGTTGTAACCTTCCCTTCAAAGTGAACACAGACATTCCTTATTCTCAGTCAGTGTCATGCTTATAATGTAATGTTTTAAAATGCACTGGAATGCTAGTGTTTGAGCAAATTTGAAAATTGATTCCTTCTGTTGTGTCACTGAACTGTTTCTGACAATGCCCATCAATGAGATTTGGTACGGGTACTGTTGAAGGCACAGCAGATGTTATACTGTGATTTGTAAAACTGCTTACTGTGCAGGAGTTGTCATCATCACTCTGGATCAGGAATCCTGCAGACAGGATTTCATTTCTACAGTAGTTTGGAGAAGGTGGCACAGATGTCAGGGTAACTGACCTCACAGCTATTATATAAGGGTCACTGTTGGGAGGAAAAAAACCAAAAGAACCGGAGTCCCTCATCAACAAGATATACAAACTTGCATCTTCATAGGAGCTTAAAATCTTCCCATTCCAAACTATCCATTTCAAGGCACTATCAGGTACTACTGACCACTGTCAAGGACAGGGCACTGTACACCCTACATGGCAGTGCTTATTTTTTAACTTTACAATTGTAAGGAATTCTGACACAGTAACTCAGCCTACTGTCTTCAAAGAAATCAGTTCATCCAGTTTCCTATAGGCTACAATCACGTCTTAACTACTTTTGCTGTTTTTGTACCTGCCCTTCTAGCTGTGCATGCAAAGCAACAATTACAGCTCCAAAGGTTTAGCATCAGTTGAGTCTAAATGTACTTACCCAGTCTTACAGGGCTCTCTTCGAGATACAAGGACTACAAAGTCTTTGGGTTTATCTCGATTGACTGGTGGTGATGTAATGTAATATATCTTCTCATCTTCATTCACATTCTCTACAGCCTCACAAGTCCTGCAAGTACATTTAACAGGTGATAGTCAGGAAAGTTCAGCACCTAAAATGCACAATAATCTCCCTTTAGAAACAATGCCACAGAAATAATGCCTTACCATCTTAAAGACGTTTGTTCATTTTTTCTTCGGCTTACTCAGGAAATATTAAAACTGGTCTGAAAAGCAGTTTGCTGGTCAGTTTGGCTTGTGCCACAAATAACATTATGCAAAACTGGAGACCAACAGCAAGTTCTCAATTAAGGTGGATGTAACAAAACAGTGAAATCACTAGCGTCTTTGCAATGACTCACCTGAAACTACCTTCCTATGGCTTTTCCCCCATCTCTCTCTCAACTATCTAGTAGAGCTCCAGGACTGGAGAAAAGTAGCATGAACAGCCCATTTACATATTGTCAGTTCCTCTTTGGAAAAGCATCAAGCTGCAGTTAGTACTGCAGCCTGTGTATCTAAGCGTTCCCCACCCCCCGGCCACTGGATTTATGGCTTATTACAACAGCCTATAACCCACCAGCAGTCCCTCACAGCTGCCTTCCCCCCAACCTTCCTTTTGCCCCTATGACTGGAACCATATTAACGGGCCACTTAACCTTGAACGTTCCCTTGAAATACTTGTTACCTGTTGATGCTAAACAACTGATGCTCCCCCAAACTGCAGCGCCTTACCCAGAGTGGGCCAATCCCAGCGGAGGCTCCTGGCTCCCCTGCCGCCCCGCCACCATCTTTATCTCTACCAGTTCCCCGTAGGTCCTGCCCTCTGGCCAGGCCCTATACAGGAAGCTGGAGCCAGGCAGTGCAGGACATCTGTTCATGTGGCTGGTGGTGGTATGGAGCAGCTGTGGCATTCCCCTGTTTGCTGCTGATGTCTGGGGATGGGACTGCTGCTCAGCTAGCTCCCAGCCACCACTGACTGCTCATGCAGCCAGTAAGGGCTACTTGGGGCAGGGGAACACAACTCAGGAGCCAGCAGAGCTATTGGGGAGCAGCCACCACAGTGGGAGTAATCCTGCTGTACAGCCCCTAGCTATCTCCTGCACCTGAACTACATCCCTCAATGCACACAGCCCCTAGCTACTCCCTCCCTAAACCCTCAGCTATTCCATTTGCACACAATCCAGAGCTAACCTGAGCTACACCCCCTCACTGTCCACAGCCCCTAGTTATGCCCCCCCATGCCCTCAGCTACACTCCTTGCTTCGTGAGTACCCTCTCTGCCTGCACAAAGCCCCTAGCTACCCTGCTCCCAGCATCCTGAGTGGTTTTGAACTGAGTGCCCCACGTGAGTTATATTTTGGTTGTCTCTCCCCACACACTCGCTCAGGTGGTCTGCTGAGATGAGTCAAGGAGTGACAGTGGCATTTCCTCCCTGGACTGTGTCCCACTGAGCCTTGCCCCCCCCCTACCCCCCAACACACACAACAAGAAATGTCAAACACTACTTATGACCAAGGCCTCCCCTTCCTCCACTGGCCTGGAGGCCCAAGTTTTACCCTCCACTTCTGCCGCTGCTGCCTCTGGTGTCTTTATAGCATGTCAAAGGGAGCCTCCAAGAGCTAAAGGCTGGGAACCCGGTTCTAAAGAACAGCACTTTTGCCTGCAGTGCTGCATGCCATGGCCCTTGAGGGCCTCCACACACTCAAAACTTGAATCTATTTCAGTTTTTAGATGTCAAAAGAGCATGTGACAAAGCTGCTTGGAACGTTCTCTTCGATGGTTTGCATAAATTTGGAAGAGCCGATGATAAATTTGGATGAGCCTCCAGTGGTGCAAAATGTTGTACTCACATCTGAAAGCTTCTGCTCTGTTTCAGAACAGCCACCTGCCAGCACGCTGACTGACTTGGTGTCTTCTTAGTACAGGGGTGAGGACCCTCTGGCGCACCAGCCAGACACAGTTTGCCAGGTTAGCCCCGAGGTGCCGACAGACACTTTGTTTATCTGAACGCCCACAAACTTGGCTGCTTGCAGCTTTCAGTGCCTGTGACAAGAAACAATGTGGCCTGGGCCACTGCTTCCTGCAGCGCTCATTGGCCGTGGACAGCAAACCGGGGCCATGGAGTGCTCCAAATGGCTGTGCCTGTGGGTGCTCAAGTAAACAAAGTATCTGGTGGCCTGCGACCAGACTGGGAAATCTCGACAGTATTCTGTCAATGGAGCGACCAGACTGCCAGTCCTTCTGTCAACAGAACAGCCAGTCAGAATCTCTGCGAACCGAGCTGTCTGCTGAAGTAGAAGCCCTCTCTGTCGACAGAGACATAGTGCTTTGTATGGGAGCTACGTAACGCTCCGAGAAAACTGGAGTGTCCTGTCAACAGTTTCTTGACAGAACACATTTACGGTGCATCTACACCTGCATTCCTCTTTCAAAAGAGTTATGCAAATGAGATAAATCAAAAATGCAAATGAGGTATATACTTGCATATTTGGCACCTTATTTGCATATTCTAATTTTGAAAGCGCTTCTTTCGAAAGAAGAAAGCCAGTGTAGATGCTGCTCTTTCAAAAGTAAACCTATCTTTGAAAGAATCCGTCTTCCCTTTATTTAATGGGAAAAAGGATTCTTTCGAAGATTGGGTTCACATTCGAAAGAGCAGCATCTACAGTGGCTTTCTTCTTTTGAAAGAAGCTCTTTCAAAAATAGAATATGTAAATGAGGTGCAAATATGAAAATGTATATATCATTTCCATTTTCGGTTTACCTCATTTGCATACCTCTTTCAAAAGAGGAATGCAAGTGTAAATGCACCCTTATAGTGTGGACGTTCCATGAATTTTGTTGACAAAACCCCAGTTTTGTCGACAAAGATCTATAGTGTAGATGCAGCCCATGCATCAGCCATGGAAACTTGCTCACTCTCAAATATGATAACCTGTGGCCCAGCCCCTTCTCTTGTCAATCCATGGCAATCCAAATTGTAATCCAAAAGAAAGGTATTCACATCACAAGTGATGTAGCTAACCACTTCTCCAACCTGAGCTACAACTCTTAACGCTCACAGACCCTAAACGATTAATGAGCAGCAGAGTCAAATAGTGCTATAAAAATAATACTGAGATGCTCTTACAAGTAATGTTTGTCCCATTGCCTGCGGAGCCTGAAGTCAGACAAAAAGAAGAAAGCTAGATTTGATGGTATCCTCACTTGCATTTCTATCTTGACAGACAAGATGTCACTCTCCTCATGCGTGAATATTTTTATCTGAAACAAATGAACAGCATTTTAAAAATACAGAATGGAGAACATAAATGGACAACTTCAGCAGCTTTTCACTTGGCAAAAGAACCTGCAACATATGTCTGACAGGCAGAACTATGCAGAGGAGTATTCACAGTTCACTTTGAAATCATTTGTACGTTAAAATGTACATGAGAAAAAATGCGTAATATGGGGTTTTATTGCATAAATTCGGGTAATCTATTTGTTCATGTGTGAGGAAGACATGAACCATAAGCATCTATAGACTCTATATTGCCTCAAATCATCATGGCTACATCTACACTAGCCCAAAACTTTGAAATGGCCATGCACATGGCCATTTCGAAGTTTCCTAATGAAGCGCTGAAATACATATTCAGCGCCTCATAAGAATGCCAGCAGCCACAGCATTAATTCTGGCATTTCATAACTCTTGAGTCATCTAATTTGCAACTGTCTGTCTGTCTGTCTGTCTCTGTCTGTCTGTCTGTCTGTCTGTCTCTGTGTGTGTGTGTGTGTGTGTGTGTGTGTGTGTGTGTGTGTGTGTGTGTGTGTGTGTGTGTGTGTGTGTGTGTGTGTGTGTGTGAGAGAGAGAGAGAGAGAGAGAGAGAGAGAGAGAGAGAGAGAGAGAGAGAGAGAGCGCGCGCGCGCTCCTTGGCCCCGGGGTCAGCTGGAGCCAGAGGCACCATCCATCAGCTGCGCCCCGTAGGCAGGGTTGCCACAGGAGACAAGACACTGGGCATAACTGTTGCCTGGGGCGCTAACTGCCAGGCAGGAGATGCTGTTTCTCACTTGGAGAATTTCAAAATTTTTCTTTTCCTTCCTTAACCAGAACTAACTCAGATTTTGAAATATCAAAATTGTTCATGGAGACAGAATAACCTTTGTCTGCCCAGTTCTAATAATGAGTGTGTGCTGGCCCTCCAAATGTTACTGAAGTTGGCATGCCACTATTCCCCAGTTCTGTACTTACATTATCCAGAGTGCTGATTATTTCCCATCCACATTTTGATGCCAGGACTGTCAGGGTGGCTACATTGCTGTAACTCAAGTATGCCTGAAATGTTAAATGTATTACTAAAGTGAAGGGTTGATATAAAAGAAAACCTCATTTCTGTACCATAGTTTCCCTCAGAATCAAAAACTAGGCAAATGCCTTTTCCTCTTAATCTTCTTCCAGAAAATATAGTCCAGCAATTTCTGAATAACACTCTTTGGCTAGTGCTACACGCACCCTTAATGCCAGCAGCCTGATGCAAATTAGCAGTCTCAAAAATGCAAAATGGCTGCTCATTTGCATATTCACAGCAGAAAACAAGCAACGAAGACCTGGTTCTGCTGGCAAAAACCACCTATGTCACCGGCACCTTATCCCTAGAAAAAATCAGGGATAAGGAGCTGCCAACAAAGGGGGTTTTTGCCAGGAGAACCACGACTTCACTGCTTATTTTCTGTGTATATATGCAAATGAGCTGCTCAAATATGCAAATAGAGGCCATTTTGCATTTTCGAGACTGCTCATTTGCATCAAGCTGCTGGCACTAGGGGTGAGTATAGCTGGGTTATATTTTTACGTGGCTGATGGCAAAAGAACTCTAAATAAAAACTCTAATGTGGGTTACTTTGATGGATAAAATTAAGCAAAACCATTTTCTACTGCTAGAGAGGAAATACTTCTCACCTACGAGGCTCCTAAATTAATGGTATACTTCTGTTTTCTTGTAAGTAATTCAAATCTCCTAGCAAATTAACCTCTTCACAGCTGTCAATTGTGCTTGTATTCTGGCAACTGCTTGAAAAGAGAAGATGCAGTCAGAGAAGTCAGTGTCTACACAAAATGCCTATTACCTGTGTTTGATAAGACTGGACAGCTCCATGTCCTGAATGGACCTGATATTTAGAATTGGTAAAAAGGGAACATACAGTGCAAGAATCTTTAGAGAGCTATTTAAATTTAATCTTAAACAATTTTGGAAAATTCATTTTGTTCAGCTTTATGGTCTGTTTATATTTACTTTACTGAAAAAAAATTCTTCATCTAGATGTGGTCACTTCCTGGTACTGCCTCAGTTAATGGTAAATTGTTTCCCACATTATACATCTTCAATTATCATTTATTTAGTTTTACATCTAATTAAAAGAACCTAATGGAGCATCAAGGAGACGCTAAGGTTTAGAACAAAACCAATACAAAACAAAACAAGCCTCCCCCAACTTCAAGAACATTCTGCAACAAACAAACAAACTACTAATGATTAGTATAAATACACAGAAATTCATGGTCAGTGTTGCTAATCTATCCTCAGTCCCCACCACTGTGGACAGGCATTGCTACACGAGCACTATGCACATTTACTCACTCTTCTGACATTACTCCTATGCCTACATACAGTAGGACAAGTTAAAATGCTAGCAGTTTGAGTCAGATATGTAATATTGTTTTGACATATCCAAAATGTCCAAATGCACCTCTCAGTCTCAGTATTAAAATATTATTGTGGCAGCGCTTTAATGCAACCGTGTGGTTGGGGCACCAGAACCACGAAAGAGCTCCACACAGGGTGTAACCAGTGTGCACTCTAATTTTTTTGCATCAATGGATGCAATAAATTTTGTTCTGTGAACCAAGGTATGTGTGTGGCTACGCACCAGCAGTAGAAACACATGCTGCCCACTGTGGGTGACTGTGAGTGTTCTGCTTTTCAGCTGGATGGCACCTGAATCTCTCCTGGGTAGCCACCCAACTGCTCAGCTTACAGGGAACACTGGGTGTAGCTTCCAACGCTGGGAGCCTGTTTACACTGGCAAGTTACTCTGCTGACACTTGCTGCACTGGGGTGTGTGTGTGATTTTTCAGTGCAGTAACTTGCCAATGTAGAGAAGCTACAAGACTATGTTTGTGGATGAATTCAGATGATATAAGTATTACCTGGTTACTTCTATCCCAGAGAGCAGAAGAAGGAGTGTCTTCCTTATTGGAGAGGATGTATTTTCTGAAATATGTATACAAGCAGGTCAAACAAAATGAATAATGTTCATTGTCTCTTTGCCTTTCTCTTTTTCTTTCCTTCAGTGTACAACAATAACAATCACTTGATAATACTCAGCATCTTCGGAATACTTTACAAATATTAACTTATTCATATAACAACTCACTGCGTTAAGTAAGCATTAGCTCTTTCCCCCACCTCCCAAAAGTGGGGGAACACACAAAAAGACCCAAACATTACTTGTCTTATTCAGGTGAATAGTAACCAGTGTTTTCAGACAAATGGAATCAGGTTCAGAAATACTAAGTAACAATAGCCTTTGCATCTGAGAAGACTTGAAATAAAGAGCACAATATCCATCCAAGAAAAGAGTTCACTTCTGCAACATTGTGAAGATAGTTTTAACTACCAAGTGATCTTTGGAATTTATTTATACCTGGCTAGTCTAATTCTTCTGCGTGCAATAGCTCCACAATATCTTCTCAAACCATCCTTCACAAAAGCAAAACAAAACAGAAACAATGTGATTGAATTATGGTTCATTCTACTTTGATAATGTCATGCAAATAAAAGACAATTAAGGATTATTCATTACTAGAAAATTTACTCAGCATTGGTCAGGTCCTTAATTCATTTTTGTTTTTCTTCATTTAAATCACTGCTCTGAGGTGGGGCTGAGGATGAAGGGTTCAGGATAGAGGCTGCCCCATGGAGAGAGGACTACCTGAGTCCTCTCTCACTGCAGCACCTTTGGGGCCAGGGAAGACCCACACTCCATGGCCACTGCAACTCCAGCAGACACAGTCAGGAGAGGAGTGCGTGTCCCACAGTTGGGGGGATAGACAGACATGTACACAGGCCGTGGCTACGCTACCACTCCCCTTTCAAAAGGGGGATGCTAACGATCCACTTCGGCAGATGCTAATGAGGTGCTGCATAGGTATATGCAGCACCTTATTAGCATAATGGCTGCCACACGCTTTTCAAAAGTGCCGCTTTCAAAACACACGCCACCGGTGTAGACAGGGGCCTTTCGAAAGGACGAAGGTTTTGGTTTTGGGACAAAGGGGGCTTTTGAAATCCAGGGTGTCCTTTTGAACGGCCCCTGTCTACACTGGTGGCGTGCATTTCGAAAGCAGCACTTTCGAAACACACATGGCCACCATTATGCTAATGAGGCACTGCATACGTATGGCAATGCGTCATTAACATCTGAAGAAGTGGCTTATTAGCATCCCCCTTTTGAAAGGGGGGTGCTAGTGTAGCCATGGCCAGAGAGACAAACACACATTTATATAGGAGACAACTGTCTCTTTCTCCAGTCTTGTCCCCTGCTGTCCGAATGGGGTCATAGCAGTCCCAGCCCACATCTCTGGCCCCTTGCTGCCACCCTGTGGTCATTATGTAGCATAACTGTCCCTACTGTCCATCTCATACAGGCTGGCTGCTCCCTTATGGTCATTATAGAGCAAAGTCCCCGACTTTCAGTTTTATGAGAAGCAATCCCATTGCAGGAACATCCCGTTCTCCTGGCACAACCAAACCCTTACCTTGCTTTAAGTTATTATAAGAGTAAGCTGTATACCCAATTTGGTGGTCCTAGCCCTTACTACTTGACCAAACAAATAAGCAGACAGACTCATACATAAACTGTCTCAAATCTATAGTAGAAAAGGAACACTGTTCATATGCCAAGTGTGAAGTCTGTTATTTACACCTGTCTCTTCCAAAATAACTGCATTTATTAACAAAGGAATTTCTGCAGGTATGAACTTGGCCAATGATTTTTTTTTTAATGTGACAGTTAGTAAAAATAGTCTAAGTACCAACCTGGTGTATCCTAGTAGCACAATACTATTACAAGGTCTTTGGCTCAGGAACAACAGAGAAGTACAGGGCTAAATATTTTGTACTTCCCAAAATTACCACTTTTTAGATAAAATATTAATCCAAGGAACTTTCTACACAGTGCTCAGAATGGAAAGTAACATTTGAGTGATTTCTATATGGCTTTAGGCCTTGTCTGACTTCGAGAGCAGAGGGCAGTGTGTCACGAAAAGTTAGACGTGAGCCTGGCACAGTAGGTTTGATCACCCCCACAAACTGACTATTCATTCACTACTTTCTTTCACTGCTATTCCATTTAGAATGGAAATTTCAAAAGGAACAATTTAGGTGAGTAAATTCCACTGAATGTCATTGGGACTTGTGCTGTGTGATTTTAGGTACTTTTGAAAATATCACACCTAATCATCTATTTTAGTTGGCTAATCTGCATATTTTTTTCTCTTTCAACAGCAGTAGAAAGAAGTTCCTTTTTTGTTTCTGTATCAGAGCCGGTATTCTACTCCTGTTAGGAAATAAAGGTACTGGTGTCAGTGCCCTGTGACCTGCTGTTTAGTTGAAGCATTACTCCTGTGGTGGAAGTTAAGGTGCCATGGCATTTTTATAGAAGAGTGGTGATCAAGCTGATAGAATTTATTGTGCAAGGCAGTACAGGGTACATATCCTCTTTTGATAAGTACTGTTGATATTAGGCCATTTCCACCTTGCTGAATAGACCTTGTCAGCTCTGGCCCTCCCCCTTTATTGGGACCCCACTCTTTAAATACCCCTCTAAAACCACCCCCACACTCATGCATCTGATGATGCGGGTCTTTGCCCACGAAAGCTTATGCTCCAAAATATCTGTTAGTCTATAAGGCACCACAAGACTTTACATCATAGTAGACTCTTCAAAACAGCAATTTTATATTTCATGAAGGTTTACAAACTCAATGAACAGCTTTAAGGGCTCCATGTACTTGGGCTGTCATTTTTCAAAGGGGCTAACTCCCATTGAAATTCAACGGGACTTGGGAATCTGAGTCCTGCAACCTCCTTTACAAATCCCTAGACTTGTTAGGAGATGTTCAGTTACACTCCAAACTTTCTCAAGTTCAGAATATCCTCTTGAGGAGGAGGAAGATAAAGCGATTCATTTTATAAATTTGTTTAGCACTTCACTTCCCCAGAAGAGTTCTCAGTGGTTGGCTGTGTGATATGCATTATTTGGGGTTGGACTATACTGTATACGTCATCTCTATATTCATTCTCTCTCTCTCAGGTAAAGAGCTGACCTTTGTAGTGGGTTTGACTCTGGGAAAGGTGAGGAGCTCCCCTTTGTCATTTACAGCATTAAAAATGAGAAACGCGCTGTTAATATGCCGTGCCTGGCCCTTGGTCCACTCCTCACAGTTGTAGGCCTCAACACGAACACCAACCTCAACACTGGAAGAAGAATTTAAATGAATTATTTAATCACCACAGAATGACACACAAGCAGCAACGAATCAAACATAATAAACAGAGCTGTTATACACTCCTTGGGTACAGGGAACAATGATGAGGGAAATCTGAATATTTCAAACATATAAACAATTCTCAGCTTGCTATGTGAACACAGAGGCATATTTCAGTAGTAACATGAAAGGTGGTGTAAGATAAACATAAGGATTAATATGAGCAGATACTGAATTTAAGCAGCAAAGTAGTGTGGGTACCAAATGGGCAGAAAATGAACTGAGGTAGCAAATTAGAGGCTGAACCTCCCTAGTCTGAAACTATTTGGTTCAGCAACATGGTTGGGTACCTGTGGGTGCGCTGGGGTTGGGGCACCCACGAGGAAAAACTGGTGTACCATGGATGTTGCTGGACGAGAGAACAGGGCTGGTGGTGGGAGAAGAGCCCTGGAGCAGTGGGCCAGCAGCTGAGGCTGGAGCTCAGTGGTTAGGGCCAGGGACTGAAAACTGGACCAGTGGCTGGAGCTGGGGCCAGAAGCAGACCCTCGTGGCTGGGAGCAGGGTCAGTGCTCAGTGCCAAGGCCAGGTGGCCGGGAGTGAAGTTCAGCTGTTGCTAATAGGGTCTTGCAGCCAGGGTCTGGGAGGAGAGCCCACAGTCCAGCAGCAGAGGGACCAAAATTGACATCCCCATGTCCAGCAGGCTCCATGGTTTGGGACAGGTCAGGTCCTGAGGTGCCAGATCAGGGAGATCCACCCTGTAGTGTAGATGATTTGGTCCCTATTGATGAGCAGAGTATGGAAACAGGGAGGAGGGGAAAGCCTTTGGGTGAGAGAAAACTTGCACTGATCTGGCATTCAGATGTGCAAGACAAGGGTAACTCACAGCAAACTGCTGTCCTGGGGGGACCAAATTGAGTCCTTGATAGAAGGGAACAGCAGAGGGAGTTGTATCTTTTGCCACCAAGACCATATTTTTCTCCAGAAATGTTGGCATGACACAACATAAAATCAAGGAGGAACTGCTGTAACTTACACCTTTCTGTGGCTTTTCCTGTGCCACTTCTGTCTAGCTTCTTAGGGACACAGCCTCTGGCTGAGCAGTGCTTATCACAAGACCTGAAGAACTTGGGCTGGGGCAAAGATGAATTTAAGACATGCTGACATTCCTTGTCCCCATCTAGTTGGGGATTGTCAATTTCCTGGTGTAATGTGCCTATATCTGACTGCAAGTACCTGGGGATCCCCCAGCAAAAGACGTTCAATTGGAGACATGGAGTTTCATTGGCTACCTTAGCATTACTCTGGTAATTAAGTGTTTGCAGAGTAGATTGTCAGTCACTAGTGGGTGAAGATGATTGTTTTAGATTTGAATAGGGAAACAAATAGACCAAATGTCAAACTATTTGTGAAGTGAGAAAATCAGAGCTATTTTAAAATACTTTTTCATTGAAAGCCTGCTAAGGAAAATACCAACAAATCTGAAATATTCAAGAGGGCTTGAGACGAGCACACAGATAGTTTTACCTTTTCTGAAATGTGTTGTTAACTATTGCTTTGAAAACAAGGCGATCACCAACAGTGGAGGGTCCCCGGAATTTAAACATATCAACTGATTTCAAGATGGGACGTGAATGACAGAGACGGCTGAATGAGAAAGCAGCAGACATACAAAAGAAAACATACAGCTTTGTAATTCTTTTTTCTGTGTCATTACAGACCAGGATTATTTGGCAAAGTGATAGTAGTGAGTTTTGCACAAGTTAGAAATTCACAATTAAAACCTAATTGAATACCTGGATCTCCCATAAATGATAGCATGTTCAGCTCTAAGGCGGCACAGATCTGGGTCTCACAAAAGAAAACCACTTCTATGGTAATGTTTCATTTGCAATGCACTTCACAAACATTTAATTACTGAATGCTCACTATTTGTTCCATACCTCATATTGGGCTAGGTTGTGAACCTTTACTCTCATTCAGTAGTACATGTTGAACCTCTCTCATCTGGCACCGTTGGGACCAGACAAGAGTATTTGCTGGACAACAGGAGGTCAATGTTGTCTAGCAGCATTATCAACACTTCCGCTACTTACAGAGCTCTTAGAAGACATTTAGGGGTAAATTACAGCTGAATAACAGCACAGAACACTGAGAGCCAGGACTGGTGACTGTAAACAAACTTCATGGAACCACGGGAAACTTGGCCACATGCATGATAACTAGATGTCCAGCTAACTAAAATCATGCTAGATTGCAGATGTTACTGGATGAGTACCAGATGAGAGAGGTTCAATCTGTACATTACTCCTCAAACAGCCCCATGCATTTCAATAATGCTACTTGTCCAGTAAGATGATGTGCAGTGTGAGAAAAGAGTTCACTATTTGGCCTATTAGAGTTAGTGACACTTGCTCAGTGCCAAACACGTGTCCATACAAGAACTTCAGTCCATATATACGTTTTAACTTTGATGGTTCTGCATTTATCAGAAATTAATAGTTTTGTGCAGCACATAATTATGTGAAACAAAAATTCACCAAAATACTGCATTACTCGTAATGACACAAAGGAGATACATTTTTTCTGGAAGTTGTGAGCAACTATTAAAGTTAAGTCCAGAAACTGGGTTTGTAAACATGGAAAAAGCTACAGAGAGGTGGCTGTGTTAGTCTGTATCTTCACAAAACAATACAGCAGTCCTGTAGCATCTTAAAGACTAACAATATTCTCTGTTAGGTAATGAGCTTTCGTGGGAAAGACCCATTTCTTCAGATGTGGAGTATTACCCAGATCTGAAGAAGTGTATCTTTCCCACAAAAGCTCATCACCTAATAAAGAACATTGTTAGTCTTTAAGACACTACAGGACACCTTTTTTGTTTTATTGAAAAAAAACAGTTAAACAACTGGCCATTTGCCCATGCAGAAATCCAAAGTTATGTGCCTAACTTATAAAAATTCAAGGTTTAAAGTTATATAAATTAAATATAAATTTTCTTATTGTTGGTGTGTACTTCTTTTCAATCCCTCCCAGCCCCACCACTAGTTTCTTTTCTCAATTTAGGCCCTGATCCAGAAACCACTTACTGACATCGATTACTTTGCTGAGATGAGTAGCCCCAATGGCTCTTTGGAGCCCCACAGGATTACTTAGAAATACACCTGTGATTAAGTTGCTGCAGGATAGTGACTTTTAAGTTTGTAAGTTCTTAGGGTGGGGTGGGGGGAGGAAAGCTGCTCTATTTTCTCTTGACTGGGGCCACTAGGCAGCGTTCGCTGTAAGCTGAGTGTTTGGACAGATGCCCAGGAGAGATTCAGGTGCCACCCATCTGATCAGCAGAGTGCCCACAGCACCCACAGCTGGCAGCATGTGTTTCTATGGTGGTGCACATCCGCACATGCTGTGGTGCACATAACATAATTTATTTTGCACTGGGATGGGAAAAATTAGAAGGAGCGTGGCTGCTAGGTGCTATAGCCACATAAATAACAATGCAATTTATTTTCTGACTCTAATGGGCCTCTTTCTGTCCCACTTTCTGGCCACACATTTTTAGGCTGGTAAATGGTGCAGTTTTGTAGAAGTCTCAGCTCTTAACTGCACTCTCCGTAAACTAATGTGCCAGTATTGTTAAATGCACACAATTATCTGTTGTTAATTAATTGACTAGAACAGCTTTATAATGGACTAATACATTCAAATGACTTTGTAATTTCATTAAACATAATTTCCTCTTCCTATTTAAAAAGCTAAATGTGTAGCTCATTTACAACACTCACAGTAAAAATACAACATTACCAAAAACAAAGGGGATGGAAGGATGTGATTTTGTAAAAGAAGTTTTTTTTCTAAATATTAAGATCTGTTTTCCTCAATAAATAATCCCTGAATACCTCTATTGATAGAATAAAATGTCAGAATGGACAGCCTTGGTTCAAATGGATTTTCAGTTACTGCAGTTCTGTTTTTAAGTTGCTCACTTTCACAATTTTTAGAAAGGGGAAATAACCTTTTGAGAAACCTTTCTATGGGTCTTTAAAATTTTATTCTTCAAATAGTGCTTTTCTTCATTCCCTTTCTCTCCACCCTCACTTTTCCCATCTCCGCCTGTGGTCATAGCAACTCTAACTGGTACCCAGAAAGGTCAGAGTTAATTGTTGCCTGACAAAAGGTTTGTAGTGAGGCCAGCTGTTTCTCAAGCATAAAATACAAGCTCTCTCCTTTCATCCAATATTGTGATTGCCATGAGCTATTATTCCTAAAAGTTTCAACTGGATAGATTATGTTCAATATTTACAGTTCCAAATAAACTATTTTAACTTTTCGGGTTGCTGTGTACTGATATATCAAAGGGAAGCAGGGCCCGATATTTTGAACTGGCTCTTGGGTACACTGGCATACATGATGAGTAATTTCTTTGAAGTCGGCGTAGTTACATGGTGTATTTTCTAATATTAATAAAATGAGCTGTTTAACTAAAAGCTAAAGAGAATCTCTTATCAGTACAACTAACTGGCTGTGAATCAAAATTACATGAATAATGAAAAGGAATGCCATTTAATTATTAAAGTACAAAAACGAACGCAACAAACACATCCCTGCCGTGAAGTAGGTCAGGGTGTGTGTGAGGGGAATTCTGATTGCAATTCAGGTTTCACATACAAAGAAGCTTAGTTTGTCTGAGAGACTTGTGTTGAGATGGAGGGTATGAAAAACTTTCAGCCTAGAGGCAGAAGGCAGAGCACCTACAAAACTGACTCATAGCCACTAATGAAGAACATAAAAATGGCCATACTGGGTCAGACCAAATGTCCATCTAACCCAGTATTTTGTCTTACAATGATGGCTAATGCCAGATGCCACAGAAGGAGTGAATGGAACAGGTAATCATCAAGTGACCCTTCCCCTGTTACCAATTTCTAGCCTCTGACAAACAGAGGTTAGGGACACCCTTCTTAATCATTCTGGTTATCAAGTATTGATGGACCTAAATATCCTGAATTTATCTAGTTCCGTTTTGAACCCTGTTAAAGTCCTGGTCTTCACAACATCCTCTAGCAAGGAGTTCCACAGGTTGACAGTGCACTGCATGAAGAAATACTTCCTTTTGTTTGTTTTAAACCTGCCACCTATTAATTTCATTTGGTGACCCCTAGTTCTTATGTTATTGGAACCTTCAGGCTTAGCAATATACTTTGCACTTTTCATCTGTAGATCTTAAAGTGCTTCACACATGATGGGGGGAAGCACTATTGCTCCCATTTTACAGTTGTGGGAAGTGGGAGACTGAGAAGTGACAAGACCTACCCAAGATAATATAGGCCACATCTATACTGGTCCCTCCTTTTCAAAATGGGCATGTTAATGAGGGAATTCAGAAGATGCTAATGAGACACTAGCATGAATATTCAGCACCTCATTAGCATAATGATGGCCACACATGAGTCGAAAGTGTCACTTTTGGAATGCACGTCACCTGTGTAGATGGGGTCTTTTGAAAGGATCCCCTGACTTTGAAAGTCCCTTCTTCCTATTTGGTTTAGAAACAAAGGGTTTTGAAGTCGGGGGTCCTTTTGAAAGGCTCCCATCTACATGGCAGCATGCATTCTGAAAGAGGTACTTTTGAATTGTGCGTGGCTGCCACTATGCTAATGGGGTGCTGCATATTCATGTCAGCATCTCATTAGCAGCTTCTGAACTCCCTCATGAACATGCCCTTTTGAAAAGGGAGGGGGTCAGTGTAGATGCGGCCATAGTGAGTCAATGGCAGTGGCTAGAATAGAACTGAGTGATACTGAATCCCATGCCAGTGCCCATCCACACCTCCTTATAGTGGCTCATATTTTTCAGACTCACTGGCCACACTCAAGTTCATCTCTGCTAGGCATGGAGGATTTGTCATACCTCTGATTTTCCACACAGCATGTATTTTCAGAATCATACAGGAAGACTCCAAACAGGAAAGTACCTTGCTGAAATAGTAGCGACCGTCTCCATCCAAGCCATAATCTGGCCACCAAATGTATTTCCATGATGGTTTGCATGAGGCGGCAGGACAAGTTCAATACTCTGCACATGAGTTAGGTCAGTTGAAACAGTGTCTTCCTCTGTATCACTTACATGCTCTGAAACATGGTAACAGTACATTAATGGGATAGTTAAATGAGTAGAGTTATTAGTTGTCCCAAGAGGCGAAGATACCCTCTTGCCATCACTGTAAGAATCTGTCTGCTTTTGGTACATTTTTTTAAATGACCAGTGGGAAAAAAGTAACAGAGGTAGCCATGTTCGTCTGTATTTTAACAAAACAAACAAGCAGTCATGTAGCACTTTAAAGACTAACAAAATAATTTATTAGGTGATGAGCTTTCTTGGGGGCAAGCCACTTCTTCAGATCTGGAGATAGAAGTGGGTCTGCCCCCTGAAAGCTCATCACATAATAAATTATTTTGTTAGTTTTTAAAGTGCTACATGACTGCTTCTTTGTTTCATTGGGAGAAAGAAATTAACACCAGGGATTGGCTGAAGCTAAAAGGTTGCTGCTTCTTCCAATCTTAGCAACAGCCTGAAGCTCTGCCAAGATACAAGGACATCATGGCCCCTTGCCTGACAAGGAGGCAGAATGGAGAGATACAGAGCATCTTGGTTGCAGATCATATTCTGCTCGGAGGGAAAAGAAGCTACCCTTCATGAAAAAGCTATGGTAAAGCACACCTCCTGGGAATCAGACAGCTATGCAGTTCTCCTAATTGAAAATATAAGTAACCTATGTATGCCAGTAAATTTTTATTATTACTCTAGCTTGCTATAATCTACAGTATGTTTTATAATGTAAGTACAGCTTATTATCTACTTTAGATATAAATGTCCTGCAGTACTAAAAATGGCTATATCTGTGGATTTAAGGTTGTAGAAAATTATTGTATCATATTGTACTGTATTACTTACGAAATAGCGTGTGTTCATGAAATACTGAATTATAGTAAATAGCCATTCACTCGGAGCAGAGTTAGGATAGTGTGTACATTAACTTTGCCAATCTATCTTTCAAGCATTTAACCATACAACCTTAGCAGTCTCTTATGGAAACTATTTCAGTAAAATTATGTATGTGTATTTTCAACATAAATATGTAAACATAGCCATGAATACGTATATTATACAAGGTCTAAATAGGAATCTAGGGACAAAACTGAACTTTGGTGTAACCCAATGAAGTTATATCAGGAATGAATTTGGCCCCAGTGTCTTGTGTGTGAGGATCTAAAGGTCTCACTCTTCAGGTCTCAAGTCAGCTAGCCACACAAACATATACATAGCTTTTAGGATCTGAACCTTCTTCCTGAAATCACCGCATAAAGTTACTTGTGTGTTAAGCAACTTGCCAAATCAGGGCCTTGCTTGTGAGAGGCTCTGAATTAAAAAAAAAACAAAAAAAAACACATCAAATCAGTCATTCCAAACATGCAACGCCTGTAACGCAGGATTTCATACGACCTCAGTTATGTCTTTGGCTTCTACTCTAGTAACCTCTGGTTTACAATCATCGTATTGGACGCCAGTATACCTTGCACTTAGGACCTAGTTAAGATGTTGTATAACTTGCATGCTCAAGACAAACTTCACTTTCTTACTTGATATATTTTGTATATATTTAGAAGCTAGAAAATTTCACATACACTAATCTTATTTTTGACCCAATTTTTCTTCCTGTATATCACTGTTTATGTTGAATTGTTTGAAAGCAATTGTGGAAAATAGGTAGAATATTTCCTCTAAGGCTTCTAGGTAATACTGAACATTACCACTCTCTGGGTGTGTCTATACAGCAAAGTTATTTTGGAATAATGGCCTCTATTCTGAAATAAATTTGTGAGCATCCACACCAAAATCGGTGTTTCAAAATAATTTTGAGAAAGTGGCTGGGTTATTTCGAATTCTGTAAGCCTCATTCTATGAGGAATAGTGCCTATTCTGAAACACATATTTTGGAATAGGGGCTGTGTAGACAAGGAATGGGGGCTATTTCGAAATAAACTATAGTGTTTCCAGGGAGTCTAATCCAAAATAGGCTCTATTGTGGGTGGATGCTCTATTTTGAAATAGCTGAGTGCTATTTTGATACACATTTTGTATGTAGATGCACTATTTTGAAATAAGCTATTCTGGAAAATCTTTTTGGCCGCGTCCATGCTACAGTGCCCATTTCTGCACATGCCTCTTCCTTCGAAAGTGGCATGGTAATGAGCAGCCCAGAAAATGCTAATGAGGCACAGATGTAAATTTCCTGTGCCTCATTAGCATATGACTACATAATTCAGAGTCTCGAAGATGCTCTTCTGGACTCCAAAATAGCCGTGTTGACGTGCAGACCATGGGGATCTCCTGGAAAAAAACCTTCCTTCTGGAAGCTCCCTCTTCCTCAAAATTTTGAGGAAAAAGGGGGGCTTCTGGAAGGAGGGTTTCCTTCTGGGACATCCCCACGGGCCATGCGTCTACATGGCTATTTTGGAGTCAGGAAGAGCTTCTTCTGGACTCCAAATCATGTGGCCCTATGTTAATGAGGCACAGGAAATTTACATCCATGCCTCGTTAGCATTTTCTGGTCTGCTCATAACCATGCCCCTTTCAAAGGAGGAGGCCTGTGTAGAAACAGTCAGTGATCTTCTGAAAGATGGTCTTCTGGAAGATCTCTTTTTGAAAGTATGTGTCCACACAGAAAAAAGTGGATTGAAAGATCGAGCTGCTGTTTCAACAGAGAGCATCTACACAGCCCCTGCTCTTTCAAAAGAATGGGCCAGAGATCAAAAAATCTGGTGCCATGAAGATTACTCTTTTGTAAAAAGGGCCTGTGGAGCATCTATGTATGCGTCTTTTTGAAAGAAGCTTTCAGAAGAAGGTGCTCTTCTTGGTCTGGGAGTGGAATAGGGCCCTCAGAAGAAGCTCCGCGTTCTTTCAGAAGAAATTTGAAAGAACGGATTTTGTATTTGGACACTCTGTCAGATCTTTTGAAAGAGCTCCAGCTAGTCCAAAAGATCTTGCTGGTGTAGGTGCCGCCTTTCAGAATAGCTTATTCTGAAATAATACTGCTGTGTAGACATAGCCTCTGAGTGCATTTTGATGGCCTTAAGTTTTCCTGACAGAAAGATATCACCATACTCTTCCCAATTCTATACAACCCTATAAAATTGTGCAGGCTAAGTATTATATTCGCACCGGATTTCTTTTCTCTGTAGATAAGTTATTTGTGACTGAAGTTCATGCACAGAGCTGTATACTTCAGACAGTGAATACTGAAACATTTCTTAAATACTTGTGAATAATTTCATGGTTTGGGAGTGAAATACACCAACTTTGATTCATGTCATTTCAGGACAAAGCTAAGTCCGGGAAACAAAGACAAAACTCGATTTGTGAGTTATATTGGAGTTTTTTCTTTTTGTCACACAAATGTGCTGGGCTTTTCCTGCCAGGATTTTGCTTTACAATTTAAAGATTCTTTTCTTTTATTTCTTGATAAAAATCTCCTCAAAGGCAAATAATTCCTAGTGTTTTCTTGGAAAGTTACAGGCATCAAGCAAAACAGATTTCTCCTCCTATCTGTATCTTAACTATTGGGCTTTATTTCTCCGCTATAGAATTCATCTTGAAGTATAAATGATATCTATAAAACCTTTTAAAAAATTCAGACCCTACAAAATAAGGGTGTATCTACCTGAGGAATTTACAGGTCACCACTCCCACCATAATGGCAAACCCTAAAGCTAAAAAAACCTAGGAATAAGGGTTCTTTCAAAGACGGGGTTTATTTTCAAGAGAGCCCTGTCTACACTGTTTTTTTCTTTCAGAAGAATCTCTTCCAAATCTTCTTTCAAAAGTGGAATGCAGGTGTAGATGCAGCCTAAGTGAAAAGGTAATGTGAAAGAATGATCAACTCACACTTGGGCCCTGAGCTTGCAACCTCGGAGGACACTTGGAATTCCTGCAGGACAGAAGGACAGAGAGAACCACCATACAAAGTTGTTGCCTTCAGCACACTCCCAAACTTAGCATGATCTTTGCTGACCCCCTGGAGGTCTTTTATCTCCCCTCTATCTGCCCACAATTACTGCTTGTGTCTGTTTTACTGACCAGAGTGACCATCTTCCATACTACTCTCTTGCAATAGGGTTTCAAAGACATGTTCATGGTCCAGTCGTATTCTTCTTCTCTCAGTAGCCAGACTATGCTCCAGATGGTCTTGTGGAGATTGAAGTTTTACTGGTTTTAAGTTCACCTACACATATAAAAAGAAGCTTGCATGTGATTGTATAATCATATCTAAGTGTGCTCTGAACTGCACTTTGAGCCAATGCCATTTCAGAAGCACATTGGCATCAGCATTCTCTAGAATTATTCAGTGTAATTCCTGAAGTACAACAAATCACAGTAATACAGATAAGGAAAGAGTTAAAGTTCAAGTGGTTATGCAATATCTGGCTTTTCACTTTAGTCTCAAGCCATTTGCTAAAATTCAGTGACAAGGTGTTTTTGTTTTGAAAAAACCGAAAAAGCAAGAAACTCATCAAAACTCATTTTGTTTAAAATGTGTCACAGAAAGCAAAACTGGAAATGCATTTTTCAAAAAAGCCACAGGATTTACTATTGTGTGTTGTGTCCCAGGTGCACATTTGCCCCCCTACAACTACTTGCGTTCAGATACACTCCTTTGAAAATGCTTAAGCAGCACACTTGTACAGGCCATTTTCTCAACACTCTCCTGCAGAAGCCTTTCTGCCCCCAGATGTATTCCCCTTTCCACACACAATGCAGGTGCTAATTCTGTTTATGCCTGCTACTGTGGCTAGAACTGTCCAGTTTAAGTGGCACAAACTGTTTGGAAATCTAGCCCTTCGGCTTTTGAACCATGTTAGCTAAACAGGAATGGACAAAAAACAGCTGAGCTGCAAGGAACAGTTTTTCTCTATATCCATATCTATTCTCTGGGCCTTCCATCTAGACCCAGAAGCTCCAACAAGAGCAGATCCAACACCCTGCTTTTCCCCAGGTGTGAAACTGTAGCTCGACCCCAAATCCTCTTGTTGACTTTACTACCCAGTAGATTGACCCAGTCAGGGTTGATTTTCTGGGGTTTGATTTTACATGCCTAGTAGAGAAATGTGAACTTGAACTATCAGGGGTTGACCACTGATCCTTGTACTCCTCAGTCTTGTGGATTGAGTGAGGATGGCCAGATAAGTCAATCGTAGATACTTTGATTCTAACTGCACAGTTGCTGTAGCTGGATGGAATTATATGTCTATGATTAACTTTAAGGTCTAGTGTACATCCACAGTACATAGGGTATATCTAGACTACCCGGTTGATTGACCTGGTCAGGCTTTCGATATAAAGGCTTTGTCAGGGAACCTGATATGACTCTAGCCACCAGTGACTTTAGCCATCAGCCAAACCCAGCTCTCCACTGTACCTACTTTCACCAAAGCATAGGGGCTACACCCATTCTCCCCAGTTTATATTCTCTCTCTCAGCCCTGCCCTTTTTCTTTCTAATCAACTTTGACTCCTCTGGAAGGGATATTTGTACCACCAATACACTTCCCTGCCTTTGTTAGTTTTCTCAAACCAGCTCCTTTCCTCCCCTTTCATACCTGCTCAAAATCTTGCCAGAGTGTTCTGAAAATAAAACGGCCCTCCCTCACAGCAGAGTTAGGTGAACAAAGAGTTACTAGATGTCAGGCTTTTCATGACTATTGCCTCTTTTTTGATCCTCCAACTTCTGTCTGAGCAGATTTTTCAAATAAGAGGCAATGTACAGGCTTTTTGTGGGACAGATTTTGCAGATCAGGAAGAGCTCCAGGCAGCCCTTCCCCTGCATTGGCATCTGAGTGGCCCCTTGCAGATGCTAGATCACACACTTGCAGCCCTAGGGAGGAGGAGAGCCCTTCAGGCAACTACTTGCTGATGGCTGTCATTGTGTCCTGGGTCTGAGCCAGATCTGGCACCTTGACAGTGAGTACACAGGTACCTCCTCCAGCATGCCCCAGGTTCTCCGTCTAGCTACCCCTAAATATCCATCCCAGAACATATACCTCTTCCAGCACCCCCTGCCCTAGGCACCAACTCCAGCACCTTTCAAATACCCCCCAACACACACACACCTTTTCCACCCTCTCAGCTACCCGCCTCCAAGCTCTGTCCTCTTTTGGGAAACCAGAAATATGGTAACCCTAAGCAGTTGTCCGTCCCTCTTGTATACAAGGTAACAACGATAACTAGTAAATAACTGAGCTGTTTAAAAGCTATAAAAAGTTATAGTTGTTTGGTCCAAAAGCTCAAATTCTCATGGATTTTGAACTGAAGTCTCAAATTCTCCTGCTTGAAGGGCTGCCCATGAATTAATCACCCCCAGTTTTATCCTGACATGACTCTTTTGGAATGCTGAGATAAAGATACATGAGTTAAAGGATGGCCACAGGATCAAGCTACAGAAAAACTCTTTCACATCCAGCAAGCCCTGGGACTGGGAGGTTGCCAGATATTCAAATATTCTGGATAATAGAGAGGGATATCTAGCAATGCATAAAACTAAAGAAAAAGAAGATTGAAAATTAAGAAAGAAGCAAAAATATATGCAGAGTATGTTATTTACCAACAACAGCAGTATTCTACACTGTAAACGTATACTGTATTTGCTGTATTTATTTGTATTTACTTTCACTATACTGTACTTATGGAAAACACAACTAAAATTTACTTATGGTTAAAATGCAGGTTATTTGAGAGTTCCTGAAGATAGAATGACAGATATGAAAGAGTTTACTGTAATAATAAACAATAATACAGAATATTTGCATGACAATGCCCCTCAACTTTCACAAGCTTTCACTTTCATTTTATGTTTGGAAATCTCTTTTACCTGCTCTGTTGGTCAAGCTGGTATAAAGATGTCAATTTCAATAAGGACCAACTTGCAAAAATTATAAAGTAAGGACCTATAAAGCGGCAGAAAAATAGCCCACCATGTGGCCTCAAAGAAGGACTTAAAAATCTTCTCAGTCTGGACTTCACATTATTTTTCTGTCATCAGTTGAAATAAATGGATAATATCGTTCTGGTGTTTTTTTTGGTCAGTTTAATAATAGTCAAACAAGAAGCATTTAGCAAAAATCTACTTCCATCCCAGGATTTTTCTGAATTAAATGAGATACCTTTTCATCACCACGTGGTCTTACTACGTATGTAGAGAAAGCCACACTAATACGTTTCTGAACACCAGTCAAGATATCCTGTACGGTAACCTTGACACCAACCTAAAAAGAAAAAAAAGTTACTACACTGTTAGTCTGCAGGCAAAATATCAAGTCACAACACTTGTAGCATTAATGGTTGTCTTGAGCTTACATCCAGAAAGAGTAGAATGCACAGACTTTTCACGAATGCCCTAGTATCACCAAAGCACTTCATGAATATTTAAAACCATGGTAACATATCTGTGATTCAGCAGTACCTCTAAAATAGTACAGACATTTACATTTGGCTTTATGAACTGTTACACTCATTTGTTTATGTGCCATTCCAGTTCCCTGCTTGAATCTTTAGAAGCACCAGCAAAAATCCGTAATAGTCGATAATCTATAAAACACAATCTGAAATGAGTGATTAGTGAAATACTTTACTAGTTCACTTGAAATAGACAGGGCATGCATCAATCCTTTGGTCTTTAGAACATCTGGTAATACACTCTCCCCTGGACGCATTCACATCACTCCCATTAAAGCTAATGGAAACTGTGCCAGGGCACAGAGAGGAGAGGAAACTGCGTGAGATTCAAGTTCTGATTTCAAGTAAGCGACTGAGCAATGTATTGCCATGTCTGTTGCAACATAAGCCATAAGTGGCATAGATTCATCTGATAAGGATCTTTGTATCATGCATTTCAGAAACATTAAAAAAATCTACCTATGAGGCTTTTTAGCAATGGATCCTGATCCAAATCATAGGTGAATGGGCTCTGGAATGGGCCAATACTATCTACCTCACTTGATACTTGATTTTGCTTGCTAACAAGCTTAGACCCTAGCCGCTTCAGGGGACCTTATCTGGCATAGCTCACCCATTGGACAACAATGTGCTTCATAAATATAACCATCGTGTAAGTGGAATTATTTTATATGAAGTCTTCATTAAGCCCCTTCTGAAATCAGCAACAGTAAAGTTACAGTGGTCAAATCGTATCCATTATCTTTCTTCTCTTGCCTATCGGTGCAGCAATTTGTTCAAGAAATAATTATCAAAATAAGAAATTAACATCACTTACTTCCATGCTAGTATTGAATGCTCGGTTTACTTTTGCTTTGATGATGATAATTTGTCCAACTCTGTTAAAATAAATGTTATCTCATGAAGTTGCACAATTATTATGTGAACTCCACTATGATCCAACACTCATTGAAGTCAACAGGAGGTCTGTCCCTTGACTTCAATGGGATTTGGATCTGGTGTTATAAACATCTCTCATTTCTGTATCTGTCTGTGTAACATAATGGAATACTGCCAACAGTAAGCATTATAATATGTCAAGCACAAGGCCAGTAAATTGTGTGCAACAAGAACAAGCAGCTAATTGTAGAAGTTATTTTCAAATCAAACTTTACTTGGTAACTTCAATGAAGAAGCTGCTGAAACAAACTGGAGTTATTTGGAAAACTGCACAGACAATCAGAGAGCACCATTAATTAAAGATATATTTATATGCACCGTTATGCCATTATGCACTGATCTCCAGCCCAGTCAGAAATTTTGGACTAAATTGCACATTTAGGTACACAGGCACATAGCCTTATGAGGTATGTTAAGTCACTGAGTGTACATATAGGCACCATTAAACAAGCAGGTGGCAGTATCTCATTTCTTAAACTATGCCTTAGTGGTCAGGGCAGAATTCACCTTCTTCCCCATGAAGCCAAAGCAGGCTCAGTTCTGTGATGCCCTTGGAATGCACCCTCCAAATCGGGGATGAGGCTACAGGATTATTCCTCCGTGGCTGATATTCCAGCAGAGAACCTTGAGCAGAAAACACTGTTTCTTTGCTTTGCCCATGGGAACTTCCTGGACCACTGGATCTATATTAATTTGGATCCTATAAGCTTTGGCCCTTTCCTCTGGAGACTCCCTAAATGTCCCTTAAATGTGGGAGGCAGAGGACGCAGTGACCCTCATTTGGAAACACTCTGCCCTTGGACTATACCTAAAGCCACACTGTAGGGCTTAAATAGTCTGCCTCATATTGGACCCTGCCTTAGGGATTAATTTCAGCCTCATTGGGCAGGAGAGCAGAGAAGGTATGTTCTGCATATGCTACATTAGATCCTCAGTTAATGTAAACGAGCATCGTTCCATTGACATCAGTGGAGCTGTGTTAATTTACATCCACTGAGGCTCTAGCTCAGCATATGCAATGATGCATAAACAGGATATATTGGGCTAGATCCTCAGCATTAGTGTATCAACCTAATGCCATTAAGGATAATGAAGCTAGATGCATTTACACTACAGGAGAATCTGGCCTGGTGTGTTTATTAACTAAATTAGGAAAAAATGGTAAAAAGATTAAAACGTATTTAGCTTAAACCAAGGCTCTTCTTACATTAATAATCTTACTTTGGAAAATCATTCTGAGGGAAAATTCTCAATCAGCCCTAGACACAATGAAGACAGTGGTGGCCATCTTTGCTAGGGACAACATCACTTTAATCTGCAACAGTGTCAGGAAGACAATCACATCTTGCCAAGGGGTGCCTGTTTGTTTATTACTACTGACGGTGGTGGGAGATGGCAGACATTTTGAAAAAAGGCAAAACTTCACGGCTGGGTCTACATGTGCCCCTTCCTTTTGAAATGGGCATGTTAATGAGCAGGTTTGAAATATGCTAATGAGGCACTGCAATGAATATGCAGCGCCTCATTAACATAATGGCCGCCGCAGCGATTTGAAAGTGTGGCTTTTCGAATCATGCGCCACCCATGGAGACGGGACCTTCCGAAAGGACCTCCCCCAGTTTTCAAAAGCCTCATTAGCATATTTCGAACCTGCTCATTAACATGCCCCTTTCGAATGGAAGGGACACATGTAGACCCAGCACACCTGACTGAAGAAAGAAATCAGAAATTCAGAAGTGCCCTTTTAATAACTAAATACTCTCAGTGTTAACAATGTCATTGAATAATTTGATCAGTTACTAATAATACAAATTAGGAGATTTTTTTTTAAATTTGATTTTTATCTTGAGAGTGTACCTTCAAAAGTCTGAAAAGCGTTTGCTTACTAGACCATAAAAAATGCTTCAACCAGGAAACTGACAACAAATGCTTTTTCTAAACAATAATTCTACTTTTACCCTAGAGCAAAACTTATTTTTATTCTAAAATAATTTCAAATGTTTTGCTAATCTTGTAACATATACAGGGCTTTTTTTCTGCCAGAACACTACAGAATAGCGTTCCAGCACCTTTTTTCCCTGGGTGGGGTGTGGCACCAAGCTGGGAGCTGCTCTGGGCAGTTTGCACATGGGCAGGCTGGAAGCTGCTCTGGGTGGCCCGCACATGGCTTGCCATGCCGGGAGCTGCTGTGGGCGGGAGAGCATCAGAGCCACCAGCTGCTCCTATGTGAGGTAGGTGGAGGGCAGTTTGGGGCTACAAGGGCGTTAAGCCTGTGAGTTGGGAGGCAGTTTTAGACTGCAGGGGAATTAAGCCTGGGAGTCAGGAGGCAGTTTGAGGCTGCAGGGCAGGGGGTGTGATTTGAGGTTGCAGGGGAGGTTAAGCCTGGGAGTGGGAAGGGGGCAGTTTGGGGCTGTGAAGGGTTAAGCCACCTGGGAGCGGTTTGGGGCTGCGAGGGGTTAAGCTGCCTGGGTGAGAGGTGGGGGTGGGTGAGTTCCGGCACCTTTTCTTCTAGGAAGAAAAGCACTGAACATACATATTCTAAAATGAGGCTCTTTTGAGATATCAGAAAGAGCCAATTTCTTCACTATAAAAAAAAATGGAAATAGTGTATGTATGGAAGGCAAATATAAACCTTTGAAGAGGTGCTAGTTCTGTTCTCTGTGTTATTTCTCAACAGCTAACTGAGGTATGGGGGAGGAATAGCTCAGTGGTTGGTGCACAGGGCTGCTAAACCCAGGGGTGTGCATTCAATCCTTGTGGGGACTGCTTAGAAGTGAAGGGCAAATAGGCTTTAAAAAAATCTGTCAGGAATGATGACAGGTCCTGCTGTGCATGCAGGTGAGTGGAATGAATGACCTCTTAAAGTCCTTTCCATCTCAATAAGACCTACAATCACTCTGAGGCCTGTAAGCATGGAGAACTAATTTATGTAACCGAAAATAGGCACTGTACAAGAATTTGGGAACCTGGAGCGGCACAAAATGTTTCTGGCCACAGCCACTCCCAATTTCATTCATGTCACATCTTCCTCTTCTACTTATGAGGCCTGGCATAGCACTGGAGAAACCACAGGACAAGTCGTGTGTGTGTGTGTGTCCCCACAGAAATTTGCATAAACTGAAGTATGTCAGGTGCTCTGCACAGAACTACTCTGCTACTTCTACTGCATTGCGCATGCAAGTGCAGCTTTACCCCTGGATAGTTTCTCATTTTCTGGTTCTGTCTCAGTGTACTAAAATGAAGAGGTTCAAGATGGCCACCCTGGCCTTTCCCAATACAGCAGAGAGACTTGTGTTAAGTCATTTTAGAGGCCAATTTCTGAAATGACATCACAGGCTAATTCCATCACATTTTTAGAAACAGTAAAGCATCTCATTCTGTTTATTTTTTAATATGCTGTGCAGGTAGATTCCTGTAATTTTCTTCCTGGGCATCGGAGGTCATAGCATTTCTAAAAATGTAATGTTGTGGGGTCTCTGTAAGGCAGACTTTGCAATACGAAAGGTTGTTGGAAAGATGGGGAAAGAAGGTTCTTCTCTGGTCCTACTGTCAGAATGGAATGTAGGAGTTGCAAAGCCTTCTTCAGAAAGAGGGCCTCTGAAACAATGGAGCTTCAGGAAGCTGTCTCTCTTTTGGCTGGCCCTGGTCATGGAACACTGCATTGCCATTAATGGGAATCTTTTGAAATGTACCAGACTGAGATATTTTGGTGGAGATACCTGGAGACTACAAGCACTAAAAGAATTTAAATCAGGTTATGTTAAACCAGACAGTGCTCATGCTATTACCGTGAACTCACACAGTGTAAAAAAGACATTCTTTCTTTATCTTCTTATAAAACTAACTTTCTTAGTGTACAGTTAAAGTTGCAGAAATTTCAGTTTCCAAGTCAACCGAAAAGACCTAGTGACAGAATGGACTCCCCTTCCAAAATGATGGTAAGCTAATGTAAGTGAATGAACATTAAAGCAGGAAACCTAAAAAATGTCCTTTTTATACACGATACTCAAGGGCTGAGTCTACATGGTGCTCTGTCCAGCGCTGCTGCCAGCAGAGCTATGCAAAATAAGCTTCTCAGGATTGCACATGGCAGGCTATTTGCATACTCATGAAGCTCATTACCATAGCCCCACAAGAGTTCAGCATTGGCAGAACGGGATGCCGAGGTTTAGCTGCCAGAGGCATGTTCACACGGCCTCTGCAGTCGCAGCACCCCCTTCTGTTGACACCGAACTCTCACGGACTATGGTCATGAGCTTCATGAGTATGCAAATTGCACACCATTTGCAATCCCAAAAAGCTCACTTTGCATAGCTCTGCTGGCAGTGGCAGTGGCGCCATGTAGACATAGCCAAGGTTATTAATTATCTGAGAACCTTAATGCAATCTTCTTAATTTTACACATTCAGTACATCACATGGTAAACTATTCCACTCAGGATGTTAAAACTGATGTGTGGCTGAAGTACTGTGAAAATATTTAAGGTCTAATTCTGCTCTCAAGTACAAGAGTGAAAATTCTATTGAAGTCTGTGAGGGTGGCAACTTTGTACCAGAGAAAAAACATGATAACTTAGTCAGACTTTTTGATCAAAGATTTCTAGAAACGTGTTTTTCATTAGAAAGCAAAATGGAAAAGTCTGCAGGTGAGAAGAGGACTCTTGAGATGGTCTTTATGTGGGAAGTGCAGGATCTCTTAGGTCTCTTCTATGTGACCATGTTCATGCACATCTCTTATCAATCTTACTTCTGTCCTTACATGGACATGGGTTTTGAGGGCCAGACAGCACTATGAATGCATAAATGTGTGCGTATTATGAATGCACAGTTGCTAGTAGTTACTGCAATTACACCTCTGCAATCTTGCTGTCAATTACCCAGCTGTATGTGCATTTGTGATAATTGCAAACTCTGCTATAAGGATTGCATGAAGTGGTACACACAGTCTGCTGGACTGGAATAAATGGCATGGGAGGATATGACCCATGACAGGAAAAGTTGGCACTCTGTTACAAAGGAAGCAGGATAAGTAGCCAGATATCCCCGTGCCACATTGTCTAACAGTAGAAGGGAAGGTAGATATCAGCTTGGCCTGGTATATCACCTAAGCCCTACATATGGAAATTGATTCTCAGACATTGTCTTGCTTGAATATGAGCAATGTACATTTCATTATCATACAGTTCTGAAATCAGAGCCCATTCATAGACTCATAGAACACTAGAACTGGAAATGATCTCGAGAGGTCATTGAGGCCAGTCCCTTGACCTCATGGCAGGACCCAAGCACCATCTTGGCCATCTCTGACAGATGTCTATAATCTACTTTTAAATATCTCCAGTGATGGAGATTCCACAATCACCCAAGGCAATTTAGTCCAGTGTTTAAGCACCCTGACAGTTAAGAAACTTTTCCTAATGTTCAACCTAAAGCTCCCTTACTACAGTTTAAGCCCATTGTTTCTTGTCCTATCCATAGAGGCCAAGGAGAACAATTTTTCTCCTTCCTCCTTGTAACCCTCTTTCAGGTACTTGAAAATTACCATCAAGTCCCCTCTAAGTCTTCCCTTTTCTAAGCTAAACAAGCCCAAATCTTCAGTCTTGCCTCATAGCTCATGTTCTCTAGACCTTTAATCATTCTTGTTGCTCTTCTCTGGACCTTCTCCAATTTTTCCAAATCTTTCTTGAAATGTGGTGCCGAGAACTGGACACAATACTCCATTTGAGGCTTAATGAGCTCTGAGTAGAGCAGAAGAATGACTTCTCGTGTCTTGCTCACAACACTCCTGTTAATGTATCCCAGAATCATGTTTGGTTTTTTTGCAACAGCATCACACTGTTGACTCATATTTAGATTTGTGGTCCACTGTGACCCCAAGCCCCTTTCCGCAGTACTCCTTTCTAGATAATCACTTCCCTTTCTGTATGTATGAAGCTGATTGTTCCTTCCTAAGTGGAGTACTTTGCATTTGTCCTTATTAAACTTCATCCTATTTACCTCAGACCATTTCTCCAGTTTGTCCATACCATTTTGAATTACAACCCTATCCTCCAAAGCAGTTGCAACCTCTCCCAGCTTGGTATCATCTACAAACTTAATAAGCGTACTCTCTATGCCAATATCTAAATTGTTGATGAAGATATTGAATAGAACTGGTCCCAAACCAGACTCCTGGATAAATCCACTTGTTATGCCCTTCCAGATGATTGTAAACCATTAATAACTACCTTGTGAGAAAGGCTGCCCAAAAAGTTATGCACCCACCCATAGTAGCCCCAACTAAGTTGGACTTGCCTAGTTTATTGACAAGAAGTTCATACAAGACTGTATCAAATGGCTTACTAAAGTCTATGGCTGGGTCTACACGTGCCCCTTCCTTTCAAAACGGGAATGTTAATGAGCGGGTTTGAAAGATGCTAATGAGGCACTGCAATGAATATGCAGCACCTCATTAGCATAATGGTGACCATGGCGATTCAAAAGTGCGGCTATCTGGTGATTGGAAGAAGGGCTTTCGAAAAATGGGGGGAGTCCTTTTGGAAGGTCCCATCTCCACGGGTGGTGCGCGATTCAAAAAGCCGCACTTTCGAATTGCCGTGGCTGCCATTATGCTAATGAGGTGCTGCATATTCATTGCAGTGCCTCATTAGCATTTTTCAAACCCGCTCGTTAACATGCCCCTTTCGAAAGGAAGGGGCACATGTAGACACAGGGTATGTATACTACGTCCACCACTTCTCCCTTATCCACAAGACTTATTATCCTATCAAAGAAAGCTATCAGATTGGTTTGACATGTTTTGTTCTTTACAAATCCAGGCTGGCTGTTACCCATCACCTTATTTTCTTCCAGGTATTTGTAGATGAATTACTTAGTCCATTACCTCTCCTGGCACAGAAGTTAAACTATTTCATATATGTGGCCTTGTAAGCACTCAGTATCATAGGTCAGCACTTGAAAAATGTTCGGTTTCCAAGGGTTAATCATTTTTAAAACCTAGCTACATCCAAAAGTACAATTCTGCATTTTTTTCCAGATCAGCTCACTAGGAATGCAGTGGACTAGACTGTTACCATGCAGTAAAAAAATTCCTATTATTTTTAAATGGATGTGAATCTGAACAAGACCAATGCCTTTAAAAAAATCCACTTAATTAGAGAGTTGATTCTGTAGCACTGGAGTCAGAATGCTCCCCCACTGTTAATATTAACAGCAAACAGTTGGCATTTACGGTGCAAGCTTTTAGCCTTAAGAAATCTTAGTTCCCTGGCTGAGAAACAGTTAAAGCAGAAGTGAAAGATGTATTATGTCCTGCAGTATCCTATGGATTCACTAAACACAGAGAATTTGCAAATACAAAATTCCTCTTTAGTACCTTTCTGTTACATGGATAAACAAAAGCACAAATAAAAATAAAGGAAAGAATGAAGTTGAAAGAGGGCTTGCTTCTATCAAAAATTCATGGAGCAGCTATAATTGAACATATCCCTCATTCAAAAATGAAAAAACAGTAGTTTGTAGTATTTATTTTAAACAGGAGCAAATGTCATTGCATTTTAAGTTTCTGACCTGTTTTCTAGTTTACAGGGTCAAAAGTAACTACAGTTTATTTTAGACTTTGTAAAATTGATCTTTGCCTTCCAGCAAGTGGGTGAGGTAAGCCCAATGCACCATAGGGAAATCACTGAACCACTATCTCTGATTTTATATGGGCTGGTTAATCTCTGTTAAGTAGAAAAAAAGAGGACTCTAAACTGATAAGTTTTGATAATTACTATACAGGATTCTCTACCTGGCAGTCTCTTCAAACTGTATGTCATCCACTGACGCTGTCACACAGGACACACCAGCATGTTTCTCAGCTGCAGAGAGAGAGAGAGATGAGGGGCAGAGTTACTACACTCGACATGCTGCAAACATCTCACATATGCACATATCGCAAAGCACAGTGGTCCTGATCCTCCTTATGGTCACATCGATTGTAAATCCTGAATAATAACCCTGAATTTACATGAGTGTAAAAAATGATTTAAATAAATCAGAATGAGTATTTGTGAGGAAATATCAGCCCTGCATCCAGCAAGAGACCAGACTGGATTATTATAATGATCCCTCTCGGCCTTATCATTTACGAATCATCAAAAGAGTGAGGAGAAGAACTTTGCAAGAGAAAAACGTGATAAATATCACTAGGAAAGTGTTATAGTCAAACAAGTGATCAAAATGCTTAGCACAGTTAAAATATCATTTCAGGAGACACATACTGACAAAAATAAGTTATTGATTTATCTATGATTAGATATCTTCTGAGCTGGCAAGTCAGTGCTTGGTGCAAGACTTAGGGAAAAGAAAGTTGTCTTTATGCTGTCCTGTTCCTGGAACTCACTGAGGTCTAGGAAAGTTCACAGAGTAAATTATAATGATCACACAGCTGCTTTATTTACACATGGTTTCTGATATCTTGGAAATTACTAAAGTACAGCAGCATCCAACCCCATGATCCTAGCCAAGGGACTGTGAGAGGCGGTTGTGTAAGAGTCACTATGGAAGGTCTATATCACTCAAGTTCCCTATACAGACAGAATTTTCAGGTGACAGAATCTGCCAGGTTTATAGCCGTTTAGGCTGCACCTACACTAGCAAGTTCTTTTGAAAGATTTTGCAAAAGAAGGGTCTCTTTTGAAATACCCTGCGGAGTGCTTACACACAAAAAGGACATGCGCTCCTTTCGAAAGTGCTCTTCCACTCCTGTTTCAGGAAGAGTGCCGTAGTTCAAAAGCTTCTTTCAAAAGAAAGTGCATGTAGATGCTCGGCAGGGCTCATCTTTCAAAACAGGAGCCCTCATAGTGCTGAACTTTTCGATCCCTGGCCCATTCTTTCGAAGGAGCACGGGCTGCACCAACACTCCCTATTGAAAGAGCAGGTCAATCTTTCAATCCGCTTTTTTGTGTATGGATGAACTCTTTCAAAAGGAGTTATTTCAGAAGATATCTTCCAGAAGAACTTTGCTGAAAGGATCTCTGGAGTGTAGATGTAGCCTTAGTGTGGCCAGAACAGCACAAATCAGCTGGAGGAAAGAAGCTCCGGTTATCATAAAAAAGGAAAAATTAAGGGATTAAAAATCTTGAGTTTTCTGCTTTTGATTTTTAAGAATTCAAATCTTCAGTCCTTACTCATGGGGAAAACTTCCATTGAAACCCACTGCCACTCACAGGGTCTGCACAGGGCCCTATGCATTACTTAAGCCAAGTGTTATTGGTTTATGTGAGGTATAGATAATGCGACTTCTGTGCAGAGGTGAATTTAATCCAAAGTAACTGTGATTCTGTCTGGGTCAGGATTCAAGGACTGGGTTCATTGTATATTACTGCTTGAAGGACTCACCCCTGTTCCAACTTACTGATTCCCTCCCTGAAAAAAAGTGTATGTACATATACAGATACAGCTCATGATAACGTCAAAACGAGTACATGAAACACCTGTGCAATCATGTGACCTCATACTTTTAACAATTGTTCTTCCTTCCTTCATTCCCTCAACCATGTGTTGTTTTCTTTTCCTTGGTTTTGTTTGATATTTAAACAGTAACATATTCATGAACTTCTGGTTGTTACAACATTATAAATAATATTATTAACATGCATGAGGAAAGCTAGTTTTGTGAAAGAAATCAACTCATTTGTTCTTATGCTGTTAGAACTTGAAATCTATATTGCCACTATATAAATTAATCATGTGTGTGTGTTGCAGGATTACTCGTGATAAAAATGAACTTTTGTCAGGGACAACAAAAAGAGACATATGAAATATAGCAGCAAATCCACAACTATGTAAACTTACATAGCTTCATTGACTTCAATGAAGCCATGATAAATTATAGCAGTTGAAAACCTGACAATTCAAAGGAATCAGTCTAATACACCTTCTTAGATTAGGCTTCTGCCTGTTACAAATATCGGTTGATACACGAGATTTAACGATAAAAGACATAGTGCTGAATGACTTTTTTTTGAAGAAATAAAAAGCATGTTTATGAATAGCAAACAGCTAAATACTTTCAGATTATTACGCAGGAGCTCCAGCATAGGAACTCCTAGGATAAGTGGCTACCAACAAATTCTCTGGTATCCTCATGTCTTTCTATATGTGCACAGCAGACTAAATAAAGCTGTCAAGTCTCTAAGTGCTGAAATACCTACACAGTGGTAACACAAGATATTCAGACACAAGATATCTGCTCATCTCCTCTTCAAGGTTTATTGTGAAGTACTTGCTAATATATGCAAATGAAAGTTTATGAACAGTGGAGGTGGCAAAAAGTTGAATTTGCTTAAGATTTGAAATGTAGGATTGCAGTTTGAAAACTTCACTCTGTTGATAAACATGCATGGGCATATTTTATATACACACATTCTGGTACCGTAGTCCCTTGAGTTATGTGAGGTTGTGTCCCCATGCACCCTTGTGTAACTCAAATTTCTCTTAAGTCAGGGCAGCTTTTTTCCCCAGTGGAATGCACGTTCTGCACTCAGGGAAGCAGCAGGAGCACCTGAACCTCCTTTTGAAAGGTTAAGTCCTGGGGTTGGGGGGGCAGTTGGGGAGGGTTAAGCCTGATGGTGGGTTGGGACCATGGGAGGGGAGTGGGGGGGGGGTTAGCCTGTGATGGGTTAGGGTTGTGGGGGGGGGCAGGGCGGGTGAGTGCAGTTGAATCAGAGCCACACAGAGTGGGTTGAGCCAGAGTCATGTGTGAGGTGGTGAGCCAGGCTGCAGGGGGTTTGAACCAGGGTGAAGGGTTTGAACTGGGGCTGGGGGGCGGGGTTGAACCAGGGCATGGGGTGGAGGCGGGGGTTGAGCCAGAGCCATGCACAGGGGGTGAACCAGGGCTGGGGGGATTTGAACTGAGGCTGCGCGAGGTGGTGGTGAGGGTGAGTCAGAGCTGCGCATGGGGGGGTGAGCTGGAGTCATGTGGGAGTTTGAATTGGAACGGGGGGTGAACTGCAGCTGCACGGGGAGGTTTGAACTGTGGCCAGGGGGTTGAGTCAAGGCTGGGGAGGAGCAGGACTTTGAGTTGTGCTTATGTGAGTTAAGCGCAACTCGAAATCGCACACTTCAAGGGTTTACTGTACCGTAGTTTGATTATGGGCAACTCTGTATCAAATGGAAATCCTTATGTTTAAAATGAAAGTTTCTGACCTCGCTTTTCACTGGCTCATATCTTTCTGTTTGTTCTTCCCTCTTTTCTACTTTAATCAGACAACTTGGTTTTTCTTTAATACCTTTGACAATCCTAACTTATCTTTGGCACTTCTGAAGACAGCACTTATCATGTTATACATAGACAGGGTTCCTGCAGATGGGTTTTCTCCATCTCTCAGTTTTGAGTATTGTGTCCAGTTCTGGGCACCGCAGTTCAAGAAAGATGTGGAGAGATTAGAAAGGGTCCAGAAAAGAGCGACAAGAATGATTAAAGGCCTAGAGAATGTGACCTATGAAGAAAGGCTGAAAAAATTGGGCTTGTTTAGTTTGGAAAAGAGAAGATTGAGGGGGAATATGATAGCGGTTTTCAGATATCTAAAAGGGTGTCATAAGGAGGAAGGAGAAAACTTGTTCTTCGTAGCGTCTGAGGATAGAACAAGAAGCAATGGATTTGAACTGCAGCAAGGGAGGTTTAGGCTGGACATTAGGAAAAAGTTCCTAACTGTCACGGTGGTCAAACAGTGGAATAAATTGCCAAGGGAGGTTGTGGAATCTCCATCGCTGGAGATATTTAAGAACAGGTTAGATAGACGTCTATCAGGGATGGTTTAGACAGTACTTGGTCCTGCCATTGGGGCAGGGGGCTGGACTCGATGGCCTCTTGAGGTCCCTTCCAGTCCTGGTATTCTATGATTCTATGACTGTACTCTGCTAGTGCTTTTGTCTCCTTCCTTCCGATTTTTCTTCTCATCTATCTCCTTCATCCTTTTCTCTCCACTATCACTCTCTTCTCTTCAACTTTTCCAGAATCCTCTACTTACTCACCACACTGTCATCTTCCTCTTCTTATCCTTTTCTCCCTCACCTATACGTCATTCCCCCCAAGCTGTTATTCTCTGATCCCAGAAGTTTCCCTCTCTCACTTGTGTTCCATGACATCAAACCCAGTTTCATTCTACGGGGAAACTGTATCTTTGAGATTAGTTTAGCTGAGTAATTCACTCCTATGGCATGAGTGAGTCTTCCTACAGGAACTCTTTCAGTAGTCTGTAATGGGTTGAGATTTCTTATAAGCCTTGCTGGCATTTCATTGCCACTTCAGTCACAAGGGGAATAAGACTACTTACTAAAGACAGACAACAAGAAGTGGCTGGCGGTACCCTTATAAGAGAGAGAATTGACAAATCTGCAACATAACCACCAGGATTTAGTGAGTTATTTTCTATTACTGTTATTTTTTATTACAAATTAAAAGAAAAAAAATACTTGCCAGCATAACATCTACAATGAATTCCAAGGGAAGTAGCAGAAGTCCAGCACTTGGGACTTTTTGACTACGTCTACACTACAGTGTTTGTCAACAAAACCCAAGGAGTGTCCAGATTCCCAAGGCATTCTGTCAACAATAAATCAACAGAAAACAGCACTTTTGTCAACAGTCTTATCCTGCTCCCCGTGAAGAACAATGCCTTTGTTAACAGAGATCTGCCAACAGAGAGCCAGTCTGGACGTTGTGGGTGTGCCGGGGGTAACACGTCTTCAAAGGCCTCCAGAGAACCACGCAGTTGCTTAGGGCGATGCCCAGCCCACAGCATTCAGGGCTCTATGGTACCTGCTCCTACAGGGAGCCCAGGGACACCCTGTGGCAGGAAGCCAAAAGCATGGAAGCAGCAGAGGTACCATCTGTGATCCCCAATGCCTTGTAGCCACTCCTTCCTTGAGGGGTGTCACAGATGGCATCCTTCACAGATGACAGCCAGCTAGCTACCCTGAGATTCCCACCCACTCCAAGTCCTTGGGGGAACAGTCTGAGGGGGTCCCAGGAGCCACAATGGGACACCAAGAGGCAGCCCCCCTCCTGGACTGGGACCAACGTGCAGACGCTCCTGTACTTGTGAGGCAAGGAGGAGCTACTCCAGGACCACAAGGTGAAGTGCTGTAATGCCCCTGCCTACGCTCAGAAGGCCACTGCCCTGGCAGAATGGGAACACACCCTCTCCCTCACCCTGCAGCATGGAGCAAGTCCGGGTGAAGGTGAAGGAGCTCCGGCAGGGCTACTTCCAGGCCTGGGATGCTGGCCAATGCTCTGGGGTAGGACCCACCACCTACCTCTATTACAAGGAGCTGCACAACATCCTGAGGCAGGACATGGTGTTGGAGGGCCCCTCACTGCAGCCAGAGTCCCTGGAGGTGGAAGCAGCAGGCATCTGAGTCCCAGGCCCTGCCAGAGCTAGGGGCAGACACAGCCTCAGAGGCCAGCAGCAGCACCCTGGTCTTAAGCCTGGAGCCAGTCCCTACCAGTCAGGCCACCTCTCAGGTGTCTTCAGAGCTGGGTGAGGGTGCCTCCAATGAGTACCCCATGCATTGAACACCCTAGGGAATGGGAGGCAAGCACAGATAGGGTGCTCTGTAAGTGTCACATGGCTGGCTCAGATGGGACCTTGCGTTGTGGTCCCCGCAGTGGAGCCATGTGCAATCTAGTGTACACCACTCAGGCCCAGCAGACAGCCCCGAAGGATGGGTGCCAGCCTGCTGCCAGCCTCATGGGAGTTCGGATGATCCCCACACCTGGGGAGCCCTGCCAGTATCTGCCATGGCTGCAAGCGGGCTGACCACAAGGGCACCAGCCTGATCCCCAAAACACCGAGGAGTGAGGCTCCCAGAACATGGGCATACCCTGAGAAGCGAAGCAGCACCCACTCCTGCAGACAGCACTGTGAGAGGCAGCTGCGTGGGGCAGCCCTAGGGAAGGCCAGGCTGCTCCTGGCTTACCCACCACCCATGAGGGGACCCCTCTGCAGCCCGACACCAGCCTTGGCCACTAGCCCATTCCCCATGGGGGCCACAGCAGTCAGCACAGTCCGGTGACACTGTGCAGTCCCCATACGACAGAGCCTGTTGTACAGGCCATACCTGGCTTTGCTCCTGGGACATTCCTGTCCCTTGGCCTGGAGGGGGTGGGCTGTTAGTTGCTGCTCATAAACCCACTTTGTAGTGGGGAGGGGAGCTGTGAATAAAGAGGGGGGCCCAAGAAAAGCTGTACAATAGCCATGCCATCATATTATACAGAACTAGGGCTGATCAAAAATGGGAATTCTTTTATACTGTGAAGGGGTCCAGCACTGGATTTGCAGACAGGAAAGGGATGTCTATGTTGGTTTTAACTTTAAGTCACCTTTGCACTCTCTATATCTTGGACTGGGTTGGTGTCTGATGTAGCTCCTGGCATAACTTTGACAGCTCCTGGGGCTATGTTTAAGTTACAGCATAAGAACATAACACAAGAACGGCCATATTAGGTCAGACCAAAGGTCCATCCAGCTCAGTACCTTGGTTGAATTTGAAACTATGTAAAATATCCCAATCAAGCTGCATAGAAAGTCACAGCTGTAGCAACACAAAATTTGACAGCTATATGTTGTAAGAATTATTTCCTTCCAAATGCAAAGCCTAAAATACAGCTTTAATTTTCTTCTGCCCCTGTCCAATGGGAACACTTTCCCCAGTTTCCAACTACCAACAGAACACTGTAGTGTACATGTAGTCATTATGAGTAGTATCAGAGAGTTATAATGAGATATGCCTCCTTGAGTTCTTTAATCTGTCTTTGCAGGTAGGCCAAGATCCTGTCTTTCAAATGTCAGCTTGTGATAACCAGAGATAACAAAATATAATTTTAAGATATGCACATGAAGACGCTATTGTCTTGCGTTTTCTCAGTAAATCCTTTCCTAAAAGGCTGTAGGATAGTAGCCTTCTTGCTGCCAGAAGTTTGGCTTACATGTACAGGTTGAACTTCTCTATTATGGCAGTATCTTGTCTGGCAACATCCATAATCTGGCATGATTATAGTTAGCCAGGTGACGACTTATCCTGGGTGTGGCCAAGTTTCCTGTAATCCAATAAGGTTTGTTTACAGCCACCAGGCCTGGCGCTCAGTGTTCTGTGCTGTTATTTAGCCATAATTTCCCCCTACATATCTTCTAAGAGCCCAATGAGCAGTGGAAGTGTTGGTAATGCCACTTCACCTTAGGGGCTGTGTTGCATGAATCACTCACTGTCCCCACTCCTTGCTTCCATCACAGCTGGACCTGCACTGTCTGAGGGCCAGGCGAGCCTCACCTCACTGCCAGGGCGAGCCAGCCCCACCCCAGCACCAGCACCCACCCTCTGGAGACAAAACACCTGGCTGCCTGCTTCTCCAAAGGGATGGCAGGCTGCAGCCAGGTGTTCTATCTCCAGAGGGTGGGACCAAACCAGGCACAGAGCTCCAGGAAATTGTCCTTCCACATGTGGAAGGTCTGGAGCTGCTTCAGGTCATCCTACTGCCCCACGATCAGCTGGTCCCACCAGCTGGAACTGTTACAGGGCCTCCAGATCTGTCTGTGCACCCATGGGTGTGAGTGCATGTGTGACCATCTGTCAGCCATGGAGAGTTCCTCAAGAGTGATGTCAGGCTCGCCCTCCATGAGGAAGAGGAGGACAGCAATGAGGAAGTGCAGCAAGTGCTGAAGCAACTCTGCATGGGGCCAGCTCAAGCCCAGGGGCTGCGCTGGCACCATGGCTTGATGGAAAGAGCTGTGTCTCCCAGGAAGCATTGAAACCCTGCTCTAGCAGCTGTGCTGTCCCTCGTGAAGGTAGGCATGCCTCAGCATGGGCAGGGAACAGGTGTCTGGGGGGATCCCTTAAGGTGCGTCTCACTGGGGTCCCCAGAAGGGATTGCCACCTGTGCGACCCTGTCCGACGGTGTTCCAGGTAGCCGTTTGTCCAGAAAGCGGCCGGGCAGTCTGGTTGCTCCCTGTCAATAGAGCACATTCACTTTGCTGTCTGGCCCTAACCCGTTGACAGAAGCTTTGTCGGAAGATATCTTCTGACCCTAACTTCTGCAGACGCATCACTCTATTCTAGACATAGCCTTAAACGTGCAGTAGCCAAACACTGCCAAATGTGCCGCTGATGGGAAAATGTTACATGATCTAAACCTCTATTCCACTTCACGTTTCTAAGGTTTAATGGGGCAGTTTTCATTCTGCTCCTTTCCCATAACACAGGAAACAATGGGACATTGTGAAACTGAGACACTACAATTTTAAACAGGAGTGAAAAGAAATATTGCCCCCGGGGCAAATTACAATTCACCTGTGAAATTTATGGCTCCAGGGAATTGCTGCAATAAAGACTTCAGTAAGAATTTTCAACCAATTACTTATACATATTAACAACCAGAACTTTTGCAGCTGTGACAACTATTTCTTAGCGTTACCAGGGCTCTCGGTCCTCTTGCTCCAGGGCCATAGTCACCAAACACTGTCAACCACCCGAATGCCAGGTATTCCCGCAGCCACAGCCCCACTCTCTGAACCCACTGCCAGAGGCGAGATGCTGCACTGGAGGAACTAGTTTCCAGCATAGGAACTGCTGGGGCAAGTGGCTACCAATGCAAAGGATGGGCTCATTCACAGGAACAACAGCGCTGCTCCAGCACCTCTGGAGGAGGGCGGGGCTGTGCCCTGGGCGTCCCCACAGCCAGGGAAGCCGAACTGGCTTCTGCTGCTGTCTTAACAGCCCCCTTAGCCGGACTCTGGGCTCCGGGCGGGGCCAATCCCCAGCAGACCCCGGTGGCCCCAGCTCTGCCGTGTCTCACGCGGGGCTGTGGGGACTGGGCTCCCGTGGTTGGCAAAGGGAGGCGCCAGGGTCCGGTACTCCCGGCTCTCTCGCCTGCTCCTCCCCGTGATTTGCCTGTGGGGAGGTCCCGTCCCCGCCTCAGCTTCCCCCGGCAGCCTAGGGCCAGTTCTGGTGTCCGCCTCTGCGCCCGCGGGCAGCCCCTTGGGGCGGCAGAGCTGCGGCGCGCGCCCTACCGGCCAGGCAGGCGGTGGTGTCGATCCACTTGAGCAGCTGGCCGGCGCTGAGCTCCCCGCGGTGCGTGGCGTGCGCGGGGAGGACGGGTTGGCACGTCTGCACCTGGCCGCCGCTCGGCCCCTCCATGCCTCCGCCGGGCGGGGGCGCCCGGGTACCTCAGCCTCTGCCTGACGCTGCTCCCACAGCCGCCAGCCGGTCCCGGCCCGGCAGCCCCCTCGCGCCGCCGCCGGCGCCTCTGCCTCTGCCCGGGAGCGTACTTCAACCCCGGCGCTGCCTCTGAGCCGCCGCCGCCGCCGCCGCCGAGCAGGGGCGGGGAGAGGCCTGGGGGCAGGGCAGCTACTCGCCAAGGGTGGCTGGAAGCGGTGAGCGCCCCGGCAATGGGGAGGCAGTTTGGAGGCGTCTGTGATAGGAGCCCTTGGGAAAGGCATAAACAAGCCGACCAATAAGATCACAACGCCATAATGTAACTCCAGGGTGCGCCCACCCTCCCGTGCAGCGGAGAGAGGCATTAGAACGAGAAAAACTCCAGGAAGAGACAGCAAAACTGGTGGGTATCAGAGGGGAAGCCCTGCCGGTCTGTATCCACAAAACCAACAAGAAGTCCTGTGGTACCTTATAGACTAACAGGCGCACCTGACGAAGCGGGTCTTTGCCCGCAAAAGCTTATGTGCCAGTAAATTTGTTAGTCTATAAGGTGCCCGAGGACTTATCCTTGCTAAAACTGATTGGGGTGCGAAATATCTTCCATATGCAGAAAGGTTTAAAAGTCAGGGACTGTTCAGTTTAGAAAAGAGAAAGCTGAGGGGGATGTGGGACAGGTCTATGGCATCATAAGCAATGTGGAAAAAGAATAAGGAAGTGCTATTTATCCTTTCACACAACCCAAGAAGCAGGGGTCACTCGAAATTAGTAGGCACCAGGTTTAAAAGAAACATAAAAAAGTATTTTCTTCGCACCAACACACAGACCACCTGTGAGCTCATTGGCACAGGATGCTCCAAAAGGACAAAAGTATAACTGGGATAAAAAGAAATAGATAAATTCTTCAGAGCCAAGATGGTCAGGGACACAAGTCCTTAATGCAGATGTCCCTAGGCTCCAGCCTCCAGAAGCCTCTGGCATGGGCCACTGACAGAAAAAAAGCTGTTAGGTGTGATGGACTATTGACCTGACCCTTTTTTTTATACATTCTTATTCAATATGCAGTGGCTGGCATTGAAAATTCAACATCTAGGCGACACCTACACTAGCCGATTCCTTTCAGAAGGGGCATGGTAATGAGCGAGTTGGGAAGATGCTCATGAGGTGCTGTCATGAATATGCAGCACCTCATTGGCAGCCACATGTGATTTGAAAGTATCACTTTCAAATCGTGAGCCACCCATGTAGACAAGGGCTTTTTGAAAGGACCCTCCCTTGGACTTCAAACACCTCCTCTTCCTAAAACCAAATAGGAAGAAGGGGCTTTTGAAGTCCAGGGGGTCCTTTCGAGAGGCCCCCATCTACACAAGTGGCATGTGATTTGAAAGTGGTGCTTCTGAATTGTGCACGGCTGCCATTATGCTAACGAGGTGCTGAATATTCATGTAAGCACCTCATTAGCATCTTCCCAACTTGTTCATTACCATGCCCCTTCCAAAAGGAGGCGGATAGTGTACATGTGGCCCTAGTGACTCACCACACCCTAATCTAAGCATAGAGAAAAATACTGGCTTCTTTGGCTATGTCTGCCTGAGGATAAGAGACCCAAGTGGTTAGCTGATTCCACCCTGGCAGATCCCAGAGCTCAGATTTTAGCAGCAGACCAAACATTTACATAACAGTTTTTCAGATGCGGATTCTGACCACTTTGAACCCAAGACAGCTGCAGTATCTATATCCCTGTGTAGTCATACTCACAGGTGCTACAGTGTGGTCGAGGACTCTTACTACAGACCACTTGAGACTTTCTCTAACAATGGATCAAATTTTGGATTAGGGAGAGACAGAAATCATTAGATCAATGCAGACTGGAGAGACTGCATTAATTTGGGTGAGATTAGCAATCATTTTCACACTAGATTAATAACACTTAGCACTTTTCATTTGAGGAACTCAAAATGCTACTGACCAAGGAGAACAAGTTGCATTATCCTCACTGGATATCAAAAAATGAGGCACTGACAGGTTCAAACTTGCCAAAGCGCACAGCACGTCAATAGTAAATTTAGGCTAGGATAACAGCTATCGAGACTTTCAGACTGATTCTATATCCACTGCATCTCACTGCCACTCAGACTAGTCATACCTACAGCATTGATGGTGATGCAAATACATGTTAGCAGATTATAAATATTTCAGCAGTAACACCTCTGACATAATTTTAGTTGAACTCTTGGTCATGTAAGTTATCACATCCTGACAGTTCCAGCAAAGGGTGCTGTGAGTATAACTGCCCCTTATCACAGTGAATGTTGTTTTCTTCTTTTGACATCTGCTTCCACAATAATCACCTGTAGGTCAAGCATCTCCTGGCAGCTAATAACTGGCTGGGGGTTTAGCAGAGGACTCGTCCTAGCGACGATACCCACCTCCAGTGTTATTACTCCTATCCTAAACTATTAATACATAAACACAGCAAAGAAACAGTAAAGTAATTGCCTTTGCTTTGGTCAAAGTGTCTAAAAGTCAAACTCCCTGTTGCCATAGATATGGTATGTGGGTTGCAGATATTATTTATGTATTATAATACTGCCTAAAGGCTTAAGCACACAAAATGGCAATGTAGGACACATGGAGGTGCACATGGAAGAGACGGACTAATTGGAGAATATGGGGATTACTGGTGGTGAGAAGGCAGCCGTCTATAAGAGACTGAGATAACAGAGTGGACAAGCGAGGAGGGGGTTAAGTTGTGGAGGGCCCGAAAGAGATGGACAAGAAATTTGTGCCTGATGCAATGTTCATTTTTTTCCCAGCAGTTAAAAGAACAGCACAGGCATCAGTAAATAAAAAGACTGGAAGACATGAAACTGGGATCATGACACTTTTGCTTGCCCATAAATTATCTCTGCTTTTAATTCCTGGCTTTTGGGCACTAGACGTTTTTCAAGTTGGAAAGGCATATGAGTAGACCAACTGGTGACACCATTAATAACTCTTCACAAACAGTGGTAGTTATATACTGAATTTTTTCGGCTCATAAAATGGTAGTAAAATGTGGCCCTTGTTGCCTGGGGTTATTGTGAAATCCAAAAATATAAAGGGGGTTAAAAAAGAATTAGCTAAGGTCCTAGAGGATACCTCCATCGATAACTATTAGCTAAGATAGTTAGTGATGCAACAACATCCTCTGGGTATCTCTAAACCTCTGACTGCCAGAATCTGAGACTAGACAATCAGGGCTGGATCACTTGTTCTGCTCATTCCATCTGAAGCACCCAGCATTGGTGGCTTTTAGAAGACAGATACTGTACTAGATGAATTGTCGGTATGATGCAGGGTGGACAGTCTTATGTTCTTATGTCTGAGCCTGTGGTACACAGCTGGTAAGGAAGCTCTGATGAACATACAGGAGGTGATGCATTACAAGTTGTCATAGCTTTTTCAGTGGGGACAACTTCAAAGGAATGAGATAGTCCAATAGGCAATCTTCCCCTCCAGTTTCCTTAATGTAATTCCATTAGTCTTCCCACACCTTCCCTGTGACAACAAGTAATACTTGGCTAACATGCACATGTACAATAAATAATCTTAAAGCCAAATTGGTTTCCTCCACTCTCATAGATTTCCCTACTCCTGCTTTTCCACTGACCGCTGAAGTAGTTTATCAGGGTCTCTTTCTTTCTGCTGGCATTTCCTCTCCCTGAATCCTATTCTCTCATGATAGTCCAGCTGCAGGCTCTCAGGCTTGTTTCTTTTTCTTCCTGACTACAAAAAGAACCCGAACGTATCTCTATTGAGCATTACTATGGCTCCCTCAGAGCAGGGTAGCATCATGGGGAAATATGGCTCAGCAATACTCTTGAGTTTCCCAGGGTCACAGAGGTGTATTAGCAGCAGAGTAGGGCTTGAACTCAAGTATCTCACAGCACAGACTAGTGCAGATGTACTATCTTTCCTCTCTGTTGTGATGAAGGCACTGGGGCTAGCAGTGCGTGACTAAGGACTCTGTAGACCCAAGTTTGAGGCCCATGTTTCCATTTACTGAACGCAAATACTGGAATCATTAAAAGAAAGCCTTAAAGATGGCAAAGTCTAGACCATAGCAAGAGGTGCCCAATAATTAATAAGAAGAATTAGAGGAAGTGGATATTTTGGACTGTGAACTGGTAGTGTATTCAAACAAATTAAGCCTTAACACTGTGATTTAATGAACATCAGAACTCACTGCCAATAAAAAAGAGCTTTCTAAGTATATTCGTCATGACAAGAGTCTCACCTATAAGCCTGAAGCCTTCTGCACTCTAGCCTGAAAAAACAAAACAAAGCACAATTTTATATAAACCTAAAGAAAAACGTGTACTAGCTGTTAAGATTTTCATCCCGATAACATGCCTTTTTAACTGAAGCAATATGATGATAAGAGCTTTGTGCTTCACAATAACGTGCCTCAGGAGTTCTGTGAAGTACAAGCACAGCAGTGTACCTGCAGAGAAAATGTGTCAGAAGGTGTAAGGAATGTGTTAATAAAAGATGAGCCCTGTGTATGATGTGGGTAAATCTGTAAATAAAGCCATTACAGCTAGAAAACAAAGCAGGCCAGAGCAACAGTACTTAGTTTTATGCAGTTTTACAGCTAAACCAGTGATGGGCCCAAACAGCAACATTTGGCTTCTGATCAGAATTTCACCCAGTGAGAAATTATTGCAAGGGATGCAGAGGAGTTTGGGTTAGCTTTGGTGTGTACCTAAAAATCCTCAAAATTCAGGGATATGCTAATCTAGAGAGTTAGTTCAGACCCACCTGCAGACTCATTTCAAAATGTGCTATATCTAAACAGACAGAAGATGGACCAGAGATCACTAGGAAAATTACAGCCAAAAAGCAACGTTAGTCATGATGTAATACATATGAAATGTCATAAAAATCTAATGTTACAGATGGCTTCAGCAATTGCAGGACAAATTTTGGCAATGGCTCTTTTGGATGATGGTTTAACTATTAAAATATTAACTATGGAAATAACTCAGTGCAGACACAACAAACAGTAATATAACTTTAGTAGTAAACTCTCAGATCTTAAAGAAACAAATGTTTGACTACCTGAAATTAAAAACAATGAATACATTCATATTTTACAACTACAACTTGTAGTCTGTCTTGAAAAAAATATTGTTTTGACACAGTTTTTGAAAATACAACTTATTCTTGTAAAATGAAACTTTATTCTAAAATGTATCCAAAATTGCAAGACACAAGCACCATTAAACAGATAAATAGACATATATTTATGTACAGAGAGCATCAAAACACAAAACAATTGTTAATATAATTCTTATACCATTTTAATGAGTTTCCATCAATAAAACTTTAAAATTTAAAGAAGACTTTTCAGTTGCAAAACGGTTGTAAAATCATATGTATAAATTATGTCTATTACAATTGCAATAACAGAGGAAAAGTAAAATACAAAAATAATCAATACTGCAAATTCAAATACAAAACCCAAAATAATATAGCACAGGTATATATGTACACTAGATGAATTCATGCAACTATGCAGTGCAACAAATTAACTGCTTAATTTAACATGTCACAAAATGGAACAACCATGTCTGCAAGCAGAAGAAAATATATTTTGTAATAAATCATAGTGCATTTAGAAGTTCAACTTTATAAAATGATTGCTGAGTGATATAGTTCTAAAATTTCCTACGCAGGCGGACACTCCCCAAATTCCTCTTCTGCAAAATAACATATAAAGGACAAAAGATTAAAAAATAGCCCAACCATTCTAGAACAGATTTTGATGCCAAATTTTTACATTTATTTGTACCCATCTTGGATTTTAGTCTTGGTATCAAACCCATTTCAAAGTGACCATGTCCCTAATGACATGTTACACCAAGGTAAATCTACATTCAAGTACTATACTCCATAAATGGACTCTAACACAGTGCTTAGACTGCACTAGTTTAAAGAGCTAACTCTGTGGCTTCAAAAAGGCAACTATGAACCCCAAGAATCAGAGAGGATGATACTAAAATGGTGGATAGAGAGAGACTCCTTTACATGTGGACTTTATAATTTCTTTGATTAGACAAATATATAAAATAAAAGGCTTTATGGCTTGGCTAAAACTTACAACAATGTGTTAGACAGGTAGAAAGCCCATATTTGTGAAGTTCTGTTGCCTTTCACAGTGTTGAAGGCTGTATACCATTCTGGTAGGTGAAGAGAGACAAGACTCAGATAGCCATGTAGAAAAATACTTAAACATTGAAAATGGTCTAGAAATAGTAAAATTAAATCAATCAAGGAAACTTTTTTCTTAAAAAGTGATTTCTTGTGCAAACCTGGCTGTTCATTCAGTTTTGTTCTTGATTGGTATATTATAATCAAAACACATTGATAGTGCTGAGCTTCAGACTTCATAAAATATTAGTGGTTAAGTGTCAAAATTAGATGGGATGCAATTATACAGTCTGACACTTTTGTCTCTGAAACTTGTTTAAGTGCTAAGCACGCTCAGTGTTTTCACTAGAAAGAGGTTGTTAAAACACTACATTTTTCTGATTGCTGAAAAGATACTGACTTGCAGTAGCATACATCTCAGTGAGGGTCCTCCTGCATTCTTTGTGCTCTCACATAATAGTCAAGTGAATTGTGAGTGAACAAAGACATGCAGGAAGGAGCCTGTATTTTGGTAAATGGACTGTGTCACATTTTTGCAGCTGTATTTCTAATTATTTTTCATAAGGTTCCATGGATGGAGGTGGCAGAAGGCAAACTGTATTCTGTCTTTGTGTTTTATGATCTTATGAAGAATATTTTTAAATGGGTAATGGTAACCACCACTGCATGAAATGCACACACACTAGTCTAAGTAGTATTAAGTGTTCTTATGTAAGATGTTTCCATTTTAAAGAAGGACATCAGAGTTACTGGGCAGCAGTTAAAGATATCAAACAACTAAGAAAAGGGGAAGAAGTTTATCTACTCGAAGGCATGGGAAATAAAAGGTATGGTAGTGGCCCACATTAATGTAAATTAGAAATCATTTTTGCTATTCATGAAATAGATTTATTTTTCTCCTCCAAACTGTGCCAAGGTCACAGAATGCTAAAAAAATTGAAACGACAAGTATAGTGGCATATTAAAAATGATTAATGCTTTATATGATCACAGACTAATTGCTATATTCTTGCCTCTCCTAGCAGGTCAGCTAGGTCACCTTCTATGTCCATAGAATGGAAATTCCTTTAGAATGTAAAAATTATTCATTCATTATAGATTTACCAAGACAGCTGGAAGGGTATAAGCTGTGTCACGGAATGAATCCTGATATTTTGGTGCACCTGATAAGCTCTCAGTTAGCTGTCATCACAGTTGTCTTCCCAATAACAAAAATTGTGCCATTTGCCCCTTTTCCTAGAATTCAATGAAACCTAGAGATAGCAAGACAAGCAACCCCATTTTCATGTGGGTATAACATTAAAATTAAGATAATTCTTGAGCATAACTTTTGGCTGCAGTTCAGCTGTTAAAATCTCTACTGATAAACACGTAACAAACTGCCTTTTCTGATGCTTCATTCAATGCCACACAACAAGCACAATAATTTTCAATACAAAATGACTTGCAATTCAGAAAACAAAGGAAATATATCAATACAGCTGCTGAGAGACTCATGAAAGAAAATGAAATCTACCCTTGCCTAATGAAGTGGTAAGTTCAGAGGCAAGTGCTGCATTTCACTACTGTGAGTGTTAGCAGTTGGGAATACTATGAAGGTGGTAAAGGCTTGAGTGACCATGTTTATGTGCTTTTAATATCCACTGTTCCTTAATTTGTAGCAGAGGGAGCTCTTGTTGCAAACGGTATTGTAATTTGGTGCCAATAATTAGTGGAGAGTGCTGGTAAGTTGCACTAAAATAATAGGAAAAACTAAGAGTCTTGGTGGTTGATACAGGCTATGGGGGCTTATGGTGGAATATGATATGCAAGAAACTCGTCAGTCCATGCAGTGATACCACCTGTTAGTAGAGAATTCATCTAAAGCATGCAATTTCCACATGTCCAAATTGGGACATGGAAACAGTCTGATGTTTACACAAGACAGTATGAAAAATATGAACTGACATTGCAAATGATCTTCTCAAAAGCCTGAGTTCATAAACTTCTAGATCTATCTATACTCGACATGGAAGTGATGGCTGATATGCAATTTTAGCTATGCCAATTGTGTAGCTAAAATTGACTTATCAGTGATCAACTTCAATGGCTATCTACATGGAAGAAGGTCGATGGGACTGCCACTCATGAGGAGTTCTGGGGTTGACTTTCACCCCAGAAAGTGCCATTTCATGCATGCGCAAAACAAAACCCTGGAAGATCAGCCCTGAGTGGTTGATCTTCCACAGTAGCATAGACCTAGCCTAAGACTTCCAAATACCCGACTTTGTTCAGTAATACTCTTGACTGGAGGAAAATAAATGCTGACTGCCACGCATAGAAAATTCATCTGAAACAAATGCTGTGCATGTTCACTTTTTGGTTACCACAAGCTAATATTCTGAAACTAGACACCAACAAACATGATTGGTTGATTTTAATTAATCTGGGTAATGATTCCCTTATTGGCTAGTTTAAATGAATGAACCTCTTTTGTGTACCAGGCAAAGATTATTAACAGAAAATAACAATACATAATGAATTATAGTTAACATTTTAAAAAGGCGGTAAAACTTCCCAGAACATTTCAAACAAAAATCAACTCAAATCTTCTCATCCACAATAGCGTGAAGGCCAAAAGATGAATTGGTATGGGATGGCCTGACCTTAAAAAGGTGGAATACTCATAAAACTGGCTCATGGTTGCTGTTCTAACACGCAGGCTGTAGTAGTAGCTGCAGTACTGCAAGATACAAAGGTGCTTTGTGATTAGCTGAGTCACACAATTCATGGAACCATTGGCTATGCCACTGTCACTCCAGTGCCTTGTCACAAATTTTCCTTGGGATACAACCTTGGTTTCATGGCATTCAAGGGAGCGATGAATTTTCTTTGTAGGGTGCTTGCCTTTCACACCAGAATCACAGAATTTGTGTTATTTCTTCTGCTGGGGGAGAGGGGCGAGTATCACAATATATAATTACAAAATAATAGACAAATTAAGTCTGCCCATTTCTGCACAATAGTGCCAATAACACCGAAACTCCACCACAGGAATAGCTAGTGGAGAGCAGGAGAACATTTCACTATATAGTCATGGAATGCCCTAATCTTTGATAGAAGATCTATTCTCTAAAGCATTTAAACCAATGATTCTAGTACAGAAGCATTGTGAGGGCAACTCCTTCTAGTGGTTGCAGGTCCAACAGTAAATATGTGCCACAGCAAGACACGATCATATGGGACGTGACGTGATCAATGTCAGGCAGCTTGTTGGCTCTCTGAGTACTACAGATTGCTTCCATTCTTAAATGATTAAAGAGGATACTTTTAAAAAAATTACTCTAAAACATGATCTAAAGAGGTTTGTACTTGGAATTATTTTCTATTTTGACGTAAGGTTCACTAGTTTACATGTTTTTAAAGCAGAAATCTTCATTCAAAATGGTATTTATGAGATTTGTTTCTGCAACTTTTGAGCTGTTTAATTCTTAAATGGTGGTGATGTGAAATAGACTGTAGCTGCAGATAATGAAAATCGCATTTAGTGACTGGGGCAGCTGTTGCAGAAACACACAAAAATTAGGAAGCCCTCCCTCCCAATACTAGCTGTTTTGATTTTATATTCACTTGAACTTCCTAGGGTTCCCTTCTGGGGAAGGAGAAAGTGCTTTCTCTTCTATAGTCTTGATTATTTATTATTTGTTTTCTCTAGTTAAGTTCCTGCTTATTTTGAATTCTGAATTAAGGTTTCCCAAACTTTCTAAAATTAGGGATTGGCTATTTCATTTACTCACAGTTTTAGAACCTGTCTTTCTATGGGTCTCCTCTCTAGTTATTTAAAGGTGTCCTGCAAAGGAATTTTATTTTTGTTAAAACTGAGTTTGTTCTCTTTTTGCCTTTTCAGTGATATATAAAGATGCCCTCACAGCACCTTTTAAAAATATTTGTTTCTGCTTTTGTACCTTAGGAATATCACAAATATGTCTTTGATTTTTTGGGGGGAGAAACATTAAAGGATATTTTCTGTAGTCTTTAAACAGTTTAATTGAAAGGGTGAAGGGGTCAAGTATGACATCAAAATGTTAAAAGTTATTTAAATTAAATAGCTGTTAAAGAAAACAAGCAAAAATCAGTGTTTTAAATGGTCTGAGTAAAAATTCTTTTTCTTGCAATAATTCAAGAGTCTTGGCTCATGCTGTCAGCTGTTTTACTAGCTGTCTGGATCTCCTAAAGTATTACTGCCTACACAGAGTCTGAATTCCTAATATAAAAATAAATACCTACAAAGTTCAAGTTCTTTAAACATAGTGACAATAATAACAAAAAGGACAGCAAGGGTGTGTGTGAGGGTGGGTGTTCGTGGGTGTAGAGTTCAGTTTTACTTTCCTTTGCAGGGTACCTGAAAAATTCTTACTAAGAATACAATTAATTTAATAGAGGGGAGGCAAAACTTGCTACTCACACAAGCACATTAGTAGTCCTGAATATAGTATGCATGTCACACTACTTATCTCTTCCATGCCCTGCAGCTGGGTTCTGAACTGGTGTCCAGTACCAGGTGCAGAAGAATAGACCAGAGGAGGGGCCACTGGATCCATGCTTATATGGTTACAGTGGCAAGGCACCATATTGGCTGAAACTATGGTTGTGAAGTGCCAGGCTTTACTCCTGTGGCCTGCTGTGGGTTGGAGAGGGTGAAAGGAAGGATAGTCCATTGCCTGCTTAGTTCACTGCATAAAGTCTGATTACTCAGGTTTGGGTCAGGACAGATAACCTCAGCTTAACTGGAAAGTACGTACTGATGCATATGCAACACTAAGACAACAAATGTGTGAAACTGCAGCTGGCAATTGCTTGCTGAAATCTCTCCCCAACCTCACTAAAAGGATCTGAACTCAGATGACATCTCTTATGTTACCTATGATTTCATGTCTCTGTTAATGGCTTATATATGTACTGCATGAAATAAATTCTGAAACCCCTAAGCGTGCTTAACAAGGCTTTAACCGTATGTGAACAGCAAGTTTTGATGACAGAACAAGTACTATAATACTACATATAATACACATGGCTGTTCAATCAAAAGCCACCTCTTGCTCTGAAAGAAGAATTTACAGAATTAGGCAATGGTGACAAGATTTCTTACACAAAACCTACAATAATATACAGCATATGAATGATTGCCAAAGTTATAATGCCAGCATTAAAAAATATACATTTTCTACATAGAACGTCTTGTGCAAATTTGAACAAGTTGACAACAGTTTACCAATGATTAAATAACTGAAATAGATAAAACCTATCAAACAGTAAGTTCTTTCTTTCCCTCCCACCCCCGACAGTAAGCAGATGTTGCCAGATGGGTTCATGAAAGGACAACCTGTGTAATGAAGGGTTTTTAATATTAGGCATGTGCATACCTGGACATGTGTGCAAGTGCACATACACACACACACACACAAAAGAAGAAAAGGAAAACAATAGCAGATGCACCACAATAATTTTGCAAGGGGATACTTGCCACAAAAAAAACAAACCCAAATCAAAGCTCGCCTTTGCACATGTAAAGCAATTTGGTTTGCATTTCTTTAATTGCTGCTATATGTTTATTGATGCTGCTTTTAAAGATTCTCTTTTTCCCCTCAAACATAAATTGTATTAGAAATTTAAAAAAAATTCCATCTTCTACTTCATTTATAACATTGCTTAATATTAACCTGTGTTTCTGGTTTTACTTTGGAATTTATTTAAGAATCATCTCAAATGTGGTAAGTCACATAAAACAGAATTCTTTAGGAACTTTGTAAAAGCTCTGGAAACTATTTTAGTGACATTTTTGAATGTCACATTTCTGAATATTGTTGTTTAAAGGTATAATTTAAAATATCAACTTTCATTTTTCTGCAAACACTTAAATTTCTTACACACTCCTAGGCTATTTCTCAAAAAGGCAAGGCACTCACACTTTGCCCATTCCTTATTCATAATAGTCATGGGCTCTGGCAATTCTATGTCCCAATCTATAATGGTCTCTCCTGATTTAGAGGGGGACCTCACTTCCATCTTAACGTGGTTTCACTGGGAACTATAGTCTCTGGTGGCTGCATCTGTATATTAAAGGACTAGGCAGTTACCAAATCTCATGTGTTTCTTTTGTTGATGTGTGTTGCTAACCAGTTTCTCACTGATAAAATATACTTCTCAAACCATGGGCTTTCCACGGACAGGGTTAGTAAAGGAGTGTTGCATGCTTCCATTTGTTTTATTCAGAATGGATTTTCCCTCTCCATTTTCCATGGCAAACATTTTAAGATCATTAGATCATCTTAGGTCATTTTAAGCGCCACAAATTATCTATTGTCTGGTTTAGACCTCAGACCTGTGAGATGTTACATGCCCTGATACTGAGGATTCCTAGCAATTTGCAGGCTCAGTCTTTGATGAAACAGACTATTTTTGACATAAAAATTGAAATAATCTACGTACAGTTAAGACTCTATTCACAAATGTAAGCAACATTTAACATGGCCTTTGTGTATATTATTCTTGCATGAATTGTACACAATTTTTTCTGCAGACAGCTGGCATGCAGCAAGATGGGTGGAAAACAGATGTGCAAAGAGGAATGAGAATACAGACAGTAACTCTACAAATAAAAAATTTAGGAAGAGCTACATGGCTGATAATTTGGCTCGTTACTGATATTAGCACCATTAAATGGTAGTAATTTTCACATCGATTATTAACAGTGGTTTCTGTCAGAAGTGAGTAGAGAAATTATTTCCTTCTGTGCAGGGGCAGAAGTAAATATAAATTATACAGTTCTACTTTCCATTCATTTCAATTCTCCTATTCCCCATTTCAGTAAACAGAACACTAAGAAAATGTAATGTCTTGTTTAAATCATCCACATTTGTTCTGAATTCCCTATCCAGACTCTAGTGCTTCCAAATTTTTGCTGTTAGTAAAATGTATTTGTAGATTCTCTTCTTGGCATCAGAAAATTGGGAGAAATCCCCCAAATGCATCATCATGCGAACATGGCATTTAAAAAAGTGAATAACTAGGTAGCAGAGGTTGTTACATATGGGGAATCTGGAATTTAGTGAATGGCTGTGTGTGCTCTCACAGATGAATTAGCCACTACTTACCAAATTCCATGCACATATCATTGTGTCCACTGGCTACATCTACACGAGAGGGTTTTGTTGACAAAACTTGTGGAGTGTCTACACACAAAATGGGTTTTGTTGACAGACTGTTGACAAAACTTGGCACTTCTGCCAACATCATTCTACCTCTCCATGATGAGGAAGAATGTATTTGTCAACAGTTTCTGTCAACCAAAAAGCCACCTAGATGCTCCAGGGGGCCATCTGTCGACAGACAGGGTTTCCAGTTCACTGGGCATCTCTTTTCCTGAGCTTCCGGTTGGCCATTCTGTCGAGAAAGCAGCCGGGCAGTCTGGCTGCTCTCGGTCGACAGAGCAAATTGCTCTTTCAATACACTTTTGTGCGTGGACGTGATCTGTTGACTGAAGTTTTGCTGGAAGATCTCTTCTGACAGTAACTTCTGTCAACATATTGCTGTAATGTAGATGTAGCCAAAGTGTGTCTTTCAGTGTTTGCTTAATGCAAATATAAAGCATTACACAGCTAACTGGCCGCAGATGTCCATCCATCATGTACAGTTTAAAAACTGGCACACACATAAAACTCAAATATTTGTGAATAGAGCCTTTATAATTTTCTCACATTTCATTTTAGGAATCACAGTTTTTTAATGTTATTTGTTATTCATAATAAAGATTGAATAAAACTGTTTTCATCCAATTTTGCACAGCTGTATCATCCAGCAACTATTTAGTATGCTGAATCAAAATGAAAAACAAAAGCAATTTATTTTCTCTACCTCCTTTATGCACAGAAATTAAATGGTGGCTAGAAACTGAAGGTTTCAAGTTATAAATGGAAACTATATTTTTATTAAATGTGAAAACACGTATCCAAGAAAAGGGCATACACCATTACACATTTTTATGGCAAGTTTTCCCATTACACAAGAGGTTTTCTTATATGTTTTAAACTGAAATGAGCAGTAACCAAACAGAAGTTTGGATAAAAACTGCCCAGCTGTTAACTATTTTAAGGAAAACATATGAATACACCATTTAAAACAAGATGAAAGGCCATGTTCACAGAAATATTTTGGATAGCTGTGGAGAGAGGTCTGATTAAGAAACAGAAGAAAGCCAAATCCCATTCCAGATATCAATTATTTTGATGCATAAATACACTCCTGTATTGCTAAAAAATTTAAAAAATAAAGTCTTTATTTCAGGGAAGACAAGGATGAACAAATTAGGCTCCAGTTCTACAAACCCTTATACATGTGCTTATTGCTAAGCCTATGAGATGTCCCACTGACTGCATGTATTTGCAGGATCAGAATTTTACTACTTTCTTTGAAAGGAAGGTCCACTTATGAATTCTAAATGTATAACTGTAACAAGTTATAAATATGACAATATGGATAAATTGAACGAATGTGTGCGGTTAGAACAATGATTTGTATTTACGGGGATCTCATTGGACTCTTTCTTTTCATAACCAACATCATTTTGTTGATTTCAACTTGCCTTTCACATTTTGCTGTACATATGTATATGGCTAAGTAAGATCACAAGTCTAATAAAACCATATCTTCGTCACTCTTGGGAGTGGCATCTGGCAAACCTGTTCCTCACATGAGCAGTTACATCAAAAAGTTCAATGGGATAACTTCCATGAGTAAGGGCTTACAGCACCGGGCCAAGGTCTGGAGTAACAAAGCTACCCATACATATATTTAAGCCTAAATAATTTACATTTGAGGGCTGACCTGAATTTTTGTATCTGTTTTTGCACCATGAAATATTGATACAACTTTTATTGTGATTGTTTACTAATATTTAATGGAGACAAACATCAGCTGATTTGAAGAGAAATAAGTTGTCACTCCTAAGGAAAGGAGTTTATCTGGAAGCTATGTGGTTCATCAGGACTCTCACTCTCAGATCTACTCAAATAAACCTTTATGGGGTTGGAACAGGTGCTATTAGGTGTTATCTCCTCACTTTCAATTTATTTCTACTTGCAACTTTTGGCACTATTAATCTCTAAATTAGTTGTGCCCTCCAAATTTAAATGTAGGTAACCAAATCTTGCAGAATTTGGCTGATATTTGACAATAACAAAAGTACTAGAGATGGGTAGGAACAGAGCTAAAAGACTAAGAAATAATTAAATGATTGAGGAAATAGACATCAGTGCAATATTTACCATCAGAAAAGTCAATATATGGAGAGAAAGCAAATAAAATATACAACTGTGAATACTGTAACAGCTGGTCCCTCATTAAATTACCCATCTAATTCTGAATTCTCTCTATATGCATTTTTTTCATTTGCTAATCATGGGACTGGAGAAAACTGAAATGCTTTTTAGCCATGATAGTAATCTGTTATCGTTCTGACACAGAGATTCCAGCCTCAGATGGAGTATAGTGTCTAATTTTGGGCACCACACTTTAAGAAATATGTGGAGAAATTAGAGAGAGTCCAGAGGAAAGCAACACAAATATAAAAGGTTTAGAAAACCTGACCTATTAGGAAAGGTTAAAAAATGGTCATATTTAATCTTGAAAAAGGAAGACTGAGGGGGGACATAACAGTCTTCAAATGTGTTAAGGGATGTTATAGATGTGGTGATCACTTGTTCTCTTTGTCCATTACAGTTAGAATAAGAAGTTATTGGATCAATCTGCAGCAAGGGAACTGTAGGTCATATATTAGGAAAATTTTTCAAATTACAAAGATAGTTAACTACTATAATAGGTTACCAAGTGTTCTTGTGCAATCCCTGTCACTGGAATTTTTTCAGACCAGGTTTAACAAACGTCACAGATGGCCAAGGCATACTAGGCCTTGCTTCAGTGCAGAGGGCTGGATTACATGACCACTTGAGGTCCCTTGCAGCCATTTCTATGATTCACACAGAATAAAGTTTTTAATCCCCTCTGTCAGCTTGATCTACTCAAAAAGACAAATTAAACTAAAATATTTCCCTTTGAAATACAAAGCTCACCGGAGGACTGGATGTCTTAGGCTATAGGAAATGGTGCTTTTCACCTTTAGGTCACCACTTCAAAACAGGAGCAGGTTGATTTCTGGAAGTTATTATTACAGTTGATTGTCTAATAAGCTGATGATCCAATCCCTAATGAGCAGACTTCCAAATAAAAATTGGCAACTGTAGCACTCAGCAGAGAGGCTAATGACTTAAAGAACTGGAGACAGAACTACTCTCTCTCTCTCTTTTAAATTTAGGCCCTCCAGACCAAGGTTGAGGCACATTACCAGAACAGTGCAAGGTGCACAAAAGATCAGTCTCAAGTGCTTTCAAATCCAGAACCTTTCATTAACTCTAAATTCATTTTAAAATAAATTGAGGAGCAACACAGAGCTCAACTTCAGTTCTTTACAATCAAATTTACTAGCAAAATAATATAAGTGCCCTATGTATAAAAATATTAAGGTACTTTTAATGTACTTTTCAGGCAGCATATTGTTCTTGTGACTTATATAACCTCTTCTACCCACTTCTTTTTAATGAATATGGAAGGGGAGTTCTTGTTTCCAGAATACCTTTGCGTGGAAATAAACTATGAACATAAAAATATCCCTTCGCACATGTTTACAGAGAAAGTGATATCCCACTTTCATTGAAATAAGAAGGAAAACTCCCACTCACTTCAGTAGAACCAGTATTTCAACCCTCATCTCTACCGAGGGAAAGAAAACCAGCCATTCTCTGCTTTCAAAGGTCTAAGCTCTTTCTCTTCTCTTTTTAATATATTTTATTAAAAAAAGAAAAAAAGAGAAAAGTAGAAAATCAGGCCTTACTCTTTTCCATATTAAAAAAAGGAAAAAAAAAATCCTAAAGACCATTATCTTAAAACCTAGTGTGAAAGCTGACCTGTTGCCCTTAAATTAGTTATTACAGAGCTGGAGAATTTGCATCTGACATTATCGGTAATGCTGGTGCATAAGCATAAAAACAAACAGCAGTCTCAGTACACATTGACATCTAGCGCATAAGAAACACTGGTGGGAGGGAAAAAAATCAGTGCTTGGAAATAAAATTTCCTTCCACGTCAATTTTGGTCTCTATATTGCAACTTATACACAGTTTTGTAAGCAAAAGAAAATTAACAAATCAAACAGTCCTATACAAATTTGAAAGCTTAAAGTGTCTTTTGACTATGTTGCATATTTAGCAAATACAACTATTATTGTGTGTGATTTATCTGTGGAACATGTATATGTGTATATATACATACATATGAATGATATACGCACCTAGTCTTGACAAGAGGTATATGGGTAACTTTACATAGGTATTTAAACATTTGCAGGATCATTCTCTAAGGCTGTGTCTACACTAGCACAAATCTTTGAAATGACCATGCAAATGGCCATTTTGAAGATTACTAATGAGGCACTGAAATGCATATTCAGCACCTCATTAGCATGCTGCTGGCTGCGGCCCTTCGAAATTGCCATGTTTGGCTGCCACGTGGCTCATCCAGACAGGGGTTCCTATCAGCAGATAGGAATAAGGGGTTTTCGAAGTTGGCGGGGTCTTTTTGAAAAGGACCCCCATCTGGACAAGCCGTGTGGCACCAAAACGCGGCAATTTCAAAGAGCTGTGGCTGGCGGCGTGCTAATGAGGCGCTGAATATGCATTGCAGCACCTCATTAGTAACCTTCGAAATGGCCATTTTGAAGATTTGTGCTAGTGTATACATAGCCTAAAAAGGAAGGTAAGAGCTCTTGACTTATGTGTGATGAAGTTCGTCATAACACAAGGGATGCATCGGATGATCACATCGGTCTTTTCCATCTCTAATTATGTACAGCCCTAATCTTTCAAAGACTTCAGCACACGTGCAACTTCATGTACGAGTGGTCTCATTGGAATCTATATGACTGCTAAGGTGTGAAAAGATATGTACATATTTAATTCTTTGCAGGACCAGGGTCTATAATTCCAATCTAAGTATTACAGAGGCTGATCTTGCTCTCTTTTAAAGTCACTGACAATTTTTTTTACTGACTTTAGTGATGCAGGATCTATCCCAGCATTCAGCAGTTTAATTTAACAAAAATGTTTTGAAAGAGAACTGGAAAAAGAGGCAAGGATGCAATAAGCTGAGAGGTTGGGCTACAGCTGGGACACACCTGGGAACGAGTGCTGGAAAAAAAAAAAGAAATCACAGGGAAAAAAACTCTTTGTTGCCAGAAGCATGTCATGCTAGTGTGTGCGAATGAGGAGAAAATATTTTGGCAGTGATTTTACCTTTAAAATCACAGTCCTGGAAATTTAGTACATTTTTGACTTTTATTTTAAACAATATGATTTCCATTTTATATTCTGGTTAGCATCATTTTTATTTAGTGATCAGATGTGGATCTGAAGAAGTGGGTCTGTTCCTCGAAAGCTTGTCACCCAATAAATCATGTTAGTCTTTAAAGTGCTACAGGAATGCTTTTTTCCTGCATGAGGGAATCCATGAAGGAAACTAAGAAAGAGAATATGTATATACAAAAGATGTTATTTCATTCATCTGGTAAATGCTAAGGCTGTGAGCCCATGTAACTCTACTACAGTAAGTAATCTCAGTAAAATCAATGAGATTATTCATAGTAGTTCATTACATGTGTGTTGCAGGACTGGGGGGTCTAATTTAGCATTTTTGTAAGTGAAGTTGATCATAGTGTTTCTGGGTTCTTTTTGAGAGAGCAAAAAAACTTTTTTTCAAAAGATAAATGAACTGAAACTCAGGGAGCAAACTCAGGGAGTAAACAGAACTATATCAACACTTCTATCTAATATAAGCTTACAACTAATCATCATTTTTTATAACTAACGGTAAATTTCTCTTAACAATTTAAAAATTTTAATATTTTAATTCATGGCGGCCTGGTGCCTAAGAAGCGTTTAATCTTCATTAATTCCAATGGTGGGGTAAAAGACATTTTAACTTTATTAATTTGTGTGCTCACAGGGAATTTGATCTACTCTAGATACATACAGAGATGTGCATCTCTTTGCACACTGACCCCATACCATGCAACTCTTTATTGCAATTTAGGTTCAAAATTCAATCAGCAAGTGAGCCCCATATTTTGACATCATGTATGGGAGGAACTTCTTAATGAGGTGTGAATTTTTGAGCAGCAAACGTTACCCAGTACCTGCAGAATTAATTTAATTCAGACACTGTGCCTGAGCAACTGAACTTTAACTTTTTTTTATGCCATGCAGGTGAACCTTTCATTTTCTTGGGGAAGGTGGAAGGAATTAAATGTTGCAGCCTTTTGGCTACATTAAAGGATAGGAGACTCCCCAAAAGGCTTTTTTCAATGGTACAGAAAATCTCCAAAGTTTGGAAATACAAGTATCGTGACTTCCTTATAAAAAGGCTCATACTTCTGTTCTTGTATTGTTTCTGGTAGAAAGGCATGAGCCTTCCAACATTCTCTACATGGGAAGTATCCACAAAACGCTCAATCATGTTGGTTCACTAATGTGCTTATGTTCTGGAATGTTTCTGAGGAGTTCAGCTCTAGTATTCCTGGTAAAAAAATATCAAATCAAGTACAGTGGTTTCCTGATTATTGGAAAGGCTTGGGAGACAACAACTGTGTTCAGGATGATGGATAACTGGGAGTCAAGTTGGCAGGTTGTTAGAAAAAGAGAACAGGGATTTTATTTTATTTCTGCTTGCTACCACACCCATGGAGAATCAGACTGATGGGAAAACTTATTTCCAAGGACTGAAGAAGCTCTGCCTCTTTATTGCTGGGTTATATAGTAATTGTAGCTCCCTTACAACAACTTTCAAATGCTCTGGATAAATCAAAAGTCTTGTATCAAATTCAGGTTTCCATTTACAACAGATTTTGCAGATACTAGTCTGCATTTAAGGAAAAAATAACCTTCAATGCTCCTATTTTTAAAAGATATTAAGCCCCAAACAAAACAAAAGCCCCACAAAAAAAAAGCCCCAGACCAGCAAAGCTAGGTGACAAATTACTAAATTTCTTCACAAAATTAAGATGAGCTTTCTTCTATTTCTTGAGAGAGTACAGTTTATGATTCACAGGGTAACTGGTTGAAATACAAATTAATGAAAGCTCTCTTAGAGCAACTTTATTCCTATTGATGATGTCAGACATTTATAAAATCAGAACAATTGATCATTTCGGTTCACCTTAAAAAATAACTTATAAAGCAGTGATATACGCAGCACAAAACGGTTCGAGGGGAAAGGGAACGCAAATTTTAATAGTTCAAATGTAAACGTGAAAAAAGATGGAATAAAAGTCTCTATTTCTTATTTCTACTTAAGATGTCATGTGATAATATTTTACAATGTCCTGCAGGTCTATATATGTATATGTGTGTGTATGTATGTCAATATAACATATCCCCACACATATACATCTACCTGCACTGATACATACACGGATAATTGTTTGCAGTTCACTCTTGGGCAGTTCTGTTATTCCACTCTTTACAGTTTGGACCCAAATTCTTCACAGAACTGGGGAGATGGTAGGAAAAGATGGTGGGTCTCAGTTGTGTCTGAAATCCTGTTGTTAAACTGTACACTGGGACAAGTAATTTTCTTCTGTAGTAGCTCTCTGATGAGGGCCAACTCACTGCGGTCTTCATGACGAGACTTGGTATGGATCACACACTCATTGTCATGCTCGGGGAGTACTGGAAAAGAGGAATCCACATTTTAACTACAGTTTTTTCTCAGGCCATTAAAATTCCTATAGAAACATAACAGAATTGAGCGTGAATTTTCAATTCATCATTCTTTTTCTCACAGATGATTTTACTCTTAACCTACATTTGTACTACAGCTTGTGTAAGGACAGCAGCTTAATTTATAATGCACTATACATTTATTGTATAAACTTCCATATGAAGTACAACACAACTTATGATATTAATAAGTAAACTTAGATTAAAGGCAGCTTTTGGTTGCAACTAGAGCTCCAGAAGACTCTTTTGGAAAATACTGCCTGAACTTCCTGAGTATCCTATCATTTCCTACAAGTTCCCTAGTCACTGTTGCACATCTGGGGGGTGGGGTGGATAGCCTGTTGGCAGGTCCCCTTGTCAATCAGGGGTTCTGGCATCTTGTATCTGAATGGGTTTTCCACCATATGGGGGAAAAGTCGTGGAGGGATGACTCATTGGAATTAAATCAGACTCTGGATTAATCTTAAATTCTACTACAATATAATCAGTAGGAAGTTAGCTGTATCAAATTTCAGTGGTCATTCTTTATATATACTGAAACTCCAATAATTACATTAGACTGCACAGCAGGGCCAACAAGCACTGTGGCTCTGAGGCAAGGTGGGAGGAAGGCCTGATTCCATGTCCCTGGAAGAGGAGGGGACAAGGGCAAAAGGGGAAGATCCTAGGGTCGTCAGCCCTTAGTGCCACCTGGACCGCGGCACTTTGCCCTCTCACATCCACGCCGAGCGGCACTGCTATGGCAGTCCAACGGGGCCAGGAGCTCTGGGCTCCTGTGAAACACTAGGTCACTATGCAAATGCCTCCCTTATCCTCCTGTCAGCAGACCTGAGACGACAGAATAATTGTGATACAAATTGCACTGCAGCCCTGATACAGGCTATAGTCCTCCTCAAATCAACAATATCTTATCAAAAGTTGTCAAACACTACAAAACTCACAAGAGATATGTATTCTAATTCTTATTTTACTTGGAACTTGCAAACTGAAGAAATATTTCATTAGTGTAAAGTCTTTTATGTAGGAGAAGATGTCTGAATACAAACATATTGGTATCATGGAACCTGGAGTGCACTAAAGCTAAATACTAATTTTGCCTTTCTACAAATTTTATATATATACACGTATAAATGAGCCAGGAGTTTGTATCTGACCTTTTCCCAGTGTTGAAGGGTGTTCAGCACCCAGGCTTTGGTTAGGCCTTTTCTCTAATACAAGCTCCTCAGAACAGAAAAAATGGGAAAATCTGTTCTGAACTTCATAATTTTTTCTCTTTGGTCTTGCCTGATTTAGGGCTTACTCCTATCACCTTCTGAGCCCTCTCATCCTGATCCTGGAAAGCAATTAAGCCTGAGCTTAATTTTAAGTATGCGAGCAGTCACTAAATTGACTTATTCAGGCATTCAGACTTAAGCATCCACTTAACTTCTGTGCTGGACAGGGGCCAAAGTGTCCATCCCTCCAAAAGCAGTTGGGGCAGGGAACAGAAGTTCTCTCCTAAAGTGTCTTCTCCACACAGACTCATTTCACCCAGACAGCACAAAAGATAGAGCTAGCAAAACAAAGCTTCTGACTTAGTTCCCCCTGCATACGCCACACACCTGCCTACATTTAGAGCCAGGCTGGTAACTGCATTCAAGTGAACACTGCAAAAATGGCTGAATTCCTACTCAACAGATGATAAAGGGCTTTGTGCCAAAGAGCTGATTGGCTAGATGAGGTGAACTGATCAGAGGCAGTACCTGGAAACAGCTGCAGAGGCTACCCATGCAACAGCTGATTGCCTATCAAGAGCTGATCCTTCACTAAGGCTGTGGCCACACTAGCCCCTCCTTTCAGAGGGGCTATGGTAATATGGCACTTCAGAATATGCTAATGAGGCAGTGCTATGAATATGCAGCACCTCATTAGCATAATGGTGGCTGCACATGCTTCAAAACTGCTGGTTTCAAAATGCATGCCACTCGTGTAGCCAGGGGCCTTTTGAAACGGCCCCCTGGTTTTGAAAGCCTCCTCTTTCCATTTGTTTTTGGGAAGAAGTGGCTTTTGAAATCAGAGGGGATCATTTTGAAAGGCCCCCAGCTACGTGGACAGTGTGCATTTCGAAACCAGCAATTTTGAAGCGTGCGGGGCTGCCATTATGCTAACGAGGCACTGCACGTTCATGACAGTGCCTCATTAGCGTATTCTGAAGTGCCACATTACCACAGCCCCTCTGAAAGAAGGGGCTAGTGTGACCACAGCTTGAGTGTTGAACACTCTGGCCCCTTTCTTAGTGGAACTGCACACTGGGGCGTAGCATCTTACTTCACTTCTGATAATGCATTGTATACAGGAGAGTTGTCTATCACAGTTAACTCATGTGATTAACTAAAAATAAGTCATGATTAATTGCTTTGTTAAACAATAGATTACCCAACTGACATTTATTAAATATTTGTGGCTGTTTCTCTATATTTTCAATATTGATTTCAATGGCATCATGGAATACCAAGTATACAGTGCTCACTCTACATTAATATTTTGAATACAAATATACACACTGTAAAATGATGAAAGAAATATTATTTTCAATTCACCTCATACAATTGCTGAAGTGCAATTTCTTCACAGTGAAAGTGTCTTACAAATGTAGATTTTTTTTGTTACGTAACTGTACTCAAAACCAAAACGATATAAAGCTGTAGCGCTTACATGTTGACCAAGTCCTACTTCCTGTTCTGCCAATTGGTAGGACAGAATAGTTTACTTTGAACTGAGATGCCGCTATCTGCTTCTCACTTACAAACTAACCAGAAAGTGAGAACAGGTGTTTGCAAGGCACTTTTGTAGCTAGTGTTGCAAGGTATTTACATTCCACATACACTACAAATTCAAACCCCCCTTCATATGTTGGTCACCTGTCCAAAGGGTATGCTTCCATGCTGATGATGCCTTTTAAAATATAAGGAACTAATCACATTTCTGACTGACTCCTTAAGAGAGAACTGCATGTCTCCTGCTTGGTTTATCCTTTTTACCTGCATTCTGTCATATACTCCACGTTATAGCAGTTTTGGATGATAATCCAGCACACATTGGTTTTAAGAATGCTTTCACAGCAGATTTGACAAAATGCAAAGAAGGTGCTAATGTGAGGTTTCTAAAGCTAGCTACAGCACTCATCAAAGGTTTACAAATCTGAAGTGCTATCCAAAATCCGAAAGAGACAAGGTGTGGCTTTCAGAAGTCTTGAAACAGCATCACTCTGATGCAGAAACCAAAAAAGAAAATCCACCTTCCACTGGTAGCATCTGAGTTAGATGATGAAAACGAACATGCATCAGTTTGCACTGCTTTAGGCCGTTATTAAGAAGCCATCATCCACATAGACATATGTTCTCTGGAATGGTAGCTGAAACATGAAGGGACATATGATTCTTTAGTGCATCAGGCACGTAAATATCATGAGATGCCAGCTCCAAGAGTACTATATGAACACCTGTTCTCACTTTCAGGTGTCATTGTAAACAGCAAATGGGCAACGTTTACTTCTGAATTGTAACCAATCTTGCTTGTATAAGGGACTGGCTGAACAAGAAATAGAACTGACTGGACTTGTAAGCTCTAAAGTTTTACATTGTTTTATTTATGAATGCAGTTTTTTTGTGCATAATTCTATATTTGTAAGTACAACTTTCATGATAAAGAGATTGCACTGCAATAGTTGTATGAGTTGAATTAAAATACATTTTTTTGTTCTTTACAGGGAAAACATTCATAACCAAAGTAAATATAAAGTGGGCACTGTACAATTTGTAGTCTGTGTTGTAATTGAAATCAACATATTTGAAAAGGTAGAAAACATCCAAAATATTTAAACAGTATTATTGTTTAACAGTGTGATTAATCGTAGAATATACCATGATTTTTTAATTGTGGAGCTAATCATAATTAATTTTTAATCACTTGACAAACCTAATACACAGATAAAGCGCTATATAAATTATTTATTTTTACTACCATTAACATGTTGCTCTTATTTTCAGTAAACCCCTTCTAAATTTAATGGGTACTTGCACAAGCAAGGACAGCAGGATTTGGCCTCATCATAATACTAGCCATTCTAAAAAGCCAGGGAAGAAAGTCACCGACAAGTGTCAGAGAAAGAATGACCAACCCTAAGGAGATTAACCTCTGGCTTTTGATTGAGAGGGCCTGGTATCTAGAATACGTCTGAAAGCACTGGAAAAACTTAGAAAAGTCAAGTGCTGGATCCATTCACAGAGGAAAACAGCAGCCAAGACATTAAGCATACAATAAGTGTCTGAGAAAACTAATTTTCTGTGGAGTATAACTGATAGTAAATGTCATTATTTTAATGAGCTTGGTTTGGTGAGCTGGCTTTTGTCTGAGCTCTCAGAGTGCCTGGGCTGTCTATACAGATAATAAGGGTATGCCTTCACTTAGGGGAAGCATGACCCACTGGTGGTCGATCTTCTGGGGTTCAATTTAGTGTGCCTCATGGGGAGACACTAAACTGAACCGTTATGGTGCAGCCATTGACCCGGGTACTCCTGGTATTTCTCATAGCTGGGGTTGTGTATCTAAAATTGAGGTTATCTCTTGGTGCAGACCTGGCTTAAGTAAAGCACGTGGAATTTTGGCTATTGCTCTTTTGCAAATTTTGGAACATTGCTCTGAAACCTTTTGTACAAAGTCATTTTCCCTACCATTTCAAACTATTCAAAGATGCTCTCTTCGCCAAGAAACAAAGAGCTAAAATGTAAAACATTGCTGATTCTTTGGACTCATTGATATGTACTGAAGAAGCAAAAAAAAAAAGAAAACTTGCCATGCCAGTAAACATTTTATGAACTTGGCGAAAGTGTGTTTAATCTTCACAGATACGGGCTAAATTTACCACTGACACAATAAATAAATTGTACTCATTTCCAGGAGCAATGAATGTCACTAAGAACCAAAATGTTGAAGTCACTCGGCACTTCTCAAAAATCAGGGCACTTTCATTTAGGAGTTTAAATAGGGATTTAGAAATCTAACCTAAGGTACCTGGGCATGAAAGTTTTGGTTTTCACCTACTTTATTTTAACTGTTTTTTGCCTAGAGTCAAACACCCCATATTTTTAAGAGCTTCAGTTATTACAGAACGAACACTAGAGGGCATCTTTGTTTTTCTAGACCTAAAACCAAGTCATGTTTTATGAAATAAAATGTGTTTTAAATTTTTAGTGGTCTAATTATGTGCTTCCATTATAGATACAGTTCTGAAAGACACTCCTACTCTGCAAAACATATTACCTAAGGGGTGAAAGATCAGGCAGTTACAGACTGACGCTGCATCTACACTGTGAGATAAATTGGAATTTCAAGGCTTCAGCTCAATATTAAAACATGACTGTCTTCACACTTAATACTGTTAACTCGATTTATTGATCCATAAGGCCGATCACAGAATATTGATACTACAGGACGGGTATAGCATCTATCTCAAATTTAAAATCTTGAATCAAGGCCAGTGTGGAAGCACCATGTCCTTAATCTGAATTCGTTAGCCTCCAGAAGTGTCCCGTATGTATCCTACAAAGCTATGTGGTGACCCTCCAAGTATGACCTCTTCGTTGTGCACTGCTGTCAGGTGTGCAGGAAGAAGGTCAAAGTGAGCCCACGAAGTTTGGATTGAATTTGAATTTGAATTAAAATTTGAATTGGAATTTAGTGGCCCAGCCCTGCAAATAAAAAGGGCATCCATTATGAATAAATCCCTTTGCTCAATGCGTTGCACTGCATGGGTAGCCATCGCATCGAATAGGTAGCAATTATGGGTAGCTCTGTACTGCAATCATGAGCACTCCTGGTAGTGATCTGCCTAGCACTTCTCAGGCTCACAAGAGAGCCCCTGCTTGGACAGACCAGGAGATTCTGGATCTCACTGCCATTTTGGGAGAGCAATTGGTGCTGAAGAGACTTCAGGTGTCCAAGAGAAATGTGGCCATCTATGATCAGATGGCGCATAAAATGGCAGCCTGACGTTACTCCTGGGACGCTATGCTGTACCAGGCGAAGGTGAAAGAACTCTGGTAGGCCTATCAAAAAGTCTGGGAAGCCAATCAGTGGTCGGGGCGGCTCATGGACCTGCTGCTATTATCAACAGCTCCACATGTTTATGGGGACCGAGCCCACCACAGAGCCCGAAGTGAATTATGGTACTTGTGGAGTCTCTGGTATGGATTCCGAGTTGAGCACGGAGGAGCAGCATGGACCGGAGGAAGATGACAACAGAGAGGAGGCAAGGAGCAATGAGCAGGGGACAGAGGAAGTTGCTCTGGACAGCCCTGAGCTCTTCACTGTAGACCTGGAACTGGTCCTCTCCATGGCGGGCCCCTCCACAGAGGTCTCCTCCATGCCAGTCAGCTCCTTGCCGGTTCCTAAGTCCTCTGGAGTCAGCAGTTTTGGTGAGTCTTTATTCTGCATGCTAGAAACAGGCTGGGGGTGGGTATAGCTATAGGGTTTTGCATAGGTACAGGTTTGCTGGCTCCTGGCTTTTAAAGTTTAAGTTCAGTTCCTGGTTTTATTTAGTACACTTTTTGTTTAGCAAATCAATATTACTATATTAAAAATCTATAAAAATATAGAGAAAATTATATTAAAAATTCAACTGTTTTTCTTGAAAAGAGCCTTGGACTGAGTACCTGTTTTAGAAAATAGTCAGAGATATACTTACACTCTCACTCTGAAAAGGGTTTAGGAAATTTCCACCCATTTCACCATCATCTCTGGGAGTGCCAGGCTGATTACTCATGCTCATATTACTGGGAGAGTTCTGTTGAATAAGATTTAAAAATAAAGGGTAAGTGTTATTGTAGATCTGAATTCCTTTCCTTGCTTCATAATGTTTGTCAAAACAACACCTACGCTACCACCTGGGATCTCTGAAAATGACACAGAATAAATTTTGCCATCACAGTTCTGTGCCATGCAAGTTTGAATGGATGTTTGTAATATGTAAAGAGATGCTTCCACCTGCCTTGCTATAAAATGAAGAAAATTACTTATCTGTAGTTCTTGTTCTCAGGTTAGGCCTGGAACTTCTTCCCACTGCAGTCAGAGGAAAAACTCCACTTGACTTCACTGAGAGCAACATTATGTTCTGTAATTAAAGTAAATCACTACTGCCCTGAATTCAGGAAGGTACTTAAGCATATGCAGAAGTTTAAGTATATGAGTATGTTCACATGTTTAAAGTCAGGCATGGATTTAGGCCTATCTGTGGGGTCTCCACCCCCAGCATGTGGTTGGCTGGGAAATACCCAAAGATCAAAAGTCTGAGTTACTAACGTACTTCACCAGTGGGTGTTATGCATGGACTATCCGTGTTGCTGAATATAACAGACACCATCCTGACTGTAAACTCCTTGGGGCATATTACAACAATCTATAATCCATGAACAATCTCTTCCCCACCTCCAGCACACCAACTGCCTTTCTCCCCTGCCTTCCTTTTCCATCCTATGACTGGAGACGTGTTAATGGGCCACTTCACCTTAAATGATGCCTTGACGTATGTGTTAACTATTTATCTTAAAACATCTGTTTGCTTTATGTATAGCTATCACCAATGCCTTTTTTGTTAAAAAAGAGGAGCTGGTACTCAGCCAGCTCCCTGCCTCCCTCCCCAGCCAATCCCACAGTTGAGGCTGCCGAGGTGCTGGTACGCAGTACTGGTAAGAACCGGCACCAAAAAAATCCCTGGATCTGACAATGTGAGTACTTTCCCCAGATCTGAGGAAGAGCTCTGTGTAGTTCAAAAGCTTGTCTCTTTCACCAGCAGAAGTTGTTGCCCAATAAAACATATTACCTCATTCACCTTGTCTCTCTTAGATAAAAGAAGATATTTTCACTCAAAGGATGTGTCTGTATTAGCACTTTTGCCAGTATAACTGGCATCACTAAGACTGTCTAGACTGCAGGGAACTGTTGGGAGAGGCTTTTCCGACATTTGTTTCATCCACACAGGGCAAAATGTTGGAAAACCCCCCTCTGACAAAATATCCCTTCTGCCTAGTGGCGCGAGGTTTACAAGGATGTTGACAGAACGCTCCTGACGTGACAGGCCTCTTTTGAGAGATCTGCAGTCTGGACACGTGCTCTGTTGACCGAAGTTTAGACATAGTCTAAGGGATGTGAAAAAACACCCCCCTGAATGACATAAGTTACACCAACAGAAGTGCCAGTGTGAACAGTGCCACGTTGACAGATGCTCTTCTGCCAGCATAGCTACCACTGCTCATCGGGGTGGTTGAATTATCTCAACAGGAAAGCTGTGCTGCTGTCACGTCTCTACTGTAGACCTGGCCCCCACTTTCAGGTGCTCGTAACTTTTTCAAAAGCAAACCTTTGGGCTCAAATTTTTTCTGCTTCCTTTCAGCTAGAGAAAGATAATGTATGGTTGAAAAAAATGTGAACCCTGAAATTAGATTCAGCGTGGCTTTGCTATGAAACAACCTTTCCATGTTAGTGCGGAGGTATTAACCTGATGGATTTAAACCTGCAAGGAACAGTTTTGCTATCTTCATCCTGAGACTTGCCCAGTTCCGTCTCTCAAAGCAGGCATTCTGCAATAGGCCTGGAGGTGTCTTGCAAGAGCTCGTGCTCTAGAAAACTTAAAAGTTCTGACTCTTCACCTTTTAGGGTCTGGTAGCTAGAGGGTCTCTGCTATTGGGTTAGCGCCAATTAACTCTACTGGGACAAGATTGGGCCCTATAATTGTAATAGCTCACAAGGGCTACATCGACAATACAGCGATCTTTTGAAAGAAGCCCAAAGATCTCTTCCAAAAGAACTTCTTTCAAAAGACTGTATCCATACCCAAAAAAGCAGATCAAAAGAGTGATCTGCTTTTTTGAAAGAGAGCATCCACATAGTCCCCACTCTTCCGAAAGAACAGGCCAAGGATTGAAAAATCAGGCACCACGAGGACTGATCTTTCGAAAAAAAGGACCTGCAAAGCATTTACACACATTTTCTTACAAAAGACGCTTTTGAAAGAAGGCACTCTTTCTGAAATGGGAAAGGCAGAGTGTTTTCAAAAGGAGCAGCACATTCTTTTGATTTACTTTCGAAAGCACACTTTTTGTGTGCAGACGCTCTGCAGAATCTTTCAAAAGAGCTCCCTTCTTCTGAAAAATCTTTTGAAAGAACTTGCTAGTGTAGACACAACCTATATGTTTAGTTCGTGCTTCCCACGTGCATAATTACCTCAAAGCAGCTCAAATTTATGAGTTAGTAAACTACCTTACCATGGATATTTCATACAGTTGATTTGCACAATTTTGCTTTTAGCCCAAAGCTGTGCATTTTCTTTGGAAAGCTTTAAAAATCTTGTTAGTGTCCTTTTTTTAAGTTACATAAATGTGATAAGGGTGTTTCATACTTTAAGATAATAATTCTACTGTTTTTTTTCACTTGGGTAACAAAAAAGTTTTTAATAACTAAATGGAGCAAGTGTACATTATTATTAAGGAATACTGATTTCTTATGCGTGAAAATACCTCATTGAGCAATAAAGAAGTAACAAAAATAACAGTATAGTGCTTGAGTGCAGTATGTTACTTTCCTTTCTGAATTAACTATCTACTGATTGCTAGATAGCAGCTTGTGTGAGTATTCCTGTATGTGGATAGCTACGCATTCAGAGAAGAACACAGTCATGTCACTGATTTAAAATACTTGTTCAAGACTGTTCAAATAAATGCACTCCGCACTCACTGGGTTTGACTCTTTGATTTATACAAATGCCGTGGGGTAAAATTCCACTTTCTGGTGAAGGTCACCATCAGATGCTATATAACAGAAGACCTATAGCACCTCTCCCGGATGAGGATTGCAGCCTCCCTATCTACTGTGGCTCTGAAGTGGCTCAAAATAAGTTGGTGGGCGGGCCAGGGGGAAGGGTTACTGGATCCCTACATATGTGGACCCTGATACCAGAAACACCCTTACATGAGACAGAAGTACAGCAACAGCTACTCCAGCCTAAAGGCTTCATCAGTAGCTACGAGGGGTGCAGGGAGGTAAAGGGGTATGAATTCTATCCACCACCAAACACAGGGCTCTTATTTACATATGCTTTGTGGAGGGAAGAAGTTGTGAGTTTCCTGCACAAAACATTTATTATAGCAATCGCGGTTCTTCCTTTTTCATTTTTAATCAAACACTTAAAAGTAAAAAAAACCCTGTCAATGCACTATATACACAAATGCCAGAAAGCTCAAAGTCTGTATAATCACCACAAACCTAATGCAGACATCTATCCCATAATAGACAATTTTATCACGTAATGTGAAGCTATGTCTATAGTAGAGAGTTTTGTCTACAAAATTGGCAAACTATCAACAAAACCTGGGGAGAGTCCCAATTCCCAAAGTGCTCTGTTGACAGTGTATCGACAGAATGCAGCACTTTTGTCAACAGTCTTAACCTGCTCCCCCATGAGGTGTAACCCCTCTGTCGATGGAGATCTGTCAACAGAAAGCCAGTCTGGACGTTCCGGGGAACCCTCTGTCGATAGAGAGGGCTTCTGGGACACCAGGCAGCCTTGTCTGCTATGCTTCCAGTTCGGTGTTTCGTTGAGAGAGTGTCCAGGTAGTCCAGCTGCTCTCTGTTGACAGAGCAGACCACTCTTGCGATCCACTTGGCAGTTTGGCTGTGATCTGTTGACGGAAGTTTTGTCAGGAGATATCTTCTGTCAAAAACTTCCTTCGACAAATCCCTGTAATCTAGACACAGTCTAACTGAAAACCATACGGCATAGCACAAAAAATAATTGCACAAGGGGACCAAAGTACCGTTGTAAAGAGAATTTGTAATCTTGTGTGCATTTTACATTTTATAAAGCTTGTTTAAAATCAGAACACGTTCTTCTAATAAAATAAACAAGAGAAGCATCATTCAGTGCCAGGGACAGTTGAATCAGGATACCATCCCATGATTCAGAACCCATACAGAAAGTTACACCTTGCCACTTTCCTATCACCTACAGCAATAGTGATAGCACACTCCAACACTCCATAAGGCTTTCACTTCCACAGATACTAAAAACCATGTAATTCCAACTTCATAAAACTCAAACTTTCGTCAAAACCTTAACAACAGCTACAATGCTTCTCCATCAACAAAACTGACACATTAATTGTCACATGCGTAATAAAGTTAGCAAGTTATTCTGCCTCCACAATGCTGATGTTGCTGTTAAATGTTTGCCCTTAGTTCCTGCAGAGCAGCATGAGGTGCAAGTCATGGGTCTCAGAATTCTGTTTTTATTTTCTTTTGCAAAAGGTGACCAAAAGGTGGTGAAACAATTACTTTAAACCTATAAAAATGGTCATTTTGCTGCTACTTCTTCTTTCTATATCACAACAATTTTCATCTGACAATAAAGAAAAATTAAGTTGGTACTCAAAGTTTACTTTTTGGCGATGGTTACACTGGACACTTTTGTCAAAAAACCACGTTTGTCGAAAAAAACTTGTGGAGCTTTTATACACAAAATGGGTTTTGCTGATAGGGTGTCGACAAAATGCAGCACTTTCATCAGCAGTCATCTGTGTCAAAGCTTTGAGGCATAACGCTGCTGTTGACAGATTTCTGTTGACAAAACAGCTGCGTAAATACCCCACAGGTTGTCTCTCGACAGACAGACCATCCACAACAATGGACAGCCCTGTCTGCTGTGCTTCCGGGTGCCTGTTTTGTTGAGAGAGCAGCCAGGCAGTCCGGCTGCTCTGCCAACAGAGTCAAGAGCTCTCCTGATTTTCTTTTGTGTGTACATCCAATCTGTCAACAGAGGTTTTGTCAGGAAAATTCTCCCGACAGTGACTTCCGTCGACAGAACGCTGTAGCGTAAATGTAGCCTTAATGTTATTTTTCCATTTTACTTATTCAAGCAAAGATTTTAAATTTCTGAATCAATCTCAGTTGTGGGGTTGTGACCAGTGGCTAGATAATATATAAGCTGCTCTAGTGTTAGGTATACCGTAAACTCTTTCATATCCAGCAGCCCTGGGACTGGGAGGTTGCCGGATATTTAAATATTTTGGATAATAGAGAGAGATAATACCTAGCAATGCATAATACTAAAGAAAAACAAGAACAGATACTGAGAAACAAACACAAATGTATGCAGGATACTTTATTTACCAACAACAGTAGTACTATATACTGTAAAGTTATACTGCATTTGCCATATTTATTTGTATTTACTTTCATTGTACTTATGGAAAATGTAACTAAAATTTACTTATGGTTATAATGCCAGTTACTTGAGAGATCCAGATGACAGAATGCAGGTTAACACAGTTTACTGTAAATAGTTAAAAAAAAACAGCTAAATCCCAGTAAAATGTATTTTATGTGATGTTCCAGAATTTCTGTTATTTCTTAAAGACATACTCCTATTTTCTCTTTCCATATTTCCCTGGGTAGCACTGAACTTTGAAATTTTGCAGTCAATACAGTATCCTGCCCGAAACGTTCAAACTTGTGATACATGTGCTTTCATAACAACTCTTGCTGGGCTCCTTTGGTGGCCAGTATGGGGCCTCCATAGCAAGTTTTTCTTTGATGACTGCACAAATTCCATTAGTTATTCAAGAAGTTTTGGTTATTGGTGCTTATCTTATATGCACAATTTGAGTTCTCTTGTTTCCTCCACCTCACTCCACCTCATAAACTCTTTCTACTTTGCCACTCAGTCAATGATAACCTCTTCTACATATTGTAGTAATGAACTGCTTTGAAGAAAAAATGTATTCTAGCAAGACTGGGCTAATTTTCTAAACCCCATGAACAAGATGATCAGCCTCACTAAGATGCCTTTGTAATCCATTCAGGTCTTGTGTCAAGCAGAAGTCAGCTGGGCTTGAGACACAAGCAAAAACTGCAAAAATGTGTCCAACAGCTCAGTTCAGTTTCACAAACAATTTCTGTGATGGCCTCTGTAATACAGAAACTTGCTTGTCCTACTGACATTTAAGTTAAAACCACCAGGTGAAATCTAATTTTCTGTCATATTGTAAATTCCACGATACGTAGTTCACATTATAAATTGACCCAAACTCACTCAAAAGATTTGTGAATAAGAGTGAACCTTTCAATGAAACAGCTCAGGTGTATGAGTTTGTGATAAAAGCGGGTGAGTAATACAGGCTTTCAGGCTTCACTGCAAACACTTATTATATGGCTCTGGGCCTCTTGGACAGATACCACGAGTTGCTGGATCATCTTCTGTTGCTCTGATACAAGGAAAAACTAGAATTTTCATGACAGAATAATGACACCCTATCTTGAAACCATATCTGAAATCTATATTTAGCAAGCTCAAAATCTCATTCTAAAACATGGAAGTTCTCTTATAAGAAATTAATTTTATTCATTTGGGATATGGCTGAGAATTTCAATCTAGAATTTAAATTAATAAAAATGAGGCATAAAATTTGCAATGAAACAATCTTTTAATAAATTTCTATCTTTATAGATAAAAAAGCACAAAGTGCAGAATGATCGTTTCAGTGAAGTTTATAAATTAGTTTTTCACCAGTTGTATCTGTGCACATTAAAAAAGCGGCACAGAACACTTTACATGGGCCTAATTCCAATACCTTCAATTCCTCATTTAAATTAACCCTTAAATTAATAATATCAGAGTTAGCAATTTCTTGCAGAAAATATTGTGCATTTAAATACACTATTATTGCTGGGTTCCAACCACTAAATGTTGAACATTCATTTTTCATATATGATAACCAGTTGCTATGTTCCAAATAATTTCTTTTGTCATTAAATTTTAATTTAGTTTTTGGGGCACTGGAAAGGAGATTAAGAATATTACTATTGTTTTATAAAGGTGAGAAAAGCAATGCTATCAGGTATAAAAAGAATTTCCTTATGACATTTCTCCAAATGTATGTCTCTTTACATTTAACTAGGTTTCATTATTAAAATAGTAGACATTTGTTTTACCAATATGCAAGAATTTAACATAATTAAGTAGTTTATGACATGGATATACATTAATCATATATAAGAATAACCATTATTATGTTCAGGAAAATATATAAATGAATTGGTTTAACAGTCCCTATTGATTATAAAGGTTACTTTTAATCTTCCAACTAATACTGATTTCTGTTCAACGGCGTAGAAAGGCCCATCATTTTCAATCAGAAATGTAAAAAAAAGTGTTATCAAAATTAAGTGATAGTTAAATACAATAAAACATAATGCTAAAATGAAATATATGTTATTACATACTCACTTTGGAAATACTGTCCATGTCTCCTGAACCTTAAATTAAAACAAATAAATAATCATTCAGTTTAGTTTTGAGCTGCATTCTCTAACAGAGTTGACCATTTTCTACATTTTGAAAAGACAGGGTAACAGCAATGGGATAATACATAGTTACTAACGTTTGAGTTCTTCCCAGCTCACTAGTCTTTCTCAGGAAAATTCTTCAGTTATTTTGTATTAGTCTGTTAGGTTCTTCTTGCACGGCTGTGCCTGCAGTTTTGGTGGGAAAATGTCCCCCCTCTGCCAAATGCAATCACAGTCTCTGTGCTTGCGGGCAAGGCAGGCGCTGCTTTCTCTTTGTGCGGCCCTACTGCGTAGTGGTAGGGAGGAGGACACGCTTCAGCACTGAATTCTACATTCCTTAAGAAGGGGCAGCCTGTACATTACCCTTACACACTAGGAAGCTCAAGGGGCTCCCCTAAGAGATACAGCTCTGCATTCTCCTTTCCCATGGCAGTGCCTAATAAGCAGCCCAATAGTAACACCGTTGTAACCAGAGGAAACTGTGAACATAAATATGGACAGCTAACACACCTTGTGGAAAAAATAACTATATTTTTAGTGCCCTCTAGCCATCCAAGAGTCTTTAAGAGAATGCCTATTGTATACCAAAATTATGGTAGAAAATTGGTCAGACATAATTTGCTAGACACTGAATGTATGCAGTCATGTTTATGGATGAAAATAATACCTGCGTCAATTAATTAACTCACGTGATTAACTGAAAAAAAAAACAACTGCAGTTCCAAACACATTGTTAAAAATAAAGTATCGGTTGAAATGTATGAAATATTTTTCAGTATTTTTCTATATTTTCAATTTCTATATTTCTATATTGATTGAATTACACAACAGAATACAAAGGATACATGCTCACTTTATATGATTATTTAAATAAACATTTTCACTGTAAAAATGATAAAATTAATAGTATTTTTCAATTCACTACATAGCCATACTGAAGTACAATATCTTTATTGTGCAAGTGCAACTTACAAATTTAGATTTTTTTGGTCACATAACTGCACTCAAAAACAAAACAATGTAAAACTTTGCAGCCTACAATTCCATCTACTCATGCTTCTTATCAGCGAACTGCTTAGAGAAAAAAGTTTTTGACATTTATAGAAGACACTGCTGTCCACTTCTGATTTACAATGTTACCTGAAAGCAGTAACAGGTTTTTCAATGGCACTTTTGTAGACAGCAATGAGAGATATTAATATGTCTGACATGATAAACACTCGTATGATCCTCCTTGCTTTGACGACCACAGCAGAGGATATGTTTCCATGCTGATGATGTTCATTAAAAATGCATTAATTAAATATGGGACTAACCGCCTCGGGGTAGAATTGTGTGTTTCCTGCTCTATTTTACCCATATGATGATCCAGAATACATTCATTTTCAGATTGCTTTCACTGAAGATTCAACAAAACACATAGAAGGTACCAAGTGTCAGATTTCTAAAGCTAGCTAGAACACTCAACCCATAGTTTAAGAACCTGACATGCCTTCAAAAATCTTAGATGGAGGAGTTGTGAAGCATTCTTTCAGAGTCTTAAAAGAAAAACACTCTAATTTGGAAACTACAGAACCCAAAGCACCAGAAAATAATAACAACCTTCTGCTGGGTGGCATCTGACTCAGACGATGGAAGTGAACATGTGCTGTTTGACACTGCTTTGGATCGCTATTGAGCACAATGCATCAGCAGCAGCCTCTGGAATACTAGTTGAAGCATGAAAGGACATATGAAACTTTAGTCATCTGGTATGTAAATATCTCACAATGCCAGCTACAACAGTGCCAGGCAAATGCCTGCTTTTACTTTCGGGTGACACTGTAACAAGCAGTAGACAGTTTATCACCTGCAAATATAAATAAACTCATTTGTTTGAGCAATTTGCTGAACAAGAAGTAGGACTGAGTAGACTTGTAAGCTCTAAAGTTTTCCATTGTTTTCTTTGTCTTTGCAGGTTTTTATATAAACATTTGTATACATTTCTACATTTGTAATTTCAACTGTCATGAAAATAGGCTGCACATGTAAACAGGAATTGAAAAATACTATTCTTTTGTTTTTTACAGGACCAATATTTGCAATAAAAATAAAGTTAGCAGTGTACACCTTGTATTCTGTTGTAATTTAAATCAATATATTTGAAAATGTAGAAAACATCCAAAATATTTAAATAAATGTTATTTTGCTATTGTTTAAATGTGCAATTAATCACACAATTAACCATGATTAATTTTTAATTGCTTGGAAGACCAAGAAAATAAATAATCACATACTCAGTGCACATAAAGTTCTTCTACTACTTCAATTTTAATTAGTCCTATAACTACCATGTTATTGTCAGGCTACAACATATTAGCAAAAGTTTGCAATAAAGTTAAGAGTTTTTAATTGACTTGGAAATAATGTGCATTGTTTCAATTAAAAATAAAGACATTTTACAAAAAATATACATAAAAGTTCTGCTACAAAATCACAAGATAGCCTTATAAGTAATCTAGGGAGTACTAAAACATGCTCCATAAATAAGGACTGTTGAGAATTTGCTACATATTTGAATTTTAATTCCCCAGGATCAGTCCGCCAAAGATGGTTTTGGTGCATTCTTTCCTTAGGTTGAATACCATTTTTCTCATTTTACCACAGCCTTCTCCGCTCTCCTCCTCATTCTCATTCTTCCAGACATGTTGTCTCACAATCTTCAGTTTCTGGGCTAAATTCAGGCCTAAGCTATGCTTTTTGGCATAACCTAAAGTGCAGGGCAGAAAGTCTGCAAGGAAAAGTTGGGGTTGAAGCACTGCCAACCATGAACTTCTGATTGATGTTGATACAGTGTTTTTAATTTTCAAATTATTTTCATGTACAACCTGCCCCCATTATTTAGAGCTGTGGATACTATGGAGTTAGTCATAAAAACATTTCCAAAATCAGTATTCATTAATTTTGTTATAATTCCTTACCTAAAGATCCATTCATATGATGTGATTCCATTCCACCTAGTCCCCCCATAGGTCCATCTGACCCTGGGCCCATTGGAAACTGTAAAAAGGATAATGAAAATATATTAACATTCATATTAATTCATTAATATATTGCAGATAATCTAATAAAACATTTATAAATACAAAAATAGAAATGGAAAAACTGAATAGTATAATCTATTTCTGAATGAATTATTTCTGTGATTTTCATTTACATTGTCTTCATTTCTATGTTTTTTTTCCAGCATTTACCTCAGTTACTGTGTAGTGCACTCACTTCTGGAGAAATTCATTTCTGTGCAGCTTTAGCCTGTGGCCTATGCACTGCTTATGTTCTACTTAAGTATTATGATTGAGACTTGCAAAAGCACTCAGTGTTGACTAAAAACTACTCCTGTTGAAGTTAATGGCCAGCACAGATCTCTCTTGGAAATCCTACCCTACCTGTGGTGCTCATCACAACGAACTACAGAGCATTACCACTGCAACAATAGTTCTGCCAGTTCAGACTTTTAGAGTTTATCATTACACCTGGTATTCAAATTGAAAACATAGATATTTACAGCACTTCTGGATAAACATGCAATGAATTTCAATAAATGTAATTTAACCATTACTTAAATTCTTGTGGCCTTTTTTCAAATGGTCCTCTAATTCCATGGTCTGTGTGCATAAATGGCAACTAAATTGAGGGCAAATACAAGGGTTAGAAAGAGACGACATTTCTTTTTAACAATCCAAGTTTTCATCACTTCCAGAATGGCTGGATGTTTTCCTAAAATAATCAGGGGTGTCACAGTTAACGTTCAATGGTCGTCATCAGGCCCACCAAAGAGGGAGGCAAAGAGGGCAGTTGCCCGGGGTTTCAGAGCAGCAGCTGGAGCTCCGGGACCCTTTGAAATGCCATGGTACTGCTCCAGCTATGCATGGCTGGCAGGGAGTGGGGGAAGGAATAGCACCACAGTCTGAGTGATATTGAGGGCTGACTACCCCAGGCCCTGCCCCATTTGCTTTTGGCCACATCCCTTCTGGGCCACAGAGTCACCCCTCTCCTCATGCACACACACTGCCCTGAGGCCTGCAGTGGCTGTTGGCACCACTGATTGCTATTAAATTTCATATTTAACAATTTACTTAAATGAACAAGGCAGATCTCACCCTTCATAAAGCTACTGATTTTATCCCTCTGCAGAACTGGTAAGACATCATTGACCAGGTCACATTCAGCAGTTGTCCTTACATTAAGAAGTAGAAAAATGTTTCTGTAATGAACGTTTAAGTTCTGCACAGACTGATGAAGGCTATCAGATGAGTTCTGACAGGGTGTACTACTATGGACCAGAACAGCAGCCCCAGGGTGACAAATTTATTTATATTTAGTCATCTCTCCGACTTACATGCAGTGCTTGAAGTTCTTACGTGTTCAGGTTGAACCTCTCTTGCCCGGAACCCTCAAGAGCTGACCAGTGCCAGATGAGAGAATGTTCTGGACGATAGGAGGTCAATATTTTCTAGCACATGACCAACACTTCCCACTATCTATAAAATGCTCCCATGGCGTGCGTCTCCAATAGCCTCTGACAACCGAAGTCCAGCTCCTGGCCTTCACGTGTGGCTTAGTTTCTAAGCCCGGCGAAACTGTTTGCACTGACAGGAGAAGGGGCGAAGGCGGGCGACTGGCGCCTTCAAACCAGCTGCTTCGGGCAGATGGGGCTCGTCAGCCTGGGAAGGCTGCCCACCTAGGAGAAGGAAACTCTGATTTAAAACCTCTGCTGCCTTGCGGCGATACCTAGTCATGGGAAAGGCTTCGGGAGTAAACCCTGAGGAAAACTCCGGAGATGGAGCCCCTAAGGCAGTTTGAGGTTGTGCTCAATCTCACTCTGGCAGCTCCTGTGACGACATTGGTGCCAAGCTGTACTGGCTTCCGCCTTTCCCTTGGATTACATCAGTGGTGTGGAGAGGGGGAACCTGCTGCTGGGCATCAGCTGGTTCTTCAAACTTACTTGCCCAGGCTTGCACCCTGGAGAGGACACTCCGGCATCGCTTTCTGAGCGGTGACACAACATGGGAAGCAGCAGTTACCGGTATTAAGCCACTGCACTCGATTGGCGCAGAGCGAGGCGCCAGGGGTTGCTTCCGATGGTGGGAGAGATCTTTGCATCTCATTGGGCAGCTACCGCCCGCCTCAAGCTGGGCAGCCCCCATCCAAGTAGGTGCTGCCTTGCCACAGTCCACTTGCTCCACTGGGTGTGTGGGGCTTAGGGAATCACCGACAGGTGGATCGTTAACCTTACACCAGGCAAAGCAAACAAGCAACAAAATAATCCAGCCTTCAGGCTGGGCACATGGAATGTAAGGACCATGACTCTGGGCCTTACAGAAGACCTACAGACCATTAGTAACCCCCGGAAGACAGCAATCATTAACAACGAGCTGAGAAGACTGCGGATGGACATCATGGCCCTCCAGGAAACAAGGCTATCATCCTCTGGATGTCTCAGGGAGAAGGACTTTTCCTTTTTCTGGCATGGGAAGCCTCCAGAAGAGACCAGAGAACATGGTGTTGGCTTCACAATCAGAAACAGCCTAGTTGGCTCAGTCATACCACCAAATGTGGGAACTGAGAGAATGCTGAAAATCCAGCTTCAAACACCAGTGGGCATGGTCAACATCTTCAGCGTCTATGCGCCTACTTTAACTTCTGCCCAGGAAGTTAAGGACAAGTTCTATGATGCACTTAGCATTGCCATCAGTGAGGTACCTTCCCATGAGCCGCTATTCATCCTTGGCGACTTCAACGCCAGAGCTGGCAGCGACCACCACAGCTGGCCATGCTGTCTAGGACAGTTTGGAACAGGGAAGATGAATGAAAACGGACACGCCTCCTTGAACTCTGCTCCCAACATGACCTCTGCATAACCAATACCTTCTTCAACATCAAACCCCAGCACAAAGTTTTGTGGCGACACCCAAGATTGAAACATTGGCACCAGCTTGACCTCGTCCTCACCAAACGCAGCTGTTTAGGTAATGTCAGGGTGACACGTAGCTACCACAGCGCAGACTGTGACACTGACCATTTGCTTGTGTGTAGTAAGGTGCACATCCACCTGCGAAGATTCTTTCGCTCCAGGGAGGCCGCGCATTGACACTGGCAAGACTCGTGACCCTTCAAAAGTATGCGAGTTTGTCCAAGCGCTTGAAGAGGCCTTGCTCCGCCCAGACGACACTGATATCAGCAAGAGGTGGGAACAACTACGGGACACTATCTATAATACTGCGATATCTACCTTTGGGAAGAAGACAGTCAAGTCTGCTGATTGGTTTGAGGCCCACACCGAAGTCCTGATGCCCCTGATTGAGAAGAAGAGACAGGCACTGGCTGCATCCAGGTCCTCTCCCAGTGAGGTGAACCTGCAGGCGCTCCAATCTGCTTGGAGTCAAGTGCAGCAGGTTGCTCGGCGGTGTGCCAATGATTACTGGCTCCAACTCTGCTCCAAGATTCAGCAGGCCACGGACACTGGTAACACGCGAGGAATGTACGATGGGATCAAGCAGGCCATCGGTCCATCACAAAGAAAGACTGCCCCACTTAAGTCGGCCACAGGCAAGGTCTTGAAGGACAGAACCAAGCTGATGGAACGCTGGGTGGAACACTACTCACAGTTGTATGCCAGAGAGACCGTAGTTACAGAGAGAGCCCTGAATGCCATCGAGCCTCTGCCCACCATGACTGAACTCGATGCTGAGCACACCTTGGAGGAACTCAGTGATGCGCTAAAAGCACTCTCTTCTGGAAAAGCCCCAGGGAAAGATGGTATTCCCTCAGAAATTCTCAAATGCGCCAACGGTACCCTAGTTTCAGAGCTGCATGGAATACTTTGCCAATACTGGAGAGAAGGCAGCGTACCGCAAGATATGAGGGATGCTAACATCATTACTGTCTACAAGAACAAGGGTGACAAAAGCAATTGTAACAACTATCACGGCATGTCCCTTCTCAGTACCGTGGGGAAGCTATTTGCACGTGTTGTTCTGAAGGGGCTTAATGTTCTTGCGGAGAGAGTCTATCCTGAGTCTCAGTGTGGGTTCAGAGCTGAACGGTCCACCATAGACATGGTTTTCTCTGTTAGGCAACTACAAGAAAAGTGCAGGGAGCAGAACAAACCTTTGTATGTTCCCTTCATCAACCTGACCAAGGCATTTGACCTTGTCAGCAGAAAAGTTCTGTTTGTGATTCTGGCTAAGATCAGCTGTCCCCCAACTCTGCTCAGCATTATTAGGGCCTTCCATGAAGGCATGAAGGGGACCGTCGTATATGATGGATCCACATCCGAACCCTTTGAGATTCTCAGCCGAGTGAAGCAGGGGTGTGTGCTGGCTCCAACACTGTTTGGCCTCTTCTTTGCAGTTTTGCTCAAATATGCCTTCAGAACTGCTACAGAGGGCACCTCTCTCCACACGAGAACGGATGGCAACCTCTTCAAACTGTCGAGGCTTAGAGCAAAGACCAGGGTGCTTACAAAGAGTCTAAGGGAGTTCCCTTTTGCTGACGATGCAGCTATTGCTGCTCACACTCAGCAGGAACTGCAGTCACTCATAACTCGCTTTGTGGATGCATGTATGGAATTTGGCCTCACAATCAGCTTAAAGAAGACCCAGATGATGGGCCAAAATGTGGGTAACAAGCCATCTATCAACGTGCTAGACTACAAACTGGAAGTCGTCCATGAGTTCGTGTACCTAGGCTCGATGATCTCGGACAACTTGTCACTTGATAGCAAGATCAACAAGCTCATTGGAAAAGCCACCACAATGTTCTCCAGGCTGACGAAGAGAGTATGGGCTAACAATAAGCTCACTGTACACACCAAGGTGCAGGTCTACACAGCCTGTGTTTTGAGCACATTGATGTACGCCAGTGACACATGGACTTTGCGTTCAAAACAAGAGCAGCGGCTCAACACATTCCACATGCGCTGCCTTAAGTGCATACTCGGCATCTCATGGCAGGACAAGGTCTCCAACAGCGCAGTGCTTGAGAGGGCAGGCACCGCCTCCATGTTCACCTTTCTCAAAAAGAGGCGTATGCGCTGGCTGGGCCATGTCTCACGCATGACGGATGGCCGAATACCGAAGGACCTCCTCGTCGGCGAACTGGTGTCTGGAAAGAGGCCGAAAGGGCGACCTAAATTGTGCTACAAGGACACATGCAAGCGTGACCTTAGCGCTCTCTCTATCAGTGTGAACACCTGGCATTCGCTTGCCTCAGACAGGCATGCCTGGAAACAGAGAGTGAAGGAAGCTCTTGTTATGTATGAAACTACCTTGGTGAAGGAAGCGGAAGACAGAAGAGCCCTCAGGAAGATCCGTGCCTGTGATACCAGAGCGACATCTGCCTGCTGCTGCTCACAGTGCAGAAAGGACTGCCACTCTCTCATTGGACTGCACAGCCACAGAAGACGCTGCTCGAACCAGTCCAACTGGAGCGCAAACCCAAGATCCCTCGAGATCGAAGGATGCCTACTACTACTACTACTACCACCAACACTTCCACTGCAGGTAAATCAGAGCTAACTAACAGAGTACATAACACTGAGAGCCAGGACTGCTAGCTGTAAACAAACTTTATTGGGCCACAGGAAACTTGGCCACACCTATGCAAAGTGGTCATTGAGCTAACTAAAATCGTGCCAGACTATGGAGTTTGATGGATGAGAGCATTCTGGACTAGAGAGGTTTAACCTGTACAAATGTCAAGACATTCAAGGTGTAAAAGGCTGTTGTATACATAGCACATGACTGATTCAAAATGTTTTTAAGACATTAAAAATGCAGAAAAAATGAATTTTGTTGACAGGAAGTAAGTGCAGTGTACCCACTCAAAATGGGGAAAATAAGCATGATTCAGATGTGAATGTCTGGTGAGTCACTGAATGAATCAAACAGGCCTGCACAGTGCTGAAAAAACACAATAACTGCATACTTACATTAGGTCTGTTGGGTCCAGGTGGTACTGCATTCATTAAAGTGTACATGTTGTCTCCAGAGTTGGTTGAATCTGAAACAAATATTATTTGAAAGACAAAGATGTGATTTGAGATAAAACTGCTCATCTACTATAATTTCTCATAATTTTTGTAATATTTCTCCTACGTCTGAGCCATTTCACTCACTCAAAATACGGGAGACTATTTCATAGTATCTCTATTCTTAGTCAAATGGCAGATCTATGAAAAGGAATAATTTCAATGCTTTCTAAATGGTTGCTGTGACTACTTCTAGACTGAGTTTACGCATCATTGTTAATATGTCTATAAATCATCAACAATTTGTAACCACTTAGTTCCTAAAATAGTTTTTCTAAAACATTCAGATTACTAGCTTTCTGCAGTCTCTATGAAAGGAGAATTTCTCACTTACTAAAACACTTTTTGTGCTCTGATTTCCACCAATGCTAATTAATGGGTATTCCTTATGCAGATTTCAGGTTAGCAGCAGCAGATGCAAAGCTCTCGTATTCTTGTCTGTCAGACAGATCAACTCCATTTCCTTTCCCCTCCCCAAGGCTTGAAGATTTCCACAGCTACAATATAGATTTTAACTAACAAGATAATACATAATACATCCTATGGAACTACTTGACTGAACTAAGGGATGAGAAGAAGCCAGGGTTCAAAAAATAAATTACTTGGTAAATAATACTTGATTTTGAGTCTTGGCTTGCCACTAAATGTTAGCATTCCTGAAAGACAGTTTGCAGAGAAGGAAAGGCAAAAAATATAGCCAGGAGGAACATAGGGAAAACATCTTCCCAAAAATATAGCAGTTAAAAACATTTGGACAGAGACATCCCATCCAACAAAAATAATTAGTTGAGATGGGAAAGACTTCCAGAAAATCTCTGCAAATCACCAAGTGATGAACACATCTGCAAAAGGACACATCCAAACATGGAATCACATCTCTGTGGTTTGTAGAAAGAATGACAAGAGAGCCACGTAGCTACATTCCATGCTCTCTCTACAAAATCTTCACCCTCTCTACCCTAGAGGCAATGCAACAAAGACCAAGAAAGCTTTGAGTTTAACAGCGTACAGGCTGCTCACCACTTTCTGAGACAAAGTGGGGACAGTGGGAGACCCCATGCATGTCCTTTGAAACAGCTTCTTTTACCTTCATCCAAACAAAAACAACAGTTCCTTAAGGGAAAGCTTGTTCATGGTCTGTACTGGTCCCTTACATATGTCACTGGCAATTTACTGCAGCGTCAAGCATTTGTAGAAGAACATGCATAAGAGGGGCTTGTTTTTACATTGAGATACTTAAATATTTAACTGCCAGCACACATTAGTTATCTTCTTCAGCAATTAACAGGAAAATAGTCCTCCTTTTTTCTTCTATCACAGATGGCATTTTTAAAATTCTACCCACATGTTTAATGAGGTTTTTCCATTAGTGTAAGGAAAATTTCCACAGAAGGGATGGGAAGCTCTGCTTCTGGCTCTTAAAAAAAATTTCCCTATCCTTTATGCAAGTAATGATGGCAGGTGGGTATGAGTATGTGAGTCTGAAGATGTAAAATGTTCTAAAGATGGAAAGATCCCTAGAAGTAGAGTTCTGTGACCTGTTGGTGGAGGAAAGGAAGATGAGAAGGAGATGTGCTTCTTAGAAGTGGAAGATTGCCAGAAGTCTGACTGATCTAAGGAAGATTGATGAAGTTGGGACACCAGAACAGAGGCAAACACCTTCTGTGTACCAGATCCCTTGTGCTATCCATGGAAAGAGAGGACGAGTCATGTACGTCCACCCTCCTCAACCTCTTCCAATTTTTCTTTCATGTTATGAACTTTGCAGAACCTTGAGATAGGGGAATGCTTGCCACTCTTCTTAATGCATAACTAGCTGGCTGAGCCGAACCTATAGGGCAGTCCTTTAAACTCCCTCTTGAAGTGTTCCCCAGCAAAATACTCCAGGGCAATCTCACAGGATGCATAAAAGTTATTGGCAAATGCATGCGGAACATAACTAGCAGAAACAATGCACATTCTGTGTTAGCTCTTTTTCCTTGCTGTTGCTAATTGAGACCAGGAAAAAATGGTCTTGAGAGCCCTGGAAGGAAGCAGTAAAATTAAATTAGCAACCATACTGTCCCTCTCTCCAGAAGAGCAGGAGGAACACACAGGAGGGAGGGAGGAAGGAAGGGAGAGGGAGAGAGTGAAAATGAGAGAAGAGTACAGAAGTGTGAGCTTTACACTGACCATTGCTTGCTGAAATATACATAAGGTGGATCTGTCCATTAATCTGCACTGGTAGCAAATAGGCACAGGAAGACCTAGAATACGGAACTCTTATATTACCTACTTTCCCACCCCCCAAGAATGTTATTTACATTGTGTGTAAATTTTCTCATTAGATTTGGATACCTGCTGGACTAGGCATGATGGGTGTTCCTGGTGGTCCTCCACCCCCTGGGGGACCCTAAAAAGGGTAAAAATATTTGGTTAATATATAAGGAAAAATATTGCAGTAAAGACTGAAGACAATCCAAGTGACAAAGCACCTCATAAACCTGAGTTGTTCTGGTGAAAGTGAACACATTTCCACAGAATGAAAGAAAAATGCATTCCAGCTGGTATTCTCTTGAAACTAGTGCAGGTTTGCCGATATGGGGAGGGAGGGTAAAAATGGGCAACTGCCCCGGGGCATGGGCATTCAAAAGCGCCCAGGGCTCCTGGCTGCCACTACTGTGGCAGTGGGGATGGCCAGGGACCCTGGCCCTTTAAATTGACACCAGAGCCATACACAGTGTGGTCCAGGAGGTGCTGAAGGGAGAGACTAGCTCCAGCCCCAGCTCTGCCTGAGCCATCTCCCTTCTGAGAGTGTACAGCTGCCTCCCCACCCCACCTGGCTCAAGGGCCTGGTGATTCTGTCAGTCGCCCTGAACTAGGGAATTTACTATGGTAGTGTCACGGATCTGCAGGCTTAAGTACTGAATCCCAGTATGTGTAGATCTGTGGATCCAGAGAGATCCACTGCTTAGGAACTTTAGGTTCCCCTACTGTCTGCTAGTACTGGAATAGAGAGAGGATGCTTCGTTCAGGGCTGGGGGCTATTAATACACAGCTGATTATCTGAACATACTTGTTGCACCTCCAAAACCTGGCATTCTTTGGTCTGGCAACATCCCTCATCTAGTAGGACAAGGGATGCTCCTGGACCAGTGGGCTGGGGCAGGAAGGCAAGCTAAGCCCTTTGCGGGGCAAGGGCTGGAGAGCCAGCATCCCCCAGCAGCTCTGTGGAGCCGGGGCTGGGGTGCCAGATTCCCCCCAGCTGCCACGCACAGAGCTGGGGCAGGGGCCGGGGAGCCGGAGTCCCGCAGCTGTCCTGTGCAGGGCTGGGGCTGAGGAGCTGGCATCCTGCAGCTGCCCTGCACACGGAGCTAGAGCCAGGACCAGGGAGGAGAGCCTGCTGAAGCAGTGAGCTATGCAGGACAGCGGAGGTGGCTGGGGACCAGGGGGCATTAGCCTCCCCTGGTCCAGTGAAATCCCTTGTTTGGGACCACTGGGGTCCTGAGGGTGCCAGACCAGGGAGGTGGAACCTGTATTGTCAATTTTCCAGCTGGCATTGTTCTCTCCTGACTGACTGTGATGCAGAAAGTGGTTAATTGTAGTGTCAACACCGGCAGAAGGAGGAGGAGATGAGTTGTTCCACTGAAGTGAGGACACCAGGAAGAAGTCTCTGTGAGATGTGACATGTGTGGCACAAATTTGGTGGATACAAGCCCTGATAATTTCAGTTCATAAAACACCACACATTCTCTTTGTTCATATTAGTGCTTGTATAACGCAGGATAAATGACTGGAGATCAATGTCCAAGTATCAGCACAAGATCAGCTTGGTAAATGAGAGCACAGATTTGCAGTTATATAGCTGTACATTAAAGAATAAAGAATGGGAGCTCATCTAGTATTTGCTAAATTCACTTAAAATAACAAATGTGTATCTTCTTTTTTTCTGTTAATCTTCTGGATTTCCCTCTTTCTATTTTTCTTCTATGAAAAAAACATTTAAATAGACTCCCCTGGTTATTAAACAAGCTTGTTTTCTCCAGAAAAATTACTCATATTATTTTGTTCTAAACAAGTTAAATCATCAGCATCATAATTTCTTATGTGCCACATTTGCAGCTACAGTCAAAACTTGAAGCAATGTGAAAAGCTGACTGGTGACAGTTTTGACTCAAATATTCTCATATGCAGTAAAAAATGAACCCTGAAATTTTCCAAAATAAAAAACACTATACGTTGCTATTATGATAAAGCAATTTCATAGCAGTAGGTCTGTATTAAATTTTAAAAATAGAACATATGCTATCAAAATATACTCTGTCAGTTTCAGAGCTCTGTTCAATATCTTCATCAATGATTTAGGTAATGGCATAAAGAGTATGCTTATCAAGGCTGCAGATGATACCAAGCTGGGAGGCTTTGCCAGCGCTTTGGAGGATAGGGTCAGAATTCAAAATGATCTGAACAGACTGGAGAAATGGTCTGAGGAAAACAGAATGAAGTTTAATAAGGACAAATGCAAAGTACTCCACTTAGGGAGCAACAATCAGTTTCACACATACAAAACAGGAAGTGATTCCCTAGGATGGAGTACCGCAGAAAGATATTTAGGGGTACTAGTGGACCACAAACTGAGTATGAGTCAATAGTGTAACACTGTTGAAAAAAAAATCATTCTGGGATGCATTAACAGGAGTGTTGTGAACAAGACAAGTAATTCTTCTGCTCTACTTGGTGCTTTTTAGGCCTCAGTTGGAGTACTGTGCCCAGTTCTGGGCCACATGTTTTAGAAAAGATGTGGAAAAATTGGAAAGGGTCCGGAGAAGAGCAACTAAAATGATTAATGGGCTAGAAAATATGGCCTACGGGAGAAGACTGAAAGAACTGGGTTTATTTAGTTTGGAAAACAGAAGGCTAAGAGGGCACATGACAGTAGCTTTCAACTACCTAAATGGGTGTTACAATGAGGGAGAAAAATTATTCTCCTTAGCCTCTGATGATAGGACAAGAAGCAATAGGGTTAAACTGCAGTGAGGGAGGATTAGGTGGATATTAGGAAAAACTTCCTAAATATCAGGGTGGTTAAGCACTGGAATAGCACTGGTTAAGCACAGGGTGGTTAAGCACTGGTCTAGGATAGTTGTAGAATCTCCATCATTGGAATTATTTAAGAACAGGTCAGATAAATATCTAACAGTGATGATCTAAATGGTGCTTGGTCCTGCTGTGAGGGCAGGTGACTGGGCTTGATGACCTCTTGAGGTACCTTCCAGTTCTGGGATTCTGTGCAACAGAATGATTTTGTTTCAAGATCTGTTCACTTCATGTCAAGGAGCATATTGATATTTCAAAGTGTGATTGTTGCTGTTTGCCTAAAGGGGCATTGCTGAGATTTGCTATAACATGAGCAAAACATTTTTGGAAGGCAGGCAGGGAAGAGTTTTAGAATTAGAATAACTGAAAAATATCTTTGTGTGTCTGACCAAACACAACCCATACAGGCTGTGAAGCAGCAGCGATGCATTTATGAACACTATTTCCAGGCTTATACAACACTTATAGTCAGTAAAGCTCCATTAGTAACTGTACCAGCTCAGAGGCAACGGCAGCAAACAAAATACTTGAAATATTTGTGCGTTAATACCACTGGCTGCAAATAATGAGTAAACTTAACAAATAACTTTAAACACAAATCTATTATCCATTTGACATGCCCCTATATGCCACCAATTTACATAGACTTCCAACCCCTTAAATATCTGGCAATGTAACCTACATACTACCAGTCCTGATCCTGCACTTCTCCCTAAATAGTGCATTGAGCAAAACCAGGGGATGTCCCCTTTGTTTACTAACAAGGCCTGTTCCACTACAGATGTCATGTAGACCGTAAGTGACGGTTAGATCCTCTACTCTGACTGCCTGTGTATCACTGGCAAATCAATTTAATCCAGTTATCTCTGTGTAGGTTAAGTGGACAGATGAGACCACTCTGACCATCTAGTCTTATCTATATTATAGAGGCCCTAACTTTTCCAAATTCTTTCTACAGCATAACATTAGAAATAAATATCCAATCTTGATTTAAAAATTGACACTCATGGAGACTCTACCAGGGCCCTTCTAAAAGCTAATCGCTCTCACAATTTGAAATTTATAGACTAACAGAAAAGTTTAGAGCATGAGCTTTCGTGAGTTAACTCACTTCTTCAGATGCTGGTCCTGGAAATCTGCAAGGCCAGGTATAAATAGGCCAGAGCAAGGCTGGGGATAACGAGGTTAGCTCAGTCAGGAAAGCTGAGTTGTATTGTCATCAGTAGATCTGGAGGTGTGGACTCCAAGAGAGGGGAAGCTGCTTTTGTATTTAGCTAGCCATTCACAGTCTTTGTTTAATCCTGAGTTGAGGGTATTGAATTTGCAGATGAATTGTAGCTCAGCAATTTCTCTTTGGAGTCTGGTCTTGAAATTTCTTTGCTGTAGGATAGCTACTTTTAAATCTGCTATTGTGTGGCCTGGGAGATTGAAGTGCTCTCCTATGGGTTTTTGTATATTGCCATTTCTGATGTCTGATTTGTGTGCATTTATTCTTTTACGTAGAGACTGTCCAGTTTGTCTGATGTATATGGCAGAGGGGCATTGCTGGCACATGATGGCATAAATTACATTGGTAGATGTGCAGCTGAATGAACCCACGATGGTGTGGCTGATCCGGTTAGGTCCTCTAATGATGTTGCTGGTATGCATATGTGGGCAGAGCTGGCAACGAGGTTTGTTGCATGGATGGGTCCCTGAGATAGAGTGACTGTGGTGCGGTGTATAGTTGCTTGTTAGGATTTGTTTTAGGTTGGCAGGTTGTCTGTGAGCAATGATAGGTCTGCCTCCCAAGGCCTGTGAAAGTGTGGGATCATTGTCCAGGATGGGTTGTAGATCCCTGATGATGCGCTGTAGAGGTTTTAGCTGAGGACTGTAGGTGATGGCTAGTGGTGTTCTGTTGGTTTCTCTCTTGGGCTTGTCCTGTAGCAGGAGGCTTCGTGGCACACGTCTGGCTCTGTTGATTTGTTTTCTCACTTCCTCAGGTGGGTATTGCAGTCTCAAGAATGCTTGGTGCAGATCCTGTAGGTGTTTGTCTCTGTCGGAGCATCTGAAGAAGTGAGTTAACTCACGAAAGCTCATGCTCTAAACTTTTCTGTTAGTCTATAAGGTGCCACAGGACCCTTCGTTGCTGCTACAGATCCAGACTAACATGGCTACCCCTCTGATAATTTGAAATTTGTCCCAGTTTTTTTTTAATATGAATTTATCTGGTTTTAGATTCTAGCCACTGCTGCTTTGTATGCCTTTGTCTGCTAAATTAAAGAGCCCTCTGGCATCCAGCATTTTCTCCCATGAAGACATGATTTAAGCAGATCACTTCTCTTATTTTTGATAAACTAAAACTGAACTCACTCAGTCTCTGACTGTGAGGAATTTTTTCCAGCATTGAAATGATATTTCTTTCTTTTTTGCACTCTCAGGCCAGTTTTTCAACATCCTTTCAAAAAAAGTCATAGACTACAAACTGTCAGGAAAACATTCTGGGCACCAGGAGAGGTTATTTCTCTCATGCAGTATTTGGAGCTCTCCAGACTGCTCTGGGTACTTCATGTCACATGTTCTTGCACTTCCTGTGCCTTTGATCAAAGATTATCAAGAGTGGTGCCTCTTCAGCCACATATGTGCCCTACACATCCTTGTTCCCCATAGCGATGATCTATAGGGCTGCCTGGGCAAACTATCCTCTGTTCCCTACTGCAGGGATGCACAAAGTGGGGTGTGTGACATTTTGTAATGGGGGAACAGCATGATTGGCTTTCCCCGACCCCCGTGGCTTCTGCTGCCTACCCAGCCCTCTGCTTTCTCCTGTGAGGCCTCCACCACTGTTGTTGCCAATGGAATGTCCCCCTCTGCTGCTGGGCCAATCAGAATGTGCAGAGGCCCTGTGTCAAGCAGCAGGGGCAGCTGGTGAGTTCCCAGCTTCATAAGGTACCTCTCGGGGTCCCACCCCCTGAGCACCACTCTTCCTTCAGGGCACACCTTGCAGCCTCCCTGCACCCCCTTCCTGAACACCTCCCCCACCCCCACATCCCTGTGGTCCTCCCACAGGTTGAGAGGACCCCATCTAATTGCAGGGCTCAAAAGTGGGACCTGATGTAAAAAATGTGCTCACCCTGCCCTACTGCAAGATCCCACCAGGGAAATGCAGAAGCAGAGGGGGCAGGCTGTGGACCACGCAGAGGGACACACATTTCAAAGGACTCCAGTTCATGCATAAGATGAATAACCTTTCTTTCTTCTTTGAGCAATGTCCATATAGGTGCTTCATTTTAGGTGACTCACTAACAATACAGGGTAGCGAAGCTTTGCAGGAGATGCCAAAACTGAGGATAGAACAGCACTGCCAATTCCCTCATCTGACCTAGAGGCATGAACCAAAGCATTCTTGGAAAAAAGTATGTACTGAAACCCCAGTTTGAAAATGTCAGTGATTGGAACATCCTTGAGTAGTGTCACAGACATACACTGCATTGTGGTAGGATGGGCTAACACACTAGAACAGCAGTTCTCCAACTGTGAGGCATGAGGAGGTTCTAGGGGATGCATGAGTCCATAAAAAAGGACGCATCAGCCTTTTTTTTCTTTTTTTTTTTGTCCTAGATGCCTTTTGACTTGAAATGAGCCCACAATCAGATTTATTTTTCCAGTTTATTTATCAAGTATATAAAGGCTTCTCTTTCAGGCTATAGATAGTGTTGCCACTTCATTAAAAAACACCAATAAAAAGAAAAAGGCAAATGTAATAGAAAATTCCTCCAAATAACAGCAATAACTAGCTCACATTTGCAAGAAACATATTAAAGACTGCTCCTCTCCCAAAAATAAACCTTCTCTGGAGAGGAACAGATTTAGGATATTACAAACAAAGAGATAGGTGAGTTTGAATGTTGTGAGCAGTGCTCATTCCCTACACCCCACCAGCAGCTACCTTTTTTAATAAATCCAAAGATCTCAGCCTTGAACAGCTCTGCTAAATTCAGTCATGACTGTACAGCATGGGAAGCCAGGCAGGCAATTTCAGGTAGCATGGCCCCAGGCCATTTTGGACTTCATAACTCACAATGTTTTGCAGTTCAGCCAGAAACACAGGCAGCCAATGCAGTTCATGAAATATTGGTATGATGTTCTCAGAGTGAGGAAGGGCTTGTATCTACATTCTAAACCAGCTTCAGTTTCCAAGTTATTCTGAGGAATAGGTGTATGCAGATGTTGTCTAATTTTAAAGTGACAAGGACATGAATCATGGTAGCAAGGTCCACATCCAAAAGAAACGGTCACAGCACCTTCTGGCCTCATGAAAATGAAAGAAAGAAGTCTGCTGAAATCTAATCTCCCAATGGAAACTGGGAATCCAACAAGCCTCCCAACTTGCAAACAAGAGTGACAAGTGGGAAACACACGCAGAGAAACTCATATAATTCTCACCCTTTCGTATCTTGGCCCTACTATTAAATGTGACAAAATGAGATCAAACAATGTTCCTTGGAAAACACAGATATCAATAATACACCCCAAAACAAGAAAAAAAAGTGTGATAGGAACCATCACTTTTCAGGGGAAATTCAGTGATGGTGGCCAAGGAAGCAGGAGTATGAGCTGACACAGCGTTATCCGGCTCCACTGATTTACAGACAACTATTTCATTGATAGGAAAAGTGTTTCCTAGATACAACAGGAAAAACTATTCAGGAATTAGAGTCCTTTGTGATAAAAGATCAGGGTGAGATATTATTATGGAATAATATATACTGAATATCAAAGAAGCTGCTAAACAAAGATAACTGTATTCACTTGAGGGCCAATCCAATCACAGCATAAAATTAATATTTGCCAAATAAATTAAGGTATATGTGGGAAAACATAGTTTTCAAGTCTTCAGGCAGTAATTATAAAGAACAAAGACTAAAAATCTCTCAAACATTAGCTGTGAGTGTCTTTTTAAGTGATGTGCTACATATCCTTTGGAAGGTTAGAACTTTTCTAGTTCTTCCAATGCTTATTTTTTTTCTGCAGAGCTTCAAAAATTCAAGAAAAGGCTGTTTTTTCTCCTTTAGTACTGTAGTATTATATTGGTTATAGAAACATATGCTGAAGTAAACCAAAGCACTCAAGGCAATTTTGACCAGACTGATAACTGTTCTAGTAATGAATACCAACATATGTGCTGTAGATGGCAGACAAAACAACTAAACACAGATCAGATGTTCACTTCTCAACCAATACACAAGGGTTCTTCTTAACATCTGGACAACTATTTTGGTGCCTAAATAACTTGTAACATCAATTCTAATGAGCAAAAACACTCAAAGGTACTTACTACATAGTTCCCAGGAGATGCTGAAGAGTATGGTATCTAGAAAGTAAAGCAAAATAAAATATTTATTTTCCATTAAGATGGAGAAAGGAGGTCTACACCAAAATACACTGAGGATCCTATTCTGAAGCATATTTTAAAAGTCACTTTTAGTGATGAGGCAGAAGATAGGGAGCAAATACTGATGTTACACACAATGCTATCTGACTAGTAGGAAATGTCTCACTTTAAGGTGATGCTAAAGTAAAAAAGTGCAGTACACAGTCACAAAGACAAGCAAAAGATACTTTATATTCCAGTTTAAAGTTGCTGTGCCCCATAGAAAAATATTTGTTATGGCTTGCACTGAAAAGAATCAGGTTACATTCCAGAAATTGGTGGCTTCCTAGCACCTAAACCTGCAAAACATGGGTATATTTATGGTCATGTGTGCTATGGAAGTTGACAGAACTAAACAATACACATGCTTGAGTGTCTGCATCACTAGCCTCTTTAGATCCACACTATAGCCGCTTCTACACGTGCCAGCTACTTCGAAGTAGCCGCGCCAACTTTGAAATAGCGCCCGTCACGGCTGCACGTGGCGGGCGCTATTTCGAAGTTGACATCGACGTAAGGCGGCGAGACGTAGAAGTCGCTGTCCCCATTAGGAGATGGGAATAGCGCCCTACTTTGACATTGAACATCTAAGTAGGGAACGTGTAGCCGTTGCACGTCCCACAACATCGAAATAGTGGGGTCCGCCATGGCTGCCATCAGCTGAGGGGTTGAGAGACGCTCTCTCCAGCCCCTGAGCTCGATGGTCACCATGTGCAGCAGCCCCTTAAAGGTCGCCGCCCCCTGCCTTCCTGTGCAGGAAACTGAGAGAGTGTGCAGGTGGCAGCCCAGCCACGCGGCCAGCCTGCACACCCCTCTGCAGCCACAGAAACCCCCCACCGCTGCAATGGCCACCCACCAGCCCCCCAAGGCACCCCCCCAAGGGGAGCCAGGGCTCCCAGCCCGGCAGCCAGGCTGGGAAGCGGCAGTGGGGCCGCTCCTGGACGGAGGCTGAGCTTCGGGACCTGCTGGGGCTCTGGAGTGAGGAGGAGGTGCTCCAGGTAATGGGGAGCAAGAGGCAGAACGCAGATGCGTTCGCTTGGCTGGCCGAGGGCCTGGCTGCCCAGGGTCACCCTGCCCGCACTCCTGACCACGTCAGGAGTAAGGTGAAGGAGCTGCGGCAAGGTTACACCCGGGCCTGGGATGCGGCCGGCCGATCTGGGGCCGCCCCTGTCACCTGCCCCTTTTACAGGGAGCTCAGGGCCATCCTGGGCCCCTGGCATACCTCCTCCCCTCCGGCCACTCTTGATACCTTGGCCAATGAGCCCCAGCAGGCCCCGGAGGCGGAGTCCGCCCGGAGGTAAGCCCCGCATCCCAGGGCCCCCCCCAGGAGCCCCCCGCTGGGACGCCGGAGGAGGAGGAGGGGGAGTCCTCCTCCAGCGACGGGGGGCTCCAAATAATCCTGCGGTCACGGAGCTCCAGCAGGGCATCCGCCCACCGGGTGTCCCCCGACCATGGGAGTGGACCATCAGGTATGTACCCCCCAATGCACACCCCCGGGGTTGAGGGGCGGGGGTAACAGACATGACCAGGGCCCTCCACATGCCCAGATGACCATGGCCCCAAGGACAGCAGTGGCATGTCCCTCACAGGAGTGCATCAGCCCCTGCCCCCCCAGCACAACAGTGCCATGCCCCATCCCTGGGGATGGGGGGAGCGGAACCTAGGGTCCCCCGGGGGCAGGGGGTGGGACACCCATCAGCAGCAGCAGCATCTCCTGGGGACGGGGATGGGGAACCAGCAGCAGAGGGGTTGGGGGACAAGGGCCACGGCTCGGGGCCCACACTAACAGCTGTCTCCACTCTTCTTCCCCCGTGTTCCGCAGCTGCACCATCAGAAGGACCGGAGAGCACCGGCGAGGTGTCAGTGGTACCGGAGAGCCCACCAGGGTCATCAGTCCAGGCCAGCCCCTCGGCAGAGCACTGACCGGCCCCAGGACGGGGACAACGGCGGAGCCAGCAGCACCCACGGACGGCGACGGACCCCCAGCTGCGGGCGATCCTCCGTCGGCAGCTGGAGGTCTCCGAGCAGCGCCTGCGGGTGGAGAAGCGGCGCCTCCAACTACAGGAGCGGGCGCTGGCCTGGCGCCAGGAGGCATGGGGGGCCTTTATGCGCACCTTTGAGCGCATCGCAGACTACCTGGCCCCCCATGCCGCGCCGGCCGCCGCTCTGCCCGCCCTGCCTGCTCCACCCACCGCTTCACCCGCTGCTCCATCCACCGTCGCACCGCCATTCGAAACCGAGGGCCGTTCCACCGAGGGGGACCTGGGGCCAGCTGACACCCGCTGGCCATATCTCCCGGTCCACCCGGCCCCCAGCCAGCCCCCGGCCAGGGCTGAGGCCAAGGTGTGGGTCGCGGCCGCCCACCCCCAGCGCTGGACATTAGGGGGTGTGGGGCCCAGGCCCCCCCTTTGTATATATCCCCTTCAGTTATCATCTTTTGTAAATAGTTTGTATTAGACCCCTGTTGTTATGTTGTTATGCTGATACCTGCCCCCCCATGTAAATAGTTCTCCCCTTCCTTGTTTTCCCCTTTTTATCTTTCATCTTATCTTATTTATAATACATATATATATATAATATTTGTTTTGCCTGTAAATAGTTAGTTATGATAATAATAATAAGAGTTCAACATATATTCTGGTTTGATGAACAAATGTCTGTTTTTATTTGCAAGAAAAGTGGGGGGGGTCTGCTCTTGGGTGCTCTGTGGTGTGGGCGTAGGGCCAGGGAGTGTTGTGGAGGATGGGCGGTGCAGTGGGGGACCTGCCAGCGTTCACCCTGCGGCCTCGTCGAACTGGGCCCGCAGGGCCTCCCGGACTCGGGTCCCTTCAGGGTCCACCTGGCGACTGGGGGCAGCGGATGGCTGCACATCGGCCCTGCCAAGCTCCACAGCCCAGCCCTGAAAGAATGCCTCCCCCTTGCTCTCGACGAGGTTGTGGAGGGCGCTGCACGCGACCACAATCTGGAGGACGTTGGTGGGGCCCGCATCAAGGTGGGTGAGGAGACACCTCCAGCGCCCTTTGAGGCGGCCAAATGTGTGCTCCACCACCTGGCGTGTGTGGTTCAGGCGCATGTTGAAGCGCTCCTGGCTGGCTGACAGGTGGCCCATGTAAGGGTGCATGAGCCAGGGCCGGAGGGGGTATGCCACTTCTGTGATCACACAGAGGGGCATGGTGGTGTTCCCCACAGGGATCTCCTGCTGGGGGATGAAGGTCCCCGCCTCCAGCCGGCGGCACAGACCCGAATTCCAGAATACCCGGGCATCGTGGGTGCTGCCAGGCCAGCCCACATATATGTCCAGGAAGCGGCCCCGGCTGTCCACCAAGGCCTGGAGGACCACTGAGTGGTAGCCCTTCCTGTTTAAGTAGCGTCCTCCACTGTGCTCCGGGGCACGGATGGGGATGTGGGTCCCATCCAGAGCCCTGAAGCAATTGGGGAAGCCCAGGGTGGCAAACCCCGTGATGGTGGCATCCGGGTCCCCAAGCCTCACGAGCCTGTGGAGAAGCAGGGCGTTGATGGCGTGGACAACCTGCAGGGGAAGCACATGGGAGACCACCAATGAGGGGTGTGCAGGGTGTGTGTGGCCCTCCCCTGCCAGGAATCCCCTCCCCTCCCCTACCCTGCCAGGACTCCCCTCCCCTGCCAGGGCTGCCTCCCCCGCCCCCCGTGGGTCCTCTTACCTCCATGAGGACAGCCCTGATGGTGGCCTTGCCGACGCCAAACTGCTGGTCCACGGATCGGTAGCTGTCTGGAGTGGCCAGCTTCCAGACAGAGATGCCGACCCGTTTCTTGACGCTGAGGGCACGCCGCATGAAGGTGTCCTGGTGCCTCAGTGCGGGGGTGAGCCACTGGCATAGCTCCAGAAATGTCTGCCAGCTCATGCAAAAGTTCTGGAGCCAGTGGTCGTTGTCCCACTCTCTGAGCACCAGCCGCTCCCACCAGTCGGTGCTCGTGGGGTAGCTCCACAGCCGGCGGCGTGTGTGGTGGTGGGGGCGGGGGCTGCAGGGTTTGGGGTTGCTTCCTCCTCTTCTGCGGGCAGCTCCTCCTCTGTGGCTAGGATGTGATCAGCTGCCTCCTGCATGGCATCAAGCAGGGCGAGCACTGCTCCTGCAGGGGTGGCTGGGTGGACCTCTGGCTGCTGCTGCTGCTGCTGCTGCTGGGGGTCCATGACTGCGACGCCCAAGGTGTGCATGCCTATGGCTCTGCAGACTGTGTGCTGTGCAGGCTGAGTGTGTCTGGGAGGGGCCCTTTAAGGGAGTGGCTAGCTGTTGCCCCGGAAGTGCTAGTCCGCCCTGTGACCCTGCCTGCAGGTGTTCCTGGCACCCTTATTTCGATGTGTGCTACTTTGGTGTGTAGAGGTTCCCCTGCAGCGCCTACTTCGATGTGGTGCTGCCCAACTTCGATGGTGAACGTCGATGGCACCAGCCCTGGAGGACGTGTAGACGTTATTCATTGAAATAGCTTATTTCGATGTCGCTACATCAAAATAAGCTATTTCGATGTAGCGTTCACGTGTAGACGTAGCCTATATGTGTGAATGCTGAAAAGTTATTGTCACTTTTTCAAAAGACAGTTTGCAATTGTGGTACAAGTTACGTGGTTTACATCCTGGGGGGGCTGTCAGAATAGCCAGGCCCCTTGGCAAAGTGGAGAGGGCCCAACTTTACACACCCTGAAGGGGCAGGGCCTTGGGCAGTAGGGGCAAGGATGGGGTCAGCCACCCCCCAGTGCCAACCAGACTATGCTGCCCCCTCCCAGCCAGCCCTTAGCACCATGCGGAGCAAGGCAATTTAAAGGGCTCATGGCCACAACTGCTGCCACATTAACAGTTGCCCTGTTTGCCCCCCTGCCCCATGTCAGCAGGCCTGCTTGCATCTACTACAGTACAGTCTTCAGGCTTCACCTGCACTTATCACAATAATCCAATATAAAGATCCATTAACTTGTTGCAAATTTTTAGTAGTAAGGTTACATGAGTATTAGCCCAATTTAGGACAGCATAAACACATGCTTAACTTTAAGTTAATGGGACTTAAGCAAGAGAACAGTGATGGACAATAAACAGTAATAAAGTCTTTAACCGAATTAAGGGCCATAAAATGACACTTTCTTTGATCTCAGGGGACTCTGATGGTATTGTCTCTGCTTGCTTGGGGAAAGTGTCCCAAATGAACATTAAATCCAATTTGTTGAGATTCATTACAGGAGTACCCTGGAGAACCCTAGATGCTGGTAAGTAATGTAGTTTTCTTCTTTATGAAATAACTTCCACAGAAGTTCTCTATAGGATATTGGAGAGGAACAGCTCAGGAAGTTGAACCGGGAGTTAAGAATTAAAAATCTGGAAAAATCTAACAGGAAGATCACTTTGCCCAAAGAATTGTCTTATCTGATTGCCAAGTACTCAAAGGCTGTGTCTACTCTAGCTCTCAACTTTGAAGGGAGCATGGTAAGTAGGGTGTTGTGAGATTATTGATGAAGTGCTGTGGTGCATATGCAGCATTTCATCAAGCTAATTCTCCCCCACGGCAACTTCTAAGCAGCACATTTCAAAGTGCCGGCTTGTGGGTAGCTGCGGCTAACCCGTGGGTATTTTGAAGTGCCCAGGCTACTTCGAAATCCCTTTACTCCTCAAAATTTTGAGGTTAGCCGTGGATACATGTGAGCTGGCACTTCAAAGTTTGCTGCTTCGAAGTTGCTGCGGGGGGAGAATTAGCTAAATGAAGTGCTGCATATGCACTGCAGCACTGCATTAGTAATCTCCTGACAACCTAATTACCATGCTCCCTTCAAAGTTGGGAGCTAGTGTAGACACAGCCAAAGACTTTCATAGTCTGGGCCACATCTCTCCTACTGATGATTCAGAGGGCAACCAAAGAATACTCAGTGGCCAATATAAGTGATTATATGGAAAAGTTCAATGAGTTTTTAAAACTTTTCAAGTGTGATTCAATGAAAGAAAACATAAAAGGACAGTCAGCACCATGTGAGAAGCCAGAATTCTGTGGAGCACAAGCAAGACTTCTAGTGGCTATTTACTATCATTTAGGTAACACTGAACTAGTGAATTCCAAGTGGCTGTTCAAGAACTCTCTGACATTAGCACTTGCTAAAAGGAGGCTGAAGTTAGCACAGCTCTAGTAGAACACACACGAAGTGATAAGGGTCCATAACAGTTGCTGAGAGGTAATATGAAAAACACCGCACTATTAAATGGAATAAAGGTTATTTAAAACCCGTTGCATTTATTCTTAGAAGCCACAAACATCAGCATGTTCTGGAACTCTCACACACCGAAAATGTGAACTGCCTCTTGAAATCTAATTGGTGAAGGATGGACTTGCTTCAGAGTGTAGCAGAAATTGAAAAAAAAAGATGGACTCAATTATATGGGAATCATTACAGAATATTAGAATGAAGAGATGCAAAAATCTCTTATCCACTTTCCTATCCATCTCCCCATCAAAGCAGAATTAATCCTTATAGTACAATTTCTAGTATTAGTCCACTCTAGCTTCTAATATCCTAAGTAAAATGTTTATCAACATTTACCTTCTAATTTCCTCATTCTAATATGTCTTGCTATCTGAAACCTATACATTAATATGCTGGCATAGAATAGCCAGAGGGCACTGTACTCCAGCAATCCCACCCCATTCCCTTCCATATCTACACTAACCCGTATCTGACAAATCTACTAAGAAAGGGGCAGGAAGGCATAGCAGAGACCATTAGGCTGACCAGGGTGAGAAAACAAGATGACCCCCATATTAACATCTGGAATGGGACACACTCTGCTGTGGGTTTTGAGTTTATTTGTTTGACCAAAATGCAGCTGAAATGTAGAGGCTTGTAGCTTGCCTGCTCCAAAGGAGGTTCTGGAAATGTTTTCTTCCCAGACCAGCAAGACACCTAGGGCTGGCCCAGAAGCTATAAGGTCAGAGAAGGACAAATAATGTAATACAGAGATTCTCAGACTGTGAGTCAGGACTCCAAATTGGGTCACAATCCATTTTAATTAAGTTGCCAGGGCCAATATTAGCCATGCTGGAATACAGGGCCGGAGCTGAAGTCCAAGCTCCTCTCAGTTCTTAGCTCAGCCAAAGACTTGCTGCATGACTTTGGGTAAATCAGATTAACCTACTCTGTCTCAGTTATCCATCTGAAAATCAGGATGATAGTTCCCTACATCACAGGGATGTTGTGAGGATAAAAATTCATTAATATATGTGATGTGTTCAGTTAGTACAATAGCAAAGGCTATAACTACATAGCTGGCTGAGCCTCTCACTATGTCCGGTGTCTTCTGCAAGGATCCCACCCTTTTGTCGTTGGAAAAGCCACAAAGGATCACATCTTAAAAGGGCTGGCCAAGATCTCTGTTCTGGAGAGCGTATAATGTAAACAGACATTGAGTCAACAACGCCGGTGAATAAGATGCAACAATAAGCAAGTGGTAATATTCAATGGGCATCTTGTTGCACTGATTGAACCTCTCTAGTCTGGTACTACAGGCTGGACCTCTCTTGTCTGGCACCCTCAGGACCTGACTGGTGCCAGATGAGAGAATTTGCCAGACGACGGGAGGTCAATATTTTCTTGTACATTACCAACACTTCCACTGCTTACTGGGCTCTTAGGAGACATTTAGGGGCAAATTACAGCTAAATAACAGCACAGAACACTGTGAGCTGGCACTGGTGGCTGTAAACAAACTTTATGGGAACACGGGAAATTTGGCCACACCCATGATAAACGGTTGTTCAGCTAACTAAAATCAGAAGAGTGGTGAAGCAGTGGAATGCATTGCCTAGAGAGATGGTGGAATCTTCATCCCTAGAGGTTTTTAAGTCCTGTCTTGACAAGTCCTGGCTGCAATGATTTAGTTGGGGTTCATCCTGCTTTGGCAGGAGGCTGGACTCGATGACCTCCTGAGGTCCCTTCCAGCCCTTAGATTCTATGATTCTGTCTCACTTTTCCTTACCCCTTAACATCAGTTCATTGAGGCAAAGAAAACAAGCATTATGGCAGTTCTTTTAAAGCTACTCTTCCCCTCCTTCCAAAACCTAACAATCAAAAATCTCTTACGAAATCTGAATAAACCTAATGGTTAAGAGAAAAAGCCCCAACTTCACTTCAGGCTCAGCTGTGCCATTGCCATGAGCTTCATGTATGGGGCAATCCCTTGTTGCTATTTGATATAGTTTTCAAAAATGTATATAAGAAGCAAGTCTTTCCATTTCTCTTACTTTTTATTTCTTCTGGGAGGAGAGGGAATGACCTAGTTTTTCTGGTAGGTAGGTTTTAAATGACAAGACGCATGGAACTACATATAGAAAGCTAACAATTTGATGAAATATACAGCAGGTGACATAAATTCAGTTAAAACAGCCACTGGTACAACTTTTATAAAATCCGTATGTATTGCAGGGTTAAGACAAATCGTACTCCGAACTGCTTCAACTATATTTTCTTATCTTGTACAATGTGGAACCTCCTTTTTCCTGCTTATGAAAGAAAATCCTTGTACTGTCAACAAATCTGTTTACTTTTTTTTAAAGAGCAGTAAATAAAACGTGAAGAGTGCACGTCCTAGGTGTGTGCTTTCATGAGAGATTACAATAGTTTCAAAGGATTAATTTCTCTCTAGTAGGTTTTAGAAGTCTGACTAAATACTGTAATTATTTCCCTGATTTCACTCTAATCAGGTGGATAATGCATATTTTAAGTTCATGAAAATATCCATATTCAAGAGAGCACTTGTGCATGTGCTTAAATTCCACTGGCTTGGTTACGTACTTAAGTGTTTTCATGAATAAGGGTCTGGTCTCTAGCATGCACTTGCATATTGAATTTAATAAACATAAAATTCCATGACAGAATAATATTCTCTCCTTTATTTAAAACAATCAAGATATTTAAAGGAAAAAAATAGTAAGGCTGTCATACTAAAAGCAGGGAAAATGCAAGTTAATGCATTTGTAACTCAGTCATGCAACACTGAGCTCTTTTTCTTTTTGTACATGCATTATTATTAAAAACTGCCAGGGTCAGTTCATAGTGACATAGATTTTGTGTACTTTTTATCTTTCGTGTGTGTATAACATTAATTTATTCTGATCAAGTTAGCCACACTCCACAAAGTTAGTATTACTGCAAATTGAGCTACACCTGTGAATTATGAGACATGGAACAATTCAGAGAGAGAGAAAATATGAAGGGAGAGATTTACATATAAAGATGGCGAAGTTAAACAGCCAGAGCCCACTGTGCTTTGATAATTTTCCCCTTTCAAAAATTATTTTAAACATTTATTGCATTGCATGCATGATAATCAGCAAACGCTGCTAACATCAAAATTAGGAAATAATTTACCCAAATACATGGCCATTCTGAACCTAGAGCTCTGTCACAATGGCAAACTGCATAGAAGCCATACTATCAAAACACAAGGATCACTTACAACAAAGAAGAGACATAAAGAGGACAGTGAAAAATCACAAAACTAAAGAGGAAACAGCTGTCTCTACCTACTAATGAATAAATTAATCAAAGTCAAGAATATACTTCATACACCCTATCCTAGAGACAGCCAGTAATAGCATCTAGGAACAGCAGATGTACCTGAGCCTACTGTAAATGCAAAGTTGGGATATATGATGATATGAGTTCACTCAAGTACTAGAATCTCTGGGTACAGATTATGAAGGGTGTCACTGTGCTCTCCCAAATGAGCCCTTTGAACTGTGATCTACCTTCTGTAAGGCTAGCAGCCAGGGTAAGTGATGTAGGGTGGGCATTATCAGCTGTTCTTGTCCTAGGCTATGTCTACACAGCCAAGTTATCTCAAAATAACAGCATTTATTTGGAAATAAATGTTGGCATTGTCTAAATGAGGCACACTCTCTTTCAAAATAAATTCAAAATAACGGGTGTGTTATTTCAATTGAGGTAAATCTCATTCTTTGAGGAAAAACACCTATCTTGAAATATGGTATAATGGGCTCCAATGGCACCATTCTGAAATAGCCTATGGACCAGAAATAAGGCATGCACTCCTCTATTTGTTCAATAAAGGTTTTTTTCCCCCACACGTGGGCATATTAAGAAAGAATAACCCATCAAACCACAGGGTGCTTTTCAACGCACTTAAATATGTACTTACAGAATTGGCATTTGTTGGGTTTGGCCACGGTCTACCACCTCCTGGACCCCTGGAACATAAAATGACAAATGAGAATTTAATCAAAGTTTTGTTTCTGACCAACTGTGCTACCACAAACTAAATGTTAGCTGCTATCTTTTCCTGGCCTCTTCTGGTAGCATCATCATTTTTTCACTGCAGTAAAGTGTGATTATAAGCTAGCATGCACTGTTATAGTATTAAACACAAGATCATCATAACTGAACTATCACCAGCATATAAAGTTTAACAGATACTATATAAAATTATTTGTAAAAGACTATGTCTGTCACCTTCACTCCATCATTTATGTATTTTCCGTATTTTTCAGGGAACCATCTGCTAGGAATTGCACGACAGTAACTCCTTCAGAGCTTCTAACAAAGGGGTACAAGGAAGATAACAGTGGGGAAAACACTGGAGTTTTGCACAGATCATAGATACCTGCAAATTAGGGATCCAGCCCTTCTGTCTGTTCTGCCAGGCGGCAAATCCCATGCCCCCAACAGCAAGACTTGAAAGAAAATGTAATTTGTGGCTCTATGTAGCTGTTTTTCCCTGTGGCCCAATTTTACATAAACAAAACATTGTGTCTACATCTACACTTACAAAAAACTTTGAAATGGCCAGGCTAATGGCCAAATCGAAGAATACTAATCAGGAGCTGAAATGAATATTCAGCACCCCATTAGCACGCCGCCAGCCACAGCACTTTGAAAGTGCCGCAGTTCTCTTGCCCACAGCTCGTCTACACCGGTGTGCTTTTCGAAAGGACCCAGTCAACATAGAAATCCACTTAGCCCTATCAGGAAAAAACTGAGTGAGTGAAAGAAAAAAGCAAGAAACTGTGTATATGAAAGCTCATCTGGTATCGGACTTTGCAAATTTACTGAAAGACACAGGGAAAACGACTATGTAGATAAACAGCTATAAAAAGTACTATGGCAGATTCTGCTCAGCAGGTATATGATTGTATGAAGTTAAATATTGGTTGATTTTTTAAAAAAAAATTAGCCAGCTGCACATTTCTTAATAAAGCAATGAAAGCAGCTTTGTTCCCACACCACTTCTTCTAATACATGTTTATTGTGGAATTGTCAACTTATTCACAAAACATACCTGTTTCGCACTATATAATCGGTTGCATATGGAAAATTTAGCTCAGGCGGCACCTTGTGCTGCGGTCCCAGCACATGGAACCATGTGCAAAGCAGCATGTTCCACCCAGACCCAGCAGACAGCCCCCAAGCACAGGTGCCAGCTTGCTGCCAGCTGCATGGGAGGCCAGATGAGCCCCAGGCCCTGAGGGGAGTGGGAAAGCCCTGCTAGCACCTTCCCCGGCTGGAAGTGGGCTGACCTGAGACACACCAGGGAGTGCAGCAGATGGGCATGCCTGAAGGTGTGAGGCAGCACCTGCTCCTGTGGACAGCAGTGTGAGCTGCAGCTGTGTGAGGGGTTGGGGGCACATAGGGCCAGACTGCTTCCATCTCACATGCCATCCACGAAGGCACTCTTCCGTAGCTGGACACTTCCCTCCGCCACTAGCCTGTTCCCTGAGGTGGAGGGATGGGGGTGCAGTATTCAGCATGATCCTGGAAGCACCACGAGTTCCCAGGTGGCAGAGCCTGTTGTGCAGGCCACACTTGGCTTTGTTCCTGGGACATTCCTGTCCCTTGGTCTGAGGGGTGTTGGTTGCTGCTCACGATGGGGGCCAGGGCCTTAGGGGCTGTGCTGTGTGAATGATTCACCATCCCCACGCCTTGTCTCCTTTACAGTTGGATCTGCACTGTCTATGGGCCGGGCCAGCCCCATCTCACCTCCAGGGTGAGCCAGCCCCCCAGCACCACCGAGGGCCCACAGCCAGAGGGGCCATCGCTGCATCCAGGAGGACCTCCAGAGGGACCACAATGCTGCCCCTCTGGAAGATGACTAAACTCCTGGAGCAGCAGCTGCAGGGAATAGCGGTTGCAGGCCTGGGGCCAACTAATGTTCTGCTTTGATGCCGCCTCCGGTGTCTGGTGGGACATGATGGCAAAAAACTTCTGTCAACAGATTGCTATCTAACACAGACATCGTGGAAATTCTTTTTTTTCCCTTCAGGTATATACTGAAACATTCTTAGTGCCTTATAAAACAGTATGGTTCTCACTAGCCATTACAATAAGTTCACAAATTTTAACAGTATCCCTTGAAATTTGCTACTTTGCTCCCATTCTATTGCAGCCATACAAAGATTTACCACACCAAGTTTTGATTTCCTGAGATTTATACCCTTTAAAAGTGAGTTTATAAGGAAAACTCTGACATGGGCACTTGCAGATTTGCTTTTAGAAGATAACTGAAACAAGTACACATCTCAGTTGAAATACTGAAGTTAAGGTGGTGTCAGGAAATATTTTTCAATGATACATCTTTCAAGAGAAATGTCATTTTGGGTTGAAATGTCTGTAATATTTCAGGCTAGTTTTGTTGTGATAAAATTTAATTAGTTAATATACCAATGGACTATCAAGAAAAAAGAATCTCAAAAATTAATTACCTACAGAGGACAGATTACACTTTAAAAATGGCTGTTGGCTTTGCAGAATAAATTTTTCATATTTAAATTCTGCCAGAGGGCCAAACCCTTTGAACTAAAAGGAGGACATTTTTAATTGAAAAAAAAGTATATGCCTATATATTTATATTCCTGTATAAAAGAAAATGCAAATTAAACTACGTACCCTATATAAGGCAATGAGGAAGCAGCCATCTTTTATGGAAAAACAAGTACAGAAGATAAGATACACAGATGTTGCTTAGCATCATGCATTGAATAATTGTAGGTGATAATCTAAAGGACAAAATGCTAAAACATCTGGGCACATTTAGTGCTACTGGTTGTGTATTATCATCAAATGTGCTCTTAATGAACATGAATGTTAGCGTTAATATGTACAATATATCTGTGCCATGGTCTCACAATAGAAAGATTTATACGCTAAAGAAATTCATGCCTAAGCGACATCAGTAACTTTAAGACTGGGCCTCAAACTTCTCATCTTGCAAAAGCAAAAAACCACAGAGTGACGTTTCTGTTCTCCTTTTGATATATGTATGTAACTCCATTTGACAATAAGGGAAAAATTACCCAGTAGGGTTAAGTCTACACAGTGCACTGCTGCTCGCAGGGTCATGAAAGTGAGGGTGCTCGACAATGCAAATGGCTGCTCATTTGCATAGTCACATGCCTCATTTGCACAGCCATGCAAGATTGCTGTCCCAGCAGAGGCTTCTGTTGCCACAAAACAAGCCATTCAGGTAGGGTTATGTCGACCAAGACTCCTCTTGTTGATAGCCCCTTATTCCTCATTTTTTCAGGCTTTTTGTGTGATGACAGAAGCCTCTGCCGGGACAGGAAACTCCCATGACTATGCAAATGAGATGTGCAACTATGCAAATGAGCAACCATTTGCATTATCAAAGAATGTCATTTGAATGATCCTGCTGGCAGCAGCACGCCGTGTAGTCATAGCCTTTGACAGTATGGCTACACCTACACTACAGCAAGTTTTCAAAAGGTCTTCCAGAAGATCTCTTCTAAAAAATCTTCTTTTGAAAGAGTGCATCCACACACAAAAAAGATCTTACAACCTTACTCTTCTTTAAAATGCTGTATGTGTGAATTGATGGTGACTTATTTTACTATTAAATCAGTGAAATAAACATTCAAACCTAAGTAATGTTTAGGCTCTTTACAATGCCACAGATGGGCCACAATAACAAGATACTCCAAATATATAAATCTTGGCTGTAGAACAAACCCACCATTCAGAGAGACTTAGAAGGAATAAACAAAGAATTCTGTAAAAGATGCTTTGCAGAAGAGTGAGACTGCTATGATGTTTCCCTGCTTTGTCACAACTGTGAATGTTAGTTAATTAATCAAAATACATTTGCCCTTGTCCTATATATGTCACCATTATTTTTTCTTTTAAAAGGAAAATATTATTTTATAAATGTGATAGTAGTTTATTATTTTGCTTACATGTTCATTCCAGGCATTCCAGGGCCACCTAAAGCATTCAGTGGTGGTCTCATTGCACCTCCATAGTTCTGCAATGATAACCAAGGGTCAGACTACCACAAAACAAAAAAACAAAACCAAAGAGGAGGGGGGAAAGAAAGGACAGTAGGTTAATGACTTCCCTACACACCTGTTGATTGGATAGGCCAGTGTGAGTCATTCTTTCAGAAGTTTCTATTCTTGACTTTTAAAAAAAAAATCCCTAATGAAAATGAACTATGCTTAGCATACTACATATTTAACAGTTCTGACAAATGTAAGTGTACTAAGCATACATTAAGCACAAGTATTTAAAATGGTAATTGTTCCATGAAGATTTATGATATATGACAGCGAAGTCAAAGGTCAATTAAGGTCAGATTCAATAACTGTTTAACTTCCATAGCATGAAAACTTATTCAAGAAAAAAAAAATTGCGGTGGAGGGATCCTGAATTTGGAGTTCAGACAGAATTGTTTTTAACTGATCCTGGCTAACAAACAGGGTATTAATAACTTCCATGGGAAAATATTACAATATATTTCATTTCTAGAACACATAAAAAGATTGCTGCATTTTTCTTGTAACCAATCTAAGGGAACTAACATGAAAATCATTCAAATAGTATAATGGACGCCATAGAACTGGCTATAAATAAGCTATTCAAAGCGCTCTTATAGATAAAACCAAGGTGTGTGCTCAAATAATATTTAGATCCTGACACAAACTGACAAAAGCCTAGACATTGTGCTATTTTCCTGAAAGTTTAAGCTATTTAATAATTTATTTTCAATTAAATATAAACAGAATAACCTGTCTTACCTCCCACATATATCATTCACTGTAGAGACTGTACTAGTCCTACTGAATTTGTCTCATATCTTAGGCAAATGTAAATATAATAAAGCATTTTCTAAAAAGTACAATAGAATGTTTTGAGGAAGTGGAGCAGGCAACCACTTACCTAAGAGAACAGAATGTCCTCAAAGTCATTATTGTTATCTGTTTTGCAATGATGTAATGACAACTCACTCCAGTTATATTATAACTGGATTACTTAACTTTAACTGGAGTTCTCCAAAGCAGCCAATTACACAAATCCATGCTCCAGGGTATTTGAGCATCAAATTAGGGAGACCAGGGAACAATATGACAATAAGATTTATAATGTAGACCTGATAGTGTATTTCATGTGTCAAAGTGAAGAGATATTCCAATTACAAAAAACTTATTTCAAGCAAGTCAACAAAGGATTTCTTAGGGTAGGTTTTCTTGTTGAAAAATAGAAATGAAACCTGCATGTGCTACTTGTTTAGTATCCCCACTGAAGCCCACAGATGACTTCCATGAATGGGATTTCAGCTGGTTTATGTAATAACTTAACAAGCTGATTCTGCAACAATTGGAATGCTACCTTACATTTCCTTTAAATATTAATGTTTTTGGTGTCTCTTTGTACCAAAACAGTACTAAAATGACATCACTTTCTGGAGGAACTCTGCAGCTATTTACTTCTAGGTTTTTTTTTTTCTCCTTTTCATTTCAGAGATCTGAGAAACATTTCTTTGGAGTGTCTTCCTGTTTTTTCTTTTCTTTATTTTGACAAAGGAACCAAATCTGTGGGTCTAAGATCTTCAGGAGTTCTTGACAGGAAGCATTTTAGTTAGGTGTTGTTACTGAACTTGAACTGAGATAAATCAGATTAAAATCATTTGGCACATTTAGTAAACTTAAACACAGTAATACACAACTGCCTGTCTGTTGCTAAAGATAAAAGCAAATAACTAGGATAGGCCTGGAACTGCCTCTGTTGAGAAGGGACTCCAAGATGAGAAGGAAGAGGAACAGAGAAATCTGTACAAGAGCGGAGGATGAAGGAGTTCAACAAACAATTAGAGGCAGAGTTCAACTAAGCTGTTTTTGTTCAGTTACTTTTCCTTGTTTTATCTTCCTTTTTCCTTTCACTGTATTTTGGTTTTGGTTTTGTTTTTTGTCAGTCATTACCCAAATAGTAATTATTGTACCTATAACGAACTGTTAAAAAGGGAAAATTCACTTCAAATAAAATATAAAGAGGCTACATACTTGTGTTTTCAGTCTCTCTGTCCCAAGCACAAGAATGTAGATCATAATGCCATACAAACTGGACAGCAAAATCAAAACTACAATCCTAACTTGATATCCTAGTTCATGTATGATCATGTCACCATGGCTTATGGTGTTTAGATAATTCTTTTATATTTTGTTGGCCTGAATCTCATTTACATGAAGGACGGGTTTATACTAAAAAGTTCTACTGGCATAGCACTTTTGATTAGGGGCATGGCTTTTTGCCAACCTAGGTTTTCCACTAAAAGCCTAGTTGCTGCAGCCAGGAAACCGGCACAAGCTATATTGGTATACACACTTGTGTACCAATATAATTGCATCTACCCTACAAGAGGTTTTGCCAGTTTAACTATACCAGGAAAGTACAACCAGCAAACCCTTTGAACGTAGATGAGCCGTAACTCAGCTTTACCTCTCTGGCAGTGGAAAAGGACTTTAAAGTGGGAATTAAAGGCCCTGTAAGTCAGCCTTCAAGTTATTAAAACTGCTTGATCGGAAGATCCTCACACATGTAAGAAGGATGATAGATGAGCACAGATCTATAGAAAGACTACTTTGGAAGACTCATCTTTGAGAGGATTACATAGTCTCCTCCAGTTTTAAAGAGAATAAAACTGTAAATTGTGCTTGCTAAAATTGACACCAGATTTGCCTACGATGTGTATGTAGTTAGTATTGCTAGCAAAATGGAGAGCCCAAATTCATGAGCATAAATAAAATTTTCAACACAAAAAATAGCAAGTGGTACAAATATCTAGGCACTGTAGTAAAGCCAACATATGTTTAAACACATTTTTGTTGGTTGCATATGCAGAATTGGTTGCTACCAAAAAGACTGTCAGGATTAAAGAGAAAGAGGTGCCCAGGTATTCAAAAGTCAACTAAGATCCCATTGAACAGAGAAGCCACCAAGGAGACAAGTGAATGAAAGAATCATAGTGTAGAGAGATGAGCATAACCCAAATATTCTTCAGATTGGCCATTGTCTACACGAGCCAAAAACCGCATGGCCATTTTGAAGTTTACTAATGAAGCGCTGAAATGCATATTCAGCGCCTCATTAGCATGCGGGCGGCTGCGGCACTTCGAAATTGACACGGCTCGCCGCCGCGCAGCTTGTCCAGATGGGGCTCCTTTTCGAAAGGACCCTGCCTACTTCGAAGTCCCCGTATTCCTATCTGCTCATAGGAATAAGGGGACTTTGAAGTAGCCGGGGTCCTTTTGAAAAGGAGCCCCATCTGGACGAGCTGCGGGGCGGCGAGCCGTGTCAATTTCGAAGTGCCGCGGCTGCCTGCATGCTAATGAGGCGCTGAATATGCATTTCAGCGCTTCATTAGTAAACTTCAAAATGGCCATTTGCACGGCCATTTCGACGTTTTTGGCTAATGTAGACATAGCCATTAAGACGTAAGGCCAAAATAGCTTTGATAAACCAAAAAAAAACCAAAAAAAAAAAAAACCAAAATTGGAGTCCTGAATTACTAAAAGTGATAACAAGCAATGGACAATCCATTTTACGGAGATATTTCAGAATTAATTTCATTTGCATTTGAGATCATTCTTGTTTGAGGAAAATGCATGAACTCCTACTAAAAGGCCTCGGAGAAAGAGTTTCTATATAAGAAGGCATAAACATGTTAGGAGTGGGAGGAAGGCTGAACCCAGATGTTCAAGCTTACTGCTCTTGAAATGCAGATCTAGAAAGACAAGACTTAAAATGGGTACTTATCGGCAATGTTCCCTGTGAGCTGTGCATTTGTGTGGCCTCTCAGGAGAGATTCAAATGCTGCCCAGCATAAAACAGCTAGGTTTTATTTCTACAGGTGGTACATATTTGCACATACTTCATTGTACATAAAAATTATTTTGCACATGAATGTAAAATCTGAATATGGATGGAAAAGATTAGAGGGAATATTGTTTATTGGTGATATGCAGGCATCATTCACAGACAAGTATGAGGAAGAGTGCTTCTTCCAAATATTATGTAAAAAATCTAGGCTGCGTCTACACATGCCCCTTCTTCGAGGAAGAATGGGCTTCCGGAAGCAGGTTTTCCTTCTGGAAGACCCCCTCAGGCCACGCACCTATACATCGACTTTAGAATTTGGAAGAGATCCTCTGTACTTCCAATCACATGACCATATGCTAATGGGGCATAGGAAATTTACATCCACGCCTCATTAGCATCTTCCGGGCTGCTCATTACCATGCCCCTGCCAGAAGAAGGGGCACATGTAGATGCAGCCCTAGAGTGGGGAGTTTAGTAGCTGGAGAAAGATCTTCAGAAAAATACATTAATTTTGCTTTTACCACAGACTATGAATACCTAACTGCATTGTGGGGCTAATTTTCACTCCTAAATAATATAAACAATAAGGCTGGCATTTTTAAAACAAGCTTTAACCAATTGCTTGGTCTGCTGAAAATCCTAGATTTAGACCATAATGTACATTAATTGTCAAATAAATTTAAGATTTCTGAATGTTTTAGAGTTATACGGACATATAGTATGTAAGCCCTTTCATTTCAATTACAGTTGTACCATTCAAAATAAATCAAATCAATCTTAGCCTTAAAATTTTGTAAATAAAATAAAATTTCTTCATTATTTGCAACTTTGTTAAATTTCAACCCAGAATAATATCCTTAAAAATGGTATTAGAAGGAAACGTGTTGACATATTTAAACTTTAAGGTAGTTATGATAAAAAGGGGTCTAGAACAGTGTTTCTTAAACTTTTTGAGACCAGGGAACACCAAACAATATTTTTCATATGGAACACCAATGAACGTTTTCTTGAAAAAAAAGTTGTCTTACCAAAAGACAAACAAACAAACAATCAGCAACATATATAGCAAAAACAAAATGAAGTAATTTAATCAGGTATCATAGCAATGAAGAAGAAACATTGTATCTGGGTTTACTAGCAGAAAATATGTACCATCAGGGTATGATATCAAAGAAGTGTCAGACACTTGTGGCACACCCTTGAATTGTTCACGGAACACCAGCGTTCTGAGAAACAGGGTTTAAGAAATACTGCTCTAGAATACCATATGTATGTGTTTTCTAAATACAGGCTAAGTCTACACTGCCACTTTACTGTGCTGCAACTTTCTGGCTCAAAGGTGTGAAAAAATACACCCTCTTCTCACAAGCACAGCAAGTTGCTGTGCTGTAAAGCACCAGTGTAAATGAAGCTACTGGGAGATATGCTCCTAGGGCTGTGCAAAAGCCCTCATGGAAGTGGTTTACATGGAGTGCTGAGAGACCTCTCTCCCAGTGCCCCTGCCATGGCCACACTCAGGTGGCATTGCTACGGGGGCTGAAGTTTACTCTTTCAAATGTAAACAGAGCCTTACACGCATATTTATGCAAGGTACCTGTGGTCCTAATGGAACCATCCCTCTTGGAGGAGTCATCCTCTGCATTGGCCCACCCATGTTTGGATGCCCTGAGAAAAAAGTTACATAACTTTAATAACTGTGGAACCTGAACACATCTTCTAAATTATTGACAAATTATTGCTTCAGCCTTCAAAAAGAATTCATACCGCGACAGTGGATTTTAAATCAAGAGGTGCTGGATAGTTTGGGATCACACAGAACCCATCTAAAAGGGAAAAAAGGTTCATATTCTCAACAGACATTTCAAATCTAGTAAACAGGCACTCTACCTTGTTGTCGTGTTGGGTCCATTCCGCTCGGCAATAATGGTTGACTCCCTGGCACACCTCCAAGCGCCTATTGATATTCAAAACATAGTAGGAGAAGATATGGCACAAACTGTATTTTAAACAGATAATTCAGGTACATTTGTTTTTAATTTTAAAATTCTTTCTCTGACCCAAGTACAAAACAAAATAGTTTGTTTGCTCAAAACATAGGGCAAGGTCTTACAACTGGATCTGCATAGACAAACCCTTGTGCCCACATGGAGTTCCACTGTCTTAAACAGTTAAATGTGAATGCAGTAAACCCTTGAAATACGTGGCTTCAAGTTGTGAGTAATTCACTTTAATGTGAGACTATTCAGTTTCCCAGGTCCTGCAAGCGACTGGGAGCTGGGAACCAAGTGGTAGTCTGGTTCCTGGCTCCCCACCCCAACTTGCAGGAAAATTTGAGTTACATAGGGGTTGCAGGAACGCAACCCCCGCGCGACTTGGGATTTTACTGTATTCTTCATTTTTATTTTTACCTAATTATCTTTTGTTTATTACTAATTTTCTCATATTGTGCACCCCACCTGGTTATGGAGTATGGATCAAGGTCATTTCTTGATTCTGGGGACAGTTTTTTCTAACTTTTGACATCCTATAATTTTAACAACATGCCCCATCCCTGGGTCAAGTCCCTCGGGACTATTCACTAAGGTCTATTAGCTATTAAACAAAGCTCTGTTAACTATCCACGAACAAAAGTTGAAACCACTTGTCAGAACAAAGGGAGTATTCCAGCAGCATGGACACGGGGGCAAGAAGGAGTGGAGGGAGGGATGGAAGGAGAGAACTGGCAGCATCCTTTTACCAGCTGTGATAAGGTAAGGCTGTGGGGGGTGGGGGGTGAGAACAAGAGGGAAAAGCAGGGCAGGTAAACAAGCAGAGTGTGAGCACCTATTGGAGGCTGGGGGAGGAAGCAGCCCTGGGCCAACTGGGGCCAGCTGATCCCACTTAAGCCTGCTTTTAAAAGAACCCTTTGCCCAGTGGGCAGGGGGGAGAGAGGAGACTGATAGAAGAGGTGATAGAGGAGAAAAGAAAGTGAGAGGGGAGAAGCAAAAGGAGTTTTTCCTAGAGGCACCAGAGGAGGAGAGGAGTGTTCAGCTGCAAGGGGCTAAGGCCCCTGCCCAGGAGGCCCTGAGATTTGGTGTAAGGCCAGGCAGACTGATCACACAGGAGGAGCCAATCCAGGAAGGGGGACGTGCTGCTGCTGCTGCTGCTACCTGGAGGAAGTATGGGGCGGAGGAACTGTCTGGGGAAGTGGTCCAGGGAAGAGCTGTGGTGTTCATGATGAGGGGAGCCCTTCCCCACCATGAGCAGCCACAGAGGGTCTCTGGGCTGGACCTGCGTTCCCCCCAGACCACCATCTCCCCCTGCCCCATCTCAAGAAGGGCAATGGTATCCTGGCTGTGGAGTTAGTAGACTAAACAGAGGCCTGGAGCCCAGGAGTGAGGCCAGCCTTGCCACATAGCATATACGTATGCTACTCAAAAGAGCGCCAGAGCTGGTTCCCTATGGATACCACTGAGGACTAAACTTTTGGCACCAGTGCATGTAGTGAGCACACACACACCTCACATAGAATGGGGACGATGAACCACTTGAAGAATGTCCTGTTATGTCCCAGTTGGCCCAAATGTAGCATACTATTTTTCAACTCACAAGTTATCTGTCTTTTGAGTTTGTTGTAAGATAGTTTAAAATTAATTTCTCTAGCCTTTTGCACTGTCTGTGGTACAGTTACCTTACAAAAATCTGCAAATTCCCAAATCTTTGAATTGGGAATGGTGTTTCAAAAGTTTTAAAAAATTAACGTATTCATAACAAAAATGTTTATGCAGAGTAAGTAAATCTGGTGTTATAAGAAGCATCTGATCAGTTAACACTGATACTGATTACTAAAGGAACTTCTCAGATTATTTTGACTGCAAAGGAAGATTATATAAGGCTGTGATTGTTTTACGTGTGTGTGAAGAGAGAGAGAGTCAGAAAAGTCAATGCTCATGCTATTCCCTTTTGATTGTGTGTTACAATAGTATTTCATTATATGCTTCACGGAACATATGAAATTTCATCTGGTATCATTTTAGTCAATGGGAGCATTCTCATTTACAATAAACTCCCTCTTATCTGGCATTTGTTTTACTGGAACTCTCAGTTAACCAGCATCACCTCCTGCCGGCTCCACCCTGGGTTCTCCTGGCTGGGGCTGTTCCTGGACTCAGGGCTGCAGATGCTGGCTCTCAGCCCCTGGGCTGCCAGGGTTCTCCTGGTGGAGCTCTACTACCTGGCCTTGGGGCTGCCGGCAGAGCTCCCTCCCTGGCAGAGTTTCCCTATGCCCCAGAGCTGCTGGCTTTCTCCTACCCCGGCTGGCTCCCAGCCCTGGGCTACAGGCAGAGCCCTGCACTCCAGCGTTCCCCTGCACTGGCCAGCTCCAAGTCCTGACTGCTGGCATCCCTTTGTGCCAGCCTGCTACGTTCCCCTGAGTCCAGGCCCACCAGCTCCCAGTCCCTTACTGGCTGGCTGCTGGTGTTCCCCCAGGCCCCCTGGCTCCCAGTCCCGCTCCCCGTCCTGCCAGCAGAACCCCCAGCCCCAGCCAGCTCCCAGCCTCAGGGCTGCTGGCTGACCTTCGTGCCCTGGCAGAATTACCCCAGCCCCGGGGCTTCCAGAGTTCCCAGAGCCTGGCACACTGGCTGCCTCCTTGGGGCTGGAGCTGCTGGCAGAAAGTGAGAATAAGGTTCTAAGTGTAAGACACCAAGGCTGGAGATGTGACTCATGCAATATTTGGAATATGTGTGGTTACATGAAGAAGTGCAACTTTCTTCCACTGTGCCATAGTACATCACTGCTGAGCAGTATGTCACACGTTCCTGTGTGATGAAGTATTACAGTACCCTGTTACAATGCATGTGCTCGAGGGAAGAGTTACTGCTACTGTGGGAATTTTAACTATGATGTCACTGACTTGTGTGTAATCAAAATTTCAGCTTTAAAATTGCATTACAATAGCCTGTCACTTTTGTGTACTGCTTATGTTATCTTTAACTTAATGATAGGCAATGTTGTCAAAACTGGTAGTACATGAATGTTGCATAATGTAAATGAACTGCAATGGCTGTAATTCACTGAGACTGTATTACAGCTCTAAACTAAAAACATTGTAATATGCAGACAAAATAGCTTCTGAAATTAAAATAGCAGGTTGACAGTAGTTTTTATAGTAGTCACCCAACCCAGATTTTACTTGCAAGTATTTAAACAAGTTAGAAATATATACATATAAAAAAGTGAAAGTCAAACACTGAAATGTCTTAATCAGGAACTTATTTTGTACTGAATTAGAGTATACCTATAAAAATGTTTAAAGCAGTAACTTTGCCCTGACAGCAGTCTGTTCTATGTACAGATCGGAAAGCAGTTAATAAACTTTAATTAAGCTACCCATATCAATACATATCACCATATACTTTTAGAGCTGGGCAAAAAGGGGCAGACAAAGGTTATGTAAATTAGAAGCTGCAAAAGTTAGTAGTTGATTAAATGGAACTCAGCAGCAGTGCTGGAAAAACTACCTAGAAAGTTACTTAAGTAAACGTGCAGCTGCTTTCACTTTTGGATATTTGAGTACAACTTAGATGTGACGTGTGTACTTTTACTCAAGTAGTTTTCCAGAGGGGCACCAGTAACTTGTACTTACGTACTCCCCTTCCCCAAAGCAGCTGCACTTTTTATGGGGTACTTTTCCTTCTGCACAGGAGTTCCCTGTATTAACCACTATACTATATTCCCTAAGACAGTGGTTTTCAAACTACGGTCTGCAGACCTACAGGGTCTAGGATTTCCAAAGGGGTCCACACCTCCATTTGAATTTTTTTAGGAGTTCACGAATGAAAAAAAGTTAAAAGCCAGAGCCCATAAATGTGTGTCCTTGAGATAAGGCTCATTACCTGATTGGGTATTCTTAAAGGTGGCCTTGGACCTCCAGGGTATCGAGGAGACATAAAAGGCTGTGGAAAAAAGGAACATCACCAAAGAATTCAAGTTAGTTCAGAAATGTTTTATGCAGTTACCATATGTATAGTTCTTGTGATCCTCAAATCTCAGGATCTCTTCTTACACATTTTGACAACAGTATTTAGTACATTATTCTGCAACACTTAGCAGAACTATATATAATAGTTTAAAACTATTTTGAAGATTAGTATCAAGCTGAATTTTTTTGAAAATTTTAATACAGCAATTGCATAAGCAGAATATGAACAACTCTATGCACAGCACAAGTAAAATGGTAAGCTATTAAGATCACGTGATCAAAAATAGAAGTGTTTGACTGACTAAAAGGAAAGTTAAAAAGCCTGGAATAAGAAAAAAAAAAGCCCTTGAAAGAGCACAGGGTAACTAAATAGTAAAATAACACAAAATGTCAAGAACTTTATCTTGACAGTTTCATTTTTTTTAAAACACAAGGGACTGGAGTTCAGGTTTGGTTCACATATGTAGGTCTGCCAATTTATCTTAACTACATTATTTAAATACTGAGCTTGGCCCATATTTCTCATGTAGTGCAACCCTCCCTTCCTATACACTGGACTACCTACTCCATCCAACAGGACCTGAGTCATCATCCTTTGGTGTTAGTTAAGTGAGCAGTGGAACTCAGCTGACACTGTAGTACATAGGACACATACTCTTTAAGACAGCTGACAAGCAAACCAGTTAGCAATTAATATATGAAAATTAACTCCTTAAATTGTACCCAGAAGTAAACAGGAAGCTACTGCAAACATCAGAAAATAGATTTCACATTCCTTATGGAGCTTATCCCCCACCACCTGAAAGGCAAGGGAAAGAACCTAAATTAGTCACGCTCTGCCACCAGGGGGATGATTAATTAACTGCCTTCTTGCCAGTTGAGATGAAGTTATGCATTACAGGTAGACTAAAGGAGCTCAGCTGGGAAAAGACTGTAGAGGAGACAAGTCTTTCTGGCAGAGAAAAGCCCCGGGATATGGTTTAGCAGACAGGAGCCGTGTCTACACGTGCACGCTACTTCAAAGTAGCAGCACTAACTTCGAAATAGCGCCCGTCACGGCTACACGCGCCGGGCGCTATTTCAAAGTTAACTTCGACGTTAGGCGGCGAGACGTCGAAGTCGCTAACCCCATGAGGGGATAGGAATAGCGCCCTACTTCGACGTTCAACGTCGAAGTAGGGACCGTGTAGTCATTGCGCATCCTGCAACTTCGAAATAGCGGGGTCCGCCATGGCGGCCATCAGCTGAGGGGTTGAGAGATGCTCTCTCTCCAGCCCCTGTGGGGCTCTATGGTCACCGTGGGCAGCAGCCCTTAGCCCAGGGCTTCTGGCTGCTGCTGCGGCAGCTGGGGATCCATGCTGCAGGCACAGGGTCTGCAACCAGTTGTCGGCTCTCTGGATCTTGTGTTGTTTAGTGCAACTGTGTCTGGGAGGGGCCCTTTAAGGGAGTGGCTTGCTGTTGAGTCCGCCCTGTGATGCTGTCTGCAGCTGTGCCTGGCACCCTTATTTCGATGTGTGCTACTTTGGCATGTAGACGTTCCCTCGCAGCGCCTATTTCGATGTGGTGCTGCGCAACGTCGAAGTTGAACATCGACGTTGCCAGCCCTGGAGGACGTGTAGATGTTACTCATCGAAATAGCCTATTTCGATGTTGGCTTCACGTGTAGACGTAGCCAGGAAGTAACAGAGGAAGAACATTATGGGAGTAGGCTAGGTTCCTGCAGGAGAAGCCTGAGGTCAGAGTCAACAAAGGAACTGAAGTAGAGTATGAAAGGAGAGGATGGGGTTATAAGTTTTAAGATTAATTTGGATTTGTCCACGTTCCTATGGAAGTGGCTTAGACTTTTATATGACTTGGCTGGAGGACCAACCCACAGAACATCTTCATGAGTCAGGAGACGCCAAAGGCTCAGAAAGGCCATCACAGGGATGAAGGAGAGCCCAGTAGGGAGTGCCACAACGATCCCATGCAACACTGTGGCCAAAGATGAGTGTGAGTGCTATTAGAACTCCACAGCTGTGTCTACACTAGCCTGTTCTTTCAGAAGAGCAGGCCCCACTTTGAAGTAGCGCATGGCACGTCTACACACACCGCATGCTCTTTTGAGGATGAAATTGATGTTAGGCGCTGCAGGAATCAAAACTGCTCTTCCAAATAGAAAACAAAGAGGCTGCTCTTTTGACGTCTTTTTTTTTTTTTTCTTCAAAAAAGGAAGCGTGTAAATGCTCTGCGTCCCACTTTTTCAAAAGAGCGGGGTCTGCCATGGCGGCAGTCAGCTGTTAGGCGGAGACGTGCTGCCTTGCCCCTGCGGGGCTCTATAGTCTGTGCATGCAGCGTGCAGTGGCTCTTAAAGCCTCACGGACCAGGAAACCCCGTTACAGGAAGCTGAGAGTGTGCAGGCAGTAGCTTCTACATGTGCTGCCCCTGCACACCTCAGTGTGATCCTCAGCAGCCCCCAGAGAGTGATGGCCAACAGCCAGGCAAGTGAGGAGCCCCAGGGCCCCCTCTCCAAGCGCACCCAGGGATCCCAAGGGTCGAGCTGGGGAGGAAGAAGCATGGCCCCCTCCTGGACTGAGCACAAGCTACAGGACCTACTGGGGCAAAGAGGTACTCCAGGTCATGGGGAGCAAGTGTTGGAATGTGGCTACCTTTGTGAAGCTGGCCGAGCGCCTGACTACTCGGGTCACCCTGCCCGCATTCCTGACCAGATCAGGACTAAGGTGAAGGAGCACTTGCAGGGTTATGCCCAGGCTTGGGACTCGGCCAGCCGGTTGCGGGACCGCCCCCGCTTCCTGCCCCTATTACAGGGAGCTTAGCTGCATCCTGGGCCTCCGGGACACCTCCTCTCTGCCGGCCCTCCTGGACATCTCGGCCGAGGAGCCCTGGTGGGGAGAGGAGCAGGAGCTGGGATTGGCAGCCCGCCCCACACCACCAGTGCTGGACACGGAGCCAGCCTCAGCCAGGGACTGGTTCAGTGAAGTTGGGGAGCTGGTCGTAGACCTCCCCTCCCACACCTCCAGCCGAGGTGCAGGGGAGGACTGTGCAAAGGGGCTGCCCACAGGGCCACCACACCCATGGACAGGGGCTGGGGTGTGAGCCACGGGGCAGGGGTCCATACTCATGGGTCCTGTTCCTCTCTTTCTCGTTTCCGCACCAGCAACATTTGAGGGCCAGGAGAGCCCCATCCGTGGTACCGGACAGACCCCCGGAGGTGAGGGACAGTAACTGCCTGGAGCCTCCACCAGCACCAGGATGGGCCCGGTCACAGCGGAGCCAGAGGCAGCCAGTGGAGGACCCTGACCTCGCTGCCTCCATCTGGTGCCAGGTGGAGCTTTGAGGCCATCTGGCGCTGGGCAGCCCAGCAGGAGTTCCTGGCCAACTTCTGGGATGGTGCAGCCACCTACTAGGAGCTCCTGCCCCCTCCCACTGCCCCTCCCCGCTGCCCCCCTGCTGTGGCCCCACTCACCACCCCCTGGGAGACGACCTCATTGGCCTGATCCGCCAGCCTGAGGCTGATCCCCGTCCCTACCTCCCCGTACTCCCCGCCCCCTCCTAGCCCCGCCTGGGACCCTGGACGATGCGGGGTGTGAGACCAAGGGCTGGTGCAGGTTGCACCCCTTCACCCCTGCCCCAGAGTGATGGCCCACTGGGTGGAACACCTAAGTTCCCCCTCCCCTCTGTAAATAGTTAGCACCTCACTACTGTAAATAGTTAGATGTTCTGTTATGTTTAGCAATAAGTATTATGCACACAGTTTTTGCATTTACCAATACACTGGTTTATTTTTCAAAAACCCCTGTGTGCTGTGTGCTCAGTGGGGGGGAGTATGTGGGAGGTCGGGGGAGGTGTGCGGGAGGCTCACTGGGGGTGGGGCTGGGGCAATGCTCACAAGGGCCCCGATCAAAGTAATGGCGCAGAGCCTCCCGGATGCGGATCCTGTCCTGGAGGGCCTGGTGGCTAGGGGTGGTGGCTGGCTGGGAGTAGCTCATGCTGACCTCATCCGCCCAGCTGTGCACAAAGGCCTCCCCATTGCTTTCTACAATATTGTGGAACATGCGGCAGGAGCCCACAATCTGGGAGACATTGATGATGCCCATGTCTAGGCAGGCAAGGAGACAGTGCCACCACCCCTTCAAGTGGCCACCACCCCTTCAAGTGCCAGCCCCTTCACCCCTGGCAGGTGTGGTTGAGTTCACCGTTGAAGTGCTCCTGGCTGGGAGCGGGGTGGCCTGTATAGGGCTGCATGAGCCAGGACTGGAGTGAGTATGTGGCATCAGCCACCAGGCAGAGGAGCACGGTGGTGTCCCCCCATGGGATCTCCCTCTGGGGAATATAGGTCCCTGCCTCCAGCCGGCAACACTGGCCTGAGTTCCAGAAGACCTGTGCATCATGGATGCAGCCAGGCCAGCCCATGCATATGTCCTGGAACTGGCCCTGGCTGTCCACCATGGCCTGCAGGACCACGGAATAGTAGCCCTTCCTGTTTATGAACCGTTGTCTGCTGCACTTCAGGATGCGGATAGGTATGTGGGTCCTGGGCCTCAAAGATATTTGGGAACCCCCGTGCAGCGAAGCCCATGATGGCTGTGCCCAGGTCCCCCATGCGGACAATTCTGGATAAGCACAGCATTTAGAGTGCAAACCATCTGCAGTGTGGGGGGTGGGGAGAACACAGGCACCCGTGAGGGTGTGCAGAGTGTGCCCAGCCCTCCTCAGCCCCCCCGGCCCTCCCATTCCTGGTGGGTGCATGCGCAGGCCTCCTTATCTCCAACACAATGGCCCCATCTGTGGCCTTGCCCACACCAAATTGGTGTCCCACGGAGCAGTAGCTGTCTGGAGTGGCCAACTTCCAGACAGCTATCGCCACCCGCTTCTTCACAGGGAGGATGCGCCACATCCAGGTGTCCTGGTGTCTCAGGGCTGGGGACAGCCACTGTCAGAGCTCCAGGAAGGTCTGCTGCCTCATCCGGAAATTCCAGACCCACCGGTCTTCATCACACTCCCCCATGATCAGTTGCTCCCACCACTGCGAGTTGATGGGATAGCTCCAGAGACGTCAGAGTGCCCAGGGGGAGAGTCTGGAGGACCCCATGGTCTGGGGTGGCCCCTTCTGCCCCTTGGGGGAGGGGCCTGCCAAGAGCTGCAGGGCAGCCACCAATGCTGCAGCCAGCAGGGCACCCACTCCGCTGCTGGCAACCAGAAGGGTGTCGAGCTGCTGCTGCTCTATGTCTGCTCCTGAGGTCACTGTGTCTACAGGGCTTGTGGCAGCTCTGCAGGACGAGGGTGTCGGGGAGAGGCCCTTTAAAGGAGTGGCTTGCTGCATCTCTGGAAGGGCTTGGCCACCCTGTGAGCCCATCCTCAGCATTTCTTGACCCTTTTTTTTTCCCAAAAGAGGCCATTGATGAGTGTAGATGCTCTCTTATGATGTTCTGGATGGCCCCTTTCGACATGGCATGTGGCCCTGTCAACGGTGCTCATTGACGGTGCCAGCCCCGGCCCGTGTGTAGACGCTCCCCTTCGAAAGGGTGTCTTTCGACAATGCTCTTATGAAAGGCGCCCTTTCGAAAGAGTGCTCTAGTGTAGACGTAGCTCTCATGTTTATATTTTCAAACACAACACCCACTGAAATCTTCACCAGCTGTAATATTCAAACTGTCGCAAAATACAACCGTAGGCTCTCAGTTATTCCAAGCAAAAGTCAGAAAGCAGGGATCATAGTAGTGAAGTCTAGATCTGAAAGGAAAGGGAACAAAGGCCTACCTAGAAAGATGATTAAAGGGTGATACACACAACTAATAACACCCGTAATTCAAGATGCAGCTGAAAAACCTAAAGCACCCTTCAAATTGTGAATATCTGAATAAAGAGAAAATGATCCCTGGAATAATCAGGGCAAAGCCTTCCCTTTCACTCGCCTTTCGCCCAGGCTTTCTCATACCAACAGAGTGGAAATTCTGTAGAACAAAACCAGGACTGGAAGTGTAGGACTTACTGAACTCACTGAAATGGCTGGAGCAATTGATTGTACAGTGGCTTTTGTACTATGCAGGTGGACAAAGCAAAAGACCCCATTATAGTGACTGCAGGTTTTCAAAAAAAAAAGAGCCTGCATTGAAAAATCCTAACTGGGGTGCACGAAAAAAACCCCACTATTTTTCTGTTAAAGACATTCACGATAAAGAAGATTTCAACAGCTGGTAGGGGAGCAAAAGATACATTCTGTTATTTAAAAAAAAGTCTTCAAAACTCCATTCTTCTCATTCAAAAGCCCAGGAAACACAAACTGAAAAGGAGAGAACATGTGCCTATTAGGAAAGCCTTTGAAAAAGCATATGTTGAAACATCAGCACTTTTCCTGGTTGTAGCATGGTTCAGACAGTCAGGAAAAGTGATAATGATTCAGCATGACTGCTGGACAAGTTACAAAACTCGGATTCCACAAACAATATCCAACAGGATGCAGATGACATAGAGACTCCAGCATCTTTAACTGCCTATTGTTACTACCAGCTATTTTTGTTCTGTTTGCTGTTAAGCTTAAGCCTGCTTGATTTTGAAATGAAAATGTTCAAGATTTTCTTGTACCTAGCAACCAGGGTTCAGGTTAATTCTTACAGATATTATCCAGCTACTGGCATGGCTCTGAAGAAACCTCTTCTGTTTAAATCAACATCCTTTCTGAATAGTAGGATTACAGTTTGTTTACTTTGAGTGAGGTTAAATAGTTGGATACTGTTGTTACCTTTTTACTCATGTTTTTATACTTAATGAAACAAAAATGTGCAAACTGCAAAATTTGTAATATTCACGTACCTAAATAAAAAATTCCTGATTTTCAGGAACAATGGTACAGGAGGGATAGCTCAGTGGTTTCAGCATTGGCCTGCTAAATGCAGGGTAATAAGCTCAATCCCTGAGAAAGCCATTCAGGGGCTAGGTCAAACAGATTTAAAAAAAAAAATCTGTTAGGGATGGTGCTTGGTCTTTCCAAAAGAGCAGAGGACCAAACTCAATGACCTTCCAGCTCTATGAGATGTGTATCTCCTTATCAGATTATTAGACAACCCTAATGAGAACTACAAGCTCAGTATCTTTGAAAATCAAGCCACTGTTAAGGACCCACATTTAAATTAAGGGACCTCACAGTAAGTATCTGCATTTGAAGACTATGGTCAGAGAACCCAGTACAGAACTACATGATTTTGCTTGGTTTTGAAAAGGCACCTCCCTGTGTAATTTCTGGATTCCTTCTTTCTGCTCTAGGGATACTGCACAAAGCAGTTGAACACAGGACTTTTATTTCTATCAACCTTAGTAACTTGTGAACATTACAATTCCTGGAAATGGGACTTGTTTAACCATGAAGATTTTAAAGTAAATTTAATCTTCTACATGTGAGCATTGGTGTCTATGCATGCAGTAGCCGATGGGCAGGCTACTCTGTATGGTTCAATTTAAGATAAAAATTACCTCAAAGAAGGGAAAAACAGTGAAAGAAAGGAAAACTTACCACAAAAGGAAAAGGTAAATATACACAGTCAGATTCACTCTAGATTCTACTTTAACTTATGGCAGCATAGACCTGGCAGCAGTAAGTACAAGGACATTTCAGCAAAACAGTACGAATTCTTTGGCCTTCATTCCAAAGGATGTGGAGGAGATTCCCACATCAGAGCCAGTCTTCTTCGGAACAAGTCAGAAGTATTGTCGCACATCGATGGGTCACTAGTAGAGGTTTTAGAACAAACCGATAAACACAACAGTAAGGAGCTGCCAGGACCAGATGGCTTTCATCCAAGTGTTTGACGGAACTCAAGGATGAAATTGCAGGATTACTAACTGCAGTATATAATCTATCACTGAAAGGAGCCTCTGTACTATATGACTGGACTGTATCACCAATTTTTAAAAGGGTTATGAAAGGCAATCCTGGCACTTACAGACCAGTGAGCCTAATTTCAGTACCAAGCACACTGGCTGAAGCTGAAGTGAAGACAAATGATCAGATACACAGATGAACGTGATTTGTTGGATAGTAACAGAGAGGGAGACGTGTTCGTCTTTGAAATGCTACGACTGCTGTTTTGTTTTGTTAGAATACAGACTAACAAAATTATTTTTGTTAAGCTTTCAAGTGCTACTTGACTGCTGTTTTGTTATGATTTGCTGGAGAAGAATCAACATGTCTTTTGAGAAAGGAAATCATGCCTCACCAATCAATAAGAGTTCTTTAAGGATGTCAAAAACGTGCATATAAGGGAGAGGCAGACAATATAATTGTATTTGTATTTTTAGATAACTTCTAATAAATCCTTTACCAAAGGTTCTTAAGCAAATAACTGAATAACAGGGAAGTCCCTCTCATGGATGAGTAACTGATTCAAAGAAACTAAGGGTAGAAATAAATAGTTTTCAAATTCAGACAAACAGCGGGGACCCCAACTGTTCAATGTACTCATTGATTTATCTGGAAAGGAGAGAAATCAATGAAGTGGCAAAGTTTGCAGATGATGCAAAATTATTCAATATAGGTAAATCTAAAGATGACTTTAAAGAATTACATGGGGTTTTATAAAACTGGGTAACAAAACATCAGAGGAAACTCAACACTGAAGTGTAAAATAATACAGATTGGGAAAAGTATCCCAATTACACATATACAATGATAGATTCTAAATTAGCTGTAACCACTCAAGGAAGAGATAATCAAACCTTCAGCTCAATGTGCAGCAGCAGTCACAAAGGCAAACAGTGTTAGGAATGGGATAGAAAGTAAGACAAAAAATATAATGCCACTATATAAATCCATAGCATGCCCACACTTAGAATACTGTGTCCAGTTCTGGTCAACCCATCTCAAAAAGGACATAGTCGAACTGTAAAAGATTCAGAGAAGGGCAGCAAAGATGATCAAGGGTACAGAATGCCTTCCATATGAGAAACTAAAAAGATCAAGACTATTCAGTTTACAAAAGGAATGAGTAAGGGGCAGGAGGTATAATAGAGATCTCTAAAATCGTGAATGTTGTGGAAAATAAAATGTGATTTTTCCCTTTCCTATAGGGGTCACTTGGTGAAATGAATAGGGAGACAGGGGTGGTCCAGGCTGGGCCAGAAGGCTGGGGCAAGATATGGGATGCTAGGAGTGCATACTCTTAGTTACAGCCTGGGGTGAAGGGCTTGGGGTACAGCAGAAGAGAGCTCCAGGCTGTGGCCCAGTGGTTTGGAGTGTGGGGCGGGGGGGATCAGCCTGGCCCACTGACAGATGGGGAGCAAAGGGGTAAATGCTCAGGACCCAATACAATTTAAAATGGCTTAGATGACCCAGGCCCTTTTAAATTGCTTGGACAGGTGTGGAGGTAGAACCCCCTACTTTGGGGAGGCAACTCCCCACTCCGCCTCCATTTCTTTCTGCCTGTGCCTTCACTCAAAGGCCAGAACCACAGCCCCCAACCCTCTGAGAGAAGATGGGAAAAGGTGAGGTGATGGGTGAAAGAAGGTGAGGGTAGGGAGTCTGGCTGCTTCACTTTGCACAGGTGTTAATGGCTTAGAAGGGAAAGAATTCTTTTTACAGCGTAATTCTTTAGGAATTTTGTAGCAATCTGAAACTGATCAATTTTTTTTTATATATATCCCGTTTTACTTTATTTGGTGTGTGGAAAATCAAAAACTGGAAAAACTTTACCATAGATCCTGTTTATATGACTTTTCAATTAGAGTTGGATTTCCAGATAATTGACCTCCATCAAGATTTTAGCATTTGTTTGGGGAGGGGGATTTGAACCATGAAGCTGAAGCCCTTATCTTAACCTGTCCTTGCCCTGGAAATGAGGGAGCTAGCTAGGCCAGTACTGCGAATGCGGGGAGAGTATCAAAGAGGTGGCCATGTTAGTCTGTATCCTCACAAAACAAAAAAGCCATCCTGTAGCATCTTAAAGGCTAACAATATTATTTATTAGGTTATCATCTTTTGTGAGACAGACCCACTTTTTGGAAGGGGTGGCCCACGGGCACGAACTGGGAAACAAACCAGCACCTTCTGACTTGGGCATCTCTGGGGTGGAGAGGGGAAGGTGGGCCTAGTGCTTAGATGGGAAGTCAAGTCACTGTTTGGAAGAGATAAACCCATGATGGGGGATTTAAGTGGGAGACGGTGGGTGCAGCATAAGGGCAAGGGGTGAGGATTTCCAAGCCTTTCAGTGCTGTACCTCTCATGGCAACTTGTAAGTTACAAGCTCTGAAAATCCTGTTTACAGAGTGGGGTATTAGAATGTAGGTCTGTTGTGTACAGACTGGTGGCAGGTTGGAAGGTCTGGCAATGGGCTTGACATAGTCTGTAGAGCTACTAGAAAGGGTCTTGTGCTGTACTGAATACACTGAGATATTGAAAGGTGTCAGGTATGGAATAATATGTTGTTTTGCTTTGAAAACTAAGGGTTTATCTGCTGTAAATCCACTGACTCCAGTGAAATTAGATGGAAAAATGCAAAAGTATCCAAGGGCTTACACTGTTGCAGAACCCAGCCCCAGGGTTTCTCCCCACTTCCCAGCCTGGCTCCTGCCCTCCAGCACACACACCCAGCCCCGATTTCCAGCAGCTCACTCACATACTCCAGCCCTCCCCCACATGCCCCCAGCCTCCTGCACCTCTCTCTCTCTCATACTGCCAGCCCACACTCTGAACCCCTCATTTCTGTCCTTAGCCTTGGTCCTCACCTCCCTGCACTCCAACCGTCTGCCACAGGCCAGAGTCCCCTCCTGCACCTGAACCCCCTGCACTCCCAGCTGGAGCCCTCATCCCCTCCTGTACCTCAGTCCCCTGTCCTAGCAGGATGACAGCACCTGAGGATGGAGGAAAGCAAGCAATGGACGGATGGAGATATGGAGCAAGTGGGGAGGGGGTCAGAGAACGGGTAGGGAAAGTGAGAGGCTGTGGGGCCAGTGCATGATTTTGGAAGGACCGGTGGGGGGCAGCACTCATGCACACTGGGATGCCACTAGCTCCTCTTCTCATTCCCCTATCAGGTAGTTAGGAGAAAGGATATGGCTTTTGTGAATGCCTAATACTCCTGGCAGGTGAGGGGAGGGGACAGAGGAGTAATTCACGATCCGTGTACTTTCCTCTCCCTCTCTGACAGGTAAGGGAACAGGAAGAAGAGCGTGGCTGTTGCCCACCTGCCTTCCCAAAATGGTCCCCTTGCCTTGGGGTAGGATGGGTTTTTCTGTGTGTGTCCTTTGAGAGTTGCCAACCCTAAGCAGCACTGAAAAGTTGCAAGTATGTTTTAATATACCACTTTCAGGCCCCTATGCATTACAGTATGATTACTAGTTTTTTTTTAATCTGTCACTGGTATGAGCTAAGTGCTTTCATTTAGAATGCTCCATAAGAATGGAATAAGACATAAAAAAGTGTCAAATTAATTGACTAGAGTTAGTTTACAATTCACATATTTTCGCTTGTTTGGTTTCCTCTCTGTTCTCCATCAACAATCACTGTCATTGCAGTGTATAAGACACTTTTGATTAACACATTTTAGTGCTAACCAAGACTAAACTAATTTAGCTCTCCAAATGCCACACTTGTGCTGGCACATTCTGCTGATGAGCATAAATGTGTAGCTTATCTTATAAAACTCATCCTATGATTAATGCTTAATAAAAAAGCATTCCCAATATTTAAACAACAATCAAACGCTAGAAACGTCTACACTATTTTTGGCAAAAGTCTTTGAGAGCTGTTCTTTGGGTTAAGATACATAGCCACAAATTCTACAAATGCAAATCAAGTAAAGCACACACTAAGAAGCTTGTATGTAAAACTGCTTGTACCAGAGTCTCTGCATGTATAAGGGAGAGAACCTTTCTTGATGCTCGCCTACTCTGGAGACTAAGTTTCTGTTTTATAAACATGAAAACACCTGTATGCTTCCTATCAAATCCCCCACAAAAATTATTTGAGAGTCTGTTTATATTTATTTTGAGCTATCTGACATGACCTCCCACCCTAGAAGTTTAAATATGGCAACAGTCAGAGAAGGTGGATCAAATTAGTTAAGAGGGCAGAGTGCAACGTTTAGACAATTAAAAATCAGAATCTAACGACTATCACTCTCTTCTCCAGACTTCAGCGTGTCTACCTCTTCAATTCAAGACTAATATTCAGAAAAAATAATTTTTCAGTTAAGGTCAATGCTTTATCCTCAAACAATTACTGCGGTCTAGTCCACAGTAAAAAATAAATCACTGTAGTGCAATGAACACACATGTAGGAATCGGCATAGAAAAAAGCTGATTCACATGCAGTGCTTTTCTAGGATCTCACAGACGGGATGTACAGTAAACCCTCCATTTAATGGACTAGTGGGTGGCGGGGGGAAGGGTATCCATTAATGCTGAAAGTCCGTTATATCTGAATGGTTACACTGTATGATGATGCACTGACCTTCCCAGCCCATCACTCACTCCTGTCCCCTGACCCCGCCCCCAGCTTCCCTTCCCTTCCCCACTCTTATCCCATTCTTCCCCTCACACCTCCATCTCCCTCTCCCAGTCACCAGGAGAGGAGTTGAATGCCAACCTGGTACCTTCCACTCCTATAGCTCTCAGTGCCGCCTCTCCTCCAGCCCCCAGCTCTGAGCCATCTGGACGAAGGTAGAGTGTGGCTGCCCCCTGCCTGCCAGCGGGCAGCAGCCTCCGACACCATGGCTGCTGCTCAGCGCCACTGCAGGCAGTGGCGGCCATGCACGGACATGCTCCACACACACAGGTCTAGGGGAGGAGAGCTTCTGTGCCCTGCCACAGGCCCACCCACCACCAACTCCTCTGGCCCCGGTGTTGCAGCCGCTGTGGTGGCCCCTCCAGCCCTGGCGGTCCCAGCCACTCCAGCGGCTCCTCCAGCCCCAGTGGCAGTTCTGGTGCGTCACCGGCATTTATTTGGGGGTGGGGGGATGAGGGGGGGCTGGCAGACTGCTTTTGTTATTTACAAAGTCCATTATATCAGGGTCCGTTACATTGAGAGTTCACTGTTTCGCTGCTACTGAGGTGATTTCACCAGGTATTTCAGAAGGCAGTACTTATTTCAGTAACAGATGAGCTATTGGAATGGTACTGTTGTCAAATATGTATCCCTTTGCAGCAAATATTATGATTGTTGTTTCTCACTCAAGAAGATCCAACAAGTGGGAGAGGAAGAGGCTGAACTATGTTAATGATAATCGATGGAGATGTCTTAAGCTGTACAATTTAAAAAGTATGTAATTTTAAATTTATATTTTAAATAAATTGCATAGCTGTGATTTTAATTTTGAGTGAAAATATTACACAAAATAGAACAAATGTTTTCAAACGTAATTTGAATTGGAACTAATAAGGTCAGGAAGGATCACCTGAACTTTTTTTTTTTTTTACTCAAGACTCTAAAATTCAGACATTTTGGCTCTGTCAACAGTACAGCGATCTTTCAAAAGAAGTCCTTCCAGAAGATCTCTTCTGAAAGAACTGCTTTTGAAAGATCGCATCCGCACTTAAAAAAGTGGATCAAAAGAGTGATCTGCTCTTTTGAAACAGAGCATCCGAGCATCCACACAGTCCCCTTTCCTTCGAAAGAACAGGCTGGGGATAAAAAATCAGCCCCCATGAGAACTGCTCTTTCGAAAAAAGGGCCTGCACAGCGACTACACACATTTTCTTTCAAAAGATGCTCTCGCAAGGAGGTGCTCGTCCCGAAAAGGGAAAGGAAGAGCGATTTTGAAAGGAGCACTGCTTTCTTTTGATTTTTTTGTGTGCAGACGCTCCACAGGACCTTTTGACACAGCCCCCTTCTTTCAAAAAATCTTTCCAAAGAACTTGCTGGTGTAGATGCAGCCGTTGAAAATAAACATTGAGAATAAGAACACATTTCCCTACTGAACAGCTGAACTATGCATTTCTAAGAGAAATACTCGAAAGTGCCTCAGACAACTATCAGGTAAGAATAGCTATTACGTATATTATAAATCAAAAAGCAATATCTTCATCAATAGAATTTTGGTATAAGAAACTCATCTCTTAGGCCCAATGGGAAGTATAGAGGTAAATTTATGCCAAGGAAAGGATTCACCCCTGAAGAAAAAGATATCATTTATAAATTACAAAACATTGGCAAAAAACAACCCACAACCAACCACAGAAAAAAACCAACCCAAGCACTCTTCAGAATACACTGTAATGCCACTTTTGGCATATAGTCCCTATAAGGCTTGTGCATCCCAGAGGGTATTTTTTTCTCTGCATAACAGCAAAAAGCTCTGACTAGGTAAAGATTTAATACAAGACTTATTTTAAATTCTCTTCCTCAATAGATATTTATAAGACATTTGTCATTTAAGTGCCTTCTCTTCCTCCAATACTCTTCCAAAAGCAGTGGGTTTGTGTTCAATTGTATTTGCAGTGGAGGGAGCGTGGGCACAAAGCTTATTTACCTTCTCAAGTTGAGCAGTTTTAATTGGTTTTAATAGTTGTGCACAGTAAAATCATTACTGTAACTGCAGGATAGCCTTATAAAAGCCAGCAAACACCTTCATCTTTTTAAAAATTAACTTTATTTCTGATGGGTAGAGAGAGAGAGAGAGAAAAAGAGAGGAACACACACACACAAAGCATACAAACATACGCCCACCCTATATACAGAGCATTTGAGATTCTGTTATCCTCTATGTATGGACTAGAGATGGGTTTCATTTATATTTTCATACTTTAAAATATTTTAATAATAATAAAGTTACAGAAGCAATGATACGAAGGTCCTGTTTCTGTGAAAAATTGCGTGTGCATGTGCATAGATTTACACATGTGAGTAGTCATAATGGGGTTAAGTCTTTGCAGAATTGGAGCAATAACATCTATAAATAACTACAAAAATTCCCAAGATATATGATGTACAACAATATTTTAATAAAAGTATTAATTATAGAGGGGAAAAATAAAGTCTCTCTCAAAATCCATTTTCATATTTTCACAAGTTTTCTAGGCTTGCTAAAGCTTCCCCAACACTTTGGCTGTGTGAAAAAGGCATGCAAATGAGGGAAAATGAAAATGCAAATGAGGTGCAGATTTACATATCAAGTGTCTGATTTGCATATTATTTGGAAATAGCTTATTTTGAAAGAGGCAAAGCAGCATAGACATGGCTCTTTCGAAAGTAAACCCCGTCTTTGAAAGAGCCCTTCTTCCCCTCTTTTTTTTTTTATGGGAAGTAGGTTCTTTCAAAGATGGCATTTACTTTCAAAAGAGCCACACCTATACTGCTTTTCTTCTTTTAAAAGAAGCTCTTTTGAAATAAGAATATGCAAATGAGGCACCAGATATTTAAACCTGCACCTCATTTGCATTTTTGATTTCCCTCGTTTGCATACCTCTTTTGAAAGAGGAATGCAAGTGTACATGCAGCCTTTGTGTGTGCTATATTCAAGAATTTCGTGACTGACCTCTGTTGAAAATTTTGAGGCATAAAGGCCCTTTGAAGTAGCGTGGGCACTTCCAAGTGCCCACAGCTACATGCATACCGGCAATTCGAAGTTTGACACTTCTAAGTTGCCGCAGGGGAAAATTAGCCTAATGAAGTGTTGCATATTCACTGCAGCACTTTATTTGTAATCTCCCATTGCCCTATTTAACATGCCCCCTTTGAAGTTGGGAGCAAGTGTAGACCCAGCCTTAGCATGTAGAAATAGTATGACTACATCTATGGAAACCAAGAAACACACCCTAGCTCACAGTGGAGACATGGTGTAAGGGCGTACCAGCAAAAAATTTTTTATTCTCTTAAATAAATACGATGCCACTCTATAACTCTATATCAACTGATGTTTCAGTGGCAACACAGATGGGGAATCTGAGATTTCCACTATTCATGGTTGAAAAGTATGTAACAGATGATTGGTTCCACCTTTACCTGTGGCAAAGAGGACAATCTATGCAGACTCTACAAAGAGGAAAAAAGAGTTATGTCAATTACCCCTCATAAACTGTTTTCTCTGAGTAGCATTTTTACTTGTCAGGAAGGATAAACAGGCAGGCAATACTGTGAGAGTCAAAAGTGACTAAACCAGGACACTGACATCACTAAATGTTTTTGGGGGGGTGGAACTGGAGGGCAACAGGGATGGTGTTAAACAAAGGCAACTAACTAGAAAAACAGAAAACTACATGGAGGTTAGCAGGTAGACAGTAGTGGACTAACAGTTCCAGATACAACTTTAAAGAGGCAAAATATTATCAAAATGAACTAAAATATATACTGTGATCAGATGGTTAGCCTTGCTAAAACACCTGTGTGCCAGTGGAGCAGGGCAGCAACCTAAAAGTTGCTGTAAACAGACCGATGAGGATTCTTCAGATGCTAATGTTATGCCAATCTTTCCTGACCCACTCTAAATAGAAATAGCATGTCAGGCTCAGCTACCTGTGGGAGAGGAGGAAGGGGGCAGACCTGGAGCCCCTTGGCTGGCAGAATAGCTCCTATGAGACCGTTCCAGTTGGTATAGGTCAGAGTGATCAACCGCTGCGTGTTCCAACTTCTAGGTTGGTTGGTTTGGCTATTTGCTATCCCCAGAATCAGGGAGATGGGACTTGATGCCCGCTGGCAGACTTTATTGATCTGTCTCTTTACAAAACAATATATACTTTATATCCTTTACACTGAAGCTTGTAAGCTGTTTGCTTCTTAAATGTATATTGTCTCGGTATTTTTTGTTCTGAAATGCAAAGAGGCTGTGCGTTGCCCTTGGCTTTGAATTTCCTACCTTGTTTTAGTTAGTTTCATTACCTATGTGCTATTTAAACTTAGCTTTTTGTAGTCAATAATAATGCCAGGGAGAACTAAAATATGAAACTTCTTTTCACTCATTCTTCTTCCTGTAATAAAGCTCTAACAGAGCATTAGGTCAGCTCTGCTACCGCACAACAGAGCTAAAAATAGTGTCTGTATAATACAGTTAATACAGAGAACAGGCAACAGCCACTAGATGGCATGATATCCTTATATTATTTTGCTCGCTTTCTTCTTTTTCTTTAGTATGTAAAATTTGTCATTCAAACTTGCTGTCAACACATTTTGACACTTCAGAGATGACCAAGGTCAGCCAATCATCCAGATATTGACAAACACAGATCTTTTTCCTTTTCAGGTGTGAGGCTGTGAAGCTCCTTGTGAAGAAAACAAGAGTTGTTTTATTTGTGCTTGTAACTTTTGATCTATTTGCTAAGTGTTTTTTTTTTTAACATGTAACACAATTCCTGCCAATTCCTGGGCATTTTGTGAATGATGCATGCAAGCATGGTGTTTATTCTTCAAAACTACTTTGATCACTACCCTGAACAACTTGGCTCAGATTCTGGGTTAGCAAGTGAAACACAACATTTGTGACCATGTTCAAAACTTCTATAGCTCTTCTTATGGCTGTGAATCCTTCAATCAAAATTTCATCTTCCTCTGTGTGTGAAGAGGAACTCCAGGCAGATGACCTGCTATAAGTCAGAGAAATGGAGTTGGGGGGGGTAGGCAAAGTAATATATTTTATTGGAACAACTTCTTTAGCAGAGACAGACAAATTTTTTTGAGCTTACACAGAGCTCTTCTTCAGATCTGGGAAACAAAGAAGATCATCCCCTATTTGGGATGATAGTGGAGATAACCTTTCAGATGCACTTAGTGCTTCCTTCTCGTGACCTTCAGTGGGGGAGGAGACTAAGATCTTCCTACATATTCTCAGGGTTTCCATCCCTGTTTTTCACAGGAGACAAACTCCTCATCCTCACCTCAAACCGTCACTGCTAATTACAAGGTTTGAACAGATTGTTTGGAGTAAGAAGTTAACACATATTTCAAGGGACCATTCAATGTGAAATATAAACTCAAACACTTGTCTCTCACTACCAGAAGTTGGTCTAATAAAAGATAATACCTCACCCACCTTGTCTCACTAATATTCTGGGACCAACTCAGCTAGTACAACACTGCATACTGCGAGTACTCAGGCATAAAGAAGAAAAACACTGATTAAAGACTTCTGATTTCCGACAAAGAAACTATCCTCCAACTCTCTATTTTGGGATGATAGTGAAGATAACCTTTCAGATACATCTAGTGCTTCCTTCTCGTGGCCTTCTGTGGGAGAGGAGAATGAAGATCATACTCCTGGTTTTCATCCCTATTTTTCACAGAAGACAAGCTCCCTCCGCATTCTCCCCTGCTCCCCACACTCTAGCCCTGGATACCTGATTTACTCATTTTTCAAGAGGAGACCACATATGTGAAACAAATATTCCTCAACACATGGACAAGTGCTGAAAGTCTGACTTTCTATTGTGATGCGAATTAGGGAGTAACTACATTTACTCCTCTGGGCTACACGGCAATATCAGGCACAGTATGGAGAAAAGGAACTGGATCCTGGTGGGAGGGAGGTAGAAAGTTCATTTATCTGAGCTCTCCATTCCTGGACTGAAATTGTTAGTTTGGCTTTGCTTACCAGCTTGCTGTTTATTGTAGGTAAGCTTACTTCACTGTTAATGTCCAAAGCACCAAGGGTATAATGTCATCTAGCTCAAACCTTCAGGGAAGGCAGAGTGTGCAGTGATTCCATGGCTTGTTGTTACGCATGAGGGGCAGGAATTTCAAAGGTATCCAAACATGTTTAAATATCTGAAGGCTGTTGGTGAGATTTTCAAATTCACTTATGTGTCTAACTCTCATCAACCTCTCAGTTTTGAAAATCCGGCCCTCTGGCTCCACTTTGCATATAGGTAGACACGAGCAACTCAATTCTTACTCTAAAATATCAGTACAATTCTAACTTCTCCTCAGAAGAGGTTATTAAAAATATTAAATAATTTTCAAGCTTTGACCATAAAACATCACAAATTCTCATCTCTGAAGCTGTGACGTGAGTGGCTCTGTAGTAAATAAAATTCTTATGATTAGTCAAAGAGGCCACTTGCTTTCCTCCTATCTATTATTAGAAATAACTCTCTTTAAATATTGTACATGTTAGGCATAATATAATTTAGAATAGGCCCCTTTTTACATAGCTTCAAATAATACAGCTGAAGCTTTTCTACATCCTAAAATGCTTGTAACCATAATTTTTCTGAATACCTGAAAAAACCCCGGTGGTACAGGACCCACTGGCATGCCATCTCCTGGGGGAATGTTTCCTAGCACTGGACTGGGAGCTGCTGCAGCACTCTGAAAAGAACAAAGGAAAAATAAACCCTTGTAGGCATAAAACCAAAAACTACGGTGACCAAAATGCAGTACAGCAAAAAGTAAATTCTCTGGGTATGATATAATTTTCATTATTTACTCTAAACTGTAATTTAATAACACTCACGTTATACACTTGAAATGGTTAATTTAAGTTCACAAATATGTGTATTTGAGGAGCAGATTGACAGATGCATTTATCCATTAAATACATGACATGACTCTGTATATTTTTAATGTTTCAATCATATGTATTTATAAAGGTATGTGTCTGTCACACACGTGTACCTATAGCTATATGGTATACAAAGTTAACATATATAATCTATTTGAAAATTTCAACCTCTTTTAAGGTAACTTTAGCAGATTTAATATTCTTTTAAAATAATACCAAGCTTCAAAACAATGGATGCTCATGATTCTACCATTCCCACAAATAACCATTATGACAAATGAGAAAAATTCTGGTTACACTTTTGAAAAGGAAAAAAGAAGATGATGAAGGGGGCAAAAAGGTATTTCTAGGAAGTGAATCAGAGAATGAATTTATCTGTCTTTGCAAATCCTACAAGTGGAATAAGCAAGTAAGGAATGTAACTCCCAGCAATTTACAAGCAGAAGATCATCACAAAAATGGAAGCCAAACTGTTATTGTTGTCATGCATTAGAACTTCAATTGCTTTTAAGTTCTAGAAGCTTTCTTTCCTGCAGTATAGTCTGCTAGGGTGTGGGGCTGCATCATCTTCACAAACACTGTTGTGAAAGTACTGTTATAAGAACAAAGGATGCATAAGAGCTACTTGCAGCTCCTAAAGACCTGCCAATATTGGATTTGCCACATTGAAAACAATCTATAATTATTAACTGAAGTCACCAAAGGATGCCATTTTTACATTTAATAACCAAATTAAGTATATCTGTACCTTATATTTGCAGGCCCATTTGCAGAACTCTATCGGACAATGCTGGCAACATTAGAAAACTGAACTTGATTGGTCTTGGGTGTAGATATGCTGACTTCCTTAGACTCAGCAAAACAATCAATACTCATTTAAATACATCAGATTTTACAGTGGTTCAAACCACTCATTACAGTAAGATCCTCAAGTTCCATAACCAGTGTGCTATTTAGTAACTAAACTATATGTTACTTTCTAACAAGGGACTAAAAGTGAAGTCTGAACACTCACAAATAAGTCCAAGCTATAACTACTTTACAAACAGAATGGCCAAAAGGCTTTGATTTTGATGGTGATTGCTGACATTTGTCCAGTTGTTGTCCACTGAAATAGCTGAGTAACTTCACAGATCCAGATTCTGGACTCTGTAATATATTCATCATGGTTGTGGGACTGTTATAATAATACACACAGGATTTTTGGGCAGGACTTCCAAAAAGCAACAGAGCTATGATGGGGCAATACTGCAGCAGACTGCAGTGGATAAAGAGGGGTTAGTTACTAGTAACTTCTTTGGGTGTTGCCTCTGTGCATTAATGGGATTTGGTACCTCTAGCCTCAAGATATAGAATTGTAAAGAAAACATTCATCCACTGGGAGGAGGGCAGGGGACTAACCATTTGCTAGAATGTTCTCAACACAACATACCCGCTTCTAATTTTTCCTCAGGCTCACAATGTCCTGGAATACAATGAACTCCCAAGTCAGAGGAAAAATGGCTGGATAAATACACAGAGATAATGCTTGAAGAACAACAGTTATTAGTCAATGCAACTATTTTTTCTCTTTCAGGATGACTCTGCATTCCCCCTTGCAGGAGATTAGGAAGCTGGGACCCTTTAGAAGATGATAGGCAAGGAACAGTTACCGGAAAAAAAGGACTATACTGCCTTGCCACACATAGTATCATATTGCAACCCTATGTCCAACAAATAATATTCCATGAAGTTCTTAACAGAACTCCATGTTATTGCCTTGAAAATCTCTACAACTGGAACCAGGCTCAAACAACATACAAAAGCAGTAGCTCTACTGGAGTCTGTATATCTTTAACCATAGAAGTACTAGGTTTTCTGTCTAAAGAATAACAATATTTTAATAAGCTTACTAATCCTGTGTTCGTCAGTTCACAAATAGGCAGTTACATACACCTCTTTCCAGTAGGCAATATATAATCTGCTAGTTTTCCAAAGGATTGGTTCCATGATGTAATAATAAAGGGGACTTTTCGTACCTGAAGAGTATAAATGGGACTCTCTGTGATGGACATTAAAACAAAAAGGCAGTCCAGTAGCACTTTAAAGACTAACAAAAAAATTTATTAGGTGGTGAGCTTTCGTGGGACAGGCCCACTTCTTCAGACCATAGCCATACCAGAACAGACTCAATATTTAAGGCACCTTAAATAAAACCTTAAGGTTCTCTGTGCCTTAAATATTGTTAGTCTTTAAAGTGCTACTGGACTGCCTTTTTGTTCTGATAGAATATACACTAACACGGCTCTCTCTCTCTTACTGATGGACATTAAGTCAGAGGAAGAAAACAGGGAGGGTGGCAGATGAAAATCTGCAACCATTTTAGGCATTATGCTGGAGTGAAGTCTCATCATTATTATTTCTTTGCATATTACAGTACAGGCTGGAGAGGCACTGATCTTGCTCTCCCGCTTAGTAGAAGTAATAGGTATTAAACATACCATTTTGACAGCCAGGTGTTCTAAGGAAGCTGGATACATCAGCTCATAGGATAGGTCCACCAACATTGTTAAAACCAGGCTGGGAAGGGGCTTTTAGCAGTAAAAAAGTCATTAATTGCTCCCTTCCGGAACTTGGAGACTATGGGGGAAACCAACAGAGGCTTGACTTCAGTCAACTTGTATATACAATACACGATAAACCTGGTAGAACCACCTTCAGGAAGTTACCACTAAGCCCTCTGACTTCAAATGACAGAGATGCTTTAAAGTCTCAGACACTTTTGCCCATGATGAGTTTATTCTTTATCTTCTGCTTAACACAAAACCATTGTCCATTTCAATCTGTACCAATCCAAGGAAGAGTTCTATCTAGAATGTAGCAGTACTACTTAAACTCTGTGAACACACAGAAAGCCTATGGCAGTCAACAGAGTATATTCCTCCATTCAGCTAGGTGAAACATCTCTAAGTTTGAATGAAGAATTCTCCCTTACTGTTGAAAAAGAAGGTCCAGGCACAGAGGAAGATAAATTGGTCATTCTCTAATCAGCTGGAGAAGATCTGTCTATCAGTATTACAAAGGCCACATTGGTATTGTAAGTATGATGCTTAGTTTGTCCTCTCTGATTTCTCTTATATTCTGGATGTTAAGAGAAGAGGGGGGTGGGAAAATAGCATGTTGATTGTTGTACAGGTGAGGGATCCATAGAGTTAGAGAGGTTTAAGAGAACTGAATTTTTCATTGCTTTGCTGGATGTAGCACATGAACTAGGGTAGGGGAGAGGGTAGATAAGTCTCTTAGTATGTATAATGGTTCAGGTGGCTTCTACTGAAGCTGTTATCTCACTGTATGCTGAGAATGGGGAGGTGGGGAAAAGGGAATTCCTTTGGCGGTGGTGGTACGAGGAGGAAAGGAAAGATATATAATCTTGGCTACGTCTACACGAGCCCCAAACTTCGAAATGGCCACGCAAATGGCCATTTCGAAGTTTACTAATGAAGCCCTGAAATGCATATTCAGCGCTTCATTAGCATGCGGGCGGCAGCAGCGCTTCGAAATTGACGCGGCTTGCCGCTGCGCGGCTCGTCCAGACGGGGCTCCTTTTCGAAAAGACCCCGCCTACTTCGAAGTCCCCTTATTCCCATCAGCTCATGAGAACAAGGGGACTTCGAAGTAGGCGGGGTCCTTTCAAAAAGGAGCCCCGTCTGGACGAGCCGTGCGGCGGCAAGCCGCATCAATTTCGAAGTGCTGCGGCCGCCCGCATGCTAATGAAGGGCTGAATATGCATTTCAGCGCTTCATTAGTAAACTTTGAAATGGCCATTTGCGTGGCCATTTCGAAGTTTGGGGCACATGTAGACACGGCCCTTCAGTGACATTTTGTGCTAGGAGTAAGGCAGGGTTTAGGTATTTAGTCTCAGTTCTGTGGCTGCAGGAAGGCAGGGTGCTGGCTGGAGGAACCAGCTTTTTATTTCATGCTGTATAAAGCACATTTAATTAATTTAATTAACTAATTTAATTAAGTTAATTAACTTTATTAAAGTTACAGTCATCCATGATTTGATTATAGACCATAACATTTCTGGGTGCACTTCAGTGTTGGTTTCAACCTACAAATCCCTAAAGGATTTGGAACCTGGTTACCCAAAGGACTGTCTCTCCCTCTTTGTGTCAATACCACACACTAAAAGAAGGAATCTTCACATCGGGACTGACCCACCAGGTCTGCCAGAGCCCCATTTATTATGTTTACAGGCACATAGCACAATGGTTCTGGGATGAGAAAGAGTTAATAAAATAGGGGATTAAGCAGCTGGAAAACCTGGGTTATCTTGATGGCCATTTTGGTTACTCTTTGTTTCTAGTGTTCATTAAAGTATATTCCTGACTTGAAATTATAAGAATATTATTGTTTAAATTATGATGAAGAACCTAATACCGCACTTAGGTCCTGAAAAAAATCTAACTTCCAATGAAAACTGCATAACATACATGACAGAAGGTGTAATTCAAAGAAAAGAGCAATGAAGTCACACCAATGGAAATAAAACAAGATTTTCATTGTCTTTGGCGTAACACATTTTTCAGTCTAAAAAAGTATGAAGAAATATATCCTCAAAACTTATAAGTAGATCAATAAATAACCACAAAATGGGTGGCACTGAACTATTCTGATTAAACCTATTCCTGATGAATTACTCAGTTATCCTTTCCGCAGTTCCACGGCAACCCATAGATTCTTTTTACATGCAATACAAGTTGTACGTCATTCATATTTCCATTTGTCTGACATTTTAAATATTTGCAATTTGCTTTCTGAGCTTTTCATAAGAAGATGAAATGGGAGAATTTAAATTGTTTAATCTCTTCATACAAGAATTCTTCTCTTTAAAAAACACAGAACTTACTTTTGGTTTTATTGAGTATATGGTGTCTCTTTGCACTTCATAATTAAAATAGATTAAAAATGCCAGTTGAATAAAAACTATTCAAAATATTTGTTTTGATCTGCTTGGTCTACCTAGTCATCCCTAGACCCAGGGTGAGCGAACTTTTTACATGTCCCACTTTTCGTCATTTGTAAAAAATAAGTATGTATAATGTAAAAACTTTATTTGTTATATAAATGTGAATACACATAGATAAAAACAGCAACATATTTCAACATTTTTAATGAGATGGCCCAGCCGTTGATTGTGCTGCACTGCCCTTACGGTATTTCTTGCCCTCCTGCCCCCCCACTTTGTTCACCCATGCCCTACACAATATAAAAATTGATGAAAATATGCAAAGATTAAAACAAGCATCTATGATCAATAGCTGTTGATGGTCATTGTTTACTTTAATTTTCACCAATAATTTAGTATTTTATTGTTTTATATATTTCATAACTTAATGGACTACTCCACTAATTTACTGTGTGCAAATATTTGATCCATTCTTACTTACTAATACATAAAGAACCAAATACTGCATGATTTTCATTTTCTGTGGCCATTATAATAAATGGTGCACTATAGCTGTAAGAGAATTCTGTGCGTGTGATTCAGAATATTTATGTAGACAAAATAACTGGTCTTGAGTTAATCCATAACAATCCTAATCAGTTTTATTCACTAATTTCACCAATTTTAGCTTTTCTTGTTCACATCATAACATTTATGAATTCATTCATCAAAAGTAAGTCAATGAAACAGCTTTGAAATGCTGTTAGTGTATCAAAATGTTTTAAATAACAAGAAGTATCATAGAAGTATCTTAATTGATTTACTTTTGTCAAAGCGGAATTATGGTACGGGTTGAACCTCTCCAGTCCAGCACCCTCAGGACTTGACTGAATTAGTCAATATTGTCAAGCAGCATTACCAATGCTTCTCCTGCTTACTGGGATCTTAGAAGACATTTGGGGTTTACTAGAGCTAGAACACTGACTGAGGACTGGTGGCTGTCCTTTATGGAACCACAGAAAACTTGGTCATACGCATGATAAACTACCTAAAATTGTGCCAGTTATGGATGTTACCAGACAAGAGAGGGCTGGGCTAGAGAGTTTCAGCCTATTCAAGAAGATAAAGCAATTATAGCATGATAAATAGTATTCTTTATTCACCTTGTGCAATTTATCACAAAATATGTTTAAAACTTTATTTAAAATATCTGTTCAGTGAGCAAGCCTGACGTCTAAAGTAATGACCTGTATTACCAGGTGGAAGTTTTACATTTAATTCTGTGTTCTGGTTTCTTACTCCCTACATTTACAAAAACTAGAAATATCACTGAAGCATTGTTAAGGCTACAGTTTTATCACACATATATTTTAGTAGATGTCAAGGACAGGTCCTGGACAGTAAAGAAAAATTCATGGAAACCCATGGCCCATTTGTGACTTTTTACTAATAATATGCATGACAGCATGGTAAGGTGCATCTGAAACATCAGACCAAGTTCATCCCATGGACGGACTGAGGTAGGGCTGTAGAAGAAATATGTAATCATGTAATTAAAGGCTATACCTTAATGTGTACACACAAGAGTGTCTGATAAATGTGTACAATCAAGCCCCTCCCCAAGAAATGCCATCATCTGAGTGGCATGATATTGATACCCATAGGGGTGCTCAGCATGTCTGGAATCTTCAGCTCCACTACCTCTCCCATCTGTGAGTAACTGAGTAACCACTGAAATTTTCAGAAATTTTTTATTTATTCAACACCCCTAGCTTGGTATTGAGATTTTAAAAATCTTTGTACTCGCTGTCTAAGACTGTCTATTCTGTGGAAGATTTGAAGCATTAATTCATTTAATCCTTGTTTAGCTTGTTGTATACACTACTATGTTGTAAACATCTCTACTAAGACCATAACCATAGTATATGTAACTAAGTGTGACATTGATGAGCAATCGATTCAGCTGAAAAAAGTGGGTGTGCGGTGGAACTGTTTGTATCATTGAAGTGTACCATGTTACTGAAAAGGTTGGGAACCACGGTGCAGACATGCTAACGATTTATATGTCCCTCATACTTCAGTCACCATTCTAGAGGACGTGTCCATGCTGATGATGAGTTCTATTCAACAAGAGCCCAAAGCAGAGAACACTACCGTATGTTCATTTTCATCACTTTAGTCAGATGCCAGTATCTGAAGCTTGATTTTTTTTTTTTTTTTGGTACTCCAGATTCTGTAGTCTCTGCATCAGGTCTTTCAAGACTTATAAAAGAATGCTCCACACCAATCCCTCTCAGATTTTGGATGGCACTTCAGATTTTTAAACTTTGGGTCAAGTGCTATGGCTAGTTTTAGAAATCTCACATTGGTACCTTCCTTGCATTTTGTCAAATCTGCAGTGAAAGTGTTCTTAAAATGAACATGTGCTGGGTCATCATCCGAGACTCTATAATATGAAATTTATGACAGAATACAGGTAAAAAAGGAACATAAGACACACAATTCTCCTGCAAGGAATTCAGTCCCAAATTTATTTAACGCATTTTTTAAACAAGCATCAGCAGCATGGAAGCAAGTCCTCTGGAACTGTGGAAGAAGCATTCAACGATCTACAAATGATTAGCATATCTGACACACAAGTACTTTGCAATAGCAACTATAAAAGTGCCAGGAGAACACTTGTGCTTAATTTTAGGTGACACTGTAAACAAGTAAACAAATGTAAATATAATTCATAAATGTAAACAAACTTTCTGTGTTATCGAGTGGCTGAACAAGAAGTAGGACTGACTGAATTTGAAGGCTCTCAAGTATTACACTGATTTGTTTTTGAATGCTGTTATGTAACAAAAAAGTACATTCATGATTTGCACCCTCAATAAACAGACACTATAAAATATATATGAAATGAAAAATACTATTTCTTTCATTTATAATTTAAAGTGGAAATAGCTGTAATAAAAATTACAATATAAAGTAAGCACTGTATACTTTGTATTCTGTATTGTAAACACAATGAGAAGTCCTGTGGCATCTTATAGACTAACAGATTTCTTGGAGCATATGCTTTCATCGGCAAAGGCCCACTTCATCACATGTATGTAGTCATCTGTATCGTATATTCGTCAGCTGCATGTACTATTCTGTATTGTACACTTGTACTGTATATTTGAAAATGTAGAAAACATCTAAAACCATTTAAAAAAAGATATGCTATTAATGTTTAAAAGAATGATAAATTGTGTGATTAATCCTCAGTAATTTTTTAATCGTGCAATTAATTGCAATTAATTTTTAATTGCTTAACAGTCAATGTATTACTGGTTCAAAGTAGATCTACAGCTTCTTTTGATTCTTATTCTATTTCTAAATGAGATGTGAGATGTTTAAAATACCAAAGGAAAATTTTCATTTTTATTATTAAAGTAATGAAAGTCTCAGTAAAGGAAACATGAAGAGCAGGAGTTCTTGTCTGATTGGAATCAGCAGAAGCTACTTAGGCCTCAAAGTTCAGTGGACTATAATAAAAACACAGCTTTTGGATAATTTTTATTCTTAATTTTGGTTTCAGGAAATTGGGGTGTAGAATTTAGTAATCTGTGACTATTTTTAACTAGAAATTATTTTCATTCTCAGTTTGACCAATTTATACACACAATCATAAGAAAATAAGATAGAAGTCTGCTCTTCATGTTTCTTTTCTACAGGCTAAAAAAAAATAATTCACATCTTTGAAAAGTCATTCTCAACCAGAAGAGGTGAAATGTGAATTTCTGAGTTTTCCATTAAATATGTACTGGTCCAGAGTACAGTAAAACACTCTAAGCCCCCATTCCAATTCCACCTGCATATGCTATCCCGGTGGAACATACCCTGCTGGAGAAATTCCAGTACTCAGGAGTCCTCATTACTGTTGTAAGGCATCACTTAAATATAAAAACAAGTTTTTATAATGATTTCTGCACCTTTTGAAGGATTAAGCCTCTGACAATTCTCCCTTCTTCCTGACCCTCGGTAGACCAGTTCAGAGAACTTACTCACCTGTATCAACAGAAAAGAATCACAAAAAAGACCAGATGCAATCTTCAGCTGTGCTGAGCTCACATTTGACATAGCTGTGGGGTAAAAAAAAGGTGATTCTACGCCACCTTTCTGTCTTCTGTGATTCTGGCACTGGGTGGTGGCCAAACCAATACTCAGCACAAATGATGGCAACCAGAGGGCTGCTCTACCCTGCATCAGCTTATATCTGTCAACTGCTTTCCAAATTCAGAGTAAATACAATTAGTCATGTCGTAAGTATCTACTATGAGCAAAGTGACAAGGGCTATTAGAGACATAAGCATATTCCCATGCCCTGCCTGGATCTTGACTCTGGGCAGTGGAAACACAGTTACATGGGGCAACTGCTTTCCTCAAGACCAAGTGGGTAAAGTGAGGCCAGAGAGGGCAAAGCCTCAGATGAACTCCACCCAAAGCATTTGCTCGTGAAACTGGGTGTGTATGGGGAACTCTGCAAATACTCCCTTTCCAGGAAGAAAGGGGAGCTCTGTGTATCATAAATCCTTCCCAGGCCTCATGCTACTATGGAGCAGCTGTGCACCAACTTCTTGTAATGCCTCAGTCCCATCTTGTGGAAATTGCTCTGCACCATCAAGATCTGTAGCTGTCACCACCACTGAGAGTTGATGCAGGTGCCAGGGCAAGATGGGAGGAGAGCCCTGCTCCATCCCACAGAAGGGACAGGGCCAAGAGAGTAGCAGACAAGATCTTGGGTATTCAGTTCTCAGGGCTGCAGAGACTGCAGGCCTGGCCTCTCCTCCATTCCCTCCACTCCCTCACGGCTGTGCCATGCCGCTGCAGCAATTCAGAGGGACTCAGACTCCAGCTGCTGCTACTTTGCCATCGGCGACAGCTGGAGCCCTGTGCCGCTTTGAAAAGCCAGACCCGAGGCAATGCCCCTTTGCACCCACCATCCTGTCACAGGACCTGATGGCTGTGACATGTCTACTATTCTACCCTACCCTATGCAATAACTTTAATTACTTCTGTGATGAAATTGCTTGAGATTGGTAGTTGTGGATTGTTTTGTAATTGGCACATCACCTTGTGTATAGGATTTTTTTCATGTTACACTATCATCACAGGATTCTTTCAAACTCCCAAAACAGTTCGCTTACCACAGAGGTGCAGGAGCAGCTGGCAGTTTGGATTATATAAGTAGCTAGCAGTTGGGTTGATTTGATACTGGAGATTTACAAAAATGGAACATTGTTCAGAATGTCTATTCATACGCTGTTAGGTCATCTCTGCTGGGATATACGAGACTGTAGAGCGACGTTTTCGTGAACTATGTAGTCAATGAGTCAAAACAGTTACTGGCATTGGAAGATTTCAGAAACCTTGATATTAAGTGAATAATATTGAAGGAATCATTTCCCTGAAATTTAAAATTTACTTAGTAATTATTGGTTTGGGAAACAACATTCTATTTATATATTGTACATTATTTTATTTTGGCAATCTCAGAGCTGACTCTTTAGAATAACATAGAGAGTTAAGAACATGGACCTTGGTTGAAATGAGTTTTAGATTGCTTTTTGGATGAATGATAAACAGTTCCCAATGGAAGGTGCTTGAGACATCTCATGCTATAAAGTCAATGCTCCAAGTTACGCAATACAGACTGAAATTATCTGATAATTCAGCTAATGTTTAGGTTAGAACTATTTACTCTGATTAAAGATGACAAAGTCTAATGAAAATATATCAGTTTTATGTCAACACTGAATATATTGTATAATATTCAGAGAACCTGTTACACTATTGTATATGCAATATCATTTAACAATTCATCTAAACAGCAATTTGATTAAAATATAATTCATTTCTAAGGCTTAAATACTAAAATGTTGACACCATTGGCAGTAATCCTGGTGTTAAGCATCATTTTGAAACTGTAATAAAAAACCAATCATTCTTTTATTACAAAATTACTTACTAGGATTGCTAAATTAAATGAACCCAGATGCCTTAATTTTGGCATAAAAACATTATATAACATTTACAGAGTACACAATGTGTAATAGCCAAAAAATATGGTAGCCAGAGCCAAATTAGAGAATTTCTTGAAATGAATATACCAGTACAATCAACGCAAACAACTTATTAAAATAACAATAAAGCTACCACGAAATGTACACTTTCATGTAACATTACTTTTGCATTTTAAGCACAAAAGGTCACAGGAAACACAAAACTTACTTGTGACATCTGCTGTTGTGTTGTAAAGCACCACCATAAGCATTTTATTCCTAGGATACATCTACACTAGAAGTATCTCTCAATAGACATTACTGTCAACAGAGAAATCTCTACAGAACCACTGTTGACAGATTAGAGAGGAAGCCAAGTTAGTCTCTATCTTCAAAACCATCAAGAACTCCTGTGGCACCCTACAGACTAACAAAATATCTGTTAGTCTATAAGGTGCCACAGGACTTCTTGTTGTTTTTGTTGACAGATTGTGGCTACACGCAACTTGCTCTGTCAACAGAGCAACTTGTGTATATCAGCTATCTGTCAATAGCGGTTCCGTCGATATTCTGGCAACAGTTAACTTCTGTTGACAGATGCTTCTAGTGTAGACATAGCCTTTGAGGGATAACACTGTGAAGGCAAATGCAAAGTTCTGTTGACAGAAGGCTTTATTGTGTAGATGTCCTCCAAGTTATGTTGACAGAAGGCCCCTTATGTTGACAAAACTCTCTGGTGTACAAACAGCCCAACTGTTATTTATATTGCAGTAGCACCTAGGTGCCCCTGTCAGTGCCCAGGAATCTATCATGCCAGAGGCTGTACAAGCAGAGAATAAAAAGACAGTCCCTGCCCCAGAGATCTTGCAATCTAAGTACAAGCAAGAGTAAACAGATACATACAGAGGTGGAGGAGTGGAAGGAAACAATTAGAGCATATTGATCAGAGTTATAGTCATCTCATCATATCTGGTGTCTGATCATTGTCAAAGTTTTGCAGGCATCAAGCCAAAAGGAGTTTTAAGGATGGATCTTATGTCCACTGCTGTACGTACCAAGTTTGGAATATAGATGAAGTGCAACATCAGATTGTGAGGTGGAGACCTAATGTCTATTAATATCTTACTCACCTGTATGTTCAGAGACACTATGCCGCTTTAAGTATGAATAAGACTTTCTGTTGGACCAGGGGTTCTTCATTGCACCACAAGCCCATTTTGACGATAAAAATTAAGGGCCTGTAACTTGAGCCCAGCCACTCAGGATAGAAGCCCTAGGGCTTTGGCCTTGTGGTAGAGGGGCTTGGACTAAGCCAGCCCTAGTGATCCCATTAAAATGGGGTTCTGACCTACTTTGATGTCTCAATCCACAGTTTGAGAACTGCAGTGTTAGAACAAAAATACCTTTAAGATTATTGCACATATAAAATATGCATACAAATATACTTTCAAAACCAGAGCTGTTTAGGTAATCACGATTGTGCTACTCCCATTAATGGAACGCCACATAAACTAGTTATTTGTTATTACTGCATCCTGATCTTCCTTTTGTCCATTGTGAATGTACTTATTTTTTTGTGAACATCCATACAGTCAACACAGCTTTGTATGTTTGGTAACAAATGCAAAATGTACATGGTGAACTATGCAACCTATCTACTAAAGTCAGTACCAACTTCTTTAGTGTTTGTGTAATTCAGGGGAATGACTTCTAATTCACAAAATAAACCAGCAGTCCAGTAGCGCTTTAAAAACTAACAAAACAATTTATTAAGCTTTTGCGGGACAGACCCACTTCCTCAGATCTCCAGAAGGAAGATCTCTCTGAGGAAGCAGGTCTGCCCCCTGAAATCTCATCACCTAATAAATTATTTTGCTAGTCTTTAAAGTGCCACATGACTGCTTTTTGTTTTGTTAGAATACAGACTAAGATGGCTACCTCTGTTACTATTCTAATTCACAAGATAATACAGAGACAAAAACAGCTGAACAGAAACACACAGAGGCAGAAAGCATATTTTCATAAACATGACTTATTTTTGATTAAAGGAAATATTTAACTCAATTTCTCTTCCTTTTAGAAACAATGATAAAGAACTATTTTCCCCATCATTTTTTTCAAAAGATGTAGGAAGAGGGTCCAATACTCTTTCCCTTTAGATGAAAAAAAAAGTACGATGCATCAATGATCCATTTTTACACTCTCATTTACTGTGTACTTAATTTCAGTTAAACAGCTTCAGATGGCAAGATTATTCCGCAAAAATAATCAGTGCCATTATGGGATCAGCTATTTCTCCCCTTGTAAACACTGCAAGGTGTAACTAGTACAGTTTTGCTACCATAATAGCAACTGTTTCATTCTACTTCTGTCCCAGATAGCATAATGGATGATTACATTACAGAAGTAATTCATATAATTAAACCACTGAAAACTTTCTCCTCATTTTCTTAAAACAACTCATGGACCTGTTGTTTATTCATGTAACTAACACACTAAAAACCCTAGCCTATGAACTATTTTTGCTTATCTAAGTATAAATCTCTGCGTTATCCTCCTTTGCCCGGAACTTTTACACACAGGGCAGTATTTTCAAAAGGATCTACCATTTGTGCAAACTCAGGGTAGGTGCAAATGCACCTTTCAGATTGATGAATGCAAATGACTTCCTGCACTCAAGAACCATTTCTTCATTTGGTGTGACTATAGCTTCAGTTACAAGAGATGAAGACCTTTACTCTTTACTGATCTGTTCTCACTCTCTGATACATCATCACTGTAATAAAGATTCTATAACTGAAATACAATTATAATGCCATTTGCATCAAACCACAGTTTTGCCAGAAAGAGTAAACACTTATTGTTAGAAAAACAAGCAGTTATGACTCAGGATGAACTGAAGGAGCAGAATTGTGGAATATGAAAGCATGTTCTGGACCTAGTTCCTAAAACCATTACTAGTAAACCCTCCCCCAAAACAACCTCACTATAAATGGAGATTCACTGTATCTGAAATGGGATTACAATTTGTTCTGGCACATTGTAATCTGGACAGGACCTGATTCTATTTAGCTCTACCATTCTACTATAGAATGCTATTATAAAACTCTAAATTATTTTGGTCATAGTTTGTTATGTGTAACACCTCAATTGGATGTATAATTCCAAAGATTTATAAGGAACTCCTTGTTTGTGAGTGAACTCTGGTCCCAACACATTATTAATATACCGTGTCCTAGCTGTTCTTCTCATGGATTATTTACAAAGTGGTATCTGAGTAATGATTTCTGTAAAGCATGAATATAAAAAACAGATTTTTCCATGAAGGGTTATTTGCTTATTCAGTGAAGATTGCATATAAGTGATTTTTTGAGAGATGTGAACAGAAGGTTCATATTCTATTTGGTGAAAGTATAAAAATGGGAAGAGGAATAATAAATCATGTCTTAAATGTGGAGAAAATCATAGCAAATAGTCTGTCAAATTATTGGGAAGTCTCTATTCATTTTTTAAAGTTTACAACTGCATATGACCTTATTTGTAAACTGACTGTACTATAAAGGGATGTTTGACTTTTTCTACTTCAATATGAAAATCCAAATGACTACAAAATCTCATGTTTCAAAGGCAGTTTCCAATCTTAGTTTTCAACAAAGAGGATTTTTTCTGTTTAATTAAATGTATCATATCATATAACAGTCTCAGTCTATATCCAGAATCAAAATATTAAATGCTAATTATAAGCATTAGCATGAACTGCATGGGTTACAGTTTGTCAAAATGCAAATATATTATCAAATTCATCTGTAATGACCAAATTACTGACAAGTTAAGGTACTTGGGGGAATGCACACATTGCCATTGCAGCTTGGAGCTGAGCTGCAATGATACTTCAATGAAACATATTCTTTCCAGAAGTGACACTTACGCCCCTCCTCCACAGACCCTGGAGACCAAGAATGCTTTGGTCTGCTGGTTTAACAACCACAAAATATGCATTGCAATGATATTTTTCCAAGCTGCACCTCCAGATCACATCTCTTCTGAATAACTGATATCAGACCACAATTTTAACCCACTCCATTCTAAAACATTAGGAATTTATTTTAATAAAAATTGGAAAATGTTGTTTACTATGATGTTTAAGTAAGGTTTTTCTAGAATATAATTACTTCCTTTAATATAGATAATAACATATAGGATGACCATATGTCCCGTTTTAGCCGGGACTGTCCCTTTTTTTAGCTCCTGGGACAGTGTCCCTACTTTTTTTTTTTTTTAAATAAAATAAACAAGCTAATTGTCCCATATGTTGCAAAGCAGGGACCTGAATTTTAAAGAGACAGCTCCTTAAGCAGCGTGGGGTGGGGACGGGGGTGGATGTGTTTGTTTAAAGAGACAGCTGCAGGAGGTATGTAGCCTCTTTAAGCAGACTGCTTAAACAACACGCTGTTGCGGGGTGGTGGGAATGGGGTGTGGAGGAGGGGCAGAGCCAGGCTAATTGGCTGCTGTGCACTCAGCTTCCTCTGTCTTTCTCAGGCAGTGTGAGCAGTGTCTTAGATAGTCCCCCTCCCCCACACACACAACACACACTGCTGGCAGGCAATAGGATTGGAGGTAGGGAGGGCAGCGTCTTATGACAGCGAATGGGGGGGCAACGAGTTGGAGAAAAGTGGGGATAGCTGATAGCAAACAATCAAGTCTCTAGAGTAAAGGGCAGCTGGGCCCAGGCCTGGTGTTAGATGAAGGATCATGGGTTGGAGGAGTCCTATGAGGGATGGGGGACAGGGCTCAGTAAGGAGCCAACTCAGGAAGAAGGGCACAAGGAAGGTGAATCATGGAGGTGGGCTGTAGGGCTGGATTAACTTTACTGGAGATCAGGGCTACTAGATTTGGAGGGGCCCCTTAGGATCTGGGGTGAGCACAAAAATCACGGGCTCAGAATATGGGAGGGGGTGCTCCAGGCTGGGCCAGAAGGCTGGGGCGTGATGTGGGGTGAGGGTTGCTCCAGCTAGGAGTGCATGCTCTGAGTTACAGCCTGGGGTGAAAGGCCTGGGGTGCAGCAGGAGGGGTCTCCAGGCTGGGGCCCAGGGGTTTGGAGTGTAAGAGGGGGCTCAGCTTGGCCCACCAACAGATGGGCGCAAACAGTAAGTGCTCAGGACCCAAGGCAACTTAAAAATGGCCTGGATGCCCCAGACCCTTCTAAATTGCTCAGACACGTGCAACAGGTTGAACCTCCCCACTTCGGAGAGGCAACTCCTCTCCCACCTCCATCCTTTCTGCCTGTGCCTTCCCTCAAAGACCAGAGCTCCAGCTGCCTACCCTCCAAGAGGAGGTGGAAAAAGGTGAGGTGATGGGAGAAATAGGGTGGGTGTAGGGAGTTTGGCTGCCCCACTTTGCATAGGTGTTAATGATTTACAAGGGAAAGAATTCTTTTTATAACAACAACAAGAAGTCCTGTGGCACCTTATAGACTAACAGATATTTTGGAGCATGAGCTTTCGTGGGCAAGCAGGTCTTTGCCCACAGCAACTCATGCTCCAAAATATCTGTTAGTCTATAAGGTGCCAAGGGACTTCTTGTTGTTTTTGCAGAGACAGACTAAGACGGGTATCCCTCTGATACTTGTCACCATGCAAGGCACTCTTTTTACAACACAATTCTTTAGGGATTTTGTAGCTATCTGAAACTGATCAATACTCTTTTTTAAAATATCCTGTGTTACTTTACTATTTGGTGCACGGTAAATTAAAAACCGGAACAGATCCTATTTATTTGACTTTTCAATTAGAGTTGGATTTCCAGATAAGTGGCTTCCATCAAATTTTAGCATTCGTTTGGGGAAAGGGATTTGAACCATAAGGCTAAGGCCCTTATCTTAATCTGGCCTTGCCCTGAGGAATGAGGGAGCTTGGTAGGCCAGGATTGCAGAGAGTGGGGAAGAGTATCAGAGAGGTGGCTGTGTTAGTCTGTATCTTCACAAAACAAAAAAGCCGTCCTGTAGCACCTTAAAGGCTAACAATAGTTATGAGATTTTGTGGGATGGACCCACTTCTTGGAAGGGGTGGCCCACATGCACGAACTGGGAAACAAACCAGCACCTTCTGGCTTGGGCATCTCTGGGGTGGAGAGGGGAAGGTGAGCCTAGTACTTAGATGGGAGGTCAAGTCACTTTTTGGGAGAGATAAACCCACGATAGGGGGTTTCAGTGGGAGACAGTGGGTGCAGCATAAGGGCAAGGAGTGAGGATTTCCAAGCCTTTCAGTGCTGTACCTCTCATGGGAACTTGTAAGTTACAAGCTCTGAAAATCCTGTTTACAGAGTTGGGTATTAGAATGTAGGTCTATTGTATACAGACAAGCGGCAGGTTGGAAGGTCGGGCAATGGGCTTGGGCTAATGTGTATGGCTACTAAACAATATGCTGTGCTGTATTGAATACACTGAGGTATTGAAAGGTGAAAGGTATGGAATAATATGTTGTTTCGCTTTGAAAGCTAAGGGTCTACCTGCTGTAAATCCACTGACTCCAGTGAAATTAGACAGAAAAACGCAAAAGTATCCAATGGCTTACACTGTTCCAGAACCCAGCCCCTGGGTTCCTCCCCACTTCCCAGCCTCCCATCCTGACTCCTGCCCTCCTGCACACACACCCAGCCCTGATTTCCAGCAGCTCACTCACATACCCCAGCCCTCCCCCACATGCCCCCAGCCTCCTGCACCTCTCTCTCTCATACTGCCAGCCCACACTCTGAAGGACAGCAAGATTAGGACAAGGCAGGCACATTTATAGAGCAATAACCACTCAATTGTAGGTCTATATTTTTAATTTTTACCTGTTTGTTATAATAATGTAGTATAGGGTTTAAATGGGGCTCGAACAACTTAATGTTATTTAGAATGTTTGTTCTGCAGAGTTCTCACGGATTGCCATTTAACTCGCTCAACTCCAAGCAATTTAGCAAGTGTCCTGTATTTCACATAGGGAAATATGGTCACCCTAGCTATCACCAGGAAGTGACATATGGGTACTGATAGGCAAAATTCTCCAGTTCCAGTGTGCTGGTATGCATGAACTGAAGTGGAGTACACGGATTCATCTACTTGAAGAAGACACCGTCATGGCAAAAGTGTGGAAATGATGGCCAGTAATTAACTAAAATACTGTTTCCATGAAGTTTTTATGTTTATCTTTATGTCCAACGTAGCAGTTAAACTTCACTAAAATGTTTTGCTTATAGTTGTTTAACATAAAGTAATTGTCTTAAGTGGGCTGTCAATAGCAGGAGAGCAATGTGACACCTTGTGGGATAACAGCACTCAATTCAGATCTGTCCTTCCCGTCTGGGACAACAGAAAGCAGTGGTCTCATGGTCTCACCCTTAGAAGATATGAGTGCACTCTGGCTCTTGATCTATCCTTCTAGCGGATTCACTGCCTGAAGTAAGCCACCTCTTCTGCCAACATGTTCCAGCAGAAATACTGGTCGGACATAGCATAGGTTATGGGAAGATATGAGGAAGTAAAATAAATGTGGCCATTAAATTGAAAGTATTGTGAATTATATTTCAGACATTAGCTATTAAAGAACAATATGATTACAAGATACCAGAATGGATTTGTAATATTTTCAACTTCCCAATCCCATCAAGTGCTGAGTGCCTACAGCACCTAATGAAGCCAGTGGATGTGAGGGTGCTCTAGCAGAAGGGTTTCAATTCCCCAGAGGTTCCAGCCCCAGCTACTTAAATGAGGGATGTATCAGGATACAATATATGATTAACACAAAACAAACTACATAAAATTAAATACTGAGAGGTGCAAATATAAATAAGATGTACAGTTCTTAACACTTGCACCAAAATTTTGAGAGAAAAAATAACTCTGTTAGTGGCTGTAATATGCAATTTCTTATAAAAATAAATACATATTATGAGGTTCTCTGCACTCTGTCCACTTGGCTCTTTGCACTCTATCCATGGCTCTTAGTCCCTGACTGGTTGGTCACCCCTGTTTTCGTGGCTTAGCCTCTTTAACATTGCCTACATTAGCAAAAAACAGGCATAGCACTGCCAAGTTCTACCAGGCTGTATCTATAATACATTCCTCTTTTGAAAGAGGAATGCAAATGAGGCAAAGCAAAAATGCAAATGAAGTGCTGATTTACAAATCTCATGCTTCATTTGCATAATCTAATCTGATCGATTTTTCAGAAGAGATTTTTTTTTAAAAAAAGCAGTGTAGACTGGATTCTATCAAAAAATTCCTTCTTCGAAAGGACCCTGTAAACCACATTTTTTTCTGGAATAAGGATTCTTTCCAAAAAAAAAAAAATCCTGCACTGCTACACTGCTTTTGTTTTCAAAGAGGCATGTAGTGTAGATGCAGCCCCACAAACTTCACATGCTCTTAACACACTGAGTGGTACAACAGAGTTGTCTCTCACAAAGCAATCCAATGCTACAGGTGTAAGTATGCTAATGTTGGTTGCCTATAATGTGTGTTTGTTACATGAAAAGCTGCATTAAAGGAAAATGATTAATGTTAAAAGTTGAGCAATTTAAAGTTAGAGAATGCCTGGCCACTTATGCAAGCTTAAGTTGGCCTCCTGTACGTATGCATTATGATTACGGCTACATTTTAGTCACAGATACTTATAGTAAAAGTTATGCACTGTGTCTGCAGGTGGCAATAGCATGCTCAGGGAACCAAGAGAGGAATATGTTGGCCGTGTCTACATGTGCACGCTACTTCGAAGTAGCGGCGCCAACTTTGAAATAGCGCCCGTCACAGCCACACGTGTTGGGCGCTATTTCAAAGTTGAAATCGACATTAGGCGGAGAGACGTCGAAGTCACTAACCCCATGAGGGGATGGGAATAGCGCCCTACTTCAAAGTTGAACGTCGAAGTAGGGCACGTGTAGACGATCCGTGTCCCGCAACATCCAAATAGCGGGGTCCGCCATGGCGGCCATCAGCTGAGGGGTTGAGAGATACTCTCTCTCCAGCCCCTGCGGGGCTCTATGGTCACCGCATGCAGCAACCCTTAGCCCAGGGCTTCTGGCTGCTGCTGCTGCAGCTGGGGATCCATGCTGCATGCACAGGGTCTGCAACCAGTTGTCGGCTCTGTGGATCTTGTGTTGTTTAGTGCAACTGTGTCTGGGAGGGGCCCTTTAAGGGAGCGGCTTGCTGTTGAGTCCGCCCTGTGACCCTGTCTGCAGCTGTGCCTGGCACCCTTATTTCGATGTGTGCTACTTTGGCGTGTAGACGTTCCCTCGCAGCGCCTATTTCGATGTGGTGCTGCCCAACGTCAAAGTTGAACGTCGACGGTGCCAGCCCTGGAGGACGTGTAGATGTTATTCATCGAAATAGACTATTTTGATGTCGCTACATCGAAATAAGCTATTTCGATGTAGCGTGCATGTGTAGACGTAGCCGTTGCTGCTTACAGAGAGCCTCCTAAGATAAATGCCAGCCAAAGCCCCCACCTCTTCCCATGCCCTATCTCCTTGCCCCAGCTCTCAGCCCCTCTCACACCCAGACTCTTACTGCTACAAAGGGGAGGAGGTAGTCCAACACTCATCCAGAAGACGTCAGGCTGGCCCAGGGTCCGACCAAGCAGCTCTGGTCACCTCCTGGCAACACTGCAGAAGTCACAGAGGTCCCTGAAAATCATGGAATCTGTGATTTCTGTGAACTCCGTGGCAGACTCACAGCCTTAATGAACATACAATCTTGATAACTGCATGAGCACATGATATTTCTTCTGCGGGATCCTGCTTCATTCAGTGCACAGGATGAATGCTGCTCACTTAATAGGCAGTCCGTTCAACGTATTCCTTTATTGCCATTGTTTGAAATGCGGCCCCATGCCTTACTTACCACATACTATTAAAACTTTACTCTGAGGACAAAATTATCATCTTCCCCAAAGGCTCTTCTATAGTTCTCATCATTACTGTATCAGTTGCTTTACAAACATGTATTCTTTAAAACTCTAGTGAGATGAGAAGGTGACAGTATTTTCATTTTACAGACAGAAGTGTCGCACAGAATGATCAAGGTCACAAAGATCCAAAAATCTGAGATTCCTAAAATATGATTTTTCAGAGTATTTAGAACAATATAGCACTTTATATGTACAAATCACAACTCCCATTGATTTCAAGTTCAGTTGTGATTGCCCAGTACTTCTACAGGTCAGACCCATGGTTTACAAGTTGAGCACCCAATATGAGAATATGAGAAATGCAACTAGTAGACCTTTTGCAGTTTTTCCCTGACAAAAGCCTAGTTTGCTGGGAAAAGTTTCTTGTGTAGACGTAGCCATAGAGAGTAACAAGACAACATTCTACAAATACATTAGAAGCAAGAGGAAGATCAAGGACAGTGTATGTCTATTACTCAACATGGAGACAAAGACAATAATAGAAAATGTGGAAAACGCAGTGGTGCTAAATTACTTTTTTTTTTTTTTTTTTTCCAGTTTTCATCAAAAAGGTTCGTAGTGAGTGGATATCTAACAAGCTTACTCCTTCATGCTGCCTGGGTTGAGAAGGGACGGAGAGGCAACTGAAAGCACAAGAAAGACAAGTTCCTTGCGCTACTCCACAGGGCCTGACCCCAACCTGGGCCACCCTGTCACCTTTTTTGCTCCCTAATCCTCATAGTTCTTGAGAGGCAGTTTGGGCCCAAGTCAAACTAAAGAAGCCTCAGAGTTGTTTCAATTTACGCTGGTGGTGGTGGTTTCCAATGGGGCATTACATCACCTAGATCAATGTTTCTTAAGCTATGTTCCACAGAACACTAGTGTTCCTTGAATAACTTGCAGGTGTTCTGCAAGTGTCTGACTCTTTTTTGACAACATACACTAAAGTTTCTTTACAGAGTTACTTCTTCACTGGCATGATACCTAATTAAATTACTTCATTTTGGTTTTGCTGTATATGTTGCTCAGTTTTCAGTTTTGTTTTTGTTTTTGGTCTGACAACTTTTTTTTAAGAAAAATTTCATAGGTGTTCCACATAAAAGTACTGTTTGAAGTTTCATGGTTTCAAAAAGTCTAATACTGACCTAGACAATGTCAAAGAAACCAGTGCTTGTCTGTGCCATTAGGCATATCCCCACTGTGTTAGAGAGGTTACAGAGAGTGATGCAAAGGTAGAAAGGCTGTTGATTAGTAAAACTGAAACATTAAGATTAAATTTGTAGAAATGACATTTATATATAATCTCAATATTTTTACTGTCTCTAACTTTAGCATTATGTGCTGAATAGTACAAATAATCTGGTCATTCAAACCAACACATTTAGAAATTACCTCTTCTCTCCTCTTTGATAGGGCTCCTGAAGTCCAGTCTCACCACTCTCTCTGCATGCAGTGCCCACAATGAGATGTCACACATATTAGGGAATTAATGAAGTGAGACTTTTGATAGGAAACAATACCGTCCTATCTGTTTGCTTGTAAGAACCACATCAACAGAGTGTCTGAGTGTTAACATGCGTCTGCTTTGAATCTCAGACTGGAAAAGTTGGACAAATAAAAACCCACTTGTACATGAAAGTGGCTCAGTGCTGGACAACAAGTGTTCATCCAAGTTGTGTTTTAATGAAGCTGGGTGGGAACAGCAAATTTTGTTATGGTTTTCTCTGATGAATAGTCAAGAATTAAAACTTTTAAAGCTCATCTACCCCATTTCTTACTTCCATTTCTAAGTTTCCAAATATCTGAGAACTACTTGAGGGCTTGTCTACACTACCACCTTCTGTTGAAGGAAGGATGGTAATTAGTGTGTTGGGAGTTTACTAATGAAGTGCTGCCTTGCATAGGCAGCATTTCATTAAGCAAATTCCCCCCTCCTGCCCGCCCCACAGCAACTTCGAAGTTTTAAACTTCAAAGTACCAGCACACATCTAGCTGCGGCTCACCCGCCGGTACTTCGAAGAGCCGGGGCAACTTCAAAGTCCCCTTACTCCTCAAAATTTTGCCCTGGCACTTTAAAGTACCAGCAGATAAGCCACAGCTAGATGCCTGCCAGTACTTTGAAGTTTAAAACTTCAAAGTTGCCACGGGGGTGGGGGGGAGTTGCTTAATGAAGTGCTGCCTATGCACAGCAACACTTCATTAGTAAACTCCCAACACCCTAATTACCGTCCTTCCTTCGAAGGAAGGTGGTAGTGTAGACAAGCTCTGAATGTCTGGCTTCTTTGCTCTGCAGGGAGTTAGGTTGTTTTCTCAAAAAATTACTGAATTCTGGGACAGTGAGTCTCCAAAGATAATATTAAGTCCCTAAGGGTGGTGTATCATATTTTGTACCAGGGAGAATCTGGCAACATTGGAAGTATCAGGTAACAATGATAATTAAGTTCTATGAAAACAATACTTTATTTAACAGTTTAAACTGCTCCTAGTAACCTGTTCTTTTTCTTTTATCGAACATTTAAAAAGTAAAATACATTTTTGCAAGAACTATTTCAGTTTACTTTGTATATAAATACACAGCTACAGCCAAAGTTACTTGGCCTTCCTGTCTAAGGCCCTTCATTCTTTTGGGTGGTACGGAGTGAACAATTGCTGTGCTTAATTTTCCTGAGGAATAATGTCGCCCACTGATCCAAGGTAACAGTGTAAGAACTTCATGAAATTAATCAGGAACTCAAACTGTAAACAGCGGTGTTTATAGTAAAAATGTAATGACCGCTTAAGAGAGTTACCCAGTATACAGTCATATGCCTCAATGTCTATCACTATATTGAACATTTCTGGGAATACTGTACTCATTAGTATGTGGACAATCAAGGTTGTATTGTATTAAACAAGAGTAATTTTCCTTCCTGTCTGACCAATCAATGTATTTATTTTAAAAGATTTTTTTTAAAACAATGTCTGAATTCCCTCAGTTAAACTCCTCTATTTGAGCCTGGAATAAAACTTAGATTATATTTCAAGTTGTTCTAAATTGTACAGATCATTTCCATCAATCTATTAACCCTTTCACATCCAGCACTGAGATTTTCTGGTATAGCATTATTGCTAATAATAGACACATTAAGAAGTACTAAAAAAAGGAGACAGACAAGAAAACAATGAGCTTCAGGGAATTCATAATAACTTTACAATAAGCAGTTCTAAGAGAGATTAGCTTGCTGACGTTCATAACAGCAGGGTGCCTAGTAAAACTGCTAGAAATGCAGCAAGAATAGGTTTGGTGATTTAAGACAAGTAGTACTATTATTTACACAACAGAAGGAAGACATGAGTTTATGTTTCATTAAGCAGCAGTAAGCTTAATAGTGCTAGTATGAGCTATACACAGCACTCTGACTGGAAGAGCTTTTGTATTTTATATTTTGATTGCTTGAGAAACAAACAAATGAGGATACTGTTAAATGTTTGAAGGATTATACACTAGTGCCAAATTCACACAACACAGCTAGATTCACCTATTATTGATTTAGCACATACATGTGTATTCAATGAAGAGAGAAGTTAAATATTTATAATCAGTTATATACTGAATAAACAAATCTGAAACTTACACAGTAAAAAGTAGTTCAAAACGTACACTAGCAATTGTTAGAAAGAGAGGAAGAAAGAGAAAAATTCATATTGTACACAGTTTGGAAAACTTCAACTTTTCAAACAACTTGGGTTAACATGATCACAATGTTAGCAGTCATAATGGTGAACCTATACAGCCTTTCAGTTATATTTAAAAATATCTCTTTATGAGCAGAATAGTGTTCAATCTAGCATGACAAAGATACATGCGCACTTGATAAGACATCATTCAAACCATACATTTTACTCACTGTAACAATATTTAACTTTTATCTTCCTTTTCTCAACAATACTGTTGATCATTTCGTGTAAAAATTTGTTAAGTGATCTAAAATCCAAGTACTGGGTACTCTCAGTAAAGGTTTTTTTAAAGCAAAAAATAGGATGTAATTTGTTTTCCTTCTGTAGCTCAGAGCTTCAGTACAAAAGCTACTGGTTCATACACATGGCCGGGGATTTCACACTTTGCAATTTACCTACAAGCAAAGAACAAAGGCCAACAGCGATGACAGGGGGACTACAATGAACACATTCAGTGCCCTAAATTTAGGGGTTTCTTTTCTAGATGTGGAAAAATTTCCATTGATTTTAATGGATGTAACACAGATCCCTGTGCAAGGAACTGCCAGAAATGTTCCTTTTGTCTGCCAAGAAAACATAAGACTGAAGCCTAAAGATAGGAATCAGGCATTTTTTCCACAGCTGACTGGTCAATTTCAGAGGTCAACCAGTGAGCATGATATATGCTAGCCATCTTCTCATCACTCTTCTAGTCTTGATGAGGAAGGTAGAGGCAAATGACTTGTATTATGCTCTGCTGATTTACCTCAGTCCTTACAATTAACAGAATTAGTCCAAACTGGCTATGCAGGACATTAAAAATCAAAACATCTCCCATGTGTGGAGTATAATGTTACAAAGTAGTTTTTAAATTGCTTGTGCCAAAACATTTTCTTGTAACCAGTATATCGGTTCAAACAAGCAAATGTTTTGCACAGGCAAGCCTTTTACTCTGTTGGTTTTGGCTAAGGCCACAGTTACAAGAGGAAATAAAAATTACATTACTCAGGAAGGAAGCTAATGAGTCTTCCCTCCCCCAAATGCCATTAGATACTTCCTGAATGAAGGAGAAGCACATTAATATAAAGAAAGATGGTACATAAGAAACCAAAAAACAGATCCTGTTCTCTGATTAAAACTACATAAACATAGTTATTTGAGATGAGAAAAGCATGTTATGTCAGCTAGTCTAATGTAACACAGCTCCCTACAATATTCATGAAGGCTTTGTCCATTGTAGTAATAAAATGACTCAAGCACTGACGCTTTCCTCACTTCCTCTGGGGGATTACTCCAAGTATAATACATCTACTTGTTATGAGTTTTTCATAATATTTAGCTTTAAGTTTCCTCTTTTCATTTTCTTCATTACTTCTCATTTGAGCTAAATAATGCTTAATAGAGGCCCATCCTCTTTGGGAAAACCCAAAAACTTCAAAAATAACCCAAAGTTTCAAAATAGGGTTACGAAATAATCTTGGCATGCCCTTAACATCCACCACTGTACAACTTTAAAAAATGAATTTGCACTTTTAGTGCTATCACTCAAATATTTTAATAGCTAGAGAGAGAGAGAGAGAGAGAGAGAGAGAGATACATATATAGTTTATATAACATAAATAATTTAATAATTAATTCAAAATCAGCTAGCATTTTGCACATAGCTAATTTGTATAACCTCATACTTCCTAAGTCTGATTTTCAGCCTCCCCATTGTCCTCTCCTTACTATGTTTTTTATACCAACTCTTTCCACCCAATCTAAATTCAGGATCTCATCCTGTAAAGACCTGGAAGCAATTTTTAAAGCCAAAGGAATTACTAACATTAAAGTCACTCTCTCACTTACATCTTCCCAGGATCAGTCTTCTACATTTTGAGCTCTCTATAGCACAGTCTATTTGTCTTTCACTAGTGCTCTGATCTGACAAATATATGCACATTTATAATTTCACTAACATGAGTAAGCTTACTGACTACTCAGATGAGACTACTCTTCTGAGTAGAGTTATGTGCTTCAGAAGATATTTTCAGAATCAGGACCTATTTATTGTACAGCATCTAGGACCACCTGGATCTACTCATAACTGAGGCCAATCATATGATAAGTATTTTCTTATTCAGACTTTTCTGAAAGACCATGGATTACATCTCATTTCTTTTCTCTTGCTCGTTATTTGGTTTTCCTATAGCATCTTGCTTTCCTCTTTAACATGTAAATCTCCTCACCCTCCACATCTCAACTCCTTCTCATTCTCTGTTCCATTCTTCTGTTCTCTTGCTGCTCATCTATCTCCTCCCTATTCAGATTAGCTTCCTAGAACTAGTTTGAAACTAAAAAGCTTAATCAAACATTAGGTCTATGTCTAGATTGCAGGCTTCTGTTGGGAGCCTGGAGGTCTCCCAACAGAAGTCTGCCACTCCAGGAGCCTTCTGCCAACATCCCAGTCATCCTTGTTCTACAAGAAAGAAGAGACATGTTGGCAGAGGGGGTTTTCCCAACATTTGGCCCCATATACAGAACTGTTGGCAGGAGAGATGCTGATGTGTTGCACAATTTGTGTGTTTTTTGCCAACAGACCTCTTCAATCTAGACATAGCCTAGGGATGTCTTCCTCTTCCGAATCATCTTCTTACTTGTTTCAAAAGGGGAGAAATGCTCCCTTCTCTTTGTTATTGATGCTTTCTGCAAGCATTGTACCAAGCAGCTGGTAGTTCTCAGAAGAAGGAAAAAAGAAGTTAAAGGAAGAGGGGCCTGCTATTCAGCACAGCGTCCTACTCGTACTTCGGTGTTCTTTTGCCACTCCTTTCATAGTTAAGGGGCTTACTCAGAAATAATTCGCAATGTTTGCTTTAGTTTTACTTGTAAATTATAGCTCAGAAACTTAAAAAAAAATAGGAAAAGTAAGATTTTGTTTAATTTACACAATATGAAATGCAGAACTATTTTTATTAGTGTTACAATATCACATAGGATCTTTCCATAATCACAGAAAAAGATTTCTAGAGTGTGTTTCATTCTGGCATATCACCATTTCTAAAGTAGGCGAGGCACATGGTTTTTAGTCTCATAAGGAAAGTAAGACATGGTGACACGTGCTGTGTGTCTTACTTCTTAATTATAATGCTTTGATTATTAAGGAGAAATCACACTGTGTTTGTACTGTCTTTAAACAACATCAATTCATCATTTAATGTTGAGTGATCAAACGCCTATGCTCCTCATTCCAGCAAAGCAATCCATTACACCTGCTAATATGAAATACAGAAAAGCAGTGGCGAGATAAACAAACTGTTAGCTCTTCAGATTTGTCATTCAGTACAAGGCCTTGCCTCCACAGTGGGGTGACGCATTCTGTTGGCGTGTTTCTAAAGTGCAGTAACATGTTGCACTTTAATTGGTGTGCGTAGATCATGGGTCAGCACCCAGCATGCGTGACGAGAGAGGTAGGTGAGCTGGTTTTCATCCACATGTGAGGCAGGAGCTCAGCCCCGTCTCTCCCACCCCATGCAGCTGGGAGCTTGTGGATTAACAAAAGACCAGCTAATGCTACCAACCACCACCTAAACAGCAAAGCTTTGAATCTTTATTTATTTATTTATTAATAAAGCTGTTGTAAGGAGGACTATTAGTGACTTTAAAAAATTATTACAGGCACTTGGACCATACACAGAGGTCAAAAGGTCAAATTTCAGCTCTCCGCTTTGGAAAGGTTGTTGCTGGTATGAACTAAATCAGTAGTTCTCAAACTGTGGCTCAGGACTCTAAAGTGGGTTGTAATCTTGTTTTAATGCAGTCACCAGGCATTAAACTTGTTAGGTTCCAGGGCAAAACTCCAAGCCCACTGCCTGGGGCCTAAGCTCTTGGTGGTGGAGTTCAGGTTACAGTCTCCCTATGAGGAGTGGAAGATCTTGGGCTTTGAAACCGCCTCCTGCCACCAAGGGAGATGAGGATCAGAGGGGCTCTGGTTTCAGTCACCCCTTCCTGAGGCTATGAAGTAATTTTTGTTGTCAGAAGGGGATCGTAGTGCAAGGAAGTCTGAGAACCCCTGCACTAGACATTGCTTAGAGCACTTTAACATACTACTGTTTCAAACAGCTCTATATTAATGCACACCAGCAGGTCTACATAGACCAATTAGTGAGCCACACAGAGTGCACTTTGGAAATCACACCCCCTAGACTGCATTATCCCTCCATGTAGACAAGCCCCAAAATACAGCTCTTCTTCACAACCCAAACAAAAAGCCTTTGGCTACAAATGATTGTGGTGTTTTGAACAATAAAACAAGCTTAAATTATTAAAGAGAATTCTTTCACTAAATGGAAAGACAAGTTTGGACTGAGGCCAAGCCTACTAGTCAGTTTAAACCAGATTTTGTTTACAATGACCCTGACTAAGTGGGAGCATTTCAAACTAAAATGCTTTCAGATATAGCAGTGCGAATGGAATGTGACCCTCAATGAACCAGTCTTCACCAAAATAAAATTTACATAAAAGAGGTATAGTAAATTCTTTCACTTATCTGACTCTGTCCAAATTCTTAAATTAAAAGAATTGACTCTTGAATTATAATAATTGGTTAATTCTCCAAAACTTAGAATATTTGCTATAGTTTTTCTGCAATACTGGTACCTAGGAATTAATAGTACTTTAGAAGTATTAACACCAATTTTTCAAAAGTGGCCAATTGAATTATGCTTGAAGCACTCATATTTCATGCAGAATCGTACAATTTGCCTGTCTGGGGGGTGGAAATATCTGTTTAACCTACTAATTTCACTTTTACATAATGGGCACATTGCTTGTCATTAATCATTTGCAATATTAACTACCCTCTATAATTGAATAACTTCTCACATACACTTCCGTACACTTAATACATCTGTAACATTACATACCTGCATATTACTGTAATATACTTGCAAACCATTACTATGAAAAACTAATACCTCTCTTGGTTATTTCTCTTTGGCAACCATGTCCTAAATTATAAAATAACCTTTGCTAATCACAATAGATCTGGCTATTTTTTCTTAGTTAGAAAAAGAAATGTGAATTTACCAAAATTAAATGCTGATAAAGGTCCTTCCTTTCAAACACCAAAATAAATAAATCAATACATAAAAATCTTTATCAAAACAAAAAAGCAGTCAAGTAGCACTTTAAAGACTAGCAAAATAATTTATTAGGTGAGCTTTGGTGGAACAGACCCACTTCTTCAGATCATAGCCATACCAAAACAGACTCAATATTTAAGGCGCAGAGAACCCAAAACAGTAATCAAGGAGGACAAATCAGAAAAAAATGATCAAGGTGAGCAAATCAGAGAGTAGAGGGGTAGAAGGGCAGGGGAAGGTCAAGAATTAGATTAAACCAAGTATGCAAACGAGTCCCTATAGTGACTCAGAGAATTCCCATCCCGGTTCAAACCCCGCGTTAATGTGCCAAATTTGAATATAAAAGACAGCTCAGCTGTCTCCCTTTGAATAGTGGTGTGAAAATTTTGCTTCAGTAACAGGCACACTCTTAAGTCATTAACAGAATGGCCCACTCCATTAAAATGTTGACTACGTGGTTTGTGGATCTGGAGTGTTTCTATGTCTGTTTTGTGCCCATTAACTCTTTGTCTAAGGGAGTTAGAAGTCTGTCCAACGTACAAAGCATCTGGGCATTGTTGGCACATGATGGCATATATGCTGTTAGCTGAGGAACATGAGATTGTGCCCGTGATTCTGTGAATAACCTGGTTAGGTCCAGTGATGCTGTCTTTTATATTCAAATTCCGCACATTAACAGGTGGTTTGAACCGGGATGGAAATTTTCTGAGTCACTATAGGGGCCCTTTACTACTCCTCGTCCTCAAAATTTTGAGGAGTAAAGGGACTTCCAAGTTGCCCAGGCACTTTGAAGTACTGGCAGGTTAGCCGCAGCAACATGGGAGTCAGCACTTTGAAGTTTAACACTTAGAAGTTGCTGCGGGGGAGAATTAGCTTACTGAAGTGCTGCATATGCACTGCAGCACTTCATTAATAATCTCCCGACATCCTACTTACCATGCTCCCTTTGAAGTAGGGAGCTAGTGTAGACACAGCCCTGGTGGTGTACATTCTTAATAGGTGTTGGAATTTTAAAAGGAATATAAAAACTGTGTTTGTTTGAAAGACATTTATCTGAAGACTTTATTCTTGGTTCGAATAACATCCCCTCACTAGTAACAACTCAAAACACTGTTGTCAGCTGGATAGATTGACATCTGTGGTCAGAAACTGTAAGAACCTTCCACCCTGAAGTGTTCTCCTTTAGAATCAATCATGAATGGTGATTCACACTGTGCAGGTATTTACCTATGGATACTGTAAATCCTGCAGAGGCATCACCAGATTCTTGTTAAAGAGCATGTGTGAAAGCCTAATGAGAAAAGCCTGCCATAAAGAATGATCTTAAAGGTCTACAATGAACATGTAAAAAGATGAGACAAAGAGAATTTTACAAAATTCCAATTTTTGTTAACTACCATCAGAGCACAGCTTGATATTCTCTGTCATCTTCTGGCAGAACTATTCAGTTAACTTGAAACTCAACTGATACTCACAGAAAAATTAACTGTTATGTATCACTTAATTTATTAAAAACATATAGAATTCAAATTATCCTTAGGTTTCACTTGTTTCCAAGGGTGCAAATCAAAATACAGAACTGGTGATAGAAAGCCCACTCAGAGGAAGACAGCTATAACCTTCTGTGCCAGAATGGAAGATGCAGCAAAGATGAGGGTGTGGCAATTGTAGCTAGGTGAGTTGACTCAATTCATACCTAACACACCCTAAAGTGGTCAAGTTCATATGAAGTTCTGACCACACTTTAAAGTTGCTCACACTTCAAAGTTGTTCTCCTATTGCAGAATCCCCAGTGAGGATGTCATACAAATAAACCTTTTCTGCTCCCTGACACTCATGCTCCCCAGAGGCTGATGTGCATATATGGATAAAGGGTGCAATTTGGTATATTATTTCATTAGGTGAGGTACGTAAAGCTCATACATGACGGGACTCTCCTGATGGACAGGTTAATTAAATATTTAAATGAGTCCCTGAATAAGGAGGTGCGTGAACCTCCTGTGCACAGATCCCAGGACCTGAACCAGAACCCTGCTGCGACCCCAAGACAGGAGAGTGCCACCCCGGTACGCTCTGGTCCCTGCTAAGGCCCCCTGGAAGGAAGTGGCTGGCAGAGACAACGAGACCAGGACAAGGGTTAGAGTTAAAACAAAGTTACTAAGATTTTTATTTGAGGAACACCATCAAATTTAAACAGTATCAACTCTAAATAGCTGACTTATAAACTTACACTAAACATTGTTTCCTTGTTGTCTTCTGCTAAATGGACTGAACTTTATTTAACCAGAAGGTAAAAAATCAATGTAGGAGAGGTTAGTTAATGCAGGTAAGTGGGAATAGGTAAGGGTATGCAAATCCCTTCCGCTTCCTATCAAAAGGGTGGAGTGAAGTTGCTAGCTTCACTCCTTATCCAGGGGCAGGGTGCTAACCTGCCCCTAATGGTTGGACCCTGGAGCCAGTCAAGGCTGTTCCTCTCTTTGGGAGGCCTTCTGTTACTCCGTTTGTGGCCCAACTACATATGTGATCCCAGGAGGCAGTATGCTCTTTTCTGAGTCACTTCAGGTAAGCGGAGACGGGAGGCAGGGAGGCTTTGCCTACACCTGCGGTAATTTGGAAAGAGGTATTAAAGGAACGAGGTTGAGGGAGGTTGAACCTTCCCGTCTACTTATCAATTACTAACAATATGATCTATTATTAACAACACTAAGTTTTCTTTAAATATACGACAATGCTAACAATAAAGATTATTAATTAAATGTGCTTTCTATGTGTTTTTATACAAATGCAAGAACCCAACCTGGGCTTATAGGCCCGGCCCTGAAGGTCAAGCCCTTGGGTACTGTGCCTCCCCCGCCGAGGAAGCCCACAGTAGGGGTGCGACCCCTACTCCCCCACTGGGGGTCCCGATGTCCCAGGTGGATATGTGTATTAAGAAGCGTGTGTATGGCAAAGAAAGTTTTTTGGTAGTCACAATTGGGTGAATTGAGGTCCAGTCCGGTGTGAAGTCTTATTCAGGTAAGTGGTCACAATGATGGTCCCCAGCACACTCGCAGCGCACAGGCGATGATGTGGCTGTAGGAGCAGCGTCAATGAGATGGTGTTGGTGGGCCTCCGGTTTCCTCACCGGGTACGCAGTACCTGTGGCAGAAGCCACGGGCCAGTTCGCCACCTGGTGAGTATGCCTGAAGGCCCACTTGCCACTCCGAGATGCAAGCGCGGTGCTGGGGCTCAGGGAGGCGCTTGAATGGCAGCGCCGCTTCAGAGCTCAGCTGCCCCTGAGGCGAGCTGCAGCTCCAGTGATTCAGCTCAGCTTCAGCACCACCCAGAGCCAGGTGCTGCAGTGATTTCAGCTCTAGGCGGTGCCCCCTAAAGGGCAGACACCTCTGTGATTTCAGCTCCTCTTCACTCTCTTCGCGAGCTGGCCTAAGGGTCAGTGGACGTTGCCTCGGCAACCGATGCTCCCCTATGCGGCAGCAGCTATTATGATAGCTAGCTCCCAGGGCCACCGAATGGTGGGTGGCACCTGAATTTATAGAACAGATTCATAAATATTCATGACCTGATTACCATACTGAAAGTTCTGAACACCTGTTTTCAAACAGGTCCTCCGGGCTGGGAAGTTTCCAGAAACTGCCCACCTGTGTCCAATCAGGTGCCCGGAATTCAAACCCATGATCATGAATTATTTATGAGTTCAAGTTGCCGGGGAAACCAACTGACACAGAGTGACCGTTGCAGGGGGCTGCTAAATGGCAGCCTATGTATCTTTAGATTCTACCTGGACCTGCACTGATGTTTAATGGCCAAATGTTTGTTTCCCCTGACCCATGGGGACGATAATGCCCGAGGGATAAAAATCCCTGACAATACACTCTATAAAGCCAGAAGTATTCCACATAGATACTAAAACACCATTCTGGTGAAGAGCAATGCAAGAAAGAAGCAGTACCTCATGTCACAATTGCTGTACAAAAATACATCTGCAATAGAAAAGCTTCCTTAATTTGATGAAAGCTAATTAAGTTAACCAAAGATAAACATTTTCTTTGAATGAGTCATATCCTGGAAAGACAACGACCAAAAACTTCAGAAGTGACTAGTGGTTACTATACCTACTTTTCCTGAGCTCTACTTGAGACATCTCAAAATGATCCAGTGCTGAGAGTTCACTCTCTGAAAATCAAGCCTCTTTAACAGATGTCTCCACTTGGGCAATTACAGTTTGAAGCATCAAAAATCACTAGTCATGTTTCATCGTAACACAGAGGTAGCCATGTTAGTCTGTTCTCCAACAACAACAACAAAAACCAGCAGGAATGTAGCAATTTAAAGACTAACAAAATGTTTTATTCAGTGATGAGCTTTTGTGGGACAGACCCACTTCATCAGATCAATTTCATTTCCAATACAGACTGATATTTATAAGTACAGAGGAAAAAAAACTGCAATAAAAACTGACACAGGGGAATGAGGGGTGGGGGGCATGTTAATTGTCCTGCCTGCCAACAATGCCCTGCTACTGTGTTCATTGGACAGACTGGGCAAACCCTTCACCAGAGAAGAAATGGACACAGAGCAGACATCAAGAAACTCAATACACATAAGCCGGTCAGTGAACACTTCAATGGAGTGGGCCATTTTGTTAAAGACCTGAGAACTTGTGCCCTGGAACAAAAAGAATTCAAAAACAGATTAGAGCACAAAGTTTGTGAATTGGAGTTCATATTCAAATTTGACACATTAACTCATGGTATGAACACAGACATCAATCACCTCACACATTATAAGGACTGCTTCCCTTCCTTTGATGCTTGTAATTATCTCAAGCAGGACAATTAACAACCCTCCTCTCCCCCACCGCCCTCATTCAACCGTGTCAGTTTTTATTGCATGTTTTTTTTTGGTCCTCTGTACTTATAAATGTCAGTCTGTATTGGAAATGAGATTGATCTGATGAAGTGGGTATGTCCCACAAAAGCTCATCACAGAATAAATCATTTTGTTAGTCTTTAAAGTGCTACGTTTCTGCTGTTTAGTCATGTTTTAGTATCTTGATTGTCAACTTTTACCAAGTTATGTAGGTTAGAAAATGCACTTTATTTCTGCTTCTATATATTTTATATAACAGCCCAAAGAAAGATATTGTTTGTGTGCATAGAGACGTGCTAGCGAAGACAACGCTAATACACATATTGTAAAATATTATAATCCTAATAAGACAATATAAAGCATGATTGCAGAAAGTTCTATTTTCAATGCACATACATACACTTACATATTTATATAGCATTCTTTGCAGATACACATACATACACACAGCAACATTGTGTAATAAAGGATACATCTCCTATTTTATTGTGCACCATCTTGACAATTCTTTCATTTCTGCAGGGAAGATGAATGTCTATACACCTTGTTTTAAACGTATTGATAAAAATCTACCATAGGACTAACTCCAGATTTGAAAATATGTTAACTGTATTGTACAGAATTACAGTATTCTTTTTTATACAACTAATAAAGCAAGCGGACAAAAATAATTTACCAGATATTAGTAGGAAACTGGAAGAGGCCCTATTTATATCTGTTTCTGGAGCAGGTGCTTTTGAAGGTTCAGAAACCATAAAAACATTTATAATATGGGCCTTGGGTCACCTATTCAAGAGTACAAGTTAACCTGGAATAGGTTCTAGAAGAATAGTTGGAGAATGCACCAGCAAAAGCAGTGACCCAGAGTGCCTTTAAGACAATTACTGTACCTTTTCATGATTTCTCAGACTGTAAGAAGGAACTAAACCAGGCCTGAAAATTAAGAAGGGACTATTTCCTTGATGAGGAAAATGGTTACAAGGACTTGCTTACTTTTGACTGATTTTCTAGAAAAGGTAGAGCTTCCTCAACCAGCTAGCTATCCGTAGAGGCTGAATCTTGACAGAGTCATTTGTGCTGCATAAAATGTTGAGATATAAGAAGGACTACTACAGATAATGGAAAACTATGGACCTACTAAGTCTCATTAAATTACACAGAAAATAAAACTGAGAGTCAGAATAGCACTAGAAGGCAACATGTTTTACAATCAGTCAACTGCTCACAGATTCTACTTGTCTTCTCACCAAACCAAACTGTCACCAGAAAGTATAAGAAAAATTAAATACACTTGAGAAAAAAAAAACAATTTTTGTTCAGTAATAACCCAAAAGGCAAAAAGCTGGCCATCAGGAAAATCATGCCTGTTAAAATATGAGCTAAGAGCCTGAACAAACTTTATATGAATTCACCTCAGGCAAGATGACCTTGTACCAATTTATGTGCAACATATCAGTAAAATACACACGCATGAAAATAAAGTGAGCTCTGTACAATGACTCCAACTGGTATCAGAAGACCTCTTGAATACAGCATCCTTCATGTGATACCACTTTTTGTAAGATAAAGCAGGAATGAAAGGGTCAATGCTGATAGAAAAACACAGTATTTCAGAGCTTCCCTGTACACCTGAACTAAAGTTCTCACAATGGAAGAATGCTCATGTGAGTAGAAATACAATGAATAGATAAATAAAGAAGTATAAAAAGAACCTTTGTTGGCCTCATAAAATAATGCTGGGAAAAATTGTACAAGTCTGATGTTCTGAATCTAAGCTAAAAGCCTGTGTTAAGACTCTTGATTTTATAAGGGCACTTCCACATTATTTCCTAAAGAATCCATTTTTTATTTTGTCATAGAGACCCTCTAAAAACTTTAATTACTTAAAAGCATGAAAACAACCAAGTGTGAGGATGTGAAAAGGTCCAGGGAAGTTTGGCATCTGACTGCACTGGCAAGGAATTAGCATCTTAATCTTCCAGGTCCATTAGATTTAATTGCAAGAACACTTCCTTTTTTTCCCTTCCTCTTTTTCTGTCCATTTTTGCTTCCACAAGCTGGCCAAAGAAGGAGGTGTGAAATTCCACTAGTCTGTAATTTTTAAAACTTCAAAGGTATTAAAATTCAGCATACGGACACAGCGTACCTATGATTCTAAACCCATCACAGACGGTATTGTATGACAAACGTCATGAGGACTGAAAGAAAAAAATAGAGAATATTTATCTTCCCTAATTTGGTACATTGATTTAACATGATTTAAATATATTCCACCTTCATCTACCTGACTTGCTTAGAATTGAATAATAATAAAGGGATGTGGTATGAGCAGGCAAGGGTTCTATAAGTCTTGCCCATTTGAGGTAGCTTATCTGCTATCTAGGTTAACAACCCAGGACACAATAGTCTGGATGGTGGAAAAGCAATTTAAAGATGTAATATTATCCACTCCCAACATGCCCAACAAAGCTGTCTCAGTTATTTTATATAATACTTCAATTCTTGTTCCAATATTTCTGACAAAAGGAGAGGTAGAAGAACGTCCATTGAAAAAAATTTCATGACCTCAGCCAAAGAGCTAAATATTAACATTCCTGTTAAAAATCACCAATTGAATTAACAGTCTCACTTCTTAGAGTTCAACTTCAAATCACTCAGATTAATTGAAAATGATGTTACACTGATCTAAAAAGAAAAAAAATACTTACTGAAAGTTTAGTCAATATATCAGATTCAGAGTGCCATGAGAACAAAACAGAATAGACAAAATGGGCCAGTTCCAATCTCCAGTGAAGAAGAGGAATGGGAACTAATAGCTGACAAGAATTTGCCTGCAGGAGCTGAGAGTAACCAAAAGTATTATAAAACAAAAAACACTGTAAATTATATAGTTACTATTTACTTTTCATTTACAGTGCACTTTACCATCCTGCATGAAGTAATGTCAGTTACAAAATGTCAGTTACAAAATGTAGCTCCATTCATGGCTGTACCTTTCCCATGAGGACACATAAAACTTAACTTTTTAACAGAATTTTAAGCTTGTTTGAAATTCCAAAACATAAAAATATTTTAGAATATAAATGAAGCAACTTAGCTGATATTTTAACTTCATGATTAATCTAGAATATATGTATTTGCACTTGTGCAAAGTGACTGTATTGTCGTAAATCAGAATGACACTATTTATAACAACATTTTTTAGGATTACAGGAAGTACCAGGAAGAAGAAAATCAAGATGTTTAGACCTCTATCAATATCATTTTCCTCCTTATCTAGGCCCCACATTGGCAAAACCCTTTATCACAAACTTAATTCTAACCATGTGCTTTACTGCTTTGCTAAATAAGGATGAAGTTGAACACTTGCAACAACATATGCAACACTTGGACAATGGAAGTAAGACATGTTGTGGGTTTTTAAAGACAATTTACAAATGTTCTTTCATTAGAGTAGTTTCACCAGGTGTCCCATATTCAGCTGAGGGAAATATGGTCACCCAAGGCTACATCTCTCAGATAAACACCTAAAATGAAGGTTCTTCATTAGTTGGGCTAGATTCTAAAATACTGACTATAGCAACCTACACATCTTAAGTGATTCACTAGTAGTTGAACAGAAGCAATTTCAAAATCTGAGCTAAGTTTATCATTGCTCTTTAGCATAGGGTATTTCTGTTTAAAAGCTCTTCTGTTCAACTGGAGTAGCTGACAATATTTAATCTCAGCTGTTGTGGGGGAGAATAAAAAAGATTAGAAGAGTTATGTGATAGTAATAATAATCTTATCAATTTGTTTCCAAGCCAATAAATAATTCAAAATAACTGATCAAACTTGTATGCAATTACACTCTTCCAATCTACCTGCCATATCAAAAATCAAACAGACAACATTAAACAAGAAGTCGTAGGTGTGGACTTTACTTTAAAAGCTCTTGGTAGCCTGTCATCTTTGCCCAGTGATGAAACTTACCAGCTTATCTTCACCATGTCAGAAATTATTTACACTTTTTATCTCCTCAATGAGGTGGATGAAACTAGACTCAGCCACTCTAACAGGTAATCTGCAGACAACCAAATGAACAATAGACACAAGATCACTTAACCTCCTGGGCCTCAGTTTACGACATATATAATGGGGGTAATAATCCTTATTTAGTTCTTTAGTATTGTTACATTTGTAAAATGTTTTAACCTCCTAAATTAGTGAAAATACTGTGATTATTTTTTTTCATTGCCGCAACTACTCTGAGGATGGGATTCCCTGGCCCAGCAGAGCCTCACAGACTAGCATCTTTTTTCTTTAAGTTTCCAGCTTCAGAAATGATCTAATGCTTTGGATTTCTTGATGCCAAATAACAGTTTTCAACCAATACTGATACTAGAGATAGCTGTAAATAAAAACTACTAGGGATGTTATCCTGATTAACAGATTTTTTCATGCAAGTCATCTCTTGATTAAAGATCAAAGGTTCCTTTCTAAAGAACCTATCAGGATAACAAACTGATGTGTTAGTGAAGCAAGCATTCTTAAAGGGGTGCATGAACCCAAACAGTGTAGTATTTTCCTCTGCGTGCAATGTCTCACAAAGAAAATGGAGTTTAGTCAGTCTGCGAAACCATAGCACAGTTCAGAAACGGATTACACTCTGAACTACACCCAAAGAATTAATGTAAGCTTTCACAGTTGTAAATCCACATGACAAGTTATGAAAAAGAAAACTTGATGAACCAACAATCCAAAGATGAAGAGTGAAAGGCCATTTAAAGGGGTGTGGCCAAGATAGCCAAGTTTTATGTACCATTTTACAGACTGCCCCCCAGCTATTCACAAAGTTTTGAAGATGTTCTTATTGAACTGCCAGCAGAATTTGGACCAGTACAAGCTCTTCCATATTTCTTCTCAGAAAAGCAAAGCTTCTGTCTCTGAAAGTCCTAATATAGCAAACACAAGCTTTCAAGCTACACAGAGCTCTTCTTCAGGTCAGATAAAGACCTCAAGAAGCACTCTGTGTAACTCAAAAGCTTCTCTTTTCCACCAACAGAAGATAGTTCAATAAAAGATATTACCTCATTCACCTCATCTTGCTAACATTCTGGGACTGACACAGACACAATGACACTGCAAAATATATCTTTGGCTATCCTGAATAAGCACAAATTAATATAAAGCTCAACTGATGTGACACATATAAATGGTTCTTAACCAAACATCTAATAAAATGAAAGGTATTTAGTCCTACACCAGTTTCTATAAACTGATGTGCAGCACCAATGTACTGTTCAAAAAGGAGATAATAGTTTTTGTTGTTGTGCCCATGTCTGAATTCTTTTATTTGCAAGACCAAAGACTGACCTAATGACTGCTGAATAAAACAGCTCCTGTCCATCATTTCTAGCCTCAAAATAACAAAAGAAAGTGTTGTCATGGAAACCAGTCTATCCCCAAGGGACACTGCGTTTTGCTAGCTCCAAATTATTCTTGTATCCATATTTTCCTGAATAACTGAAACTTAAAGACTTTGCCACATGTCTCATTTAGTGTAGTCATTCTTCCAAATAACTTGGTTTTATTTTTGGCCAAAATACTGTCCCAGAATGAGGCATGCAATATTCAAAAAGATTATATTTGAAATATATATTTTGCTAATTTTTAAGTTTTTATTATCTGCAAGAAAACAGTAAAATGTATCACAGATTTATTGTACAAAAAATAAAGCCAAAGTCACAATCAAACATCTCATCATTCTTTTTTTCTTTTTTGCATGAATGTTGCTGTTAGTGCTGGGATCATGGTAAAGGTTCTCTTTCAACTTCAAGAGGATATAATATTCTTCATATTGAATCCTAATTGTTTGAGTATTTACTGTACATTAGTAAATGTTTGCTGCAGATTCTAAAATCTTTTTAGACATGTAAAAACAAACAACATTCCCACCCCGATATCTTTAACAGTAGCAATATTTTCATAAAACAAGTTGCCTCTACGTGGATGTTACTACACCTAAAAATTGCATTTTATTAACAAATCAGAATAATTATGATTATGATCATTTCATTTCACTGTAGCCCTACATCGGGTAATCCACAAGTACACAGAAAAACATGGTCTTTGTATGGCTTCCAATTTAATTTAAAATACAGGTTGAACCTGTCTTGTCTGGGACTGCTGGGACCTGATTAGTGCCGGACCAGAGAATTTGCCAGATTGTGAGAGGTCACTATTGTCTAGCACATTACCAACACTTCCACTGCTAACTTGGCTCTTAGAGGGCATTTTGGGGTAAATTACAGCTAAATAACAGCACAGAACACTGAGAGCCAGGACTGGTGGCTGTAAACAAACTTTATGGGTCCACAGGAAAATTGGCCACACCCATGATAAGTGGTTGTCCGGCAAACTAAAATCATGCTGGATTATGGATGTTGCCATACAAGAGAATTCCAGATTAGAGCAGTTCAACCTGTAGAATATAAATAAGCAATGAACTCTACTAGTGGAGGGAAAATAAGAGTAAAAAAATCAACTGGCTCCATCATTTAGCTATGTGCAAAACCAGGTGGTTCAGCTTCATCTTGGAAAAGAGACACCCATTTTCAGCTTTGTCTTACCTCAGACATCTGATGCTCTATGCAGCATTATGGAATACATGAAAAAAAATCACACTGACAAATCTCAGGGAACATTCCAGATTTTAATAAATGTGCTCCAAAGTGGTGGTAAGTGAGAAATAAGGATCACAATAAGCAAAAAGCACATAGCATTCTCCCTGATTACTCAGATCAATCAGTTCTTCAGCCCTTATATAGATTGTACCGATCACAACCCATCTTCCATTCTTCTTGTACCCTGCCCTTTCTTCTCCATGTACGGTCATGTCTTTTTACATGAATTTTTTCCAATCTCTTTGGACATCACCTGAGCAGTCATTTCAGTTCCCATGGGTACCACTCAGCAACAGCTGCAATCCATCAACTGTCAGTGAGACTCACTATATGTCCAGCCTATCCCATTTTACACTTTGCTGTCTGATCACTTGAATGGGGAGTGAAGATTGAAATTCCCAGAATTCTTTTTTCCTTCGCCCTCTCCATGACATACAGTTGCTGCTCCTCTGTCTTCATCAGCACCCATGTTTCACTGCCATACAACAATGCTGCCAGTACTGTTATAGCCTTGTTTATTTTCTTCCTGAAGGACATCCTTGATAGAACTGAATGCATATCCATCTGCTTTCTGTCTTCACAAGATTTCACCTTCCTGATTATGGCACATGTTAATTTCTGGGCCCAAATAGACACTGCTCAGCTTCTTCTATTTGTTTTCCCTTGATTGTTACTTGGGCTTTTGCCAAGATATCAAACTATATAAATTACAATATTATATAAATATCAACTATATTGATAATTTTGTATTTGCAAAAAAATGCTATTTCATTTGACTTTCAATTAGAATCAGAAAACACTTTATTAAAAAGGCCAGACCACACCAACAACATTGGCTGCCTCCTCAGAAGCTGTTAACCAAACAAAATGGACAAAACTGTAAGAACAAGAATTGACTCAAAGGTGTAATACAAGTAGGTCAGCACTGAACACCAAGCAAACAATCCTGGATAACTCCAGTTGGTTCTTATATTGGCTCTACGTTGCCCAAAAGAATACCTCCTGGATTCATCAATGAGAGTAAGGAACATGACCCCCCCTCAGTTGCAGAGAGCCTCCCGGTAATAACTGAGCTTCCTCCTCTTGGACTTGCCTTTGAACCAATTTGACCAAAGCTGGAGGAAGTTCACAAGGAGGTATCTTGGCTTAACGGGGCTTCAGATGGGATGACAATAAATAAAAAGGATGGGTCAAATATACAGCCAAAATCTATGACCCTGTTTTTACAAGGAATTTTTGCTGACATAGCAATATCAGTTGGGGTGTGATTTTTTGCACCATATCTACACTGGCAAAAGCACCACCATGGAAACAAAGTATTTTTTTTCTGGAAGACATAGCTTATATCACTTATTCAATCAATATCAACTATGCCAGCATAAATACTTTTTTGCTACATTAACTACTTCTACGCTAGAATAGTTTCCCAGTATTACGGATGCTTTAGAAGTGGTGGAAGAAGGTTTAAAACAAGCCACACTGGAAATATGTCAATTCCAGGGTGTCCCTCTTGATGCAGAAGGGCAGATATTTGGGAGTCCATGAATCATGCCAAGTACATATCTGTATTCATGGCTCTGTGAAGGAGCCACCCATTTATAATCCTGGCAGGCCAAGAAACAACTGGGAAAGGTGCTGAACTGAGAGTCATGGAGAGCGAAGTTTTTAATTTATCCACAGGATATATTTATTTTTATAATGATTTGCAGATTATCTGGAAGCTTTTCCACACTGCTCCACTCACATGCATTAATAACAACCTAGAGAGAGGGATTAGCCTGAAGGGTGAGAAGACAGTTCACTTTTCATGACCATTCACTGTTTGGCCTCTCTTCTGAGAGTGATAAAAACGTCAACTAATATAACTGAGACTACAGTTTTTTAATGTCGATTATATGTTAATTCGATAACAGTATCAAATCACTAACTTACTTCACACAGATCACTGACCGACCAACTTTCACCAACCATTTCCCATTTCTAACAACATGAGCTGTATTTGAACTAGTGACCAGATTAAAAGCTCCATATCTGATTAACAAGTTTACTCTTGTATCTTAGAAAGCATATTTCTTTTTGTTTTAAATAATCTGCATGTGGCTGGCCTAATGGCATTTAGTGTTGTGTATCTTTGTCAGAAACCTAAACTAAATTTCCAGTTGTGGAGTATCAACCTGGAACAGCAGAGGGTGGGAATAATGTGGAGGCGGTGTCTTCCACCATTAGCAATCATCTCCAACCAAATTAAATGAGCTCTATGAAGGGCTACAATGGCATACTGTTGAGTCCTCATGGATGATGGCTCATTTTTATGAGTCTTTAGAATACAAGTGATGCTTAGAATTTTAGTAAGAAGCAACTTCTAAGCTAAAAAGAAAATCAGCGGTCTACAGGAGCACATTGCTAATTATGTTTGAGGACTTATGGATGGTGCTCCATCTACACAGAGATTTTCTATAAAACCCTTTTTCAAATAACTAAAATTATCATAATAAAAAACTACAATGATAGTGTTCTGTTCCAAAATCTTCTGCCTTTTTACAGATATTATCTAGGGAAACGCAAAGTGATTTTAAAAATGTTGTGGTGTATGTTGACATACAAGCTCTTATTTGTTTTTTAGATAGAGTTTTGATGTATTTTGGTGCCCTCTGAGGAAATGGACAGAAATGCAATTAACTACAGTAAAATATGAAAGTCTTAAACACCTAGAGCTGTGTAAATAATTGAATTTTCAGTTTGCTGGCAAGTCCAAAAGATCACTTCGGGTCAGCCCAAAACCCCTTTAAATGTTTTGATAAACTGAGAAGTCAGAAAAAATAATTTTAGTTCACATCAAAATAAAACATAACATTTTGATATGGGGCATTTTAACCATTTTTTAAAGAAAGGAAGTTTGGAAACAATAGACTAGATTCACAATACAGAGAAGAATGAAGAGGAGCTAGCGCTCCCCTTAAAACCAGTAGCAAAGCCACTCACTGAGGTGAGGAGACTCAGGTTTAAACTGATGCTCTGGAGCAGAGAGTTGAACTCACCTCTCCTTTGTCCTAGGTGAGTGCTCCAATGGGCTGCTGCCTATTCTCAGCTGCGTCTCCCTCATTCTCTCCTGTTATAGCAGTTCAGCTCTGCATTGATAAAATAGTAATAGGAGCAGGCAGTGGAACGGAGGTGACCTCACTTCCCCGTGAGTGTTCTACCCACCAAGCTATTGAGTCATTCTCTCTGTCTTACTGATCCACCATCACGGTTCTCTGAATGGCACCTGGGTCCCCTTGTTAATCTAAAATACTTAACTTATTCTATTAGCATTACGGTGGATGTCATTTAACACCAATTCCAATATTAACAACTTTCACCTCATAAACAAATGTTGTGGAGATATTGATCCTGTTGCACTGACTTATGCAGGATGCAGCCAAAAAGAACAGAGGGAGGGGTACCATGCAGACTCAGTGCTTTCATCCCTGGCTCCAGCCCTGCAAACAGGGCTTCTCCCCGATAAAGCATTGTTAGTACATTGCCTATTTGTTGCCAATATCCCAGTTCCATTCACACAAAAATTAGTGGAACAGGATCAGTTCTCAAAAAAAAATTGTCTATGACATAAAAGTTGTTAATAATTTCATTGCTATTAAGTGACTGCCTCTGCAATGCCAATACAAAAAGTTAAATATTTTTAAGAGTTACAATATTTTAACAGCCAATTCATTTCAGATACAGAATTCACTTAAGAAATAATTTTGAAACCAAACCAAAAGACAAATATTGGGAGTGTGTCTCCTATGCCATTGCTGCTCCACATAATCAAGGAACAACTAGTTTAACGCCCCTTAATGCAGACATTTCTACAAGATCTATGGCCCTACTGAAATCTAATCTTAGTGATATTATGCACTATAATATGCTCAGTGATTCCTGCAAGGTGCTCAACTCCCATTGAAAGTGAAAAGGAGTTCAGGGTCCCCAGACAGTTGAAAATTGTGCCCAGCACTTTGCAGAATCTAGCTGTACGCCAACAGCGTGAAAAAAGAATTGGAAGTGTCATATGGCTCAGATACTCTTGCTAAGCAGAACCTGAACATTGTTTAATAGGGAAATGGGATCTGTAAAGAGATGGAAAGTAGATAAAATCAATGGTCTCTGGCTTGTTTAGACCAACAGAGATTATTCAGTCTTGTAATACATCATACTTTGAAAAGTAGTGTCACAGATCATATTTCCCAAGTGGTATATATGTTGTGTATATTAAGTGTAATAGCTTCAATTATTTGAAGCCTGAAAAAAAAAAGCCAATGACCTGCTGATCACTTTCATAAAATGTTATTATTTTAGCAGTGTATGTAAGATGCATGAGAAGTTAAGAGAAAGATCCTCCCACATTATTCCTTTTAAAACCATTTTACCCTCACCCAGTGTGAGATGTCTGTCAGCCAGGTGGTTAGTTCCTGCCTTCAAGTAACATCAGCCTTATACAACATCCTAGTGATCTCACCTCAACCACAGACCTCAGGTGTGACATGGGGATGTGCAACAGGAGGCTTATTTTTCCTTATAATGTGAAGGGTAAGCTTTGATTTAATAAAGACAAATAATAATAAATCCTATTTCTTGTAAAGAACTTTTAATTCTTAGGTCTCAAAAGGAGGTCATTATCACTATCCCATTATACATATGGGGAAATTGAGGCACAGAGAGGTGAAGTGTCTTGGCTAAGGCCATCCAGCAAACCAGTGACAGAGCTTTAGAGACAATTCATTACTATTGAGTCCCAGCCCAGTGGTCTATCTACTAGGATACACTGCCTCCCTTATTAGTAACTTCTTTAAAGGGTCTGGTAGGAAATACATGATTAATAAAAAACAACTATAAGGCCAAAATTTAAGAAGTTAAGGTAGGCACCAAAAGCCCAAGCCCACAAACACATCTACCATACGTAACTTCACACATTTGAGTATTTCTAGGTTTACTTGTGTGTGTAAAGTTATGCACTTGTGCAAGCATTTTCAAGGTAGAGTTTCGATTTCTTTCCTGCTTGGCCAAGATGTCCAGTACATACAGCAAAAGAGGACCAGTGTCTAAGTTCCTAGACAGTGGACCTTCATAAACCAACTCTTTAAAACTATTAGCCCTAATAAAACGGAAGAAAACGAATGCATTTAGCATCATATCTATGATGAACCAGATCCTACTGTACCCACTAGAATTCCAACCTTGCAGAGAGAGCCATGTGACCATATTTTCCTTTCAACTACCAAACCAGGGTTTCCAAGAGATCAGAGGCACACCAATATATCGACTATGAAGTGACTATCGGGTTCAGAATCTAATCTTTCATTAAAGAATAAAGTAAGTTCCTGCAGAAGGCCTGGAACAATAGCTCTAAGAAGTGGGGATTAGACCCATTCATCTGAGTAGCTGTTAATTTAGATGCCTTAAGGGTGATGATTTAGAATGGAAAAATGTTTATTGTCTTGTTCCTCTTGCAAAAAGGAGGGGAAATAAAGCTCTGCAAAATTTCCTGTAGTAATGTAACCTTGTCCTTATAGTGGTAAAATGATGGCACTCAGGATATAACAACTACTCCCCCAGAATCAAGAAAGAGCTTAGTTCTAGGTGTCCACTAGATCTCAGAGAACAGGTAAAATCATGTTTTTGAATATCTGCCCAATTGACCTTTAGTGGCATGTCATTCTGGGGAGTCACATGGGCAGAGTTTATTTTACAGCTGAGGATTACATCCCTTTTTAATTTCTTCCCATTCGCACCCTTGGATTAAATCTCTTTGGCTGTTTCTACAGAAATACACAGCCTGAAATATGCTAATCAGGCACATATGCAAATTCCCGATGCCTCATTAGCATAAGGTCTTGTGATTTGGAGTCTGGAAGACACTCTTCTGGACTCCAAAATGGCGTGTAGAAGCACGGCCCCCAGGAGGTCTTCCGGAGACCCCTTCTTCCCAAAAAGACTGTCTTCCAGACTCCAAATCACATGACCTTATGTTAATGAGATGCTGGGAATTTACATACAGGCCTTATTAACATATTTTGGGCCTTCTATTAGCATGCCACTTTTGGAGAAAGTGACGTGTAGTAACAGCCTTTGAGAATCTTAAATTTTCCATGGCTTTGTATAGAGTAAGAGTACAAAATATATTTTCTCTTTTAGGTCTCTTTGTACTTTGTTCAACAATTTCTAATTAGTTCTAAGTTTTACACTATTGTACCAGTCCCCTGGCCAGGAGAAGCAGTAGGAAGCAGTGGCCAGCACATCCCTGCGACGCACTGATTCCCACAGCTCTCCTTGAACCGCGGCCACTGGGAGCTGCAATGGTCGTGTTTCCTGTAGATGGTCAACGCTAGCAAAATGCCCTGCATCCTGTCAGTGGATTACCCTGATTGGCTGCATGGTCCACTGGCCACACATTGCCCACCACTGTTCAACAGTAGCCCCCAGGACATGCTTGTCTATTGCTTCTAACGATGACAATGGATGCTCCAAAAGCTTTGTGCCATCAAGTTCAAAGTCCAGTATACCAGGTAAATTCTGAAATTGAATTAAGCCTTTATGTACTTTGATACAACCAATAAATGAATCAGCCAAAACCAAACATTTATTCCAACAGCTAACCTCTTCTTGCTGGCAGCTTTATTTTTCCACTCAAGTAGTTCAACAGCTGTTTCTGAATAGTTTTAAGCACTAGAGGATTTCTTTTAACATTGTTGGACAACATGGCCTAAATTTAAAGTGACACCAAATTAGAGTTTGTTATCGTAATGATCATGGCAGTGTAAAGTGGTTCAGTGCTATCTAAAGTTTATGTCTTCAGGAATTAAATTTAATTACATCAGGATTCTCCGTGGACAATTTATTCCAAATTTTGAAACTTTGCTGAGGTTCAGACAAAAATAATAAAGAAGTTCAACACTTCAAATTTCTAACTATATTCCTTAAAAATAAGGAACATGTATAGAGACAAAATACCAGAAGGAGAAGCGATTGCAAAAGAAATTAATAGCAAAAATATATGTCAGTGATGTATTTGTTAGAATAAAATATTATAGCAGATACCAGTAATACCGGTGTTTTTAAGCGACTACCATCAATAATCAAACATCACTTTCAGGGATTAATAATTCTGCTGTAAAATTTTGTGCAGGCTAAAAGTGGTTAACACTTGTTTTCTTTGAGAATGAACACAATATGGCATTTGCAAGTAAGCTCCTGTGGGTGCCTTTAACCATGCAAGGCCAGAAAGTGATGCTCCCGCTGCTGTCAACCTAGGCATCAACTCCACAGCTGCTCTAAGGCTGGCACACCCAAAGGGAAAATTAGCTGGTGCTTAGCAACCTGGCAGCCAAGCTCCCAGCCTCCCCTCGACCTTCCCCCCCACAGTGCCTCTTGCCCACCAGCAGCCCTACTGACCAATTTTTCCCCTGCTCCACCAGTTCCTTCCACCTGCTGAAAAACATACCCTCAAGTAAATAAGTCTCTGGACCTTTTTATTCCTTGTTTCTCTATATGCCATCAAACCAGGGGAAGTAGCTGGAATGTGAACAACTATCAGTTATGATACAGACTGAGATAATCTCAGTTCATGTAGGACAGGGGCCTGCAACTGAAATAGTGAGAAGAGCCATATTTTCAAATTCAGTTATAAAACCAATATGTCAAGAGCCGCAACGCATGCGAATATAAGACAGTCCTTAATAAATAACGCCAAACCATTCTTTTTGTAATCCCTATTTTAAGAACAGCTGACACACAATGATTTGTACCACTTAGAAAGTTTAAGTTACTTTCACCCCTGGATTGGGGAGCAAATGAGGACAAGGAAAATGCTGTGCCTGAGGACAGGCTCTTAAGTAGGAAGAAGCAACGTTTGCATCAACCCTCCACGCCTCGCTCCCATTTGCAGGCTGTACTTCCTTCAGCATCCATACCTGCCCCTCATCTCCAGGCTTTACCTGCCTCACCCCTCAGCCCCAAATCCACTCCCCATCTCCAGGCTTAACCCCCTCTCAGCCCAATCCCCCAATACCACATTCCCAGGATTAACCTGCCTCAGACCCAAACCAGCCCCAAGGACTAACCCATCCATGGGGCTGGCTGAGGAGTCTATGCCGGGCGGCCACATGAGCCCAGTGCAAGCAAGGCTGGCGGAGATGTTGTGCTGGTGGGGGTGAGCCACGCCATGCCCACCAGACGGGTGTGGCTGCTCAGGTAGTGGAGCTTCCCTCTTCGGGGACACAGCACGTCTAGCTGCCTCTCCCCACTCACAGAGGGGCTGTCCTAGAACACAGAGGCTGTGCCACCTACAGCCCAGAGCCCCTGGAGCCTTGGCTTGCAGCCCAAAGCCCCTCTCTGAATCCAGCCCTGTGCTGGGGCTGAAGAAAGCAGAACCAGCCCAGCATGGAGCTGCTGGGGAGTGGAGGCTGTGGCAGCTCCATGCACAGCAGCTGTGCGGCTTGGAGGGACAAGGAGCAGGGCAAGTGAGGGGCTCTCTGCAGCTCCCTGCCCTGCCACCACTGAAACAGTGGAACTGAATTTAATTGTTTTAACAGCCAGATTCCTCCCACCCACTGGTGGCTGTTAAACCAATTCAAGTTAGTTCTACTCTTTCAGGAGTGGCAGGACAGGGAGTTGCAAGAGGAGTCAGCAGCAGCAGCACCCAGAGCCACAACTTGCTCTTTAAAGAGCCACATGTTGCCGACCCAATGTGGGCCATCAAGCACTATTCAGGTGGTAATGATGTGTGTTCACTACCAGCTGGGATAAGCAGAGAGCAAGTATGATAATCAGGATGGGGGTAGGATATTATAAGCACCTATAGAAGAAAAAGCCCCAAATACCAGGACTGTCCCTATAAAACTGGAATATCAAGGCTATGTGTACACTAGCACCCCCCTTTTGAAAGGATGTGTGCTAATGAGACACTTTGGGATATGCTAATGAGGCACTGCAATGAATACGCAGCACCTCATTCGCATAATGGTGGCCGCAGCACTTCAAAAGTGCCGCTTTTGATCACATGCGGCTCGTCTACATAGGGTCCGTTTCAAAACGAACCTGCACACTTCGAAATCCCCTTATTCCTATTTGTTTATAGAATTTTGGTTATTTGGTTATAGGAGTAAGGGAATTTCAAAAGGACCCCATGTGGACGAGCCGCACGTTATCGAAAGTGGCACTTTCGAAGTGCCATGGTGGCCATTATGCTAATGAGGCACTGCATATTCATTGCAGTGCCTCATTACCATATTCCAAAGTGTCTCACTAGCATCCCCCTTTTGAAAGGGAGGTGCTAGTGTAGACATAGCCCTGGTCCTCCTACTATCAACCTCTCTCACTTTAAACTGGAAGGGAAATTATCCACCAGGACATCAGTTAAAATATATATTTGAGCTTTGCCTATCGTTAAATATCATTTTTACAGTGAGACACACTGTTAAGGATGTAAATAAAACAACTGCTACTATTAAACAAACCCCAAACAGTGACAACAGTTTGCTTTATGATGCAGGATAATGCAGATCTGCACTGCCATGTTTCCAGATCCACTAAAGCTTTCCACGTAAACAGATTAAAATTCGGCAGCACTGATTTCAAATGATCCTCTCTGCTTAAACAGTCAAAGTCAATTCAGACTCAATCTCCTTGCCTTGCCAGACCCAATCCCAATCTTTGTCCCCACTGCCAGCTTCCAATTCCATTCTCCACCTTTAGGCTCTGCTTGTTCAAGCCCTTCCTCTCAAAACCGAAAGTTCAGCTCTTATCTCTACTGCTTTTGTATCAGATGGCTTCCTGCTTTGCACTGTCTGGATGCCAGCAGGGGTGTCAGTGAGAAAACAGATGAGACAAACTTCCTGCTCTCAGTTCCAGTTCAGCCCAGCTAAAGTTCAGCTTTGCTGCTGCAGCCTTGAGCAGAAGAGAACATGCTCAGTCACTCAGTGGACAAAGTGGCGTGGGCAATCTGAGCAGCAGAATCTGCGAGAAGTTCCAGAAAGATCTCTTAGTTTATGAGGTGCCACCGGACTTCTTGTTTTTACAAATACAGATGAACACAGCTACCCCTCTGATATGTGTGAGAGGCTTGTGTATGCTCACTGAGGACAGGATCTTTAGTGCTTTTAGAGGTTAACTTCTAGCAAGTCTCCACTGAGCGCAGAATGCTAGCATCATACAATACTAGAACTGGAAGGAACCTTTAGAGGTCCCTGCACTCATGGCAGCACCAAGCACCACCTAGACCAGCCCTGACAGATGTCTGTCTACCCAGCTGTTAAGAATCTCCAGTGATACAGATTCCACAACCTCCCTGAGGAATTTATTCCACTGTTTAACCTGACAGTTAAGAAGATTTTCCTAACATCCAAATAAACTTCCCTTGCTGCAGTTTAAGCTCACTGCTTCTTGTCCCACCCTGACATTAAGGAGAAACATTGTTCTTCCACCTCATAACACCATTTTAGGCACTTGAAAGTTGTTAACATGTGTAAAGTGATTTTTTTCAAAGGCTTGTAGCTTGGCCAACGGTAGTCAGATTTGCACATGTAATGTGGACAGACCTGGGTCATCGGCAGGAGGACCTGAAACCACAGGGGTTAAAGCCCTGTGCTCTACCACATGAACACAAGGCCAGCGGGCACTCAGCCAAGGCTGTAGAGCACAAACTTCACTCTCCCTAGTGAGCTCAGTGCCTCCGGGGTTACAGACAGAAATGGTACAATTGCATAGCCCTGACACTAAGACTACCCTGCCCTAACCTCTGCAAAAAAAAAAAAAAAATTACAAGTCCTACTCCAAAGCAGGGGGTACTACAACTTTCTGGAGAAAGGATCTAAAATATTTAACATTGATAAGCTATATGTTGTTCCCCATCTTCCTTCTCAGGAACGGATGCACTGTTTTGGCTGATTTGTGTAAAGCAGACTGAACAGCCAAAAGTGTCAAACAGGGAAAATTTCAGCCAAAACAGTTAAAGATTGGCTAAGTTATAAGCAACTGAAAATGAGGAAGTGTTAGGGCTGCTTTAATAATGGACAATAATACCAGATCCACCTATAGTGTATATATACAGACACAGAGACATTTATACACATATATACATACACATATGCAATTCATAACATATAATAGTCTGTACACATGTATGCTAAACATGATTTGTCTTTCTGTCTCCCCAAATGCACATGTAGTGCATACAGTAAAAGTTGTATTATCCAGTACTTTGCAGCTCTACTCACTGGCTTTTCTGATATCTTTCAAAACAAATCCTCAGTCTAGTAAACCACGACTACTACACTTGTCAGGGGGTTATGCAATTGCACTTTCTTCACTCTACTTTTATGCAAATAAGGCAGAAGCCAAGTAAGCAAGATAGTCTCAGAGATTTATTCAAAAAAGCAGCTTCGGGGTATATCAGAGCATTATTACATATTCAGCCCAACCTCCTACACCTTTTATGTCTACAGTGATAACTGATGTTGAGAATGATGACCCTGAGGCACTGAAAGATCCCAAAGTGCCTTCTGACTCATCAGAAAGGATTAAAATATGTTTAGTATCTTTTTATAGTTGTGTATTTTTCAAAATCTGGGTGAACGCCATACCCTGCTTATAGTTATATACAGTATCACAAGATAACCTACTCTAGAAAACTAAACTTTAACTTTGTACATCCAAATGTTTCAAGAAACCAACCACTCTGCAGTGTAGTATTACTATGCGATGGACAAGGACCTGTATACTATTTCATACTTTATTCATTGCACTGTATTCTATCTAGTTCTTTGAAAATTGTATTTCCACTGGTACGTACAACTCTTTGTTAACTGGAATATTTGATTAACTGATCCTCACTTCCCTCAATATGCCAGATAACAAAGCTTTTACTGTAGTATTTTACAGACATCCATATAACGTTAAAATTAAATTATATGTGTATTAATATTATATACACGCACACACACACACCTTGTTGTAAAATTAGTAATAGTTGGCTATCCCAAAACTTATTACATTTAGCGAGCTTCCTACCCTATGGGCACCCTTATGTTAAGTCTGTTAAGAATTAAACTAAAAAACAGTATTAAAAAGCTAACCTAGCCCAGCTCCCTAAACAGGGCCCTCAAGGATTGAGCTCACAACCCAGGGCTTAGGAGGCCAATGCTCAAACCACCAAGCTACCCCTTCTCTCTGAGAAGGTACCCTATCAGACTGTATTTCTCTATGCCAAATACAGGACACCTAAGGGCAGCATCTTCCCAACTGCGGCTGCCAAGCAAGTGCAGCTCCCTGGCTGCTCCATGCCATGGGTGCGAGAATGGGGCTGCTGCCCCACAGAGAAGCTCCCCAGCTGCAAGGGCAATTGCTCTGTGGAAGGCAGAGACATTCACCAGCTTCCCCACACCATCAGCCTCCACGAATGCTGCAGGGATGTTCCCTGGCTCCAGCAGTGGCTGCCTTGTGGGGGCTGCCGCCCTTCAGCAGGAGAGCAGGCAGGCGCTTCCTGGCTCAGGGGCGGGGGCAGGTGCAGCTTCCAGCTCCCCCATGTCTCCGGGCACCAGGAATGAGGCAGCTGCTCCACAGGGGACCTTCCTGGCTGCCCCACGCCTTAAGGTGCCGGGAATGGGGCTGCACCGCGGCGGGAGATCTGGCCAGCCACAGGGGCTCCCTAGCTGTGGAGGTGTCTGCCCCACAAGGGTGGGTGAAGAGGAGAGCAGCTATATTGGAGGTTGTCTTGCACAGGGGATTGGCTGACCTCCCCACAGTGTCTCCTGGGCTGCCCAGTGCTGCTGGGGCACCAGGTCCCCCTTAAACTCTTAGAGGGGGAACAAAACACACTACCCTACCCCCCAACTTACATTGCGTTATCTCTATGACAGAGCCCCTGGCTCCCTTTCCTGCAGCTGTGATCTTCATTTTACCTGCAGCTGCACTGACCTGGGGCAGCTCAGCAGGAGGAGTGAATATACAGGACAATTAGCTTTTCTGTTAAAAAAAAAAAAGAGAAGGGTGCCTGCCTAAAATACGGGACTGTCCCAGTGAAAATGCAGCGAATGGTCACCTTACTGAAATTGAAAGCAGTGTAGTACAGTGCTAACAATAGAATAGAAGCAGTCCAGACTTAATATTGACTCCTAACTGGTTTATTGGGGAGAGGCCACCTAGTAAGTGTCTGTGATCACCTGATCAGCCTTATCAGAGAGACAGCTGACAATAACAACTAGAACAGTTCTTTCTGAAAACCATTCCTCCTCTCACTCCCCGCACCCCAACATGTTATAAAAACTCCACAGCCCACCCAACACAATAGTTATTCTGTATACAAAAGCCAGGGCCATCACTGGGGACTAGTCAGCTGGGCAATGCCCATAGCCCTTTGCCAGAAGGGGCTCCACAAGATTAAATTGTTCAGGCTTCAGCCTCAGTCTCAGGTGGTAGGGCTTGGGACCCCAGGCTTCAGCCCCACATGCCAGGGCTTCAACTTTTTGTTCTTGGACACAGTGAATCTAAGACTGGCCCTGCTTATCAAACCCCTACAAACCTACTCTCAGCCCCTTACGGGGCCCCAACCCCTTGATGAGACCCATTGAGCTAGAGTTTATAAAACAGAGTCTATCAGCAGCCATTTTAGATAGATGTGGGGTGGGGAGCAGAAACTGAGAAACCAACTGGAAGCTGACAAACAGGAAAGTTGTTTTCCTCTTCTATGCTATGAACAAAAACTGGGTGTGAGAGGATGAGATCTACTAGTATTAACATCTTGAAGGACACCATGGATAGATCTACACAGTGAAGCAGTTTCAAAATAATGGCTGTTATTTTGAAATAATTATGCTAGCATCTACAAAGGCCACATGTCAGGAAAGCCTCTCCCTACACTACTGTCAGCAAGAGCTACACAACATAAGAACATAAGAACATAAGAATGGCCATACTGGGTCAGACCAAAGGTCCATCAAGCCCAGCATCCCATCTGCCGACGGTGGCCAATGCCAGGTGCCCCAGAGAAGGAGAACAGAAGACAAGTGATTTATCTCCTGCCATCCATCTCCTGCCCTTGTTATGAAGGCTAGGGCACCATACTTTATCCCTGGCTAATAGCCATTTATGGACCTGACCTGCAAAAATTTATCAAGCTCTTTTTTAAACCCTAATAGAGTCCTGGCCTTCACAGCCTCCTCGGGCAAGGAGTTCCACAGGTTGACTGTGCGCTGTGTGAAGAAAAATTTCCTTTTATTAGTTTTGAACCTACTACCCATCAATTTCATTTGGTGTCCCCTAGTTCTTGTATTATGGGAAAAGGTAAATAATTTTTCTATATTCACCTTCTCCACACCATTCATGATTTTATATACCTCTATCATATCGCCCCTCAATCGCCTCTTTTCCAAACTGAAAAGTCCCAGTCTCTCTAGCCTCTCCCCATATGGGACCCTTTCCAAGCCCCTAATCATCTTAGTCGCCCTTTTCTGAACCTTTTCTAATGCCAATATATCTTTTTTGAGGTGAGGAGACCACATCTGCACGCAGTACTCGAGATGTGGGCGTACCATAGTTTTATATAGGGGAAGTATGATATCTTTTGTCTTATTATCGATCCCTTTTTTAATAATTCCTAACATCCTATTTGCCTTACTAACTGCCGCTGCACACTGCGTGGATGTCTTCAGAGAACTATCCACTATAACTCCAAGATCCCTTTCCTGATCTGTCGTAGCTAAATTTGACCCCATCATGTAGTACGTGTAATTTGGGTTATTTTTTCCAACATGCATTACCTTACACTTACCCACATTAAATTTCATTTGCCATTTTGCTGCCCAATCACTCAGTTTGCTGAGATCTTTTTGTAGTTCTTCACACTCCCTTTTGCTTTTGACTGTCCTGAACAACTTGGTGTCATCTGCAAACTTTGCCACCTCACTGCTTACCTCATTTTCTAGATCATTGATGAACAAGTCGAACAGGATCGGTCCCAGGACTGAGCCCTGGGGAACACCACTAGTTACCCCCCTCCATTGTGAAAATTTACCATTTATTCCAACCCTTTGTTTTCTGTCTTTTAACCAATTCCCGATCCATGAAAGGACCTTTCCTCCTATCCCATGACCACCTAATTTACATAAAAGCCTTTGGTGTGGGACCGTGTCAAAGGCTTTCTGGAAATCTAGGTATATTATGTCCACTGGGTGCCCTTTGTCCGCATGTTTATTAACCCCTTCAAAGAATTCTAATAGATTAGACAGACACGACTTCCCTCTGCAGAAACCATGCTGACTTTTGCCCAACAATTCGTGCTCTTCTATGTGCCTTGCAATTTTACTCTTTACTAGTGTTTCTACTAATTTACCTGGTACTGATGTTAAACTTATCGGCCTATAATTGCCAGGATCTCCTCTAGAGCCTTTTTTAAATATTGGTGTTATATTGGCCGTCTTCCAGTCATTTGGTACCAAAGTGGATTTAAAGGATATGTGTTGTTCTTATGAACGTATTGAACGTGTTGTTCAATTTGCATATCTTTTCCCAACAGTTTTCAGCAATCTAGACAGCTTGTGAGCCCAGCTCTGAAGGCAGAGCCGCTGCCAGCAATAGCACATGAGAATAGAATATTATGGTGTTGCCCCCACTTACTTCTGCACTCTTTGATTGTAATCAATCCATGGTGCTCTACTGCTAAGCAGAGATTAATGGTGTTTTAGAATGCTGAGCAAAGTCTGTTTGCTTCCACTGTAACCCAGAAGGGTTCATGCTTTTAGTGAGATTCTTTAGAATGTCCAAGAGCTGCTGAGTAGGACTGAGAGAGAGGATTTGGGGGCCTAAGCAGCTGGATCACACTGTTAAGAGGAGTCAAAATGTTCCATAGAATCATTATGGATAACAATTCATTCCTCTAATATGAATATGGCATTAGGAATATATTACTGACCACCTAACCAGGACAGTGATAGTGACAGTGATGCTGAAATGATAAGGGAGATTAGAGAGGCTATCAAAATTAAAAACACAGTAATAATAGGAGATTTCAATTATCCCCATATTGATTGGGTGCATGTCACCTCAGGACAGGATTCAGAGATTAAATTTCTTGATGCCTTAAATGACTGCTTCTTGGAGCAGCTAGTACAGGAACCCACAAGGGGAGAGTCGATTCTCGATCTAGTCTTGACTGGAACGCAGGATCTGGTCCAAGAGGTAACTGTTACTGGACCGCTTGGAAATAGTGACCACAATATAATAACTTTTAATATTCCTGTGTTGGGAAGAACACCGCAGCAGTCAAACACTCTGGCATTTAATTTCAAAAAGGGGAATTACACTAAAATGAGGAAGCTAGTTAAACAGAAACTAAAACGTAGAGTAATTAAACTAAAATCCCTGGAAGCTGCATGGAAACTGTCTAAAGACACCATACTAGAGGCCCAACTTAAATGTATACCCCAAATAAAAAAACACAGTAAAGCTGCGTCTACACGTGCACGCTACTTCGAAGTAGCGGCACCAACTTCGACGTTAGGCGGCGAGACGTCGAAGTCGCTAACCTCATGAGGAGATAGGAATAGCGCCCTACTTCGACGTTCAACGTCGAAGTAGGGACCGTGTAGACGATCCGCGTCCCGCAACGTCGAAATTGCTGGGTCCTCCATGGCGGCCATCAGCTGGGGGGTTGAGAGATGCTCTCTCTCCAGCCCCTGCGGGGCTCTATGGTCACCATGGGCAGCAGCCCTTAGCCCAGGGCTTCTGGCTGCTTCTGCGGCAGCTGGGGATCTATGCTGCAGGCACAGGGTCTGCAACCAGTTGTCAGCTCTGTGGATCTTGTGTTGTTTAGTGCAACTGTGTCTGGGAGGGCCCTTTAAGGGAGCGGCTGGCTGTTGAGTCCGCCCTGTGACCCTGTCTGCAGCTGTGCCTGGCATCCCTATTTCGATGTGTGCTACTTTGACGTGTAGACGTTCCCTCGCTGCGCCTATTTCGATGTTGGGCTGAGCAACGTCGAAGTTGAACATCGACGTTGCCGGCCCTGGAGGACGTGTAGACGTTATTCATCGAAATAGACTATTTCGATGTTGGCTGCACGTGTAGACGTAGCCTATGAGACCTAACAAAGAACCACCATGGCTAAACAGCCATGTTAAAAAGGCAGTGAGAGAGAAAAGGGCAGCTTTTAAAAAGTGGAAGTCAAATCCTAGTGAGGAAAATAGAAAGGAACATAAACACTCCCAAATTAAGTGTCATAATGTAGTAAGAAAAGCCAAAAAAGATTTTGAGGAACAGCTAGCCAAAAATTCAAAAAACAATAGTAAAATGTTTTTTAAATACATTAGAAGCAGGAAGCCCGCTAAAAAGCAGTGGGGCCCTTGGATGATAAAGATATAAAAGGAGCGAACAAGGAAGACAGTGCCATTGCGGAGCGATTAAATGATTTCTTTGCTTCAGTCTTCACGGCTGAGGATGTTACAGAGGTTCCTAAATCTGAGCCAGCCTTTTTAGGTGACAAATCTGAGGAACTCACTCAGATTGAAGTGACATTAGAGGAGGTTTTGGAATTAATTGATAAGCTGAATAGTAACAAGTCTCCAGGACCAGACGGCATTCACCCAAGGGTTCTGAAAGAACTCAAATGTGAAATTGCAGAGTTATTAACAGTGGTTTGTAACCTATCCTTTAAATCCACTTTGGTACCAAATGACTGGAAGACGGCCAATATAACACCAATATTTAAAAAAGGCTCTAGAGGAGATCCTGGCAATTATAGACCGATAAGTTTAACATCAGTACCAGGCAAATTAGTAGAAACACTAGTAAAGAGTAAAATTGCAAGGCACATAGAAGAGCACGAATTGTTGGGCAAAAGTCAGCATGGTTTCTGCAGAGGGAAGTCGTGTCTAACTAATCTATTAGAATTCTTTGAAGGGGTTAATAAACATGCGGACAAGGGCCACCCAGTGGACATAATATACCTAGATTTCCAGAAAGCCTTTGACACGGTCCCACACCAAAGGCTTTTATGTAAATTAGGTGGTCATGGGATAGGAGGAAAGGTCCTTTCATGGATCGGGAATTGGTTAAAAGACAGAAAACAAAGGGTGGGAATAAATGGTAAATTTTCACAATGGAGGAGGGTAACTAGTGGTGTTCCCCAGGGGTCAGTCCTGGGACCGATCCTGTTCAACTTGTTCATCAATGATCTAGAAAATGAGGTAAGCAGTGAGGTGGCAAAGTTTGCAGATGACACCAAGTTGTTCAGGACAGTCAAAAGCAAAAGGGATTGTGAAGAACTACAAAAAGATCTCAGCAAACTGAGTGATTGGGCAGCAAAATGGCAAATGAAATTTAATGTGGGTAAGTGTAAGGTAATGCATGTTGGAAAAAATAACCCAAATTACATGTACTACATGATGGGGTCAAATTTAGCTACGACAGATCAGGAAAGGGATCTTGGAGTTATAGTGGATAGTTCTCTGAAGACATCCACGCAGTGTGCAGCGGCAGTTAGTAAGGCAAATAGGATGTTAGGAATTATTAAAAAAGGGATCGATAATAAGACAAAAGATATCATACTTCCCCTATATAAAACTATGGTACGCCCACATCTCGAGTACTGCGTGCAGATGTGGTCTCCTCACCTCAAAAAAGATATATTGGCATTAGAAAAGGTTCAGAAAAGGGCGACTAAGATGATTAGGGGCTTGGAAAGGGTCCCATATGGGGAGAGGCTAGAGAGACTGGGACTTTTCAGTTTGGAAAAGAGGCGATTGAGGGGCGATATGATAGAGGTATATAAAATCATGAATGGTGTGGAGAAAGTGAATATAGAAAAATTATTTACCTTTTCCCATAATACAAGAACTAGGGGACACCAAATGAAATTGATGGGTAGTAGGTTCAAAACTAATAAAAGGAAATTTTTCTTCACACAGCGCACAGTCAACCTGTGGAACTCCTTGCCGGAGGAGGCTGTGAAGGCCAGGACTCTATTAGGGTTTAAAAAAGAGCTTGATAAATTTTTGCAGGTTAGGTCCATAAATGGCTATTAGCCAGGGATAAAGTATGGTGCCCTAGCCTTCATAACAAGGGCAGGAGATGGATGGCAGGAGATAAATCACTTGATCATTGTCTTCTGTTCTCCTTCTCTGGGGCACCTGGCATTGGCCACCGTCGGCAGATGGGATGCTGGGCTCGATGGACCTTTGGTCTGACCCAGTATGGCCATTCTTATGTTCTTATGTTCTTATGTACCAAACTTGAGGTCTGCACCTGGAAGTCCTGAGTAGAGGCCCAAAACCCAGGAACAAAGGCAACATAAATAAAAATCCTGAAATGAGCCATTCTTCCAAAGAATGATTAGTTGCTGTAATCATACTAGTAAGTGCACAAATAACTACAGATTGTTACAGACTACTGCTAAATGAGACTTCCCACAGTCAGTGTACTGACCTGGTTGATCTATTATTTCAGAGAGATTACAAAAGTCTTTTATCTTCACTCTGTCTTTCATAACCCATGATGACGACATGACTTTTACCTACATAACAGTTCTTCCCCCCTTAAATTTAACAACATATCTTGTTCCCTTCATAGATTAGGTCTAGGTGTAGCAAAGACTACCACCTGAATGGGATTCATAATGATAATACTACCATAGTTTCCACAAAATCTATGCAATAAGGATATGTGGAGCAATCAGTTATTGAACTCATCATTTATTATCCTCTCATCTCTGTGTTACCCTCTCATTTTCTTTACTCTCTTTTGAAGTGCAGAAGTCTAACTGCAAAGCTCTCAACCAACTTACACTCAGCGAATCCACTGCTAACGTACGTTTCGAAATAAACAGTATAAATAAATAATGCATGGCATCCCTGCACATCATGAAAGCATTGGGGAAGCTATATGCTGTATTCACTCTCAAGGCAAAAATTAGATGAATCTAAAGAAACAAAAACCTTTTGTTTGTTTATTATCTATTAGCATTTTGCAAAGACAGCTTTGCTTCAGTACAGGGTTGAACTAGAGTCCATGCAAAGATGTGTGTGTGTCTGCTTGCTATCATTTGTCCTTTGTCTATTTTAGAAATAGCCACTGGAGGTTTTTCTACATTACAACAAAAATAAGTTAATGCCTGACAAGGGGGAAAAAAAGAAAAATATTATAATAAAAAATGGTTTAGCAATGCCACTACACCCTAAATTAAATGAACCAGTAAATCTCCCAAGGAGATTAGAAAGAATTGGAAGTGCCTCAGTGCTCTCCATGGAGGCAGAATATTCTGGATGGATATTGTGGAAGGTGTTTAACTAGGCCGTGTCTACACATGCACGCTACTTCGAAGTAGCGGCGCCAACTTCAAAATAGCGCCCATCACGGCTACACGTGTTGGGCGCTATTTCAAAGTTGAAATCGACGTTAGGTGGTGAGACGTCGAAGTCGCTAACCCCATGAGGGGATGGGAATAGCGCCCTACTTCGAAGTTGAACGTCGAAGTAGGGCACGCGTAGACGATCCGCGTCCTGCACCATCAAAATAGCGGGGTCCACCATGGCGGCCATCAGCTGAGGGGTTGAGAGACGCTCTCTCTCCAGCCCCTGCGGGGCTCTATGGTCATCATGTGCAGCAGTCCTTAGCCCAGGGCTTCTGGCTGCTGCTGCCGCAGCTGGGGATCCATGCTGCATGCACAGGGTCTGCAACCAGTTGTCAGCTCTGTGGATCTTGTGTTGTTTAGTGCAACTGTGTCTGGGAGGGGCCCTTTAAGGGAGCGGCTTGCTGTTGAGTCCGCCCTGTGATCCTGTCTGCAGCTGTGCCTGGCACCCTTATTTCGATGTGTGCTACTTTGGCGTGTAGACGTTCCCTCGCAGCGCCTATTTCGATGTGGTGCTGCCCAACGTCGAAGTTGAATGTTGACGTTGCCAGCCCTGGAGGACGTGTAGACGTTATTTTCGATGTCGCTACATCGAAATAAGCTATTTCGATGTAGCGTGCACATGTAGACGTAGCCCTAGTGAGCTGGTTTATAACTGCCTCAGGTCCAAGTGAAGGACAGCACCAGCCTGATGCAGAAAACTACTGGACATGCTTTTGAGTGAAAATGGTATCATTCACCAAATAGTAAAATCTGTCACTCAAGTGTTGTGTGAAATTGTAGGACCCCAAAATACATGGCACTCAAAGTGAGCAAAATTAAGTTTGTTATTGAAAAGTTAATTATGATTTTCCTGATTTCCATGTGACAAAGACCACAAACTTAACATGCTCTGAATAGTATAGCAGGGAGAGTATTTTCAGACAATATATATAAACACATATTTACAAATACAAATTTACATATCTTCATTTTTATTTAAATAATAGATCACTATATTGTAATAATGCCTTTTGGGTACAGCAGATTACATTTAAAATCTGACATAGAGATCTCTTTCCACAGTCTGCAGGCATTACGTAGAATTAAATTTTTATCATAGACTCATGGATTCACAGACTCATAGGTACCTTGTCTCCTGTGCTCATGGCAGGACCAAGCACCATCTATTCCATCCCTGATTGGTGTTTGTCTAACCTGCTCTTAATAGTCTCCAATGATGGAGATTCCACAATTTCCCTAGGCAATTTATTTTGGTGCTTAATCACCCTGACAGGAAGTTTTCCCTAATATCCAAACTAAACCTCCTTTGCTGCAATTTAAGCCCATTGCTTCATGCCCTATCTTTAGAGGTTAAGAAAAACTTTTTCCACGCCTCCTTGAAACAACCTTTTATGTAATTTAAAAAAGTGAGCATGGTCCCTCTCAGTCTTCTCTTTTCCACATGCATCTGACAAAGTGGTTCTTTGTCCACAAAAGCTTATGCTTCAAAAGATCTTTCAGTCTATAAGGAGCCACAGGACTTCTTGTTGTCTTTGTGGATACAGACTAACACGGCTACCCCTCTGATGCTCTTTTTCAGACTAAACCATGCCAATTTTTTCAATCTTTGTTCAGATGTCATGCTTTTTAGACTTTTTGTCCACATCTTTCCTGAACTGTGGCACCTGGAACTGCAGACAGTACTCTGGCTGAGATCTAAACAGTGCAGAGCAGAATGGAAGCTTCTTGTGTCTTGGTTATGACACTCTTGTTAATACATCCCAGAATAGCATTCACATTTTTTAAACAGTGTTACACAGTTGACACATATTTCGTTTGTGGTCCACTATGACCCTGAGATCCCTTTTTTCAGTACTCCTTTCTAGACAGTCATTCCCCACTATTTATGTGTGCAATTGATTGCTCCTTTCTAAATGAAGTATTCTGAATTTCATTGTATTTACTTCAGGACATTTCTTGCTTTCTGTCCAGATCATTTTGAGTTTTAACCCTATCTTCCAAAAGCACTTGAAATCTCTGCCACATTAGTGATCACCCGTAAACTTTGTAAGTGTACTCTCTATGCTATTATTTATATAATTGATGAAAACACTGAACAGGACCAGACCAAGAGCTGATCCCTGTGGGATCCTGCTCGTTATGCCCTTCCAGCATTACCGTGAACTACCAATAACTACTCTTTGGGAGCAGTGTTCCATCTGCTATTTGTCAACCTATAGCACCGCCACCTAGGTTCCATTCCCATAGTTTGTTTATGAGAAAGTCATGAGAGACAATATCAAAAGCTTTACTAAAATCAAGATATACCATATCTACTGTTTCACTCTTATCCAAAAGGCTTGTTACACTGTCAAAGAAAGCTATCTGATTGGTTTGACATGGTTTGTTCTTGACAAATCAATGCTGACAATTACTTACCACCTTATTATCTTCTAGATGCTTGTGAACTGATTCCTTAATTATTTGCTCCATTATCCTTCTGGGTATAAAAATTAAGCAAACTGGTCTGCAGTTACATAGATTTTCCTTATTTCCCTTCCTATGGATGGGCACTATGTTTGCCCTTTTCCAGTCTTCTGGACTCTCTCCTGTCTCCTGTGAGTTTTCAAAGATAATCTCCAATGGCTCAGAAATCTCCTCAGTCAGCTCCTTGAGTATTCTAGGATGCATTTAATCAGGTACTTGGGGCCTTGAAGACATCTAATATGTCCAATTAATTTTAAACTTGTTCGTTCCTTATTTTAGGCTTTTCTGATCTTACCTCATTTTCATGGCATTCACTATGTTGGATGTCCAGATACCACCAATCTTGGCAAAAAATAAAACAAAGAAGTCATTAAACACTTGTGCCTTTCCTGCAACTTCTGTTATTCTTCTTCTCCCACACATTGAGTAATACTCTTCCCTGTCCTTGGTCTAACTCTTGCTTCTAATGTATTTGAAGAATGTTTTCCTGTTGTCTTTTATGGCTGTGTCTAAACTGGAGAGTTCTGTCGACAGAAGGGGCCTTCTGTCAACAGAACTCTCCAGTGTAGAAACAGCATACAGGGCAAGAGGAAAACATTCTTCAAATACATTAGGGCTGGGTCTACACTAGATAGTTTTGTCTACAGAAAGGACCTTATGTTGACATAACTCAGGGAGAGTCTACACACTTAAAGCATTCTGTCGACAAAGTCTTGACAGAACTCTGCATTTTCCTCAACCGTATTATCCCTCAAAAATTTGAGGCACAACAATCTCTGGACAGAGTACAGAGTGCAGTGTAGACACTTCTGTTGACAGACAGCACTTCTGGCTTCTTTACAGAGCTGCCATTCCGCCTCTTAACACCAGATAGGAAGAAGGGGCTTTCGAAGACTGGGGGACCCTTCTGAAAGGCCCCCACCTCCACAGGTGGCGTGCGATTCAAAAGCGGCACTTTCAAATTGCCATGGCCGCCATTATGCTAATGAGGCATTGCATATTCATGGCACCGCCTCATTAGCATCTTTCAAACTCCCTCATTAATGTGCCCCTTCCGAAAGGAAGAGGCTCGTATAGACACAGCTCGAGACTTACTTCCCATGGGGTCTTACCTAACAGCTCCCTGAGTTTGCTCGTCTCCCTTCTTGAAATCCATTATCTTTATTTTGCAGCTGTCCCTCTTACCATTCCTTAGAATCATTAACTCTACCATTTCCTGATCACTTTCACCCAAGCTGCCTTCCACTTTTAAATTCTCATCCAGTTGCTCCTTATTTGTGAAAATCAAATCTAGAACAGCCTACCTCTAGTAAATTTCTTGAATGTTCAATGCAGTGAGGATATGATATAAATGTCTATAGAGACGAATAAAGTACCATATATTAGTAAACACTACTACTATGGACACCTGTAACTGAGGTTTTAAAACATTCATAACTCAGTTATTTTTTAGTTTTTGTTATTCAGCTCCTATGAAGTTAAATCAACACAGACAACAAACTTATTCTGGCAATGTATTTAAATATATTTTGAAAGCAAAATTACTATTCAGTTTCATCGAAAATATACAGTGAATTATTTTATGTATAAAATAGTTGAGTCATATGATATAGAGTAAGATTTACTGATGTATTGTACAGAAGATTTAATTAACATTTTAAAAGTAGCACATTACTAGACACACAAAATAAAAGGAAGTAAATATATATTCTAGCAGAAGATTCACTGAAACCATTTATAAAGGATCTTTCATCCCATTTTTGTCTTTACTACAGACGAATGACT